>NW_026870905.1:4378715-5004246 GCF_033118175.1 Dama dama | reverse complement strand
TGAAAAATAGGAGGTGCATGAAGCGTTGTTGAAAACCATGAACAGCCTGAAAAGGTGTGAGAAATATGAAGAGCTTCCAAAGCTGTCAAAAATGAGATGAGCATGAAACGGTCTGAAAAATAGGAGGATCATGCAACGGTGTTGAAAAACATGAAGAGTCTGAAAAGGTGTGAAAAATATGAAGAGCTTCCAAAGCTGTCAAAAATATGAGGAGCATGAAACGGTCTGAAAAATAGGAGGAGCATGAAGCTGTGTTCAAAAACATGAAGAGCCTGAAAATGTGTGAAAAATATGAAGAGCTTCAAAAGGTGTCAAAAATATGAGGAGCATGAAACGGTCTGAAAAATAGGAGGAGCATGCAGCGGTTAAAAAACATGAAGAGCCTGAAAAGGTGTGAAAAATATGAAGAGCTCCAAAAGTTGTCAAAAATATGTGGAGCGTGAGACGGTCTCAAAAATAGGAGGAGCGGGAAGCGGTGATGAAAAACATGAAGAGCCTGAAAACGTGTGATAAAACATGAAGAGCTTCAAAGGTGTCAGAAATATGAGGAGCATGAAACGCTCGCAAAAATAGGAGGAGCATGAAGCGGTGTTGAAAAACATGAAGAGCCTGAAATGGTGTGAAAAATATGAGAGCTTCAAAAGGTGTCAATAATAAGAGGTGCATGAAACAGTCGGAAAAATTGGAGGAGCATTAAACTGTCTGAAAAATAGGAGAAGCATGAAGCGGTGTTGAAAAACATGAAGAGCCTGAAAGGGTGTGAAAAATATGAGAGCTTCAAAAGGTATCAATAATAAGAGGTGCATGAAACAGTCTGAAAATTAGGAGGAGCATGAAACTGTATGAAAAATAGGAGAAGCATGAAGCGGTGTTGAAAAATATGAAGAGCCTGAAAAGGTGTGAAAATATGAAAAGCTTCAAAAGGTGTCAAAAATATGAGGAGCATGAAACGGTCTGAAAAATAGGAGGAGCATGAAACGGTGATAAAAAACATGAAGAGCCTGAAAAGATGTGAAAAATATGAAGAGCTTCAAAAGGTGTGAAATACATGAGGAGCATGGAACGGGCTGAAAAATAGGAGAAGCATGAAGGGGTGTGGAAAAACATGAAGAGCCTGAAAAGGTTTGAAAAATATGAAGAGCTTCAAAAGGTGTGAAATACATGAGGAGCATGAAACTCTCTGAAAAATAGAAATAGCATGAAGCGTTGTTGAAAAACATGAAGAGCCTGAAAACGTGTGAAAATATGAAGAGCTTCAAAAATATGAAAAATATGAAGAGCTTCAAAAGGTGTGAAATACATGAGGAGCATGAAACTCTCTGAAAAATAGAAATAGCATGAAGCGGTGTTGAAAAACATGAAGAGCCTGAAAACGTGTGAAAATATGAAGAGCTTCAAAAATATGAAAAATATGAAGAGCTTCAAAAGGTGTGAAAAATTTGAAGAGCTTCAAAAGGTGTCAAAATGAGATGAGCATGAAACGGTCTGAAAAATAGGAGGAGCATGAAGCGGTGTTGAAAATCATAAAGAGCCTGAAAAGTTGTGAAAAATATGAAGAGCTTCAAAAGACGTGAAAAATTTGAAGAGCTTCAAAAGGTGTCAAAATGAGATGAGCATGAAACGGTCTGAAAAATAGGAGGAGCATGAAGTGGTGTTGAAAAAAATGAAGAGCCTGAAAAGGTGTGAAATATATAAAGAGCTTCAAAAGGTGTCAAAAATATGAGGAGAATGAAACGGTCTGCAAATTAGGAGAAGCCTGAAATGGTGTTCAAAAACATGAAGAGCCTGAAAAGGTGTGAAAAACATGAAGAGCCTGAAAAGGTGTGAAAAATATGAAGAGCTTCAAAAGGTGTGAAATACATGAGGAGCATGAAACGGGCTGAAAAATAGGAGAAGCATGAAGGGGTGTGGAAAAACATGAAGAGCCTGAAAAGTTTTGAAAAATATGAAGAGCTTCTAAAGGTGTGAAATACATGAGGAGCATGAAACTCTCTGAAAAATAGAAATAGCATGAAGCGGTGTTGAAAAACATGAAGAGCCTGAAAACGTGTGAAAAATATGAAGAGCATGAAAAGGTGTGAAAAATATGAAGAGCTTCAAAAGGTGTAAAAAATGAGATGAGCATGAAACCGTCTGAAAAATAGGAGGAGCATGAAGTGGTGTTGAAAAAAATGAAGAGCCTGAAAAGTTGTGAAACATATGAAGAGCTTCAAAAGGTGTCAAAATTATGAGGAGCATGAAACGGCCTGAAAAATTGGAGGAGCATGAAGCGGTGTTCAAAAATATGAAGAGCCTGAAAAGGTGTGAAAAATATGAAGAGTTTCAAAAGGTGTCAAAAATATGAGGAGCATGAAAGGGTCTGAAAAATAGGAGGAGCATGAAGCGGTGTTCAAAAACATGAAGAGCGTGAAAAGGTGTGAAAAAAAGGAAGAGCTTCAAAATGTGTGAAAAATATGAGGAGCATGAAACGGTCTGAAAAATAGGAGGAGCATGAAGCGGTGTTTAAAAACATGAGGAGGCTGAGAACTTGTGAAAAATATGAAGAGCTTCAAAAGGTGTCAAAAAAGAGATGAGCATGAAACGGTCTGAAAAATAGGAGGAGCATGAAGTGGATTTGAAAAAAATGAAGAGCCTGAAAAGGTGTGAAAAATATGAAGAGCTTCAAAAGGTGTGAAATACATGAGGAGCATGAAACGGTCTGAAAAATAGGAGGAGTATGCAGCGGTTAAAAAACATGAAGAGCCTGAAAAGGTGTGAAAAATATGAAGAGCTCCAAAAGTTGTCAAAAATATGTGGAGCGTGAAACGGTCTCAAAAATAGGAGGAGCGTGAAGCGGTGATGAAAAACATGAAGAGCCTGAAAAGGTGTGATAAAATATGAAGAGGTTCAAAGGTGTCAAACATATGAGGAGCAAGAAACGGTCGCAAAAATAGGAGGAGCATGAAGCGGTGTTGAAAAACATGAAGAGCCTGAAAAGGTGTGAAAAGTATGAGAGCTTCAAAAGGTGTCAATAATAAGAGGTGCATGAAACAGTCTGAAAAATAGGAGGAGCATGAAAGTGTCTGAAAAATAGGAGAAGCATGAAGCGGTGTTGAAAAACATGAAGAGCATGAAAAGGTGTGAAAAATATGAAGAGGTTGAAAATGTGTGAAATATATGAAGAGCTTCAAAAGGTGTCAAAAATGAGATGAGCATGAAACGGTCTGAAAAATAAGAGGAGCATGAAATGGTGATCAAAACGTGAAGAGCCTGAAAAGGTGTGAAAAATAAGAAGAGCTTCAAAAGGTGTGAAATACATGAGGAGCATGAAACGGGCTGAAAAATAGGAGAAGCATGAAGTGGTGTGGAAAAACATGAAGAGCCTGAAAAGGTGTGAAAAATATGAAGAGCTTCAAAAGGTGTGAAATACATGAGGAGCATGAAACTCTCTGAAAAATAGAAGGAGCATGAAGCGGTGTTCAAACATGAAGAGCCTGAAAAGGTGTGAAAAATATGAAGAGCTTCAAAAGGTGTCAAAAATATTAGGAGCATGAAACGGTCTGAAAAATAGGAGGAGCACGAAGCGGTGTTCAAAAACATGAAGAGCCTGAAAAGGTGTGAAAATATGAAGAGCTTCAAAAGGTGTAAAAATATGAGAAGCATGAAACGGTCTGAAAAATAGGAGGAGCATTAAGCGGTGTTCAAAAACATGAAGAGCGTGAAAAGGTGTGAAAAAAAGAAGAGCTTCAAAAGGTGTCAAAAATATGAGAAGCATGAAACGGTCTGAAAAATATGAGGAGCATGAAGCGGTGTTGAAAAACATGCAGAGCCTGAGAACTTGTGAAAAATGTGAAGAGCTTCAAAAGGTGTCAAAAATATGAGGAGAATGAAACGGTCTGAAAAATAGGAGGAACATGAAGCGGTGTTGAAAAACATGAAGAGTTTGAAAAGGTGTGAAAGATATGTAGAGTTTCTAAAGATGTCAAAAATATGAGGAGCATGAAACGGTCTGAAAAATAGGAGGAGCATGAAGTGGTGTTGAAAAACATGAAGAGCCTGAAAAGGTGTGAAAAATTTGAAGAGCTTCAAAAGGTGAGAAATACATGAGGAGCATGAAACTCTCTGAAAAATAGGAAAGCATGAACCGGTGTTGAAAAACATGAAGAGCCTGAAAAGGTGTGAAAAATATGAGAGCTTCAAAAGGTGTCAATAATAAGAGGTGCATGAAACAGTCTGAAAAATAGGAGGAGCATGAATCTGTCTGAAAAATAGGAGAAGCATGAAGCGGTGTTGAAAAAAATGAAGAGCCTGAAAAGGTGTGAAAAATATGAAAAGCTTCAAAAGGTGTCAAAAATATGAGGAGCATGAAACGGTCTGAAAAATAGGTGGAGCATGAAGCGGTGTTGAATAATATGAAGAGCCTGGAAAGGTGTGCAAAATATGAAGAGCTTCAAAAGGTGTGAAATATATGAAGAGCTTCAAAAGGTGTCAAAAATGAGATGAGCATGAAACGGTCTGAAAAATAGGAGGAGCATGAAACGATGATCAAAAACATGAAGAGCCTGAAAAGGTGTGAAAAATATGAAGAGCTTCAAAAGGTGTGAAATACATGAGGAGCATGAAACGGGCTGAAAAAAAGGAGAAGCATGAAGGGGTGTGGCAAAACATGAAGAGCCTGAAAAGGTTTGAAAAATATGAAGAGCTTCAAAAGGTGTGAAATACATGAGGAGCATGAAACTCTCTGAAAAATAGAAATAGCATGAAGCGGTGTTGAAAAACATGAAGAGCCTGAAAACGTGTGAAAATATGAAGAGCTTCAAAAGTATGAAAAATATGAAGAGTTTCAAAAGGTGTGAAAAATTTGAAGAGCTTCAAAAGGTGTCAAAATGAGATGAGCATGAAACGGTCTGAAAAATAGGAGGAGCATGAAGCGGTGTTGAAAATCATAAAGAGCCTGAAAAGTTGTGAAAAATATGAAGAGCTTCAAAAGACGTGAAAAATTTGAAGAGCTTCAAAAGGTGTCAAAATGAGATGAGCATGAAACGGTCTGAAAAATAGGAGGAGCATGAAGTGGTGTTGAAAAAAATGAAGAGCCTGAAAAGGTGTGAAATATATAAAGAGCTTCAAAAGGTGTCAAATATATGAGGAGAATGAAACGGTCTGCAAATTAGGAGAAGCCTGAAATGGTGTTCAAAAACATGAAGAGACTGAAAAGGTGTGAAAAACATGAAGAGCCTGAAAAGGTGTGAAAAATATGAAGAGCTTCAAAAGGTGTAAAAAATGAGATGAGCATGAAACCGTCTGAAAAATAGGAGGAGCATGAAGTGGTGTTGAAAAAAATGAAGAGCCTGAAAAGGTGTGAAACATATGAAGAGCTTCAAAAGGTGTCAAAATTATGAGGAACATGAAACGGCCTGAAAAATTGGAGGAGCATGAAGCGGTGTTCAAAAATATGAAGAGCCTGAAAAGGTGTGAAAAATATGAAGAGCTTCAAAAGGTGTGAAATACATGAGTAGTTTGAAACGGGCTGAAAAATAGGAGAAGTATGAAGTGGTGTGGAAAAATATGAAGAGCGTGAAAAGGTGTGGAAAATATGAAGTGCTTCAAATGGTGTGAAATACATGAGGAGCATGAAACTCTCTGAAAAATAGAAGGAGCATGAAGCGGTGTTCAAACATGAAGAGCCTGAAAAGGTGTGAAAAATATGAAGAGCTTCAAACGGTGTCAAAAATATGAGGAGCATGAAACGGTCTGAAAAATAGGAGGAGCAAGAAGCCGTGTTCAAAAACATGAAGAGCCTGAAAAGGTCTGAAAAATATGAAGAGCTTGAAAAGGTGTGAAATATATGAAGAGCTTCAAAAGGTGTCAAAAATGAGATGAGCATGAAACGGTGTGAAAAATAGGAGGAGCATGAAGCGGTGTGGAAAAAAATGAAGAGGCTGAAAAGTTGTGAAATATATGAAGAGCTTCAAGAGGTGTCCAAAATATGAAGAGCAGGAAATGGTCTGAAAAATAGGAGGAGCATGAAGCGGTGTTGAAAAACATGAAGAGTCTGAAAAGGTGTGAAAGATATGAAGTGTTTCTAAAGATGTCAAAAATATGAGGAGCAAGAAACGGTCTGAAAAATAGGAGGAGCAAGCAACGGTGATCAAAAACATGGAGAGCCTTAAAAGGTGTGAAAAATATGACGAGCTTCAAAAGGTGTGAAAAACATGAGGAGCATGAAACGGGCTGAAAAATAGGAGAAGCATGAAGTGGTGTTGAAAAACATGAAGAGCCTGAAAAGGAGTGAAAAATATGAAGAGCTTCAAAAGTAGTCAAACATATGAAGAGCAGGAAATGGTCTGAAAAATAGGAGGAGCATGAAGTGGTGTTGAAAAACATGAAGAGTCTGAAAAGGTGTGAAAGATATGAAGTGTTTCTAAAGATGTCAAAAATATGAGGAGCATGAAACGGTCTGAAAAATAGGAGGAGCAAGCAACGGTGATCAAAAACATGGAGAGCCTTAAAAGGTGTGAGAAATATGACGAGCTTCAAAAGGTGTGAAAAACATGAGGAGCATGAAACGGGCTGAAAAATAGGAGAAGCATGAAGTGGTGTTGAAAAACATGAAGAGCCTGAAAAAGTGAAAAATATAAAGAGCTTCAGAAGGTGTGAAAAATATGAAGAGCTTCAACAGGTGTCAAAAATTAGATGAGCATGAAACGGTCTGAAAAATTGGAGGAGCAAGAAGTAGTGTTGAAAAAAATGAAGAGCCTGAAAAGGTGTGAAAAATATGAAAAGCTTCAAAAGGTGTCACAAATATGAGGAGCATGAAACGGTCTGAAAAGTAGGTGGAGCATGAAGCGGTGTTGAAAAATATGAAGAGCCTGGAAAGGTGTGCAAAATATGAAGAGCTTCAAAAGGTGTGAAATATATGAAGAGCTTCAAAAGGTGTCGAAAATGACATGAGCATGAAACGGTCTGAAAAATAGGAGGAGCATGAAACGGTGATCAAAAACATGAAGAGCCTGAAAAGGTGTGAAAAATATGAAGAGCTTCAAAAAGTGTGAAATACATGAGGAGCATGAAACGGGCTGAAAAATAGGAGAAGCATGAAGGGGTGTGGAAAAACATGAAGAGCCTGAAAAGTTGTGAAACATATGAAGAGCTTCAAAAGGTGTCAAAATTATGAGGAGCATGAAACGGCCTGAAAAATTGGAGGAGCATGAAGCGGTGTTCAAAAATATGAAGAGCCTGAAAAGGTGTGAAAAATATGAAGAGCTTCAAAAGGTGTCACAATTATGAGGAGCATGAAACGGCCTGAAAAATTGGAGGAGCATGAAGCGGTGTTCAAAAATATGAAGAGCCTGAAAAGTTGTGAAACGTATGAAGAGCTTCAAAAGGTGTCAAAATTATGAGGAGCATGAAACGGCCTGAAAAATTGGAGGAGCATGAAGCGGTGTTCAAAAATATGAAGAGCCTGAAAAGGTGTGAAAAATATTCAGAGCTTCAAAATGTGTCAAATATATGAGGAGCATGAAACGGCCTGAAAAATAGGAGGAGCATGAAACGGTGATTAAAAACATGAAGAGCCTGAAAAGGTCTGAAAAATATGAAGAGCTTCAAAAGGTGTGAAATACATGAGGAGCATGAAACAGGCCGAAAAATAGGTGAAGCATGAAGTGGTGTGGAAAAACATGAAGAGCCTAAAATGTTGTGAGAAATATGAAGAGCTTCAAAAGATGTGAAATACATGAGGAGCAAGAAACTCTCTGAAAAATAGGAGGAGCATGAAGCGATGTCAAAAACATGAAGAGCCTAAAAAGTTGTGAGAAATATGAAGAGCTTCAAAAGGTGTCAAAAATGAGATGAGCATGAAACGGTCTGAAAAATAGGAGGAGCAAGAAGCGGTGTTGAAAAACATGAAGAGCCTAAAGAGTTGTGAAAAATATGAAAAGCTTCAAAAGGGGTCAAAAATGAGATGAGCATGAAACGGTCCGAAAAATAGGATGATCATGTAACGGTGTTGAAAAACATGAAGAGCCAAAAAAGGTTGAAAAATATGAAAAGCTTCAAAAGGGGTCAAAAATGAGATGAGCATGAAACGGACTGAAAAATAGGAGGATCATGAAACGATATTGAAAAACATGAAGAGCCTGAAAAGGTCTGAAAAATAATAGGAGCTTCAAAAGGTGTGAAAAATATGAGGAGCATGAATCGGTCTGAAAAATAGGAGTAGCATGTAGGTGTGTTCAAAAACATGAAGAGCCTGAAAACGTGTGAAAAATATTAAGAGCTTCAAAAGGTGTGAAAAATATTAGGAGCATGAATCGGTCTGAAAAATAGGAGGAGCATGAAGCGTTGTTGAAAAAAGTGAAGAGCCTGAAAACGTGTGAAAAATATTAAGAGCTTCAAAAGGTGTGAAAAATATGAAGAACTTCAAAAGGTATCAAAAATCGAAGAGCAGGAAATGGTCTGAAAAATAGGAGGAGCATGAAGTGGTGTTAAAAACATGAAGAGCCTGAAAAGGTGTGAAATATAGGAAGAGCTTCAAAAGGTGTCAAAAGTATGAGGAGAATGAAACGGTCTAAAAATAGGAGGAGAATGAAGTGGTGTTGAAAAACATGAAGAGCTTGAAAAGTGTGAAAAATATGAAGAGCTTCTAAAGGTGTCAAAAATATGAGGAGCATGAAAAGGTCTGAAAAATAGGAGAAGCATGAAGTGGTGTTGAAAAAAAAAAGAGCTTGAAAAGTGTGAAAAATATGAAGAGCATCAAAAGGTGTCAAAAATATGAGGAGCATGAAACGGTCTGAAAAATAGGAGGAGCAAGCAACGGTGATCAAAAACATGGAGAGCCTTAAAAGGTGTGAGAAATATGACGAGCTTCAAAAGGTGTGAAAAACATGAGGAGCATGAAACGGGCTGAAAAATAGGAGAAGCATGAAGTGGTGTTGAAAAACATGAAGAGCCTGAAAAAGTGAAAAATATAAAGAGCTTCAGAAGGTGTGAAAAATATGAAGAGCTTCAACAGGTGTCAAAAATTAGATGAGCATGAAACGGTCTGAAAAATTGGAGGAGCAAGAAGTAGTGTTGAAAAAAATGAAGAGCCTGAAAAGGTGTGAAAAATATGAAAAGCTTCAAAAGGTGTCACAAATATGAGGAGCATGAAACGGTCTGAAAAGTAGGTGGAGCATGAAGCGGTGTTGAAAAATATGAAGAGCCTGGAAAGGTGTGCAAAATATGAAGAGCTTCAAAAGATGTGAAATATATGAAGAGCTTCAAAAGGTGTCGAAAATGACATGAGCATGAAACGGTCTGAAAAATAGGAGGAGCATGAAACGGTGATCAAAAACATGAAGAGCCTGAAAAGGTGTGAAAAATATGAAGAGCTTCAAAAAGTGTGAAATACATGAGGAGCATGAAACGGGCTGAAAAATAGGAGAAGCATGAAGGGGTGTGGAAAAACATGAAGAGCCTGAAAAGTTGTGAAACATATGAAGAGCTTCAAAAGGTGTCAAAATTATGAGGAGCATGAAACGGCCTGAAAAATTGGAGGAGCATGAAGCGGTGTTCAAAAATATGAAGAGCCTGAAAAGGTGTGAAAAATATGAAGAGCTTCAAAAGGTGTCACAATTATGAGGAGCATGAAACGGCCTGAAAAATTGGAGGAGCATGAAGCGGTGTTCAAAAATATGAAGAGCCTGAAAAGTTGTGAAACGTATGAAGAGCTTCAAAAGGTGTCAAAATTATGAGGAGCATGAAACGGCCTGAAAAATTGGAGGAGCATGAAGCGGTGTTCAAAAATATGAAGAGCCTGAAAAGGTGTGAAAAATATTCAGAGCTTCAAAATGTGTCAAATATATGAGGAGCATGAAACGGCCTGAAAAATAGGAGGAGCATGAAACGGTGATTAAAAACATGAAGAGCCTGAAAAGGTCTGAAAAATATGAAGAGCTTCAAAAGGTGTGAAATACATGAGGAGCATGAAACAGGCCGAAAAATAGGTGAAGCATGAAGTGGTGTGGAAAAACATGAAGAGCCTAAAATGTTGTGAGAAATATGAAGAGCTTCAAAAGATGTGAAATACATGAGGAGCAAGAAACTCTCTGAAAAATAGGAGGAGCATGAAGCGATGTCAAAAACATGAAGAGCCTAAAAAGTTGTGAGAAATATGAAGAGCTTCAAAAGGTGTCAAAAATGAGATGAGCATGAAACGGTCTGAAAAATAGGAGGAGCAAGAAGCGGTGTTGAAAAACATGAAGAGCCTAAAGAGTTGTGAAAAATATGAAAAGCTTCAAAAGGGGTCAAAAATGAGATGAGCATGAAACGGTCCGAAAAATAGGATGATCATGTAACGGTGTTGAAAAACATGAAGAGCCAAAAAAGGTTGAAAAATATGAAAAGCTTCAAAAGGGGTCAAAAATGAGATGAGCATGAAACGGACTGAAAAATAGGAGGATCATGAAACGATATTGAAAAACATGAAGAGCCTGAAAAGGTCTGAAAAATAATAGGAGCTTCAAAAGGTGTGAAAAATATGAGGAGCATGAATCGGTCTGAAAAATAGGAGTAGCATGTAGGTGTGTTCAAAAACATGAAGAGCCTGAAAACGTGTGAAAAATATTAAGAGCTTCAAAAGGTGTGAAAAATATTAGGAGCATGAATCGGTCTGAAAAATAGGAGGAGCATGAAGCGTTGTTGAAAAAAGTGAAGAGCCTGAAAACGTTTGAAAAATATTAAGAGCTTCAAAAGGTGTGAAAAATATGAAGAACTTCAAAAGGTATCAAAAATCGAAGAGCAGGAAATGGTCTGAAAAATAGGAGGAGCATGAAGTGGTGTTAAAAACATGAAGAGCCTGAAAAGGTGTGAAATATAGGAAGAGCTTCAAAAGGTGTCAAAAGTATGAGGAGAATGAAACGGTCTAAAAATAGGAGGAGAATGAAGTGGTGTTGAAAAACATGAAGAGCTTGAAAAGTGTGAAAAATATGAAGAGCTTCTAAAGGTGTCAAAAATATGAGGAGCATGAAAAGGTCTGAAAAATAGGAGAAGCATGAAGTGGTGTTGAAAAAAAAAAGAGCTTGAAAAGTGTGAAAAATATGAAGAGCATCAAAAGGTGTCAAAAATATGAGGAGCATGAAACGGTCTGAAAAATAGGAGGTTCATGAAGCGGTGTTGAAAAACATGAAGAGCCTGAAAACGTGTGAAAAAATATGAAGAGCTTCAAAAGGTGTGAAAAATATGAAGAGCTTCAAAAGGTGTCAAAAATTTGAGGAGCAAGAGACCGTCTGAAAAACAGGAGGAGCATGAAGCGGTGTTGAAAAACATGAAGAGCATGAAAGATGCCCAAAACATGAAGAGCTTCAAATGGTGTTAAAAATATGAGGAGCATAAAACGTTCTGAAGTATAGGAGGAGCATGAAGCGGTGTTGAAAAACATGAAGAGCATGAAAAGGTGCCAAAAATATGAAGAGCTTCAAAAGGTATCAAAAATGGGAGCAGCATGAAACGGTCGGAAAAATAGGAGGAGCATGAAGCGATGTTGAAAAACATGAAGAGCCTGAAAAGGTGTGAAATACTTGAAGAGCTTCAAAAGGTGTCAAAAATAGGAGGAGTCTGAAACGGTCTGAAATCTAGGAGGAGCATGAAGTGGTACTGAAAAACATGAAGAACCTGTAAAGATGTGAAAAATATGAAGAGCTTCAAAAGGTGTCAAAAATGTGAGGAGCATGAAACGGTCAGAAAAATAGGAGGAGCATGAAGCGGTGTCAAAAATATGAAGAGCCTCAAAAGTTGTGAAAAATATGAAGAGCTTCAAAAAGTGTCAAAAATACGAGGATCATGAAACGGTCTGAAAAATAGGAGAAGCATGAAGTGTTGTTGAAAAACATGAAGAGCCTGAAAAGGTGTGAAATATATGAAGAGCTTCAAAAGGTGTCAAAAATATGAGGAGCATGAAACGGTGTGAAAATAGGAGGAGGATGAAACGGTCTGAAAAATAATAGGAGCATGAATCGATGTTGAAAACATGAAGAGCATGAAGAGGTGTGAAAAATATGAAGAGCTTCAAAAGGTGTCAAAAATATTAGGAGCAAGAAACGGTCTGAAAAATAGGAGGAGCATGAAGCGGTGTTGAAAAACATGAAGAGCCTGAAAATGTGTGAAAAATATGAAGGGCTTTAAAAGGTGTCAAAAATATGAGGCGCCTGTAACGGTCTGAAAAATAGGAGGAGCATGAAGCGGTGTTGAAAAACATGAAGAGCTTGAAATGGGGTGAAATATATGAAGAGCTTCAAAAGGTGTCAAAAATAGGAGGAGTATGAAACGGTCTGAAATCTAGGAGGAGCATGAAGTGTTATTGAAAAACATGAAGATCATGAAAAGGTGTGAAATATGAAGAGCTTCAAAAGGTGTCAAAAATGTGAGGAGCATGAAACGGTCTGAAAAATAGGAGGAGCATGAAGCCATGTTCAAAAACATGAAGAGCCTGAAAAGGTGTGAAAAATATGAAGAGCTTCAAAAGGTGTCAAATTATGAGGAGAATGAAACGGTGTGAAAAATAGGAGGAGCATGAAACGGGTTGAAAAATAGGAGGAGCATGAAGCGGAGTCCACAAAAATGAAGAGCCTGAAAAGGTGGAAAGTATATGAAGAGCTTCAAAAGCTGTCAAAAATTTGAGGAGCATGAAACGGTATGAAAAATAGGAGGAGTGTGAAGCGGTGTTCAAAAACATGAAGAGTTTAAAAGGTGTGAAAAATATGAAGAGCTTCAAAAGTTGTGAAAAATATGAAAAGCATAAAACGGTCTGAAAAATAGGAGGAGCATGAAACGGTCTGAAAAATAGGAGGAGCATGAAGCGGTGTTGAAAAACATGAAGAGTCTGAAAAGTTGTGAAAAATATGAAGAGCTTCAAAAGGTGTCAAAAATTTGAGGAGCATGAAAAGTTCTGAAGAATAGGAAGAGCATGATGCAGTGTTGAAAAACATGAAGAGCCTGAAAAGGTGTGAAAAATATGAAGCACTTCAAAAGATGTCAAAATTATGAGGAGCATGAAACAGTTGAAAAATAGGAGGAGCATGAAGCAGTGTTCAAAAACATGAAGAACCGGAAAAGGTGTGAAAAATATGAAGAGCTTCAAAAGGTTGGAAATACATGAGGAGCATGAAACGGTCTGAAAAATAGGAGGAGCATGAATCCGTCTGAAAAATGGGAGGAGCATGAAGCGGTGTTGAAAAACATGAAGTTCCTGAA
Organism: Dama dama; assembly: GCF_033118175.1. NCBI lineage: Eukaryota > Metazoa > Chordata > Mammalia > Artiodactyla > Cervidae > Dama > Dama dama. Next base: position 4,991,037 of record NW_026870905.1, on the reverse strand, counting down.
AAGCTGCGAAAATAAGACAAGCTTCAAAAGGTGTCAAAAATATGAGGAGCATGAAACGGTCTGAAAAATAGGAGGAGCATGAAACGGTCTGAAAAATGGGAGGAGCATGAAGCGGTGTTGAAAAACATGAAGTTCCTGAAAAGCTGTGAAAATAAGACAAGCTTCAAAAGGTGTGAAAAATATGAGGAGCATGAAACGGTCTGAAAAATAGGAGGTGCATGAAGCGGTGTCGAAAAACATGAAGAGCCTGAGAACGTGTGAAAAATATGAAGAGCTTCTAAAGGTGTGAAAAATATGAAGAGCTTCAAAAGGTGTCAAAAATGAGATGAGCATGAAACGGCCTGAAAAATAGGAGGAGCATGAAGTGGTGTTGAAAAACATGATGAGCCTGAAAAAGTGTGAAATATATGAAGAGCTTCAAAAGGTGTCAAAAATATGAGGAGCATGAAACGGTCTGAAAAATAGGAGGAGCATGAAGCGGTGTTGAAAAACATGAAGAGCCTGAAAAGGTGTGAAAAATATGAAGAGCTTCAAAAGTTGTCAAAAATATGATGAGCATGAACGGTCCGGAAAATAGCAGGAGCATGAAGCGGTCTTGAAAATCATGAAGAGCCTGAAAAGGTGTGAAAAATAAGAAGAGCTTCAAAATGTTTCAAAATTATGAGGAGAATGAACGGTCTGAAAAATAGGAGGAGCATGAAGCGGTGTTGAAAAACATGAAGAGCCTGAAAATGTGTGAAATATATGAAGAGCTTCAAAAGGTGTCAAAAATTTGAGGAGCATGAAACGGTCTGAAAAATAGGAGAAGTATGAAGTGGTGTTGAAAAACATGAAGAGCCTGAAAAGGAGTGAAAAATATGAAGAGCTTCAAAAGGTGTCAAACATATGAAGAACATGAAACGGTCTGAAAAATAGGAGGATCATGAAGCAGTGTTCAAAAACATGAAGAGCCTGAAAATGTGTGAAAAATATTCAGAGCTTCAAAATGTGTCAAATATATGAGGAGCATGAAACGGCCTGAAAAATAGGAGGAGCATGAAACGGTGATTAAAAACATGAAGAGCCTGAAAAGGTCTGAAAAATATGAAGAGCTTCAAAAGGTGTGAAATACATGAGGAGCATGAAACAGGCCGAAAAATAGCTGAAGCATGAAGTGGTGTGGAAAAACATGAAGAGCCTAAAATGTTGTGAGAAATATGAAGAGCTTCAAAAGATGTGAAATACATGAGGAGCAAGAAACTCTCTGAAAAATAGGAGGAGCATGAAGCGATGTCAAAAACATGAAGAGCCTAAAAAGTTGTGAGAAATATGAAGAGCTTCAAAAGGTGTCAAAAATGAGATGAGCATGAAACGGTCTGAAAAATAGGAGGAGCAAGAAGCGGTGTTGAAAAACATGAAGAGCCTAAAGAGTTGTGAAAAATATGAAAAGCTTCAAAAGGGGTCAAAAATGAGATGAGCATGAAACGGTCCGAAAAATAGGATGATCATGTAACGGTGTTGAAAAACATGAAGAGCCAGAAAAGGTTGAAAAATATGAAAAGCTTCAAAAGGGGTCAAAAATGAGATGAGCATGAAACGGACTGAAAAATAGGAGGATCATGAAACGATATTGAAAAACATGAAGAGCCTGAAAAGGTCTGAAAAATAATAGGAGCTTCAAAAGGTGTGAAAAATATGAGGAGCATGAATCGGTCTGAAAAATAGGAGTAGCATGTAGGTGTGTTCAAAAACATGACGAGCCTGAAAACGTGTGAAAAATATTAAGAGCTTCAAAAGGTGTCAAAAATATGAGGAGCATGAAACGGTCTGAAAAATAGGAGGAGCATGAAGCGTCGTTGAAAAACGTGAAGAGCCTGAAAACGTGTGAAAAATATTAAGAGCTTCAAAAGGTGTGAAAAATATTAGGAGCATGAAACGGTCTGAAAAATAGGAGGAGCATGAAGCGTCGTTGAAAAACGTGAAGAGCCTGAAAACGTGTGAAAAATATTAAGAGCTTCAAAAGGTGTGAAAAATATTAGGAGCATGAATCGGTCTGAAAAATAGGAGGAGCATGAAGCGTTGTTGAAAAACGTGAAGAGGCTGAAAATGTGTGAAAAATATTAAGAGCTTCAAAAGGTATGAAAAATATGAAGAACTTCAAAAGGTATCAAAAATCGAAGAGCAGGAAATGGTCTGAAAAACAGGAGGAGCATGAAGTGGTGTTAAAAACATGAAGAGCCTGAAAAGGTGTGAAATATAGGAAGAGCTTCAAAAGGTGTCAAAAGTATGAGGAGAATGAAACGGTCTAAAAATAGGAGGAGAATGAAGTGGTGTTGAAAAACATGAAGAGCTTGAAAAGTGTGAAAAATATGAAGAGCTTCTAAAGGTGTCAAAAATATGAGGAGCATGAAAAGGTCTGAAAAATAGGAGAAGCATGAAGTGGTGTTGAAAAAAAAAAGAGCTTGAAAAGTGTGAAAAATATGAAGAGCTTCAAAAGGTGTCAAAAATATGAGGAGCATGAAACGGTCTGAAAAATAGGAGGAGCATGAAGCGGTGTTGAAAAACATGAAGAGCCTGAAAACGTGTGAAAAAATATGAAGAGCTTCAAAAGGTGTGAAAAATATGAAGAGCTTCAAAAGGTGTCAAAAATTTGAGGAGCAAGAGACCGTCTGAAAAACAGGAGGAGCATGAAGCGGTGTTGAAAAACATGAAGAGCATGAAAAGATGCCCAAAACATGAAGAGCTTCAAATGGTGTTAAAAATATGAGGAGCATAAAACGTTCTGAAGTATAGGAGGAGCATGAAGCGGTGTTGAAAAACATGAAGAGCATGAAAAGGTGCCAAAAATATGAAGAGCTTCAAAAGGTATCAAAAATGGGAGCAGCATGAAACGGTCGGAAAAATAGGAGGAGCATGAAGCGATGTTGAAAAACATGAAGAGCCTGAAAAGGTGTGAAATACTTGAAGAGCTTCAAAAGGTGTCAAAAATAGGAGGAGTCTGAAACGGTCTGAAATCTAGGAGGAGCATGAAGTGGTACTGAAAAACATGAAGAAACTGTAAAGATGTGAAAAATATGAAGAGCTTCAAAAGGTGTCAAAAATGTGAGGAGCATGAAACGGTCAGAAAAATAGGAGGAGCATGAAGCGGTGTCAAAAATATGAAGAGCCTCAAAAGTTGTGAAAAATATGAAGAGCTTCAAAAAGTGTCAAAAATACGAGGATCATGAAACGGTCTGAAAAATAGGAGAAGCATGAAGTGTTGTTGAAAAACATGAAGAGCCTGAAAAGGTGTGAAATATATGAAGAGCTTCAAAAGGTGTCAAAAATATGAGGAGCATGAAACGGTGTGAAAATAGGAGGAGGATGAAACGGTCTGAAAAATAATAGGAGCATGAATCGATGTTGAAAACATGAAGAGCATGAAGAGGTGTGAAAAATATGAAGAGCTTCAAAAGGTGTCAAAAATATTAGGAGCAAGAAACGGTCTGAAAAATAGGAGGAGCATGAAGCGGTGTTGAAAAACATGAAGAGCCTGAAAATGTGTGATAAATATGAAGGGCTTTAAAAGATGTCAAAAATATGAGGCGCCTGTAACGGTCTGAAAAATAGGAGGAGCATGAAGCGGTGTTGAAAAACATGAAGAGCTTGAAATGGGGTGAAATATATGAAGAGCTTCAAAAGGTGTCAAAAATAGGAGGAGTATGAAACGGTCTGAAATCTAGGAGGAGCATGAAGTGTTATTGAAAAACATGAAGATCATGAAAAGGTGTGAAATATGAAGAGCTTCAAAAGGTGTCAAAAATGTGAGGAGCATGAAACGGTCTGAAAAATAGGAGGAGCATGAAGCCATGTTCAAAAACATGAAGAGCCTGAAAAGGTGTGAAAAATATGAAGAGCTTCAAAAGGTGTCAAATTATGAGGAGAATGAAACGGTGTGAAAAATAGGAGGAGCATGAAACGGGTTGAAAAATAGGAGGAGCATGAAGCGGAATCCACAAAAATGAAGAGCCTGAAAAGGTGGAAAGTATATGAAGAGCTTCAAAAGCTGTCAAAAATTTGAGGAGCATGAAACGGTATGAAAAATAGGAGGAGTGTGAAGCGGTGTTCAAAAACATGAAGAGTTTAAAAGGTGTGAAAAATATGAAGAGCTTCAAAAGTTGTGAAAAATATGAAAAGCATAAAACGGTCTGAAAAATAGGAGGAGCATGAAACGGTCTGAAAAATAGGAGGAGCATGAAGCGGTGTTCAAAAACATGAAGAGCCTGAAAAGTTGTGAAAAATATGAAGAGCTTCAAAAGGTGTCAAAAATTTGAGGAGCATGAAAAGTTCTGAAGAATAGGAAGAGCATGATGCAGTGTTGAAAAACATGAAGAGCCTGAAAAGGTGTGAAAAATATGAAGCACTTCAAAAGATGTCAAAATTATGAGGAGCATGAAACAGTTGAAAAATAGGAGGAGCATGAAGCAGTGTTCAAAAACATGAAGAACCGGAAAAGTTGTGAAAAATATGAAGAGCTTCAAAAGGTGTGAAAATTATGAGGAGCATGAAACGGTCTGAAAAATAGGAGGAGCATGAAGGGGTGTTCAAAAACATGAAGAGCCTGAAAAGGTGTGAAAAATATGAAGAGCTTCAAAAGGTTGGAAATACATGAGTAGCATGAAACGGTCTGAAAAATAGGAGGAGCATGAATCCGTCTGAAAAATGGGAGGAGCATGAAGCGGTGTTGAAAAACATGAAGTTCCTGAAAAGCTGCGAAAATAAGACAAGCTTCAAAAGGTGTCAAAAATATGAGGAGCATGAAACGGTCTGAAAAATAGGAGGAGCATGAAATGGTCTGAAAAATGGGAGGAGCATGAAGCGGTGTTGAAAAACATGAAGTTCCTGAAAAGCTGTGAAAATAAGACAAGCTTCAAAAGGTGTGAAAAATATGAGGAGCATGAAACGGTCTGAAAAATAGGAGGTGCATGAAGCGGTGTCGAAAAACATGAAGAGCCTGAGAACGTGTGAAAAATATGAAGAGCTTCTAAAGGTGTGAAAAATATGAAGAGCTTCAAAAGGTGTCAAAAATGAGATGAGCATGAAACGGCCTGAAAAATAGGAGGAGCATGAAGTGGTGTTGAAAAACATGATGAGCCTGAAAAAGTGTGAAATATATGAAGATCTTCAAAAGGTGTCAAAAATATGAGGAGCATGAAACGGTCTGAAAAATAGGAGGAGCATGAAGCGGTGTTGAAAAACATGAAGAGCCTGAAAAGGTGTGAAAAATATGAAGAGCTTCAAAAGTTGTCAAAAATATGATGAGCATGAACGGTCCGGAAAATAGCAGGAGCATGAAGCGGTTTTGAAAACCATGAAGAGCCTGAAAAGGTGTGAAAAATAAGAAGAGCTTCAAAATGTTTCAAAATTATGAGGAGAATGAACGGTCTGAAAAATAGGAGGAGCATGAAGCGGTGTTGAAAAACATGAAGAGCCTGAAAAGGTGTGAAAAATAAGAAGAGCTTCAAAATGTTTCAAAAATATGTGGAGCAAGTAACGGTTTGAAAAATAGGAGGAGCATGAAGCGGTGTTCAAAAACATGAAATCCTGAAAAGGTGTGAAAAATACGAAGAGCTTCAAAAGGTGTGAAATACATGAGGAGCATGAAACCGTCTGAAAAATAGGAAGAGCATGAAGCGATGTTCAAAAACATGAAGAGCCTGAAATGGTGTGAAAAATATCAAGAGTTTCAAAAGGTGTGAAAAATATGATGAGCATGAAATGGTCTGAAAAATAGGAGGAGCAAGAAGCGGTGTTCAAAAACATGAAGAGCCTGAAAAGGTGTGAAAAAGATGAAGAGCTTCAAAAGCTGTCAAAAATATGAGGAGCATGAAATGGTCTGAAAAATAGGAGGAGAATGAAGCGGTGTTTAAAAACATGAAGAGCCTGAAAAGGTGTTGAAAAATATGAAGAGACTCAAAACTTGTCAAAAATATGAGGAGCATGAAACGGTCTGAAAAATAGGAGGAGCATGAAAAGATGTTGAAAAACATGAAGAGCCTGAAAACGTGTGAAAATATGAAGATCTTCAAAAGGTGTGAAAAATATGAAGAGCTTCAAAAGGTGTCAAAAATGAGATGAGCATGAAACTGTCTGAAAAATGGGAGGAGCATGAAGTGGTGTTCAAAAAAATGAAGAGCCTAAAAAGGTGTGAAAAATATGCAGACTTTCAAAAGAAATCAAAAATATGAAGAGCATGAAACGGTCTGAAAAGTAGGAGGAGCATGAAGCGGTATTCTAAAACATGAAGAGCCTGAAAAGGTGTGAAAAAAGTGAAGAGCTTCAAAAGGTCTCAAAAAAATGAGTAGCATGAAACGGTCTGAAAAATCGGAGGAGCATGAAGCGGTGTTCAAAAACCTGAAGAGCCTGAAAAGGTGTGAAAAATATGACGAGCTTCAAAACGTGTCAAAAATATGAGGAGCATGATACGGTCTGAAAAATAGGAGGAGTAAGAAGCGGTGTTGAAAAACATGAAGAACCTGAAAAGGTGTGAAAAATATGAAGAACTTCAAAAGGTGTGAAAAATATGAGGAGCATGTAACGGTCTGAATAATAGGAGGAGCATGAAGCGGTGTTCATAAACATGGAGACCCTGAAAAGTTGTGAAAAATATGAAGAACTTCAAAAGGTGTGAAAAATATGAAGAGCTTCAAAATGTGTCAAAAAGAGATGAGCATGAAACGGTCTGAAAAATAGGAGGAACATGAAGTGGCTTTGAAAAACCTGAAGAGCCTGAAAAGGTGTGAGAAATATGAAGAGTTTCAAAAGGTATCAAAAATATGAGGAGACTGAAACGGTCTGAAAAATAAGAGGAGCATGAAGCGGTGTTCAAAAACATGAAGAGTCTGAAAAGGTGTGGAATATATGAAGACCTTCAAAAGGTGTCAAAGGTATGAGGAGAATGAAACGGTCTGAAAAATACGAGGAGCATGAAACGGTGTTCAAAAACATGAAGAGCCTGAAAAGATGTGAAAAATATGAAGAGCTTCAAAAGGTGTCAAAAATATGAGGAGCATGAAACGGTCTGAAAAATAGAAGCAGCATGAAGCGGTGTTGAAATAGATAAAGAGCCTGAAAACGTCTGAAAAATATGAAGAGATTCAAAAGGTGTGAAAAATATGAAGAGCTTCAAAAGGTGTGAAAAGAATGAAGAGCTTCAAAAGGTGTCAAAAATATGAGGAACATGAAATGGTCTGAAAAATTGGAGGAGCATGAAGCCGTGTTCAAAAACATGAACAGCTTGAAAATGTGTGAAAAATATGAAGAGCCTGAAAAGTTATGAAAAATACGAAGAGCTTCAAAAGGTGTCAAATATATGAGGAGCATGAAACGGTCTGAAAAATAGGAGGATCATAAAGCGGTGTTGAAAAACATGAAGAGCCTGAAAATGGTGTGAAAAATATCAAGAGCTTCAAAAGGTGTCAAAAATGAGATGTGCATGAAACGGTCTGAAAAATAGGAGGAGCATGAAACGGTGTTCAAAAACATGAAGAGCCTGAAAATGGTGTGAAAAATATCAAAGGCTTCAAAAAGTGTCAAAAATGAGATGTGCATGAAACGGTCAGAAAAATAGGAGGAGCATGAAGTGGTTGTGAAAAACATGAAAAGCCTGAAAATGTGTGCAAAATACGAAGAGCTTCAAAAGGTGTGAATTACATGAGGAGCATGAAATGGTCTGAGAAATAGGAGGAGCATGAAGCGGTGTTCAAAAACATGTAGAGACTGAAAAGGTGTGAAAAATATGAAGAGCTTCAAAAGGAGTGAAAAATAGGAGGAGCATGAAACGGTCTGAAAAATAGGAGGAACATGAACCGGTGTTCAAATACATGAAAAGCCTGAAAAGGGGTGAAAAATATGAAGAGCTTCAAAAATATGAAAAATATGAAGAGCTTCAAAAGGTGTGAAAAATATGAAGAGCTTCAAAAGGTGTCAAAAATATGAGAAACATGAAACGGTCTGAAAAATAGGAGGAGCATGAAGCGGTGTTCAAAAACATGAAGAGCCTGAAAAGGTATGAAAAATATGAAGAGCTTCAAAAGGTGTCAAAAATATGAGGAGCATGAAACGGTCTGAAAAATAGGAGGAGCATGAAGCGGTGTTGAAAAAAATGAAGAGCCTGAAAATGTGTGAAATATATGAAGAGCTTCAAAAGGTGTGAAATACATGAGGAGCATGAAACGGACTGAAAAATAGGAGGAGCATGAAGCGGTGTGGCAAAACATGAAGAGCCTGAAAAGGTGTGAAAGATATGAAGAGTTTCTAAAGGTGTCAAAAATATGAGGAGCATGGAAACGTCTGAAAAATAGGAGGAGCATGAAGTTGTGTTGAAAAACATTAAGAGCCTGAAAGGGTGTGAAAAATATGAAGAGCTTCAAAAGGTGTCAAAAATATGAGGAGCATGAAACGGTCTGAAAAATAGGCGGAGCATGAAGCGGTGTTCAAAAACATGAAGAGCGTGAAAAGGTGTGAAAAATATGAAAAGCTTCAAAAGGTTTCAAACATAAGAGGAGCATGAAACGGTCTGAAAAATAGGAGGAGCATGAAACGGTGTTCAAAAACATGAAGAGCCTGAAAATGGTGTGAAAAATATCAAAGGCTTCAAAAAGTGTCAAAAATGAGATGTGCATGAAACGGTCAGAAAAATAGGAGGAGCATGAAACGGTGTTCAAAAACATGAAGAGCCTGAAAAGGTGTGAAAAATATGAAGTACTTCAAAAGGTGTCAAATATATGAGGAGCATGAAACGGTCTGAAAAATAGGAGGATCATAAAGCGGTGTTGAAAAACATGAAGAGCCTGAAAATGGTGTGAAAAATATCAAAGGCTTCAAAAAGTGTCAATAATGAGATGTGCATGAAACGGTCAGAAAAATAGGAGGAGCATGAAACGGTGTTCAAAAACATGAAGAGCCTGAAAAGGTGTGAAAAATATGAAGAGCCTCAAAAAATGTCAAAAATATGAGGAATATGAAACGGTCTGAAAAATAGGAGGATCATAAAGCGGTGTTGAAAAACATGAAGAGCCTGAAAATGGTGTGAAAAATATGAAGAGCTTCAAAAGGAGTCAAAAATGAAATGTGCATGAAACGGTCTGAAAAATATGAGGAGCATGAAGTGGTTGTGAAAAACATGAAAAGCCTGAAAATGTGTGCAAAATATTAAGAGATTCAAAAGGTGTGAAATACATGAGGAGCATGAAATGGTCTGAGAAATAGGAGGAGCATGAAGCGGTGTTGAAAAACATGTAGAGACTGAAAAGTTGTGAAAAATGTGAAGAGCTTCAAAAGGAGTGAAAAATAGGAGGAGCACGAAACGGTCTGAAAAATAGGAGGAGCATGAACCGGTGTTCAAACACATGAAAAGCCTGAAATGGTGTGAAAAATATGAAGAGCTTCAAATATATGAAAAATATGAAGAGCTTCAAAAGGTGTGAAAAATATGAAGAGCTTCAAAAGGTGTCAAAAATATGAGAAACATGAAACGGTCTGAAAAATTGGAGGAGCATGAAGCGGTGTTCAAAAACATGAAGAGCCTGAAAAGGTGTGAAAAATATGAAGAGCTTCAAAAGGTGTCAAAAATATGAGGAGCATGAAATGGTCTAAAAAATCGGAGGAGCATGAAATGGTGTTCAACACATGAAGAGACAGAAAAGGTGTGAAAAACATGAAGAGCTTCAAATGGTGTGAAATACATGAGGAGCATGAAACGGTCTGAAAAATAGGAGGAGCAAGAAGGTGTGCTCAAAAATATGAAGAGCCTGAAAAAGTGTGAAAAATATGAAGAGCTTCAAAAATATGAAAAATATGAAGAGCTTCAAAAGGTGTGAAAAATATGAGGAGCATGAAACGGTCTGAAAAATATGAGGAGCATGAAGCGCTGTTCAAAAACATGAAGAGCCTAAAAGGTGTGAAAAATATGAAGAGCTTCAAAAGGTGTCAAAAATATGAGGAGCATGAAATGGCCTCAAAAATAGGAGGAGCATGAATCGGTGATGAAAAACATGGAGAGCCTGAAAAGGTGTGAAAAATATGAAGAGCTTCAAAAGGTTTCAAAATGTGTGGAGCATGAAACGGTCTGAAAAATAGGAGGAGCATGAAGCGGTGTTGAAAAACATGAAGAGCCTGAAAAGGTGTGAAAAATATGAAGAGCTTGAAAAGGTGTGAAAAATATGAAGAACTTCAAAAGGTGTGAAACATATGAAGAGCTTCAAAACGTGTGAAATACATGAGGAGCATGAAACTCTCTGAAAAATAGAAGGAGCATGAAGTGGTGTTCAAAAACATGAAGAGCCTGAAAAGGTGTGAAAAATATGAAAAGCTTCAAAAGGTGTCAAAAATATGAGGAGCATGAAACGGGCTGAAAAACAGGAGAAGCATGAAGTGGTGTTGAAAAACATGAAGATCCTGAAAAGGTGTGAAAAATATGAAGAGCTTCAAAAGTGTGAAATACATGACGAGCATGAAATGGCCTGAAAAATACGAGGAACATGAAACGGTGTTCAAAAACATGAAGAGCCTGAAAAGGTGTGAACAATAAGAAGAGCTTCAAAAGGTGTCAAAAATATGAAGAGCTTCAAAAAGGATGAAAAATATGAGGAGCATGAAACTGTCAGAAAAATAGGAGGATCATGAAGCGGTGTTGAAAAACATGAAGAGCCTGAAAAGGTGAGAAAAATACGAAGAGCTTCTAAAGGTGTGAAAAATATGAGGAGCATGAAACGGTCTCAAAATAGGAGGAGCATGAAACGGTCTGAAAAATAGGAGGAGCATGAAGCGGTGATGAAAAAATAGAAGAGCATGAAATGGTTTGAAGAATATAAGGAGCTTCAAAAGGTATCAAAAATAGTAGTAGCATGAAACGGTGTTGAAAAACTTGAAGAGCCTGAAAATGTGTAAAATATGAACAGGTTAAAAGGTGTCAAAATATGAGGAGCATGAAACGGTCTGAAAAATAAGAGGAGCATGAAGCGGTGATGAAAAAAAAGAAGAGCATGAAATGGTTTGAAGAATATGAGGAGCTTCAAAAGGTATCAAAAATAGGAGTAGCATGAAGCCGTGTTGAAAAACATGAAGAGCCTGAAAAGGTGTGAAAAATATGAAGAGCTTCAAAAGGTATCAAAAATAGGAGTAGCATGAAGAGGTGTTCAAAAATATGAAGAGCCTGAAAAGGTGTGAAAAATATGAAGAGCATGAAACGGTCTGAAAAATAGGTGGAGCATGAAGCGGTGTTCAGAAGCATGAAGAGCCTGAAAACTGTGAAAAATATGAAGAGCTTCAAAAAGTGTGAAAAATATGAAGAGTTTCAAAAGGTGTGAAAAATATGAGGAGCATGAAACGGTCTGAAAAATAGGAGGAGCATGAAACAGTGTGTAAAAAATGAAGAGCATGAATAGGTGTGAAAATTATGAAGAGCTTTAAAAGGTTTGAAAAATATGACGAGCATGAAATTGTCTGAAAAATTGGAGGAGCATGAAGCGGTGTTGAAATACATGAAGAGCCTGTAAAGGTTTGAAAAATATGAAGAGCTTAAAAAGGTGTGAAAAATATGAAGAGCTTCAAAATTTGTCAAAAATAAGAGGAGAAAGACACGGTCTGAAAAATAGGAGGAGCATGAAGCGGTGTTGAAATACATGAAGAGCCTGTAAAGGTTTGAAAAATATGAAGAGCTTCAAAAGGTGTGAAAAATATGAAGAGCTTCAAAATGTGTCAAAAATAGGAGGAGCATGACACGGTCTGAAAAATAGGAGGAGCATGAAGCGGTGTTGAAAAACATGAAGAGCCTGAAAAGGTGTAAAAAACATGAAGAGCCTAAAAAGGTGTCAAAAATATGAGGAATATGAAACGGTCTGAAAAATAGGAGGATCATGAAGAGGTGTTGAAAAACATGAAGTTCCTGAAAAGGTGTGAAATATATGAAGAGCTTCAAAAGTTGTGAAATATATGAGGAGCATGAAACGGTCTGAAAAATAGGAGGAGCATGAAACGGTGTTCAAAAACATGAAGAGCTTCAAAAGGTGTGAAAAATATGAACAGCTTCAAAAGGTGTCAAAAATGAGATGAGTAAAAAACGGTCTGAAAAATGGGAGGAGCATGAAGTTGTGTTGAAAATAATGAAGAGCCTGAAAAGGTGTGAAAAATATGAGGAGCATGATACGGTCTGAAAAATAGGAGGAGCATGAAGTGGTAGTGAAAAAACATGAAGAGCCTGAAAACGTGTGCAAAATATGATGAGCTTCAAAAGGTGTGAAATACATGAGAAGCTTGAAACGGTCTGAAAAATAGGAGGAGCATGAAGCGATGTTGAAAAACATGAAGAGCCTTAAAATGTGTGAAAAATATGAAGAGCTTCAAAAAGTGTGAAAAATATGAGGATCATGAAACGGTCTGAAAAATAGGAGGAGCATGAAGCGGTGTTGAAAAACATGAAGAGCCTGAAAAGGTGTGACAAATATGAAGAGCTTCAAAAGGTGTGAAATACATGAGGAGCATGAAACGATCTGAAAAACAGGAGGAGCATGAAGCGGTGTTCAAAAACATGCAGAGTCTGAAAAGGTGTGAAAAATATGAAGAGCTTCAAAAGGTTTGAAAAATATGAAGAGCTTCAAAAGGTGTCAAAAATGAGATGAGCATGAAACGGTCTGAAAAATAGGAGGAGCATGAAGCGGTGTTCAAAAACATGAAGAGCCTGAAAAGGTGTGAGAAATATGAAGAGCTTCAAAAGATGTCAAAAATATGAGGAGCATGAAACGGTCTGAAAAATAGGAGGAGCATGAAATGGTGTTCAAACACATGAAGAGCCTGAAAAGGTGTGAAAAATATGAAGAGCTTCAAAAGGTGTGAAATACATGAGGAGCATTAAACGGTTTAAAAATTAGGAGGAGCATGAAGCGGTGTTCAAAAACATGAAGAGCCTGAAAAGGTGTTAAAAATATGAAGAGCTTCAAAAGGTGTGAAAAATATGAGGAGCATGAAACGGTCTGAAAAATAGGAGGAGCATGAAGCGGTGTTGAAAAACATGAGGAGCCTGAAAAGTTGTGAATAATATGAAGAGCTTCAAAAGGTGTGAAATACATGAGGAGCATGAAACGGTCTGAAAATAGGAGGAGCATGAAGCGGTGTTCAAAAACATGCTGAGACTGAAATCTTGTGAAAAATATGAAGAGCTTCAAAAGGTGTGAAAAATATGAAGAGCTTCAGAAGATGTCAAAAATGAGATGAGCAGGAAACGGTCTGAAAAATAGGAGGAGCATGAACCGGTGTCGAAAAACCTGAAGAGCCTGAAAAGGTGTGAAAAATATGAAGAGCTCCAAAAGGTGTGAAAAATATGAGGAGCATGATACGGTCTGAAAAATAGGAGGAGCATGAACCGGTGTTCAAAAACATGAAGAGCCTGAAAAGGTGTGAAAAATATGAACAGCTTCAAAAGGTGTGAAAAATATGAGGAGCATGAAACGGTCTGAAAAATAGGAGGAGCATGAAGCGGTGTTGAAAAACATGAGGAGCCTGAAAAGGTGTGACAAATATGAAGAGCTTCAAAAGGTGGGAAATACATGAGGAGCATGAAACGGTCTCAAAAATAGGAGGAGCATGAAGCGGTGTTCAAAAACATGCAGAGTCTGAAAAGGGGTGAAAAATATGAAGAGCTTCAAAAGGTTTGATAAATATGAAGAGCTTCAAAAGGTGTGAAAAATATGAAAAGCTTCAAAAGGTGTCAAAAATATGAGGACCATGAAACGGTCTGCAAAATAGGAGGAGCATGAAGTGGTGTTGAAAAACATGAAGAGCCTGAAAACGTGTGAAAAAAATGAAGAGCTTCAAAAGGTGTGAAAAATATGAAGAGCTTCAAAAGGTGTCAAAAATGAGATGAGTGTAAAACGGTCTGAAATGTGGGAGGAGCATGAAGTGGTGTTGAAAATAATGAAGAGCCTGAAAAGGTGTGAAATATATGAAGAGCTTCAAAAGGTGTGAAAAAAAAGAGGAGCATGATACGGTCTGAAAAATAGGAGGAGCATGAATTGGTTGTGAAAAAACATGAAGAACCTGAAAACGCGTGCAAAATATGAAGAGCTTCAAAAGGTGTGAAATACATGAGGAGCATGAAACGGTCTGAAAAATAGGAGGAGCAAGAAACGGTGTTGAAAAACATGAAGAGACTGACGAGGTGTCAGAAATATGAAGAGCTTCAAAAGGTGTCAAAAGTATGAGGAGCATGAAACGGTCTGAAAAATAGGAGGAGCAACAAGGGGTGTTGAAATACATGAAGAGCCTGAAAATGTGTAAAAAATATAAAGAGCTTCAAAAGATGTGAAAAATTCGAAGAGCTTCAAAAGGTGTCAAAAATATGAGGAGCATGAAACTGTCTGAAAAATAGGAGGAGCATGAAGCTGTGTTCAAAAACATGAAGAGCCTGAAAAGGTGTGAAATATATAAAGAGCTTCAAAAAGTGTCAAAATATGAGGAGCATGAAACGGTCTGAATAATAGGAGGAGAATGTAACGGTGATCAAAAACATGAAGAGCCTGAAAAGTTGTGAAAAATATGAAAAGCTTCAAAAGGTGTCAAAAATGAGATGAGCATGAAACGGTCTGAAAAATAGGAGGAGCATGAAGCGGTGTTCAAAAACATGAAGAGCCTGAAAAGTTGTGAAAAATATGAAAAGCTTCAAAAGGTGTCAAAAATGAGATGAGCATGAAACGGTCTGAAAAATAGGAGGAGCATGAAGCGGTGTTCAAAAACTTGAAGAGCCTGAAACGTTGTGAAAAATATGAAAAGCTTGAAAAGGTTTCAAAAAAGAGATGAGCATGAAACGGTCTGAAAAATAGGAAGAGCATGAAGTGGTGTTGAAAAAATGAAGAGCCTGAAAAGGTGTGAAAAATATGAAGATCATCAAAATGTATCAAAAATATGAGCAGCATGAAACGGTCTGCAAAAAAGGAGGAGCATGAAGTGGTGTTGAAAAACTTGAAGAGCCTGAAAAAGTGTGAAAAATATGAAAAGCTTCAAAAGATGTCAAAAATATGAGGAGCATGAAACGGTCTGAAAAATAGGAGGAGCATGAAGTGGTGTTGAAAAACATGAAGAGCCTGAAAAGGTGTGAAAAATATGAAGAGCTTCAAAAGGTGTCAAAAATATCAGGAGCATGAAACGATCTGAATAATCGGAGGAGCAGGAAACGGTTTTCAAAAACATGAAGAGCCTGAAAAGGTGTGAAAAATATGAAGAGCTTCAAAAGGTGTCAAAAATATGAGGATCATGAAACGGTCTGAAAATTAGGAGGAGCATGAAGCGTTGTTTAAAAACTTGAAGAGCCTGAAAAAGTTTGAAAAATATGAAGAGCTTCAAAAGGTGTCAAAAATATGAGAAGCATGAAACGGTGTTCAAAAACATGAAGAGCCTGAAAAGGTGTGAAAAATATGAAGAGCTTCAAAAGGTGTCAAAAATATGCGGACCATGAAACGGTCTGAAAAATAGGAGGAGCATGAAGCGGTGTTGAAAAACATGAAGAGTCTGAAAAGGTGTGAAATATATGAAGAGCTTCAAAAGGTGTAAAAAATATGAGGAGTTTGAAACGGTCTGAAAAATATGAGGATCTGGTTTCCTCATTGTGTATGCCCAGAAGTGGAATTGCTGGGTCATATGGCAGTTCTATTTCCAGTTTTTTAAGAAATCTCTTCACCGTTTTCCATAGCCGCTGTACTAGTGTGCATTCCCACCAACAATATAAGAGGGTTCCCTTTTCTCCACTCCCTCTCCAGCATTTATTGCTTGTAGACTTTTGGATAGCAGCCATCCTGACTGGCATGTAATGGTACCTCATTGTGGTTTTCATTTGCATTTCTCTAATAATGAGTGATGTTGAGCATCTTTTCATGTGTTTGTTATCCATCTGTATGTCTTCTTTGGAGAAATGTCTGTTTAGTTCTTTGGCTCATTTTTTATTGGGTCATTTATTTTTCTGGAATTGAGCTGCAGGATTTGCTTGTATATTTTTGAGATTAATCCTTTGTCTGTTTCTTCATTTGCTATTATTTTCTCCCAATCTGAGGGCTGTCTTTTCACCTTACTTATAGTTTCCTTTGTAGTGCAAAAGCTTTTAAGTTTCATTAGGTCCCATTTGTTTAGTTTTGCTTTTATTTCCAATATTCTGGGAGGTGGGTCATAGAGGATCTTGCTTTGATTTATGTCGGAGAGTGTTTTGCCTATCTTCTCCTCTAGGAGTTTTATAGTTTCTGGTCTTACATTTAGATCTTTAATCCATTTTGAGTTTATTTTTGTGTATGGTGTTAGAAAGTGTTCTATTTTCATTCTTTTACAAGTGGTTGACCAGTTTTCCCAGCACCACTTGTTAAAGAGGTTGTCTTTTTTCCATTGCATATCCTTGCCTCCTTTGTCAAAGATAAGGTGTCCATAGGTTCGTCTGAAAGAGACACGTGCACCCCAATGTTCATCGCAGCACTGTTTATAATAGCCAGGACATGGAAGCAACCTAGATGCCCGTCAGCAGATGAATGGATAAGAAAGCTGTGGTACATATACACCATGGAATATTACTCAGCCATTAAAAAGAATTCATTTGAATCAGTCCTAATGAGATGGATGAAGCTGGAGCCCATTTTACAGAGTGAAGTAAGCCAGAAAGATAAAGAACATTACAGCATACTGACACATGTATATGGAATTTAGAAAGGTGACAACGATAACCCTATATGCAGAACAGAAAAAGAGACACAGAAATACAGAACAGACTTTTAAACTTTGTGGGAGAATGTGAGGGTGGGATATTTCAAAAGAACAGCATGTATGCTATCTATGGTGAAACAAATCACCAGCCCAGGTAGGATGCACGAGACAAGTGCTCCGGCTTGGTGCACTGGGAAGACCCAGAGGAATCGGGTGGAGAGGGAGGTGGGAGGGGGAATCGGGACTGGGAATACATGTAAATCCATGGCTGATTCATATCAAAGTATGACAAAACCCACTGGAAAAAAAAAAAAATAAAAAAAAAAATAAAAAAAATAACAATAAAAAAAAAATAAGAGGAGCATGAAACGGTGTTCAAAAACATGAAGAGCCTGAAAAGGTGTGAAAAATATGAAGAGCTTCAAAACGTGTCAAAAATATGAGGAGCATGAAACAATCTGAAAAATAGGAGGAGCATTAAGCAGTGTTCAAAAACATGAAGAGCCTGAAAAGGTGTGAAAAATATGAAGAGCTTCAAAACGTGTCAAAAATATGAGGAGCATGAATCGCTCTGAAAAATAGGAGGAGCATGAAGCAGTATTCAAAAACATGAAGAGACTGAAATGTGCGAAAAATATGAAGAGCTTCAAAACGTGACAAAATATGAGGAGCATGAAACGGTCTGAAATATAGGAGGTGCATGAAGTGGTGTTGAAAAACATGAAGAGCCTGAAAAGGTTTGAAAAATATGAAGAGCTTCAAAGGTGTCAAAATTATGAGGAGCATGAAACGGTCTGAAATATAGGAGGTGCATGAAGAGGTGTTGAAAAACATGAAGAGCCTGAAAAGATGTGAAATATATGAAGAGCTTCAGAAGCTGTCAAAAATATGAGGAGCATGAAACGGTCTGAAAAATAGGAGGAATATGAAACGGTGTTGAAAAATATGAAGAGCTTGAAAAGGTGTGAAAAAAATGAAGAGCTTCAAAAGGTGTGAAAAATATGAGTAGCATGAAACGGTCTGAAAAGTAGAAGGAGCATGAAAAGGTGTTCAAAAACATGAAGAGCCTGAAAAGGTGTGAAATATAGGAAGAGCTTCAAAAGGTGTCAAAAATATGAGGAGCATGAAACGGTCTGAAAAATATGAGGAGCATTAAGCGGTGTTGAAAAACATGAAGAGCCTGAAAAGGTGTGAAAAAATATGAAGTGCTTCCAAAGGTGTGAAAAATATGAGGAGCATGAAACGGTCTGAAAAATAGGAGGAGCATGAAGCGGTGTTGATAAAAGTGAAGAGCCTGAAAAGGTGTGAAAAAATATGAAGTGCTTCCAAAGGTGTGAAAAATATGAGGAGCATTAATTGGGCTGAAAAATAGGAGGAGTATGAAACTGTGTTCAAAAACATGAAGAGCCTGAAAAGGTGTGAAAAATATGAAGAGCTTCAAAAGGGATCAAAATTATGAGGGGCATGAAACGGTGTGAAAAAGAGGAGGAGCTTGAAACAGTGTTCAAAAACATGAAGAGCCTGAAAAGGTGTGAAAAATATGAAGAGCCTCAAAAGGTGTCAAAAATATGAGCATCAAGAAACGGTCTGAAAAATAGGAGGAGCATGAAGCGGTGTTGAAAAACATGAAGAGCCTGAAACGGTGTGAAATATATGAAGAGCTTCAAAAGGTGTCAAAAATATGAGGAGCAGGAAACGGTCTGAAAAATAGGAGGATCATGTAGCGGTGTTGAAAAACATGAAAAGCCTGAAAAGGTGTGAAAAATATGAAGAGCTTCAAAAGGTGTCAAAAATATGAGGAGCACGAAACGGTCTTAAAAATAGGAGAAAGATGAAGCGGTGTTCAAAAACATGAAGAACATGAAAAGGTGTGAAAAATAAGAAGAGCTTTAAAAGGTGTGAAAATTATGAGGAGCTTGAAACGGTCTGAAAAATAGGAGGAGCATGAACTGGTTGTGAAAAACATGAAGAGCCTGAAAAGGTGGGAAAAATATGAAGAGCTTCAAAAGGTGTGAAAAATATGAGGAGCATGAAACGGTCTGAAAAATAGGAGGAGGATGAAACGGTAATCAAAAACATGAAGAGCCTGAAAAGGTGTGAAAAATTTGAAGAGCTTCAAAAGGTGTGAAATACATGAGGAGCATGAAACGGTCTGAAAAATAGGAGGAGCATGAAGCGGTGTTCAAAAAAATGCAGAGACTGAAAAGTTGTGAAAAATATGAAGAGCTTTAAAGGTGTGAAAAATATGAAGAAGTTCAAAATGTGTCAAAAATGAGATGAGCATGAAACGGTCTGAAAAATAGGAGGAGCATGATGCGGTGATCAAAAACATGAAGAGCCTGAAAAGTTGTGAAAAATATGAAGAGCTTCAAAAGGTGTCAAATATATGAGGAGCATGAAACGGTCTGAAATATAGGAGGAGCATGAAGCGGTGTTCAAAAACATGAAGTGCCTGAAAAGGTGTGAAAAATCTGAAGAGCTTCAAAAGGTTTTAAAAATATGAGGAGCAAGAAATTGTCTGAAAAATAAAGGAGCATGAAGCGATGTTCAAAAACATGAAGAGCCTGAAAAGGTGTGAAAAATATGACGAGCTTCAAAAGTTGTCTAAAATATGAAGAGCATGAAACCGTCTGAAAAATAGGAGGAGCATGAAGCGGTGTTCAAAAACATGAAGAGCCTGAAAAGGTGTGAAAAATATGAAGAGCTTCAAAAGGTTTGAACTACATGAGGAGCATTAAACGGTCTGAAAAATAGCAGGAGCATTAAGTGGTGTTGAAAAACCTGAAGAGCCTGAAAAGATGTGAAAAATATGAAGAGCGTCAAAAGGTGTAAAAAAAATATGAAGAGCCTGAAACGGTCTGAAAAATAGGAGGAGCATGAAGCGGTGTTTAAAAACATGAAGAGCCTGAAAAGGTGTGAAATATATGAAGAGCTTCAAAAGGTGTGAAAAATATGGAGAGCTTCAAAAGGTGTCAAAAATATGAAGAGCATGAAACGGTCTGAAAAATAGGGGGAGCATGAAATGGTGTTCAAAAACATGAAGAGCCTGAAAAGGTGTGAAATATATGAAGAGCCTGAAAAGGTGTGAAAAATATGAAGAGCTTCAAAAGGTGTCAAAAATATGAAGAGCATGAAACTGTCTGAAAAATAGGAGGAGCATTTAATGGTGTTCAAAAACATGAAGAGCCTGAAAAGGTGTGAAAAATATGAAAAGCTTCAAAGGTGTGATATACATGAGGAGCATGAAACGGTCTGAAAAATAGGAGAAGCATGAAGTGATGTGGAAAAACATGAACAGCCTGAAAAGGTGTGAAAAATATGAAGAGCTTCAAAAGGTGTGAAATACATGAGGAGCATGAAACTCTCTGAAAAATAGGAGGAGCATGAAGTGGTGTTCAAAAACATGAAGAGCCTGAAAATGTGTGAAAAATATGAAGAGCTTCAAAAGGTGTGAAATATATGAGGAGCTTCAAAAGGTGTGAAAAATATGAAGAGCTTCAAAAGATGTCAAAAATATGAAAAGCATGAAACGGTCTGAAAAATAGGAGGAGCATGAAATGGTGTTCAAAAACATGAAGAGCCTGAAAATGTGTGAAAAATTTGAAAAGGTTCAAAGGTTTGAAATACATGAGGAGCATGAAACGGTCTGAAAAATAGGAGAAGCATGAAGTGGTGTGGAAAAAAATGAAGAGCCTGAAAAAGTGTGAAAAATATGAAGAGCTTCAAAAGGTGTGAAATATATGTGGAGCATGTATCTCTCTGAAAAATAGGAGGAGCATGAAGTGTTGTTGAAAAACATGAAGAGCCTGAAAAGATGTGAAAAATATGAAGAGCTCCAAAAGGTGTGAAAAATATGAGAAGCATGATACGGTCTGAAAAATAGGAGGAGCATGAAGTGGTGTTCAGAAACATGGAGAGCCTAAAAAGGTGTGAAAAATATGAAGAGCTTCAAAAAGTGTCTAAAATATGAGGAGCTTGAAACAGTCTGAAAAATAGGAGGAGCATGAAGCAGTGTTCACAAACATGAAGAGCCTGAAAAGGTGTGAAAAATATGAAGAGCTTCAAAACGTGTGAAATACATGAGGAGCATGAAAAGGTCTGAAAAATAGGAGGAGCATGAAATGGTGTTCAAAAACATGAAGAGCATGAAAAGGCGTGAAAATTATGAAGAGCTTCAAAAGGTGTCAAAAACATGAGGAGAATGAAACGGTCTGAAAAATAGGAGGAGCATGAAGCAGTGTTCAAAACATGAAGGGCCTGAAAAAGTGTGAAAAATATGAAGATCTTCAAAAGTTTGAAAAATATGAAGACCCTGAAAAGGTGTCAAAAATGAGATGAGCATGAAACAGTCTGAAAAGTAGGAGAGCATGAAGTGTTGTTCAAAAACGTGAAGAGCCTGAAAAGTTGTGAAAAATATGAAGAGCTTGAAAAGGTGTGAAATACCTGAGGAGCATGAAACGGTCTGAAAAATAGGAGGAGCATGAAGCGGTGTTCAAAACATGAAGAGCCTGAAAAAGTGTGAAAAATATGAAGAGCTTCAAAAGGTTTAAAAAATAGGAGGAGGATGAAGCGGTGTTCAAAAACATGAAGAGCCTGAAAAAGTGTGATAAATATGAAGAGCTTATAAAATTGTCAAAAATATGAGGAGCATGGAGAGATGTTCAAAATCATGAAGAGGCTGATAAGGTGTGAAAAACATTAAGAGCTTCAAAAGGTTTGAAAAATAGGAGGAGCATGAAGCGGTGTTCAAAAACATGAAGAGCCTGAAAATGTGTGAAAAATATGAAGAGCTTATAAAATTGTCAAAAATATGAGGACCATGAAACGGTCTGAAAAATACGAGCAGCCTGAAAACGTCTGAAAAATAGGAGGAGCATGAAGCGGTGTTCAAAAACATGAAGGGCCTGAAAACGTGTGAAAAATATGAAGAGCTTCAAAAGGAGTCAAAAATATGCGGAGCCTGAAACGATCTGAAAAATAGGAGGAGCATGAAGCGGTGTTGAAAAACATGAAGAGCCGGAAAAGGTGTGAAAAATGTGAAGAGCTTCAAAAGGTGTCAAAAATATGAGGAGCATGAAACGGTCTGAAATATAAGAGGATCATGAAGCGGTGTTGAAAAACATGAAGAGCCTGAAAAGGTCTGATAAATGTGAAGAGCTTCAAAATGTGTCAAAAATATGAGGAGCATGAAACGGTCTGAAAAATAGGAGGAGTAAGAAGCGTTATTGAAATACATGAAGAGCCTGAAAACGTGTGAAGAATATGAAGAGCTCAAAAGGTGTGAAAAAAATGAAGAGCTTCAGAAGGTGTCAAAAATGAGATGAGCATGAAACGGCCTCAAAAATAGGAGGAGCAGGAAGTGGTGTTCAGAAACATGGAGAGCCTGAAAAGGTGTGAAAAATATGAAGAGCTTCAAAAGGTGTGAAAAACAGGAGGAACATGAAACAGTGTTCAAAAATATGAAGAGCCTGAAAAGGTGTGAAAAATATGAAGAGCTTCAAAAGGTTTGAACTACATGAGGAGCATTAATCGGTCTGAAAAATAGCAGGAGCATTAAGTGGTGTTGAAAAACCTGAAGAGCCTGAAAAGATGTGAAAAATATGAAGAGCGTCAAAAGGTGTAAAAAAAATATGAAGAGCCTGAAACGGTCTGAAAAATAGGAGGAGCATGAAGCGGTGTTTAAAACATGAAGAGCCTGAAAAGGTGTGAAATATATGAAGAGCTTCAAAAGGTGTGAAAAATATGGAGAGCTTCAAAAGTTGTCAAAAATATGAAGAGCATGAAACGGTCTGAAAAATAGGGGGAGCATTAAATGGTGTTCAAAAACATGAAGAGCCTGAAAAGGTGTGAAAAATATGAAAAGCTTCAAAGGTGTGATATACATGAGGAGCATGAAACGGTCTGAAAAATAGGAGAAGCATGAAGTGATGTGGAAAAACATGAACAGCCTGAAAAGGTGTGAAAAATATGAAGAGCTTCAAAAGGTGTGAAATACATGAGGAGCATGAAACTCTCTGAAAAATAGGAGGAGCATGAAGTGGTGTTCAAAAACATGAAGAGCCTGAAAATGTGTGAAAAATATGAAGAGCTTCAAAAGGTGTGAAATATATGAGGAGCTTCAAAAGGTGTGAAAAATATGAAGAGCTTCAAAAGATGTCAAAAATATGAAAAGCATGAAACGGTCTGAAAAATAGGAGGAGCATGAAATGGTGTTCAAAAACATGAAGAGCCTGAAAATGTGTGAAAAATTTGAAAAGCTTCAAAGGTTTGAAATACATGAGGAGCATGAAACGGTCTGAAAAATAGGAGAAGCATGAAGTGGTGTGGAAAAAAATGAAGAGCCTGAAAAAGTGTGAAAAATATGAAGAGCTTCAAAAGGTGTGAAATATATGTGGAGCATGTATCTCTCTGAAAAATAGGAGGAGCATGAAGTGGTGTTGAAAAACATGAAGAGCCTGAAAAGATGTGAAAAATATGAAGAGCTCCAAAAGGTGTGAAAAATATGAGAAGCATGATACGGTCTGAAAAATAGGAGGAGCATGAAGTGGTGTTCAGAAACATGGAGAGCCTAAAAAGGTGTGAGAAATATGAAGAGCTTCAAAAAGTGTCAAAAATATGAGGAGCTTGAAACGGTCTGAAAAATAGGAGGAGCATGAAGCAGTGTTCACAAACATGAAGAGCCTGAAAAGGTGTGAAATATATGAAGAGCTTCAAAACGTGTGAAATACATGAGGAGCATGAAAAGGTCTGAAAAATAGGAGGAGCATGAAATGGTGTTCAAAAACATGAAGAGCATGAAAAGGTGTGAAAATTATGAAGAGCTTCAAAAGGTGTCAAAAACATGAGGAGAATGAAACGGTCTGAAAAATAGGAGGAGCATGAAGCAGTGTTCAAAACATGAAGAGCCTGAAAAAGTGTGAAAAATATGAAGATCTTCAAAAGTTTGAAAAATATGAAGACCCTGAAAAGGTGTCAAAAATGAGATGAGCATGAAACAGTCTGAAAAGTAGGAGGAGCATGAAGTGTTGTTCAAAAACGTGAAGAGCCTGAAAAGTTGTGAAAAATATGAAGAGCTTGAAAAGGTGTGAAATACCTGAGGAGCATGAAACGGTCTGAAAAATAGGAGGAGCATGAAGTGGTGTTCAAAACATGAAGAGCCTGAAAAAGTGTGAAAAATATGAAGAGCTTCAAAAGGTTTGAAAAATAGGAGGAGCATGAAGCGGTGTTCAAAAACATGAAGAGCCTGAAAATGTGTGAAAAATATGAAGAGCTTATAAAATTGTCAAAAATATGAGGACCATGAAACGGTCTGAAAAATACGAGCAGCCTGAAAACGTCTGAAAAATAGGAGGAGCATGAAGCGGTGTTCAAAAACATGAAGGGCCTGAAAACGTGTGAAAAATATGAAGAGCTTCAAAAGGAGTCAAAAATATGCGGAGCCTGAAACGATCTGAAAAATAGGAGGAGCATGAAGCGGTGTTGAAAAACATGAAGAGCCGGAAAAGGTGTGAAAAATATGAAGAGCTTCAAAAGGTGTCAAAAATATGAGGAGCATGAAACGGTCTGAAATATAAGAGGATCATGAAGCGGTGTTGAAAAACATGAAGAGCCTGAAAAGGTCTGATAAATGTGAAGAGCTTCAAAATGTGTCAAAAATATGAGGAGCATGAAACGGTCTGAAAAATAGGAGGAGTAAGAAGCGTTATTGAAATACATGAAGAGCCTGAAAACGTGTGAAGAATATGAAGAGCTCAAAAGGTGTGAAAAAAATGAAGAGCTTCAGAAGGTGTCAAAAATGAGATGAGCATGAAACGGCCTCAAAAATAGGAGGAGCAGGAAGTGGTGTTCAGAAACATGGAGAGCCTGAAAAGGTGTGAAAAATATGAAGAGCTTCAAAAGGTGTGAAAAACAGGAGGAACATGAAACGGTGTTCAAAAATATGAAGAGCCTGAAAAGGTGTGAAAAATATGAAGAGCTTCAAAAGGTTTGAACTACATGAGGAGCATTAATCGGTCTGAAAAATAGCAGGAGCATTAAGTGGTGTTGAAAAACCTGAAGAGCCTGAAAAGATGTGAAAAATATGAAGAGCGTCAAAAGGTGTAAAAAAAATATGAAGAGCCTGAAACGGTCTGAAAAATAGGAGGAGCATGAAGCGGTGTTTAAAACATGAAGAGCCTGAAAAGGTGTGAAATATATGAAGAGCTTCAAAAGGTGTGAAAAATATGGAGAGCTTCAAAAGTTGTCAAAAATATGAAGAGCATGAAACGGTCTGAAAAATAGGGGGAGCATTAAATGGTGTTCAAAAACATGAAGAGCCTGAAAAGGTGTGAAAAATATGAAAAGCTTCAAAGGTGTGATATACATGAGGAGCATGAAACGGTCTGAAAAATAGGAGAAGCATGAAGTGATGTGGAAAAACATGAACAGCCTGAAAAGGTGTGAAAAATATGAAGAGCTTCAAAAGGTGTGAAATACATGAGGAGCATGAAACTCTCTGAAAAATAGGAGGAGCATGAAGTGGTGTTCAAAAACATGAAGAGCCTGAAAATGTGTGAAAAATATGAAGAGCTTCAAAAGGTGTGAAATATATGAGGAGCTTCAAAAGGTGTGAAAAATATGAAGAGCTTCAAAAGATGTCAAAAATATGAAAAGCATGAAACGGTCTGAAAAATAGGAGGAGCATGAAATGGTGTTCAAAAACATGAAGAGCCTGAAAATGTGTGAAAAATTTGAAAAGCTTCAAAGGTTTGAAATACATGAGGAGCATGAAACGGTCTGAAAAATAGGAGAAGCATGAAGTGGTGTGGAAAAAAATGAAGAGCCTGAAAAAGTGTGAAAAATATGAAGAGCTTCAAAAGGTGTGAAATATATGTGGAGCATGTATCTCTCTGAAAAATAGGAGGAGCATGAAGTGGTGTTGAAAAACATGAAGAGCCTGAAAAGATGTGAAAAATATGAAGAGCTCCAAAAGGTGTGAAAAATATGAGAAGCATGATACGGTCTGAAAAATAGGAGGAGCATGAAGTGGTGTTCAGAAACATGGAGAGCCTAAAAAGGTGTGAGAAATATGAAGAGCTTCAAAAAGTGTCAAAAATATGAGGAGCTTGAAACGGTCTGAAAAATAGGAGGAGCATGAAGCAGTGTTCACAAACATGAAGAGCCTGAAAAGGTGTGAAATATATGAAGAGCTTCAAAACGTGTGAAATACATGAGGAGCATGAAAAGGTCTGAAAAATAGGAGGAGCATGAAATGGTGTTCAAAAACATGAAGAGCATGAAAAGGTGTGAAAATTATGAAGAGCTTCAAAAGGTGTCAAAAACATGAGGAGAATGAAACGGTCTGAAAAATAGGAGGAGCATGAAGCAGTGTTCAAAACATGAAGAGCCTGAAAAAGTGTGAAAAATATGAAGATCTTCAAAAGTTTGAAAAATATGAAGACCCTGAAAAGGTGTCAAAAATGAGATGAGCATGAAACAGTCTGAAAAGTAGGAGGAGCATGAAGTGTTGTTCAAAAACGTGAAGAGCCTGAAAAGTTGTGAAAAATATGAAGAGCTTGAAAAGGTGTGAAATACCTGAGGAGCATGAAACGGTCTGAAAAATAGGAGGAGCATGAAGTGGTGTTCAAAACATGAAGAGCCTGAAAAAGTGTGAAAAATATGAAGAGCTTCAAAAGGTTTGAAAAATAGGAGGAGCATGAAGCGGTGTTCAAAAACATGAAGAGCCTGAAAATGTGTGAAAAATATGAAGAGCTTATAAAATTGTCAAAAATATGAGGACCATGAAACGGTCTGAAAAATACGAGCAGCCTGAAAACGTCTGAAAAATAGGAGGAGCATGAAGCGGTGTTCAAAAACATGAAGGGCCTGAAAACGTGTGAAAAATATGAAGAGCTTCAAAAGGAGTCAAAAATATGCGGAGCCTGAAACGATCTGAAAAATAGGAGGAGCATGAAGCGGTGTTGAAAAACATGAAGAGCCGGAAAAGGTGTGAAAAATGTGAAGAGCTTCAAAAGGTGTCAAAAATATGAGGAGCATGAAACGGTCTGAAATATAAGAGGATCATGAAGCGGTGTTGAAAAACATGAAGAGCCTGAAAAGGTCTGATAAATGTGAAGAGCTTCAAAATGTGTCAAAAATATGAGGAGCATGAAACGGTCTGAAAAATAGGAGGAGTAAGAAGCGTTATTGAAATACATGAAGAGCCTGAAAACGTGTGAAGAATATGAAGAGCTCAAAAGGTGTGAAAAAAATGAAGAGCTTCAGAAGGTGTCAAAAATGAGATGAGCATGAAACGGCCTCAAAAATAGGAGGAGCAGGAAGTGGTGTTCAGAAACATGGAGAGCCTGAAAAGGTGTGAAAAATATGAAGAGCTTCAAAAGGTGTGAAAAACAGGAGGAACATGAAACGGTGTTCAAAAATATGAAGAGCCTGAAAAGGTGTGAAAAATATGAAGTGCTTCAAAAGGTGTCAACAATATGAGGAGCATGAAACGGTCTGAAAAATAGGAGGAGCAAGAAGCGGTGTTGAAAAACAAGAAGAGACGGAAAAGGTGTGAAAAATATGAAGAGCTTCAAAACGTGTCAAAAATATGAGGAGCACGAAACGGTCTGAAAAATAGGAGGAGCATGAAGCGGTGTTGAAAAACATGAAGAGCCTGAAAACGTGTGAAAAATATGAAGAGCTTCAAAAGGTATGAAAATATGAAGAGCTTCAAAAGTTGTCAAAAAAGAGATGAGCATGAAACGGTCTGAAAAATAGGAGCAGCATGAAGCGGTGTTGAAAAACATGAAGAGCCTGAAAAGGTGTGAAAAATAAGAAGAGCTTTAAAAGGTGTGAAAATTATGAGGAGCTTGAAACGGTCTGAAAAATAGGAGGAGCATGAACTGGTGTTGAAAAACATGAAGAGCCTGAAAAGGTTGGAAAAATATGAAGAGCTTCAAAAGGTGTGAAAAATATGAGGAGCATGAAACGGTCTGAAAAATAGGAGGAGGATGAAACGGTAATCAAAAACATGAAGAGCCTGAAAAGGTGTGAAAAATTTGAAGAGCTTCAAAAGGTGTGAAATACATGAGGAGCATGAAACGGTCTGAAAAATAGGAGGAGCATGAAGCGGTGTTCAAAAAAATGCAGAGACTGAAAAGTTGTGAAAAATATGAAGAGCTTTAAAGGTGTGAAAAATATGAAGAAGTTCAAAATGTGTCAAAAATGAGATGAGCATGAAACGGTCTGAAAAATAGGAGGAGCATGAAGCGGTGTTCAAAAACATGAAGAGCCTGAAAAGTTGTGAAAAATATGAAGAGCTTGAAAAGGTGTCAAATATATGAGGAGCATGAAACGGTCTGAAATATAGGAGGAGCATGAAGCGGTGTTCAAAAACATGAAGTGCCTGAAAAGGTGTGAAAAATCTGAAGAGCTTCAAAAGGTTTGAACTACATGAGGAGCATTAAACGGTCTGAAAAATAGCAGGAGCATTAAGTGGTGTTGAAAAACCTGAAGAGCCTGAAAAGGTGTGAAAAATATGACGAGCTTCAAAAGGTGTAAAAAAAATATGAAGAGCCTGAAACGGTCTGAAAAATAGGAGGAGCATGAAGCGGTGTTCAAAAACATGAAGAGCCTGAAAAGGTGTGAAATATATGAAGAGCTTCAAAAGGTGTGAAAAATATGGAGAGCTTCAAAAGGTGTCAAAAATATGAAGAGCATGAAACGGTCTGAAAAATAGGGGGAGTATGAAATGGTGTTCAAAAACATGAAGAGCCTGAAAAGGTGTGAAATATATGAAGAGCCTGAAAAGGTGTGAAAAATATGAAGAGCTTCAAAAGGTGTCAAAAATATGAAGAGCATGAAACTGTCTGAAAAATAGGAGGAGCATTAAATGGTGTTCAAAAACATGAAGAGCCTGAAAAGGTGTGAAAAATATGAAAAGCTTCAAAGGTGTGATATACATGAGGAGCATGAAACGGTCTGAAAAATAGGAGAAGCATGAAGTGATGTGGAAAAACATGAACAGCCTGAAAAGGTGTGAAAAATATGAAGAGCTTCAAAAGGTGTGAAATATATGAGGAGCATGAAACTCTCTGAAAAATAGGAGGAGCATGAAGTGGTGTTCAAAAACATGAAGAGCCTGAAAAT
This sequence comes from Dama dama, assembly GCF_033118175.1. Lineage (NCBI taxonomy): Eukaryota > Metazoa > Chordata > Mammalia > Artiodactyla > Cervidae > Dama > Dama dama. The sequence continues at coordinate 4,962,216 of NW_026870905.1, read as the reverse complement.
GTGTGAAAAATATGAAGAGCTTCAAAAGGTGTGAAATATATGAGGAGCTTCAAAAGGTGTGAAAAATATGAAGAGCTTCAAAAGATGTCAAAAATATGAAAAGCATGAAACGGTCTGAAAAATAGGAGGAGCATGAAATGGTGTTCAAAAACATGAAGAGCCTGAAAATGTGTGAAAAATTTGAAAAGCTTCAAAGGTTTGAAATACATGAGGAGCATGAAACGGTCTGAAAAATAGGAGAAGCATGAAGTGGTGTGGAAAAAAATGAAGAGCCTGAAAAAGTGTGAAAAATATGAAGAGCTTCAAAAGGTGTGAAATATATGTGGAGCATGTATCTCTCTGAAAAATAGGAGGAGCATGAAGTGGTGTTGAAAAACATGAAGAGCCTGAAAAGATGTGAAAAATATGAAGAGCTCCAAAAGGTGTGAAAAATATGAGAAGCATGATACGGTCTGACAAATAGGAGGAGCATGAAGTGGTGTTCGGAAACATGGAGAGCCTAAAAAGGTGTGAAAAATATGAAGAGCTTCAAAAAGTGTCAAAAATATGAGGAGCTTGAAACGGTCTGAAAAATAGGAGGAGCATGAAGCAGTGTTCACAAACATGAAGAGCCTGAAAAGGTGTGAAAAATATGAAGAGCTTCAAAACGTGTGAAATACATGAGGAGCATGAAAAGGTCTGAAAAATAGGAGGAGCATGAAATGGTGTTCAAAAACATGAAGAGCATGAAAAGGTGTGAAAAATATGACGAGCTTCAAAAGTTGTCTAAAATATGAAGAGCATGAAACCGTCTGAAAAATAGGAGGAGCATGAAGCGGTGTTCAAAAACATGAAGAGCCTGAAAAGGTGTGAAAAATATGAAGAGCTTCAAAAGGTTTGAACTACATGAGGAGCATTAATCGGTCTGAAAAATAGCAGGAGCATTAAGTGGTGTTGAAAAACCTGAAGAGCCTGAAAAGATGTGAAAAATATGAAGAGCGTCAAAAGGTGTAAAAAAAATATGAAGAGCCTGAAACGGTCTGAAAAATAGGAGGAGCATGAAGCGGTGTTTAAAACATGAAGAGCCTGAAAAGGTGTGAAATATATGAAGAGCTTCAAAAGGTGTGAAAAATATGGAGAGCTTCAAAAGTTGTCAAAAATATGAAGAGCATGAAACGGTCTGAAAAATAGGGGGAGCATTAAATGGTGTTCAAAAACATGAAGAGCCTGAAAAGGTGTGAAAAATATGAAAAGCTTCAAAGGTGTGATATACATGAGGAGCATGAAACGGTCTGAAAAATAGGAGAAGCATGAAGTGATGTGGAAAAACATGAACAGCCTGAAAAGGTGTGAAAAATATGAAGAGCTTCAAAAGGTGTGAAATACATGAGGAGCATGAAACTCTCTGAAAAATAGGAGGAGCATGAAGTGGTGTTCAAAAACATGAAGAGCCTGAAAATGTGTGAAAAATATGAAGAGCTTCAAAAGGTGTGAAATATATGAGGAGCTTCAAAAGGTGTGAAAAATATGAAGAGCTTCAAAAGATGTCAAAAATATGAAAAGCATGAAACGGTCTGAAAAATAGGAGGAGCATGAAATGGTGTTCAAAAACATGAAGAGCCTGAAAATGTGTGAAAAATTTGAAAAGCTTCAAAGGTTTGAAATACATGAGGAGCATGAAACGGTCTGAAAAATAGGAGAAGCATGAAGTGGTGTGGAAGAAAATGAAGAGCCTGAAAAAGTGTGAAAAATATGAAGAGCTTCAAAAGGTGTGAAATATATGTGGAGCATGTATCTCTCTGAAAAATAGGAGGAGCATGAAGTGGTGTTGAAAAACATGAAGAGCCTGAAAAGATGTGAAAAATATGAAGAGCTCCAAAAGGTGTGAAAAATATGAGAAGCATGATACGGTCTGAAATATAGGAGGAGCATGAAGTGGTGTTCAGAAACATGGAGAGCCTAAAAAGGTGTGAGAAATATGAAGAGCTTCAAAAAGTGTCAAAAATATGAGGAGCTTGAAACGGTCTGAAAAATAGGAGGAGCATGAAGCAGTGTTCACAAACATGAAGAGCCTGAAAAGGTGTGAAAAATATGAAGAGCTTCAAAACGTGTGAAATAAATGAGGAGCATGAAAAGGTCTGAAAAATAGGAGGAGCATGAAATGGTGTTCAAAAACATGAAGAGCATGAAAAGGTGTGAAAATTATGAAGAGCTTCAAAAGGTGTCAAAAACATGAGGAGAATGAAACGGTCTGAAAAATAGGAGGAGCATGAAGCAGTGTTCAAAACATGAAGAGCCTGAAAAAGTGTGAAAAATATGAAGATCTTCAAAAGTTTGAAAAATATGAAGACCCTGAAAAGGTGTCAAAAATGAGATGAGCATGAAACAGTCTGAAAAGTAGGAGGAGCATGAAGTGTTGTTCAAAAACGTGAAGAGCCTGAAAAGTTGTGAAAAATATGAAGAGCTTGAAAAGGTGTGAAATACCTGAGGAGCATGAAACGGTCTGAAAAATAGGAGGAGCATGAAGTGGTGTTCAAAACATGAAGAGCCTGAAAAAGTGTGAAAAATATGAAGAGCTTCAAAAGGTTTAAAAAATAGGAGGAGGATGAAGCGGTGTTCAAAAACATGAAGAGCCTGAAAAAGTGTGATAAATATGAAGAGCTTATAAAATTGTCAAAAATATGAGGAGCATGGAGAGATGTTCAAAATCATGAAGAGGCTGATAAGGTGTGAAAAACATTAAGAGCTTCAAAAGGTTTGAAAAATAGGAGGAGCATGAAGCGGTGTTCAAAAACATGAAGAGCCTGAAAATGTGTGAAAAATATGAAGAGCTTATAAAATTGTCAAAAATATGAGGACCATGAAACGGTCTGAAAAATACGAGCAGCCTGAAAACGTCTGAAAAATAGGAGGAGCATGAAGCGGTGTTCAAAAACATGAAGGGCCTGAAAACGTGTGAAAAATATGAAGAGCTTCAAAAGGAGTCAAAAATATGCGGAGCCTGAAACGATCTGAAAAATAGGAGGAGCATGAAGCGGTGTTGAAAAACATGAAGAGCCGGAAAAGGTGTGAAAAATGTGAAGAGCTTCAAAAGGTGTCAAAAATATGAGGAGCATGAAACGGTCTGAAATATAAGAGGATCATGAAGCGGTGTTGAAAAACATGAAGAGCCGGAAAAGGTGTGAAAAATATGAAGAGCTTCAAAACGTGTCAAAAATATGAGGAGCACGAAACGGTCTGAAAAATAGGAGGAGCATGAAGCGGTGTTGAAAAACATGAAGAGCCTGAAAACGTGTGAAAAATATGAAGAGCTTCAAAAGGTATGAAAATATGAAGAGCTTCAAAAGTTGTCAAAAAAGAGATGAGCATGAAACGGTCTGAAAAATAGGAGGAGTAAGAAGCGTTATTGAAATACATGAAGAGCCTGAAAACGTGTGAAGAATATGAAGAGCTCAAAAGGTGTGAAAAAAATGAAGAGCTTCAGAAGGTGTCAAAAATGAGATGAGCATGAAACGGCCTCAAAAATAGGAGGAGCAGGAAGTGGTGTTCAGAAACATGGAGAGCCTGAAAAGGTGTGAAAAATATGAAGAGCTTCAAAAGGTGTGAAAAACAGGAGGAACATGAAACGGTGTTCAAAAATATGAAGAGCCTGAAAAGGTGTGAAAAATATGAAGAGCTTCAAAAGGTTTGAACTACATGAGGAGCATTAAACGGTCTGAAAAATAGCAGGAGCATTAAGTGGTGTTGAAAAACCTGAAGAGCCTGAAAAGATGTGAAAAATATGAAGAGCGTCAAAAGGTGTAAAAAAAAATATGAAGAGCCTGAAACGGTCTGAAAAATAGGAGGAGCATGAAGCGGTGTTTAAAAACATGAAGAGCCTGAAAAGGTGTGAAATATATGAAGAGCTTCAAAAGGTGTGAAAAATATGGAGAGCTTCAAAAGGTGTCAAAAATATGAAGAGCATGAAACGGTCTGAAAAATAGGGGGAGCATGAAATGGTGTTCAAAAACATGAAGAGCCTGAAAAGGTGTGAAATATATGAAGAGCCTGAAAAGGTGTGAAAAATATGAAGAGCTTCAAAAGGTGTCAAAAATATGAAGAGCATGAAACTGTCTGAAAAATAGGAGGAGCATTAAATGGTGTTCAAAAACATGAAGAGCCTGAAAAGGTGTGAAAAATATGAAAAGCTTCAAAGGTGTGATATACATGAGGAGCATGAAACGGTCTGAAAAATAGGAGAAGCATGAAGTGATGTGGAAAAACATGAACAGCCTGAAAAGGTGTGAAAAATATGAAGAGCTTCAAAAGGTGTGAAATACATGAGGAGCATGAAACTCTCTGAAAAATAGGAGGAGCATGAAGTGGTGTTCAAAAACATGAAGAGCCTGAAAATGTGTGAAAAATATGAAGAGCTTCAAAAGGTGTGAAATATATGAGGAGCTTCAAAAGGTGTAAAAAATATGAAGAGCTTCAAAAGATGTCAAAAATATGAAAAGCATGAAACGGTCTGAAAAATAGGAGGAGCATGAAATGGTGTTCAAAAACATGAAGAGCCTGAAAATGTGTGAAAAATTTGAAAAGCTTCAAAGGTTTGAAATACATGAGGAGCATGAAACGGTCTGAAAAATAGGAGAAGCATGAAGTGGTGTGGAAAAAAATGAAGAGCCTGAAAAAGTGTGAAAAATATGAAGAGCTTCAAAAGGTGTGAAATATATGTGGAGCATGTATCTCTCTGAAAAATAGAGGGAGCATGAAGTGGTGTTGAAAAACATGAAGAGCCTGAAAAGATGTGAAAAATATGAAGAGCTCCAAAAGGTGTGAAAAATATGAGAAGCATGATACGGTCTGAAAAATAGGAGGAGCATGAAGTGGTATTCAGAAACATGGAGAGCCTAAAAAGGTGTGAAAAATATGAAGAGCTTCAAAAAGTGTCAAAAATATGAGGAGCTAGAAACGGTCTGAAAAATAGGAGGAGCATGAAGCAGTGTTCACAAACATGAAGAGCCTGAAAAGGTGTGAAAAATATGAAGAGCTTCAAAACGTGTGAAATACATGAGGAGCATGAAAAGGTCTGAAAAATAGGAGGAGCATGAAATGGTGTTCAAAAACATGAAGAGCATGAAAAGGTGTGAAAATTATGAAGAGCTTCAAAAGGTGTCAAAAACATGAGGAGAATGAAATGGTCTGAAAAATAGGAGGAGCATGAAGCAGTGTTCAAAACATGAAGAGCCTGAAAAAGTGTGAAAAATATGAAGATTTTCAAAAGTTTGAAAAATATGAAGACCCTGAAAAGGTGTCAAAAATGAGATAAGCATGAAACAGTCTGAAAAGTAGGAGGAGCATGAAGTGTTGTTCAAAAACGTGAAGAGCCTGAAAAGGTGTGAAAAATATGAAGAGCTTGAAAAGGTGTGAAATACCTGAGGAGCATGAAACGGTCTGAAAAATAGGAGGAGCATGAAGCGGTGTTCAAAACATGAAGAGCCTGAAAAAGTGTGAAAAATATGAAGAGCTTCAAAAGGTTTAAAAAATAGGAGGAGGATGAAGCGGTGTTCAAAAACATGAAGAGCCTGAAAAAGTGTGATAAATATGAAGAGCTTATAAAATTGTCAAAAATATGAGGAGCATGGAGAGATGTTCAAAAACATGAAGAGGCTGATAAGGTGTGAAAAACATTAAGAGCTTCAAAAGGTTTGAAAAATAGGAGGAGCATGAAGCTTTGTTCAAAAACATGAAGAGCCTGAAAATGTGTGAAAAATATGAAGAGCTTCAAAACGTGTGAAATACATGAGGAGCATGAAAAGGTCTGAAAAATAGGAGGAGCATGAAGCGGTGTTCAAAACATGAAGAGCCTGAAAAAGTGTGAAAAATATGAAGAGCTTATAAAATTGTCAAAAATATGAGGAGCATGAAACGGTCTGAAAAATACGAGCAGCCTGAAACGATCTGAAAAATAGGAGGAGCATGAAGCGGTGTTGAAAAACATGAAGAGCCGGAAAAGGTGTGAAAAATGTGAAGAGCTTATAAAATTGTCAAAAATATGAGGAGCATGAAACGGTCTGAAAAATACGAGCAGCCTGAAACCGTCTGAAAATAGGAGGAGCATGAAGCGGTGTTAAAAACATGAAGAGCCTGAAAAAGTGTGAAAAATATGAAGAGCTTATAAAATTGTCAAAAATATGAGGAGCATGAAACGGTCTGAAAAATACGAGCAGCCTGAAAACGTCTGAAAAATAGGAGGAGCATGAAGCGGTGTTCAAAACATGAAGAGCCTGAAAAAGTGTGAAAAATATGAAGAGCTTATAAAATTGTCAAAAATATGAGGAGCATGAAACGGTCTGAAAAATACAGCAGCCTGAAACGGTCTGAAAAATAGGAGGAGCATGAAGCGGTGTTCAAAAACATGAAGGGCCTGAAAACGGGTGAAAAATATGAAGAGCTTCAAAAGGAGTCAAAAATATGCGGAGCCTGAAACGATCTGAAAAATAGGAGGAGCATGAAGCGGAGTTGAAAAACCTGAAGAGCCGGAAAAGTTGTGAAAAATGTGAAGAGCTTCAAAAGGTGTCAAAATATGAGGAGCATGAAACGCTCTGAAATATAGGAGGATCATGAAGCGGTGTTGAAAAACATGAAGAGCCTGAAAAGGTGTGATAAATGTGAAGAGTTTCAAAAGGTGTCAAAAATATGAGGAGCATGAAACGGTCTGAAAAATAGTAGGAGCATGAAACGGTGATCAAAAACATGAAGAATTTGAAAACGTGTGAAAAATATGAAGAGCTTCAAACGGTGTGAAAAATATCAGGAGCATGAAACGGTCTGAAAAAGATGAGGAGCATGAAGTGGTCTTCATAAACATGTACAGCCTGAAAAGGTGTGAAAAATATGAAGAGCTTCAAAAGGTGTGAAAAACAGGAGGAACATGCAGCGGTGTTCAAAAATATGAAGAGCCTGAAAAGGTGTGAAAAATATGTAGTGCTTCAAAAGGTGTCAACAATATGAGGAGCATGAAACGGTCTGAAAAATAGGAGGAGCAAGAAGCGGTGTTGAAAAACAAGAAGAGACGGAAAAGGTGTGAAAAATATGAAGAGCTTCAAAAGGTTTCAAAAATATGAGGAGCTTGAAATGGTCTGAAAAATAGGACGAGCATGAAACGGTGTTCAAAAACATGAAGAGCATGAAAAGGTGTGAAATTATGAAGAGCTTCAAAAGGTGTGAAAAACATGAGGAGAATGAAACGGTCTGAAAAATAGGAGGAGCATGAAGCAGTGTTCAAAACATGAAGAGCCTGAAAAAGTGTGAAAAATATGAAGATCTTGAAAAGTTTGAAAAATATGAAGACCCTGAAAAGGTGTCAAAAATGAGATGAGCATGAAACAGTCTGAAAAGTAGGAGGAGCATGAAGTGTTGTTCAAAAACGTGAAGAGCCTGAAAAGGTGTGAAAAATATGAAGAGCTTGAAAAGGTGTGAAATACCTGAGGAGCATGAAACGGTCTGAAAAATAGGAGGAGCATGAAGCGGTGTTCAAAACATGAAGAGCCTGAAAAAGTGTGAAAAATATGAAGAGCTTATAAAATTGTCAAAAATATGAGGAGCATGAAACGGTCTGAAAAATACGAGCAGCCTGAAACCGTCTGAAAAATAGGAGGAGCATGAAGCGGTGTTCCAAAACATGAAGGGCCTGAAAATGTGTGAAAAATATGAAGAGCTTATAAAATTGTCAAAAATATGAGGAGCATGAAACGGTCTGAAAAATACGAGCAGCCTGAAACCGTCTGAAAAATAGGAGGAGCATGAAGCGGTGTTCAAACATGAAGAGCCTGAAAAAGTGTGAAAAATATGAAGAGCTTATAAAATTGTCAAAAATATGAGGAGAATGAAACGGTCTGAAAAATACGAGCAGCCTGAAACCGTCTGAAAAATAGGAGGAGCATGAAGCGGTGTTCAAAACATGAAGAGCCTGAAAAAGTGTGAAAAATATGAAGAGCTTATAAAATTGTCAAAAATATGAGGAGCATGAAACGGTCTGAAAAATACAGCAGCCTAAAACGGTCTGAAAAATAGGAGGAGCATGAAGCGGTGTTCAAAAACATGAAGGGCCAGAAAACGGGTGAAAAATATGAAGAGCTTCAAAAGGAGTCAAAAATATGCGGAGCCTGAAACGATCTGAAAAATAGGAGGAGCATGAAGCGGAGTTGAAAAACATGAAGAGCCGGAAAAGGTGTGAAAAATGTGAAGAGCTTCAAAAGGTGTCAAAAATATGAGGAGCATGAAACGCTCTGAAATATAGGAGGATCATGAAGCGGTGTTGAAAAACATGAAGAGCCTGAAAAGGTGTGATAAATGTGAAGAGCTTCAAAAGGTGTCAAAAATATGAGGAGTATGAAAAGGTCTGAAAAATAGGAGGAGTATGAAACGGTGATCAAAAACATGAAGAATCTGAAAACGTGTGAAAAATATGAAGAGCTTCAAACGGTGTGAAAAATATCAGGAGCATGAAACGGTCTGAAAAAGATGAGGAGCATGAAGTGGTCTTCAGAAACATGTACAGCCTGAAAAGGTTTGAAAAATGTGAAGAGCTTCAAAAGGTGTGAAAAACAGGAGGAACATGAAGCGGCGTTCAAAAATATGAAGAGCCTGAAAAGGTGTGAAAAATATGAAGTGCTTCAAAAGGTGTCAACAATATGAGGAGCATGAAACGGTCTGAAAAATAGGAGGAGCAAGAAGCGGTGTTGAAAAACAAGAAGAGACGGAAAAGGTGAAAAATATGAAGAGCTTCAAAAGGTTTCAAAAATATGAGGAGCTTGAAATGGTCTGAAAAATAGGACGAGCATGAAACGGTGTTCAAAAACATGAAGAGCATGAAAATGTGTGAAAATTATGAAGAGCTTCAAAAGGTGTGAAAAACATGAGGAGAATGAAACGGTCTGAAAAATTGGAGGAGCATGAAGCAGTGTTCAAAACATGAAGAGCCTGAAAAAGTGTGAAAAATATGAAGATCGTCAAAAGTTTGAAAAATATGAAGACCCTGAAAAGGTGTCAAAAATGAGATGAGCATGAAACAGTCTGAAAAGTAGGAGGAGCATGAAGCGGTGTTTAAAAACATGAAGAGCCTGAAAAGGTGTGAAATATATGAAGAGCTTCAAAAGGTGTGAAAAATATGGAGAGCTTCAAAAGGTGTCAAAAATATGAAGAGCATGAAACGGTCTGAAAAATAGGGGGAGCATGAAATGGTGTTCAAAAACATGAAGAGCCTGAAAAGGTGTGAAATATATGAAGAGCCTGAAAAGTTGTGAAAAATATGAAGAGCTTCAAAAGGTGTCAAAAATATGAAGAGCATGAAACGGTCTGAAAAATAGGGGGAGCATGAAATGGTGTTCAAAAACATGAAGAGCCTGAAAAGGTGTGAAATATATGAAGAGCCTGAAAAGGTGTGAAAAATATGAAGAGCTTCAAAAGGTGTCAAAAATATGAGGAGCTTGAAACTGTCTGAAAAATAGGAGGAGCATGAAGCAGTGTTCAAAAACATGAAGAGCCTGAAAAGGTGTGAAAAATATGAAGAGCTTCAAAACGTGTGAAATACATGAGGAGCATGAAAAGGTCTGAAAAATAGGAGGAGCATGAAATGGTGTTCAAAAACATGAAGACCATGAAAAGGTGTGAAAATTATGAAGAGCTTCAAAAGGTGTGAAAAACAGGAGGAGAATGAAACGGTCTGAAAAATAGGAGGAGCATGAAGCAGTGTTCAAAACATGAAGAGCCTGAAAAAGTGTGAAAAATATGAAGATCTTCAAAAGTTTGAAAAATATGAAGACCCTGAAAAGGTGTCAAAAATGAGATGAGCATGAAACAGTCTGAAAAGTAGGAGGAGCATGAAGTGTTGTTCAGAAACGTGAAGAGCCTGAAAAGGTGTGAAAAATATGAAGAGCTTGAAAAGGTATGAAATACCTGAGGAGCATGAAACGGTCTGAAAAATAGGAGGAGCATGAAGCGGTGTTCAAAACATGAAGAGCCTGAAAAAGTGTGAAAAATATGAAGAGCTTCAAAAGGTTTGAAAAATAGGAGGAGGATGAAGCGGTGTGCAAAAACATGAAGAGCCTGAAAAAGTGTGATAAATATGAAGAGCTTATAAAATTGTCAAAAATATGAGGAGCATGGAGAGATGTTCAAAAACATGAAGAGGATGATAAGGCGTGAAAAACATTAAGAGCTTCAAAAGGTTTGAAAAATAGGAGGAGCATGAAGCGGTGTTCAAAAACATGAAGGGCTTGAAAACGTGTGAAAAATATGAAGAGCTTCAAAAGGAGTCAAAAATATGCGAAGCCTGAAACGATCTGAAAAATAGGAGGAGCATGAAGTGGTGTTGAAAAACATGAAGAGCCTGAAAATGTGTGAAAAATATGAAGAGCTTCAAAAGGTGTGAAATACATGAGGAGCATGAAACTCTCTGAAAAATAAAAGGAGCATGAAGTGGTGTTCAAAAACATGAAGATCCTGAAAATGTGTGAAAAATATGAAGAGCTTCAAAAGGTGTGAAATATATGAGGAGCTTCAAAAGGTGTGAAAAATATGAAGAGCTTCAAAAGATGTCAAAAATATGAAAAGCATGAAACGGTCTGAAAAATAGGAGGAGCATGAAATGGTGTTCAAAAACATGAAGAGCCTGAAAATGTGTGAAAAATATGAAAAGCTTCAAAGGTTTGAAATACATGAGGAGCATGAAACAGTCTGAAAAATAGGAGAAGCATGAAGTGGTGTGGAAAAAAATGAAGAGCCTGAAAAGGTGTGAAAAATATGAAGAGCTTCAAAAGGTGTGAAATATATGTGGAGCATGAATCTCTCTGAAAAATAGGAGGAGCATGAAGTGGTGTTGAAAAACATGAAGAGCCTGAAAAGATGTGAAAAATATGAAGAGCTCCAAAAGGTGTGAAAAATATGAGAAGCATGATACGATCTGAAAAATAGGAGGAGCATGAAGTGGTGTTCAGAAACATGGAGAGCCTAAAAAGGTGTGAAAAATATGAAGAGCTTCAAAAGGTGTCAAAAATATGAGGAGCTTGAAACTGTCTGAAAAATAGGAGGAGCATGAAGCAGTGTTCAAAAACATGAAGAGCCTGAAAAGGTGTGAAAAATATGAAGAGCTTCAAAACGTGTGAAATACATGAGGAGCATGAAAAGGTCTGAAAAATAGGAGGAGCATGAAATGGTGTTCAAAAACATGAAGAGCATGAAAAGGTGTGAAAATTATGAAGAGCTTCAAAAGGTGTGAAAAACATGAGGAGAATGAAACGGTCTGAAAAATAGGAGGAGCATGAAGCAGTGTTCAAAACATGAAGAGCCTGAAAAAGTGTGAAAAATATGAAGATCTTCAAAAGTTTGAAAAATATGAAGACCCTGAAAAGGTGTCAAAAATGAGATGAGCATGAAACAGTCTGAAAAGTAGGAGGAGCATGAAGTGTTGTTCAGAAACGTGAAGAGCCTGAAAAGGTGTGAAAAATATGAAGAGCTTGAAAAGGTATGAAATACCTGAGGAGCATGAAACGGTCTGAAAAATAGGAGGAGCATGAAGCGGTGTTCAAAACATGAAGAGCCTGAAAAAGTGTGAAAAATATGAAGAGCTTCAAAAGGTTTGAAAAATAGGAGGAGGATGAAGCGGTGTTCAAAAACATGAAGAGCCTGAAAAAGTGTGATAAATATGAAGAGCTTATAAAATTGTCAAAAATATGAGGAGCATGGAGAGATTTTCAAAAACATGAAGAGGATGTTAAGGCGTGAAAAACATTAAGAGCTTCAAAAGGTTTGAAAAATAGGAGGAGCATGAAGCGGTGTTCAAAAACATGAAGAGCCTGAAAATGTGTGAAAAATATGAATAGCTTATAAAATTGTCAAAAATATGAGGAGCATGAAACGGTCTGAAAAATACGAGCAGCCTGAAAACGTCTGAAAAATAGGAGGAGCATGAAGCGGTGTTCAAAAACATGAAGGGCCTGAAAACGTGTGAAAAATATGAAGAGCTTCAAAAGGAGTCAAAAATATGCGGAGCCTGAAACGATCTGAAAAATAGGAGGAGCATGAAGCGGTGTTGAAAAACATGAAGAGCCGGAAAAGGTGTGAAAAATGTGAAGAGCTTCAAAAGGTGTCAAAAATATGAGGAGCATGAAACGGTCTGAAACATAAGAGGATCATGAAGCGGTGTTGAAAAACATGAAGAGCCTGAAAAGGTGTGATAAATGTGAAGAGCTTCAAAAGGTGTCAAAAATATGAGGAGCATGAAACGGTCTGAAATATAAGAGGATCATGAAGCGGTGTTGAAAAACATGAAGAGTCTGAAAACGTGTGAAAAATATGAAGAGCTTCAAACGGTGTGAAAAATATCAGGAGCATGAAACGGTCTGAAAAAGATGAGGAGCATGAAGTGGTCTTCAGAAACATGTACAGCCTGAAAAGGTGTGAAAAATATGAAGAGCTTCAAAAGATGTGAAAAATATGAAGAGCTTCAAAAGGTGTCAAAAATGAGATGAGCATGAAACGGTCTGAAAATTAGGAGAAGAATGAAACGGTGTTGAAAAATTGAAGAGCCTGAAAAGCTGTGAAAAATATGAAGAGCTTCAAAAGGTGTGAAAAATATGAAGAGCTTCAAAACGTGTGAAATACATGAGGAGCATGAAAAGGTCTGACAAATAGGAGTAGCATGAAGAGGTGTTCAAAAACATGAAGAGGCTGATAAGGTGTGAAAAACATCAAGAGCTTCAAAAAGTTTGAAAAATAGGAGGAGCATGAAGCGGTGTTCAAAAACATGAGGAGCCTGAAAAGGTGAGAAAAATATGAAGAGCTTCAAAAGGTGTGAGAAATGTGAGGAGCATGAAGCGGTGTTCAAATACATGAAGAGCCTGAAAAAGTGTGAAAAATATGAAGAGCTTATAAAATTGTCAAAAATATCAGGAGCATGAAACGGTCTGAAAAATACGAGGAGCCTGAAACCGTCTGAAAAATAGGAGGAGCATGAAGCGGTGTTCAAAAACATGAAGGGCCTGAAAACGTGTGAAAAATATGAAGAGCTTCAAAAGGAGTCAAAAATATGCGGAGCCTGAAACGATCTGAAAAATACGAGGAGCATGAAGCGGAGTTGAAAAACATGAAGAGCCGGAAAAGGTGTGAAAAATGTGAAGAGCTTCAAAAGGTGTCAAAAATATGAGGAGCATGAAACGCTCTGAAATATAGGAGGATCATGAAGCGGGGTTGAAAAACATGAAGAGCCTGAAAAGGTGTGATAAATGTGAAGACCTTCAAAAGGTGTCAAAAATATGAGGAGTATGAAATGGTCTGAAAAATAGGAGGAGCATGAAACGGTGATCAAAAACATGAAGAATCTGAAAACGTGTGAAAAATATGAAGAGCTTCAAACGGTGTGAAAAATATCAGGAGCATGAAACGGTCTGAAAAAGATGAGGAGCATGAAGTGGTCTTCAGAAACATGTACAGCCTGAAAAGGTGTGAAAAATATGAAGAGCTTCAAAAGGTGTGAAAAACAGGAGGAACATGAAGCAGCGTTCAAAAATATGAAGAGCCTGAAAAGGTGTCAAAAATATGAAGTGCTTCAAAAGGTGTCAACAATATGAGGAGCATGAAACAGTCTGAAAAATAGGAGGAGCAAGAAGCGGTGTTGAAAAACAAGAAGAGACGGAAAAGGTGTGAAAAATATGAAGAGCTTCAAAAGGTTTCAAAAATATGAGGAGCTTGAAATGATCTGAAAAATAGGACGAGCATGAAACGGTGTTCAAAAACATGAAGAGCATGAAAAGGTGTGAAAATTATGAAGAGCTTCAAAAGGTGTGAAAAACATGAGGAGAATGAAACGGTCTGAAAAATAGGAGGAGCATGAAGCAGTGTTGAAAACATGAAGAGCCTGAAAAAGTGTGAAAAATATGAAGATCTTCAAAACTTTGAAAAATATGAAGACCCTGAAAAGGTGTCAAAAATGAGATGAGCATGAAACAGTCTGAAAATTAGGAGGAGCATGAAGTGTTGTTCAAAAACGTGAAGAGCCTGAAAAGGTGTGAAAAATATGAAGAGCTTGAAAAGGTGTGAAATATATGAGGAGCTTCAAAAGGTGTGAAAAATATGAAGAGCTTCAAAAGATGTCAAAAATATGAAAAGCATGAAACGGTCTGAAAAATAGGAGGAGCATGAAATGGTGTTCAAAAACATGAAGAGCCTGAAAATGTGTGAAAAATATGAAAAGCTTCAAAGGTTTGAAATACATGAGGAGCATGAAACAGTCTGAAAAATAGGAGAAGCATGAAGTGGTGTGGAAAAAAATGAAGAGCCTGAAAAGGTGTGAAAAATATGAAGAGCTTCAAAAGGTGTGAAATATATGTGGAGCATGAATCTCTCTGAAAAATAGGAGGAGCATGAAGTGGTGTTGAAAAACATGAAGAGCCTGAAAAGATGTGAAAAATATGAAGAGCTCCAAAAGGTGTGAAAAATATGAGAAGCATGATACGATCTGAAAAATAGGAGGAGCATGAAGTGGTGTTCAGAAACATGGAGAGCCTAAAAAGGTGTGAAAAATATGAAGAGCTTCAAAAGGTGTCAAAAATATGAGGAGCTTGAAACTGTCTGAAAAATAGGAGGAGCATGAAGCAGTGTTCAAAAACATGAAGAGCCTGAAAAGGTGTGAAAAATATGAAGAGCTTCAAAAGGTGTGAAAAACATGAGGAGCATGAAAAGGTCTGAAAAATAAGAGGAGCATGAAATGGTGTTCAAAAACATGAAGACCATGAAAAGGTGTGAAAATTATGAAGAGCTTCAAAAGGTGTGAAAAACATGAGGAGAATGAAACGGTCTGAAAAATAGGAGGAGCATGAAGCAGTGTTCAAAACATGAAGAGCCTGAAAAAGTGTGAAAAATATGAAGATCTTCAAAAGTTTGAAAAATATGAAGACCCTGAAAAGGTGTCAAAAATGAGATGAGCATGAAACAGTCTGAAAAGTAGGAGGAGCATGAAGTGTTGTTCAGAAACGTGAAGAGCCTGAAAAGGTGTGAAAAATATGAAGAGCTTGAAAAGGTATGAAATACCTGAGGAGCATGAAACGGTCTGAAAAATAGGAGGAGCATGAAGCGGTGTTCAAAACATGAAGAGCCTGAAAAAGTGTGAAAAATATGAAGAGCTTCAAAAGGTTTGAAAAATAGGAGGAGGATGAAGCGGTGTTCAAAAACATGAAGAGCCTGAAAAAGTGTGATAAATATGAAGAGCTTATAAAATTGTCAAAAATATGAGGAGCATGGAGAGATGTTCAAAAACATGAAGAGGATGTTAAGGCGTGAAAAACATTAAGAGCTTCAAAAGGTTTGAAAAATAGGAGGAGCATGAAGCGGTGTTCAAAAACATGAAGAGCCTGAAAATGTGTGAAAAATATGAATAGCTTATAAAATTGTCAAAAATATGAGGAGCATGAAACGGTCTGAAAAATACGAGCAGCCTGAAAACGTCTGAAAAATAGGAGGAGCATGAAGCGGTGTTCAAAAACATGAAGGGCCTGAAAACGTGTGAAAAATATGAAGAGCTTCAAAAGGAGTCAAAAATATGCGAAGCCTGAAACGATCTGAAAAATAGGAGGAGCATGAAGCGGTGTTGAAAAACATGAAGAGCCGGAAAAGGTGTGAAAAATGTGAAGAGCTTCAAAAGGTGTCAAAAATATGAGGAGCATGAAACGGTCTGAAATATAAGAGGATCATGAAGCGGTGTTGAAAAACATGAAGAGCCGGAAAAGGTGTGAAAAATGTGAAGAGCTTCAAAAGGTGTCAAAAATATGAGGAGCATGAAACGGTCTGAAATATAAGAGGATCATGAAGCGGTGTTGAAAAACATGAAGAGTCTGAAAACGTGTGAAAAATATGAAGAGCTTCAAACGGTGTGAAAAATATCAGGAGCATGAAACGGTCTGAAAAAGATGAGGAGCATGAAGTGGTCTTCAAAAACATGTACAGCCTGAAAAGGTGTGAAAAATATGAAGAGCTTCAAAAGATGTGAAAAATATGAAGAGCTTCAAAAGGTGTCAAAAATGAGATGAGCATGAAACGGTCTGAAAAATAGGAGAAGAATGAAACGGTGTTGAAAAATTGAAGAGCCTGAAAAGCTGTGAAAAATATGAAGAGCTTCAAAAGGTGTGAAAAATATGAAGAGCTTCAAAACGTGTGAAATACATGAGGAGCATGAAAAGGTCTGAAAAATAGGAGTAGCATGAAGAGGTGTTCAAAAACATGAAGAGGCTGATAAGGTGTGAAAAACATGAAGAGCTTCAAAAAGTTTGAAAAATAGGAGGAGCATGAAGCGGTGTTCAAAAACATGAGGAGCCTGAAAAGGTGAGAAAAATATGAAGAGCTTCAAAAGGTGTGAGAAATGTGAGGAGCATGAAGCGGTGTTCAAATACATGAAGAGCCTGAAAAAGTGTGAAAAATATGAAGAGCTTATAAAATTGTCAAAAATATCAGGAGCATGAAACGGTCTGAAAAATACGAGGAGCCTGAAACCGTCTGAAAAATAGGAGGAGCATGAAGCGGTGTTCAAAAACATGAAGGGCCTGAAAACGTGTGAAAAATATGAAGAGCTTCAAAAGGAGTCAAAAATATGCGGAGCCTGAAACGATCTGAAAAATACGAGGAGCATGAAGCGGAGTTGAAAAACATGAAGAGCCGGAAAAGGTGTGAAAAATGTGAAGAGCTTCAAAAGGTGTCAAAAATATGAGGAGCATGAAACGCTCTGAAATATAGGAGGATCATGAAGCGGGGTTGAAAAACATGAAGAGCCTGAAAAGGTGTGATAAATGTGAAGACCTTCAAAAGGTGTCAAAAATATGAGGAGTATGAAATGGTCTGAAAAATAGGAGGAGCATGAAACGGTGATCAAAAACATGAAGAATCTGAAAACGTGTGAAAAATATGAAGAGCTTCAAACGGTGTGAAAAATATCAGGAGCATGAAACGGTCTGAAAAAGATGAGGAGCATGAAGTGGTCTTCAGAAACATGTACAGCCTGAAAAGGTGTGAAAAATATGAAGAGCTTCAAAAGGTGTGAAAAACAGGAGGAACATGAAGCAGCGTTCAAAAATATGAAGAGCCTGAAAAGGTGTCAAAAATATGAAGTGCTTCAAAAGGTGTCAACAATATGAGGAGCATGAAACAGTCTGAAAAATAGGAGGAGCAAGAAGCGGTGTTGAAAAACAAGAAGAGACGGAAAAGGTGTGAAAAATATGAAGAGCTTCAAAAGGTTTCAAAAATATGAGGAGCTTGAAATGATCTGAAAAATAGGACGAGCATGAAACGGTGTTCAAAAACATGAAGAGCATGAAAAGGTGTGAAAATTATGAAGAGCTTCAAAAGGTGTGAAAAACATGAGGAGAATGAAACGGTCTGAAAAATAGGAGGAGCATGAAGCAGTGTTGAAAACATGAAGAGCCTGAAAAAGTGTGAAAAATATGAAGATCTTCAAAACTTTGAAAAATATGAAGACCCTGAAAAGGTGTCAAAAATGAGATGAGCATGAAACAGTCTGAAAAGTAGGAGGAGCATGAAGTGTTGTTCAAAAACCTGAAGAGCCTGAAAAGGTGTGAAAAATATGAAGAGCTTGAAAAGGTGTGAAATACCTGAGGAGCATGAAACGGTCTGAAAAATAGGAGGAGCATGAAGCGGTGTTCAAAACATGAAGAGCCTGAAAAAGTGTGAAAAATATGAAGAGCTTCAAAAGGTTTGAAAAATAGGAGGAGCATGAAGCGGTGTTCAAAAACATGAAGAGCCTGAAAAAGTGTGAAAAATATGAAGAGCTTATAAAATTGTCAAAAATAAGAGGAGCATGAAGAGATGTTCAAAAACATGAAGAGGCTGATAAGGTGTGAAAAACATGAAGAGCTTCAAAAGGTTTGAAAAATAGGAGGAGCATGAAGCGGTGCTCAAAAACATGAAGAGCCTGAAAAAGTGTGAAAAATATGAAGAGCTTATAAAATTGTAAAAAATATGAGGAGCATGAAACGGTCTGAAAAATACGAGCAGCCTGAAACCGTCTGAAAAATAGGAGGAGCATGAAGCGGTGTTCCAAAACATGAAGGGCCTGAAAACGTGTGAAAAATATGAAGAGCTTAAAAAGGAGTCAAATATATGCGGAGCCTGAAACGATCTGAAAAATAGGAGGAGCATGAAGCGGTGTTGAAAAACATGAAGAGCCGGAAAAGGTGTGAAAAATGTGAAGAGCTTCAAAAGGTGTCAAAAATATGAGGAGCATGAAACGCTCTGAAATGTAGGTGAATCATGAAGTGGTGTTGAAAAACATGAAGAGCCTGAAAAGGTGTGATAAATGTGAAGAGCTTCAAAAGGTGTCAAAAATATGAGGAGCGTGAAACGGTCTGAAAAATAGGAGGAGCATGAAGCGGTGTTGAAAAACATGAAGAGCCTGAAAACGTGTGAAAAATATGAAGAGCTTCAAAAGGTATGAAAATATGAAGAGCTTCAAAAGTTGTCAAAAAAGAGATGAGCATGAAACGGTCTGAAAAATAGGAGCAGCATGAAGCGGTGTTGAAAAACATGAAGAGTCTGAAAAGGTGTGAAAAATATGAAGAGGTTCAAAAGGTGTCAAAAATATGAGGAGCATGAAACGGTCTGAAATATAGGAAGATCATCAAGCGGTGTTGAAAAACATGAAGAGCCTGAAAATGTGTGAAAAACGTGAAGAGCTTCAAAAGATGTCAAAAATATGAGGAGCATGAAACGGTCTGAAAAATATGAGGAGAATGAAGCGGTGTTAAAAAACATGAAGAGCCTGAAAAGAAGTGCAAAATATGAAGAGCTTCAAAAGGTGTGAAAAATATGAAGACCTTCAAAAGGTGTCAAAAAAGAGATGAGCATGAAACGGTCGGAAAAATAGGAGGAGCATGAAGCGGTGTTGTAAAACATGAAGAGCCTGAAAACCTGTGAAAAACAGGAAAAGCTTCAAAAGGTGTGAAAAATATGAAGAGCTTCAAAAAATGTCAAAAATATGAGGAGCATGAAATGGTCTCAAGTATAGGAGAATCATGCAGCGGTGTTGAAAACTATAAACAGCCTGAAAAGGTGTGAAAAACATGAAGAGCTTCAAAAGGTTTGAAAAATATGAGAAGCATGATATGGTCTGAAAAATAGGAGGAGCATGAAGTGGTCTTCAGAAACATGTACAGCCTGAAAAGGTGTGAAAAATATGAAGAGCTTCAAAAGGTGTGAAATACATGAGTATCATGAAACGGTATAAAAAATAGGAGGAGCATGAAGCTGTGTTCAAAAACATGAGAGCCTGAAAAGGTGTGAAAATATGAAGAGCTTTAAAAGGTATGAAAAATACGAGGAGCATGAAACGGTGTTCAAAAACATGAAGAGCCTAAAATGGTGTGAAAATTATGAAGAGCCTCAAAACGTGTCAAAAATATGAGGAGCATGAAACGGTCTGAAAAATAGGAGGAGCATGAAGCGATGTTGAAAAAGTTGAAGAGCCTGAAAACGTGTAAAATATGAAGAGCTTCAAAAGGTGTGAAAAATATGAAGAGCTTCAAAAGGTGTCAAAAATGAGATGAGCATGAAACGGTCTGAAAAATAGGAGGAGAATGAAACGGTGTTGAAAAACTTGAAGACCCTGAAAAGCTGTGAAAAATATGAAGAGCATCAAAAGGTGTGAAAAATATGAAGAGCTTCAAAAGGTGTCAAAAATATGAGGAGCATGAAATGGTCTGAAAAATACTAGGAGCATGAAACGGTGTTCAAAAACAGGAGGAGCCTGAAAAGGTGTGAAAAATATGAAGAGCTTCAAAAGGTGTCAAAAATATGAGGAGCATGAAACGGTCTGAAAAATAGGAGGAGCATGAAGTGGTGTTGAAAAACATGAAGAGCCTGAAAAGGTGTGAAAAATATGAAGAGCTTCAAAAGCTGTGAAAAATATGAGGAGCACCAAATGGTCTGAAAAATTAGAGGAGCATGAAGCTGTGTTGAAAAACATGAAGAGCCTGAAAAGGTGTAGAAAATATGAAGAGCTTCAAAAGGTGTCAAAAATATGAGGAACATGAAACGGTCTGAAAAATAGGAGGAGCATGAAGTGGGGTTGAAAATCATGAAGAGCCTGAAAAGGTGTGAAAAATATGAAGAGCTTCAAAAGGAGTGAAATACATGAGGAGCATGAAACCGTCGCAAAAATAGGAGGAACTTGAAGTGGTGTTCGAAAACATGAAGAGTCTGAAAAGGTGTGAAATATAAGAAGAGCTTCAAAGGGTGTCAAAATTATGAGGAGCATGAAACTGTCTGAAAAATAGGAGGATCATGAAGCGTTGTTGAAAAACATGAACAGCCTGAAAAGGTGTGAATAATATGAAGAGATTCAAAGGTTTAAAATATATGAGGAGCATGAAACGGTCTGAAAAATAGAAGCAGCATAAAACGGTGTTCAAAGACATGAAGAGCCTGAAAAGGTGTGAAAAATACGAAGAGCTTCAAAAGGTGTGAAATACATGAGGAGGAAGAAACGGTCAGAAAAATAGGAGGAGCATGAAGCGGTATTCTAAACATGAAAAGCCTGAAAAAGTGTGAAAAATACGATGAGCTTCACTTGTTTGAAAAATAAGAAGAGCCTGAAAAGGTGTGAAAAATATGAAGAGCAACAAAAGGTGTCAAAAATATGAGGAGCATGAAATGGTCTGCAAAAAAGGAAAAGCATGAAGTGGTGTTGAAAAACTTGAAGAGCCTGAAAAGGTTTGAAAAATATGAAAAGCTTCAAAAGGTGTCAAAATATGAGGAGCATGAAACGGTCTGAAAAATAGGAGGAGCATGAAGCAGTGTTCAAAAACATGAAGAGCCTGAAAAGGTTTGAAAAATATGAAGAGCTTCTAAAGGTGTCAAAAATATGAGGAGCATGAAACAGTCTGAAAAATAGCAGGAGCATGAAGCGGTGTTGAAAAACATGAAGAGCCTGAAAAGGTGTGAAAAATATGAAGAGCTTCAAAAGATGTGAAAAATATGAGGAGCATGAAACTGTCTGAAAAATAGAAACAGCATGAAACGGTGTTGAAACACATGAAGAGCCTGAAAATGTGTGAAAAACATGAAGAGCCTGAAAAGGTGTGAAAAATATGAAGAGTTTCAAAAGGTGTGAAAAATATGAAGAGCTTCAAAAGGTGTCAAAAATGAGATCAACAAGAAACCGTCTGAAAAATAGGAGGAGCATGAAGCAGTGTTGAAAAATATGAAGAGCTTGAAAAGGTGTGAAAAATATGAAGAGCTTATAAATGTGTCAAATATATGAGGAGCATGAATCGGTCTGAAAAATAGGAGGAGCATGAAGTGGTGTTGAAAAACATTAAGAGCCTGAAAAGGTGTGTAAAATATGAAGAGCTTCAAAAAGTGTCAAAAATATGAGGAGCATGAAACTGTCTGAAAAATAGGAGGAGCATGAAACGGTGATCAAAAACATGAAGAGCCTGAAAAGGTTTGAAAAATATGAAGAGCTTCAAAAGATGTGAAATACATGAGGAGCATGAAACGGGCTGAAAAATAGGAGAAGCATGAAGTGGTGTGGAAAAACATGAACAGCCTGAAAAGGTGTGAAAAATATGAAGAGCTTCAAAAGGTGTGAAATACATGAGGAGCATGAAACTCTTTGAAAAATAGGAGGAGCATGAAGCTGTTTTCAAAATCATGAAGAGCCTGAAAAGTTGTCAAAAATATGAAAAGCTTCAAAAGGTGTCAAATATGAGATGAGCATGAATCGGTCTGAAAAATAGGAAAATCATGAAAAGGTGTTGAAAAATATGAAGTCACTAAAAGTTGTGAAAAATAGAAAGAGCT
This sequence comes from Dama dama, assembly GCF_033118175.1. Lineage (NCBI taxonomy): Eukaryota > Metazoa > Chordata > Mammalia > Artiodactyla > Cervidae > Dama > Dama dama. Next base: position 4,940,391 of record NW_026870905.1, on the reverse strand, counting down.
TCAAAAGGTGTCAAAAATATGAGGAGCATCAAACGGTCTGAAAAATAAGAGGAGCATTAAGCGGTCGTCAAAAACATGAAGAGCCTGAAAAGGTGTGAAAAATAGGAAGAGCTTCAAAAGGTGTGAAATATATGAGGAGCATGAAACGGTCTGAAAATTAGGAGAAGCATGAAGTGGTGTGGAAAAATATGAAGAGCCTGAAAAGGTGTGAAAAATATGAAGAGCTTCAAAATGGGTCAAAAATATGAAGAGCATGAAACGGTCTGAAAAATAGGAAAATCATGAAGCGGTGTTCAAAAACATGAACAGCCTGAAAAGGTGTGAAAAATATGAAGAGCTTCAAAAGTTGTGAAATACATGAGGAGCATGAAACTCTCTGAAAAATAGGAGGAGCATGAAGCGGTGATCAAAAACATGAAGAGCCTAAAGAGTAGTGAAAATTATGAAAAGCTTCAAAAGGTGTCAAAAATGAGATGAGCATGAAACGGTCTGAAAAATAGGAGGATCATGAAACGGTGTTCAAAAACATGAAGAGCCTGAAAAGGTGTGAAAAATATGAAGAGCTTCAAAAGGTGTGAAAAATATGAGGAGCATGAAACGGTCTGAAAAATAGAAGCAGCATGAAACTGTGTTGAAAAACATGAAGAGCATGAAAAGGTGTGAAAAATATGAAGAGCTATAAAAGGTGTCAAAAATATGAGAAGCATGAAAGGGTTTTAAAAAGAGGAGGAGCAAGAAGAAGTGTTCAAAAACATGAAGAGCCTGAAAAGGTGTGAAAAATATGAAGAGCTTCAAAAGGTGTGAAAAATATGAAGAGTTTCAAAAGATGTGAAAAATATGAGGAGCATGAAACGGTCTGAAAAATAGAAGCAGCATGAAGCGGTGTTGAAAAACATGAAGAACCTGAAAAGGTGTGAGAAATATGAAGAGCTTCAATAGGTGTCAAAAATATGAGGAGCATGAAACGGTCTTAAAAATACTAGGAGAATGAAGTTGTGTTGCAAAACATGAAGAGCCTGAAAAGGTGTGAAAAACATGAAGAGCCTGAAAAGGTGTGAAAAATATGAAGAGCTTCATAAGGTGTGAAATACATGAGGAGCATGAAACTCTCTGAAAAATAGGAGGAGCATGAAGTGGTGTTGTAAAACTTGAAGAGCCTGAAAGGGTGTGAAAAATATGAAGAGCTTCAAAAGGTGTCAAAAATATGAGGAGGATGAAACGGTCTGAAAAATAGGAGGATCATGAAACGGTGTGCAAAAACATGAAGAGCCTGAATAGGTGTGAAAAATATGAAGAGCTTCAAAAGGTGTCAAAAATATGACGAGCATGAAACGGTCTGAAAAATAGGTGGAGCATGAAGCGGTGTTCAAAAACATGAAGAGCCTGAAAACGTGTGAAAAATATGAAGAGCTTCAAAAGGTGTCAAATACATGAGGATCTTAAACGGTCTGAAAAAAGGGGGAGCATGAAGCGGTGTTCAAAATAGGAAGAGCCTGAAAAGTTGTGAAAAATATGAAGAGCTTCAAAAGGTGTGAAAATTATGAGGAGCATGAAACGGTCTGAAAAATAGGAGGAGCATGAAGCTGTGTTCAAAATCACGAAGAGCCTGAAAAGGTGTGAAAAATATGAAGAGCTTTAAAAGGTGTGAAAAATATGAGGTGCATGAAACGGTCTGAAAAATAGGAGGAGCATGATGCGGTGTTGAAAAATATGAAGAGTCTGAAAAGGTGTGAAAAATATGAAGAGCTTCGAAAGGTGTCAAAAATATGAGGAGCATGAAACGGTCTGAAAATTAGGAGGAGCATGAAGCGTTGTTGAAAAACATGAAGAGCATGAAAAGGTGTGAAAATATGAAGATCTTCTAAAGGTGTCAAAAATATGAGGAGCATGAAACGGTCTTAAAAATTGGAGGAGCATGAAGCGGTGTTGAAAATCATGAAGGGCCTGAAAAGGTGTGAAAAATGTGAAGAGTTTCAAAAGGTGTGAAAATATGAAGAGCTTCAAAAGGTGTCAAAAATGAGATCAACATGAAACCGTCTGAATAATAGGAGGAGCATGCAGCGGTGTTGAAAAATATGAAGATCCTGAAAAGGTGTGAAAATATGAAGAGCTTCTAAATGTGTCAAATATATGAGGAGCATGAAACGGTCTGAAAAATAGGAGGATCATGAAACGGTGTGCAAAAACATGAAGAGCCTGAATAGGTGTGAAAAATATGAAGAGCTTCAAAAGGTGTCAAAAATATGACGAGCATGAAACGGTCTGAAAAATAGGAGGAGCATGAAGCTGTGTTCAAAAACATGAAGAGCCTGAAAAGGTGTGAAAAATATGAAGAGCTTTAAAAGGTGTCAAGAATATGAGGAGCATGAAACGGTCTGAAAAATAGGAGGAGAATGAATCGGTGTTGAAAAACATAAGGAGCATGAAAAGGTGTGAAAAATATGAAGAGCTTTAAAAGGTGTGAAAAATATGAGGTGCATGAAACGCTCTGAAAAATAGGAGGAGCATGATGCGGTGTTGAAAAATATGAAGAGCCTGAAAAGGTGTGAAAAATATGAAGAGCTTGAAAAGGTGTCAAAAATATGAGGAGCATGAAACGGTCTGAAAATTAGGAGGAGCATGAAGCGTTGTTGAAAAACATGAAGAGCATGAAAAGGTGTGAAAATATGAAGATCTTCTAAAGGTGTCAAAAATATGAGGAGCATGAAACGGTCTTAAAAATTGGAGGAGCATGAAGCGGTGTTGAAAATCATGAAGGGCCTGAAAAGGTGTGAAAAATATGAAGAGTTTCAAAAGGTGTGAAAAGATGAAGAGCTTCAAAAGGTGTCAAAAATGAGATCAACATGAAACCGTCTGAATAATTGGAGGAGCATGCAGCGGTGTTGAAAAATATGAAGATCCTGAAAAGGTGTGAAAATATGAAGAGCTTCTAAATGTGTCAAATATATGAGGAGCATGAAACGGTCTGAAAAATAGGAGGATCATGAAACGGTGTTCAAAAACATGAAGAGCCTGAAGAGGTGTGAAAAATATGAAGAGCTTCAAAAGGTGTCAAAAATATGACGAGCATGAAACGGTCTGAAAAATAGGAGGAGCATGAAGCTGTGTTCAAAAACATGAAGAGCCTGAAAAGGTGTGAAAAATATGAAGAGCTTCAAAATGTGTCATAAATGAGAAGAACATGAAACGGTCTGAAAATTAGGAGGAGCATGAAGTGGTTTTGAAAAACATGAAGAGCCTGAAAAGGTGTGAAATATATGAAGAGCTTCAAAATGGGTCAAAATTATGAAGAGCATGAAATGGTCTGAAAAATAGGAGGATCATGAAGTGGTGTTCAAAAACATGAAGACCCTGAAAAGTTGTGAAAGATATGAAGAGCTTCAAAAGGTGTGAAAAATATGAGGAGCATGAAACGGTCTGAATAATAGGAGGAGCATGAAACGGTGATCAAAACATGAAGAGCCTGAAAAGGTGTGAAAAATATGAAGAGCTTCAAAGGTGTGAAATACATGAGGAGCATGAAACGGTCTGAAAAATAGGAGAAGCATGAAGTTGGCTGGAAAAACATGAACATCCTGAAAAGGTGTGAAAAATATGAAGAGCTTCAAAAGGTGTCAAAAATGAGATGAGAATGAAACGGTCTGAAAAATAGGAAGATCATGAAACCGTGTTGAAAAACATGAAGAGCCTAAAAGGTGTGAAAAATATGAAGAGCTTCAAAAGGTGTCAAAAAATATGAGGAGCATCAAATGGTCTGAAAAATAGGAGGAGCATGAAGCGGTCGTCAAAAACATGAAGAGCCTAAAAAGGTGTGAAAAATATGAAGAGCTTCAAAATGTGTGAAATACAAGAGGAGCATGAAACGGTCTGAAAATTAGGCGAAGCATGAAGTTGTGTGGAAAAACATGAAGAGCCTGAAAAGGTGTGAAAAATATGAAGAGCTTCAAAATGTGTCAAAAATATGAAGAGCATGAAAGGGTCTGAAAAATAGGAGAATCATGAAGCGGTGTTCAAAAACATGAAGAGCCTGAAAAGGTGTGAAAAATATGAAGAGCTTCATAAGGTGTGAAATACATGCGGAGCATGAAACTCTCTGAAAAATACGAGGAGCATGAAGTGGTGTTCAAAAACATGAAGAGCCTGAAAAGGTGTGAAAAATATGAAGAAATTCAAAAGGTGTCAAAAATATGCGGAGCATGAAACGGTCTGCAAAAAAGGAGGAGCATGAAGCGGTGTTGAAAAACCTGAAGAGCCTGAAAAGGTGTGAAAAATATGAAGAGCTTCAAAAGGTGTCAAAAATGAGATCAACATGAAACCGTCTGAAAAATAGGAGTAGCATGAAGCGGTGATGAAAAATATGAAGAGCCTGAAAAGGTGTGCAAATATGAAGAGCTTCTAAATGTGTCAAATATATGAGGAGCATGAAACGGTCTGAAAAATAGGAGGAGCATGAAGTGGTGTTGAAAAACATGAAGAGCCTGAAAAGGTGTGAAAAATATGAAGATCTTCAAAAAGTGTCAAAAATATGAGGAGCATGAAACCGTCTGAAAAATAGGAGGAGCATGAAACGGTGATCAAAAACATGAAGAGCCTGAAAAGGTTTGAAAAATATGAAGAGCTTCAAAAGGTGTGAAATATATGAGGAGCATGAAACGGGCTGAAAAATAAGAGAAGCATGAAGTGGTGTGGAAAAACATGAAGAGCCTGAAAAGGTGTGAAAAATATGAAGAGCTTCAAAAGGTGTGAAATACATGAGGAGCATGAAACGGTCTGAAAAATATGAGAAGCATGAAGTGGTGTTCAAAAACGTGAAGAGCCTGAAAAGGTGTGAAATATATGAAGAGCTTCAAAATGTTTCAAAAATATGAGGAGCATGATACGGTCTGAAAAATAGGAGGAGCATGAAGCACTGTTCAGAAACATGAAGAGCCTGACAAGGTGTGAAAAATATAAAGAGCTTCAAAAGGTGTGAAATACATTACCACCATGAAACAGTCTGAAAAATAGGAGGAGCATGAAATGTTGTTGAAAAACTGGAAGAGCCTGAAAACGAGTGAAAAAATATGAAGAGTTTCCAAAGGTGTCAAAAATGAGATGAGCATGAAACAGTCTGAAAAATAGGATGAGCATGAAGCGGTGTTGAAAATCATGAAGAGCCTGAAAAGATGTGAATAATATGTAGAGCTTCAAAAGGTGTGAAAATATGAAGAGCTTCAAAAGCTGTCAAAATAAGATGATCATGAAACGGTCTGAAAATTAGGAGGAGCATGAAGTGGTGTTGAAAAAAAAGAAGAGCCTGAAAAGGTGTGAAATATGTGAAGAGCTTCAAAAGGCGTGAAAATATGAAGAGCTTCAAAAGCTGTCAAAATGAGATGAGAATGAAACGGTCTGAAAATTAGGAGCAGCATGAAACGGTGTTCAAACAAATGAAGAGCCTCAAAATGTGTGAAAAATAAGAAGAGCTTCAAAAGGTGTGAAATACATTTGGAGCATGAAACTGTGTGTAAAATAGGAGGAGCATGAAGTGGTGTTCAAAAACATGAAGAGTCTGAAAAGGTGTGAAAAATATGAAGAGCTTCAAAAGGTGTGAAATACATGAGAGGAATGAAACTGTCTGAAAAATAGGAGGAGCATGAAGCGGTTGTGAAAAACATGAAGAGCCTGAAAAGTTGTGAAAAATATAAAGAGCTTCTAAAGGTGTCAAAAATATGAGGACAATGAAACGCTCTGGAAAAGAGGAGGAGCATGAAGTGGTGTTGAAAAAGATGAAGAGCCTGAAAAGGTGTGAAAAATTTGAAGAGCTTCAAAACGTGTCAAAATTATGAGGAGCATGAAACGGTCTGAAAAATAGGAGGAGCATGAAGTGGTGTTGAAAAACATGAAGAGCCTGAAATGATGTGAAATATATGAAGAGGTTCAAAAGGTGCGAAAAATATGAGGAGGTTCAAAAAGGGTAAAAAATATGAGGAGCAGGAAACGGTCAGAAAAATACGAGGAGCATGAAAAGGTGTTCAAAAACATGAAGAGCCTGAAAAGGTGTGAAAAATATGAAGAGCTTCAAAAGGTATTAAATACATGAATAGCATGAAACGGTCTGAAAAATAGGAGAAGCATGAAGCGGTGTTCAAAAACATGAAGAGCCTGAAAAGGTGTGAAAAATATGAAGAGATTCAAAATGTGTCAAAAATATGAGGAGCATGAAATGGTCTGAAAAATAGGAGGAGCATGAAACGGTGTTCAAAAACATGAAGAACCTGAAAAGGTGTGAAAAATATGAAGAGTTTCTAAAGGTGTCACAAATATGAGGAGCATGAAACGGTCTGAAAAATAGGAAGACCATGAAACGGTGTTCAAAAACATGAAGAGCCTGAAAGGTGGGAAAATTCTGAAGAGATTCAAAAGCTGTGAAATACATGTGGAGCATAAAACGGTCTCAAAAATAGGAGGAGCATGAAGCGGTGTTAGAAAACATGAAGAGCCTGAAAAGGTGAGAAAAATATGAAGAGCCTCAATACGTGTCAAAAATAGGAAGAGCATTAAACGGTCTGAAAAAATAGGAGGAGCATGAAGCGGTGTTGAAAAACATGAAGAGCCTGAAATGGTGTGAAAAATATGAAGAGCTTCAACAGGTGTGTAAAAGATGAGGAGCATGAAACGGTCGGAAAAATAGGAGGAGCATGAAATGGTGTTCAAAACATGAAGAGCCTGAAAAGGTGTGAAAAATATGAAGAGCTTCAAAGGTATCAAAAATATGAGGAGCATGAAACGGTCTGAAAAATAGGAAGAGCATGAAGTGGTTGTGAAAAACATGAAGAGCCTGAAAAGGTGTGCGAAATACGAAGAGGTTCAAAAGGTGTGAAATACATGAGGAGCATGAAACGGTCTGAAAAATAGGAGGAGCATGAAGTGGTGTTCAAAAACATGAAGAGCCTGAAAAAGTGTGAAAAATATGAAGAGCTTCAAAAAGTGTGAAAAATATGAGGAGCATAAGCGATCTGAAAAATAGGTGGAGCAGGAAGCGGTGTTCAAAAACATGAAGAGCCTGACAGGTGTGAAAAGTATGAAGAGCTTCAAAAAGTGTGAAAAATATGAAGAGCTTCAAAAAGTGTGAAAAATATGAGGAGCATGAAATGGTCTGAAAAACAGGAGAAGAATGAAGAGGTGTTTAAAAACATGAAGAGCCTGAAAAGGTGTGAAATATATGACGAACTTCAAAAGGTTTCAAAAATATGAGGAGCATGAAACGGTCTGAAACATAGGAGGAGCATGAAGCAGTGTTCAAAAACATGAAGAGCATGAAAAGGTGTGAAGAAAATGAAGAGTTTCAAAAGTTGACATAAATATGAGGAGAATGAAACAGTCTGAAAAATATGAGGAGCATGAAACGGTGTTGAAAAAGATGAAGAGCCTGAAAAGGTGTGAAAAATATGAAGAGCTTCAAAAAGTGTCAAAAATATGAAGAGAATGAAACAGTCCGAAAAATAGGAGGAGCATGAAAAGGTGTTGAAAAACATGAAGAGGGTGAAAATATGTGTAAAATATGAAGAGCTTCAAAAGGTGTGAAAAATATGAAGAGCTTCAAAAGGTGTCAAATATATGAGGAGCATGAAACGGTCAAAAAAATAGGAGGAGTATGAAGCGATGTTGAAAAACATGAAGAGTCTGAAAAGGTGTGAAATATATGAAGAGCTTCAAAAGGTGTGAAATATAGGAGGAGCATGAAGCGGTGTTCAAAAACATGAAGAGCCTGAAAAGATGTGAAATATATGAAGAGCTTCAAAAGGTGTCAAAAATAAGAAGAGCATGAAGCGGTGTTCAGAAACATGAAGAGCTTGAAAAGGTGTGAAATATATGAAGAGCTTCAAAAAGTGTGAAATATAGGAGGAGCATGAAGCGGTGTCCAGAAACATGAAGAGCCTTAAAAGGTGTGAAATATATGAAGAGCTTCAAAAGTTGTCAAATATGAGTAGCATAAAACGGTCTCAAAATATGATGAGGATGAAGCGGTGTTGAAAAACATGTAGAGCCTGAAAAGGTGTGAAATACATGAAGAGCTTCAAAAGGTGTCAAAATATGAGTAGCATAAAACGGTCTCAAAAATATGGGGAGCATGAAGCGGTGTTGAAAATCATGAAGAGCCTGAAAAGGTGTGAATAATATGAAGAGATTCAAAAGGTGTCAAACATATGAGGAGCATGAAAGTGTGTTGAAAAACATGAAGAGCCTGAAAAGGTGTGAAAAATATTAAGAGCTTCAAAAGTATCAAAAATATGAGGAGCATGAAACGGCCTGAAAAATAGGAAGAGCATGAAGCGGTGTTGAATAACATGAAGATCTTGAAAAGGTGTGAACAATATTAGGAGCATGAAACGGTCTCAAAAATATGAGGAGCATGAAGCAGTGTTGAAAATCATGAAGAGCCTGAAAAGGTGTGAAAAATATGAAGAGATTCAAAAGGTGTCAAACATATGAGGACCATGAAACTGTGTTGAAAAACAAGAAGAGCATGAAAAGGTGTGAAAAATATGAGGAGCATGAAAAGGTCTGAAAAATAGGAGGAGCATGAAATGTTGTTGAAAAACATGAAGAGCAAGAAAAGGTGTGAAAAATATGAAGAGTTTCAAAGGTTTGAAATACATGAGGATCATGAAAAGGTTTGAAAAATAGGAGGAGCATGAAGCGGTGTTCAAAAACATGAAGAGCCTGAAAAGGCTTGAAAAATATGAAGAGCTTCAAAAGGTGTGAAATAAATGAGGAGCATGAAACGGTCTGAAAAATAGGAGGAGCATGAAGCGGTGTTCAAAAACATGAAGAGCCTGAAAAGGCTTGAAAAATATGAAGAGCTTCAAAAGGTGTGAAATAAATGAGTAGCATGAAACGGTCTCAAAAATAGTAGGAGCATGAAGCGGTGTTTAAAAACATGGAGAGCCTGAAAAGTTTTGAAAAATATGAAGAACTTCAAAAGGTGTCAAAAATATGAGGAGCATGAAACGGTCTGAAAAATAGGAGCAGCATGAAATGGTGTTGAAAAACATGAAGATCCTGAAAAGCTGTGAAAAATATGAAGAGCTTCAAAAGGTGTGAAATATATGAGGAGCATGAAACGGTCTGAAAAATCGGAGGAGCATGAAGCTGTGCTCAAAAACATGAAGATCCAGAAAAGGTGTGAAAAATATGAAGAGCTTCGAAAGGTGTGACAAATATGAGGAGCATGAAACGGTCTGAAAATTTGGAGGAGTATGAAACGTGCTGAAAAATAGGAGGAGCATGAAACTGTCAGAAAAATAGGAGGATCATGAAGCCGTGTTGAAAAACATGAAGAGCGTGAAAGGTTGTGAAAAATAGGAGGAGCTTCAAAATGTGTGAAAAATATGAGGAGCATGAAACGGTCTGAAAATAGGAGGAGCATGAAGCGGTGATCAAAAACATGAAGAGCATGAAAAGGTGTGAAAAATATGAAGAGCTTCAAAAGGTGTGAAAAATATGAAGAGCTTCAAAAGGTGTCAAAAATGAGAAGAGCATAAAGGGGTCTGAAAAATAGGAGGAGCATGACGTGGTGTTGAAAAAAATGAAGAGCCTGAAAAGGTGTGAAATATATGAGGGCTTCAAAAGGTCTCAAAAATATGGGGAGCATGAAACGGTCTGAAAAATAGGAGGAGCATGAAACGGTGTTCAAAAACATGAAGAGCCTGTAAAGGTGTGAAAAATATGAAGAGCTTCAAAAGGTGTGAAATACATGAGAAGCATGAAACTCTCTGAAAAATAAAAGGAGCGAGAAGGGGTGTTCAAAAACATGAAGAGGCTGAAAAGGTGTGAAAAACATGAAGAGCTTAAAAAGGTGTGAAAAATATGAGGAGCATGAAACGGTCTGAAAAAAAAGGAGGAGCATGAAACGGTGATCAAAAACATGAAGAGCATGAAAAGGTGTGAAAAATATGAAGAGCTTCAAAAGGTGTGCAATACATGAGGAACATGAAACGGTCTGAAATTTAGGAGAAGCATTAAGTGGTGTGGAAAAACATGAAGAGCCTGAAAAGGTGTGAAAAATATGAAGAGCTTCAAAAGTTGTGAAAAATATGAGGAGCATGAAACGGTCTGAAAAATAGAAGCGGCATGAAATGGTGTTGAAAAATATGAAGAGCCTAAAAAGGTGTGAAAAATATGAAGAGCTTCAAAAGATGTGAAAAATATGAGGAGCATGATACTGCCTGAAAAATATGAGGAGCATGAAGTGGTGTGGAAGAAATGAAGAGCCTGAAAAGGTGTGAAATATATTAAGAGCATCAATAGGTGTCAAAAATATGAGGAGCATGAAACGGTCTGCAAAAAGGAGGAGCATGAAGTGGTGTTGATAAACTTGAAGAGCCTGAAAAGGTGTTAAAAATATGAAAAGCTACAAAAGGTGGGAAAAATATGAGGAGCATGAAACGGTCTGAAAAATAGGAGGAGCATGAAGCGGTGTTCAAAAACATGAAGAGCCTGAAAATGTGTGAGAAATATGAAGAGCTTCAAAAGGTGTCAAAAATATGAGGAGCATGAAACGATCTGAAAAATAGAAGGAGCATGAAGAGGTGTTGAAAAACATGAAGAGCCTGAAAAGGTGTGAGAAATATGAAAAGCTTCAAAAGGTGTGAAATACATGAGGAGCATGAAACTCTCTGAAAAATATAAGGAGCATGAAGTGGTGTTCAAAAACATGAAGAGCCTGAAAAGGTGTAAAAAATATGAAGAGCTTCAAAAGGTGTGAAAAATATGAGGAGCATGTTATGGTTTGAAAAATAGGATTAGCATGAAGAGGTGTTCAAAAACATGAAGAGCCTGAAAAGTTGTGAAAACTATGAAAAGCTTCAAAAGGTGTCAAAAATGAGATGAGCATGAAACTGTCTGAAATATAGGAGGAGTATGAAGTGGTGTTCAAAAATATGAAGAGCCTGAAAAGGTGTGAACAATATGAAGAGCTTCAAAAATATGAAAAATATGAAGAGCTTCAAAAGGTGTGAAAAATATGAAGAGCTTCAAAAGGTGTGAAATATATGAGGAGCATGAAACGGTCTGAAAAATAGCAGGATCATGAAGCGGTGTTGAAAAACATGAAGAGTCTGAAAACGTGTGAAAATATGATGAGCTTCAAAAATATGAAAAATATGAAGAGCTTCAAAAGGTGTGAAAAATATGAAGAGCTTCAGAAGGTGTCAAAAATATGAGGAGCAAGAAACGGTCTGCAAAATAGGAGGAGCATGAAATGGTGTTCAAAAACATGAAGAGCCTGAAAAGGTGTGAAAAATAAGAAGAGCTTCAAAAGGTGTCAAAAATATGAGGAGCATGAAAAGTTCTGAAAAATATGAGGAGCATGAAACGGTCTGAAAAATAGGAGGAGCAAGAAAGGGTGTTGAACAACATGAAGAGCCTGAAAACGTGTGAAAAATATGAAGAGCTTCAAAAGATGTGAAAAATATGAAGAGCTTCAAAAGGTGTCAAAAATGAGATGAGCATGAAACCGTCTGAAAAATAGGAGGAGCATGAAGTAGTGTTGAAAAACATGAAGAACCTGAAAAGCTGTGAGAAACATGAAGAGCTTCAAAATGTGTCAAATATATGAGGAGCCTGAAACGGTCTGAAAAAGAGGAGGAGCAGGAAGCGGTGTTGAGAAACATGAAGAGCCTGAAAATGTGTGAAAAATATGAAGAGCTTCTAAAGGTGTCAAAAATATGAGGAGCATGAAACGGTCTTAAAAATACGAGGAGCATGAAGTGGTGTTGAAAAACATGAACAACCTGAAAAGGTGTGAAATATATGAAGAGCTTCTAAAGGTGTCAAAAATATGAGGAGCATGAATCGGTCTAAAAAATAGGAGGATCATGAAAAGTTGTTGAAAAACATGAAGATCCTGAAAAGATGTGAAAATTATGAAGAGCTTCAGAAGGTGTGAAATATATGAAGAGCTTCAAAAGGTGTCAAACATGAGATGAGCATGAAATGGTCTGAAAAATAGGAGGAGCATGAAGCAGTGTTGAAAAAAATGAAGAGACTGAAAAGATGTGAAAAATATGAACAGCTTCAAAAGGTGGAAAAATATGAGGAGCATGAAACGGTCTAAAAAATAGGAGTACCATGAACCGATGTTGAAAAACATGAAGAGCCAGAAAAGGTGTGAAAAATATTAAGAGCTTCAAAATGTGTGAAAAATATGAAGAGCTTCAAAAGGTGTCAAAAAAGAGATGAGCATGAAACGGTCTGAAAATTAGGAGGAGAATGAAGTGGTGCTGAAAAAAATGAGGAGCCTGAAAAGGTGTGAAAAATATGAAGAGCTTCAAAAGGTGTCAAAAATGAGATCATCATGAAACGGTCTGAAAAATAGGAGGTGCATGAGGTGGTGTTGAAAAAAAAGAAGAGACTGAAAAGGTGTGAAATATATGAAGAGCTTCAAAAGATGTCAAAATATGAGGAGCATGATACGGTCTGAAAAATAGGAGGAGCATGAAGCGGTGTTCAAAACATGAAGAGCCTGAAAAATTGTGAAAAATATGAAAAGCTTCCAAAGGTGTCAAAAATGAGATGAGCATGAAACGGTCTGAAAAATAGGAGGAGCATGAAGCGGTGTTGAAAAAATGAAGAGCCGGAAAAGGTGTGAAAAATATGAAGAGCATCAAAAGGTGTCAAAAATATGAGGAGTATGAAACGGTCTGAAAAATAGGAGGAGCATGAAGCGGTGTTGCAAAACATGAGGAGCCTGAAAAGGTGTGAAAAATATGAAGAGCTTCAAAAGGTGAGAAAAATAGGAGGTGCATGAAACGGTCTGAAAAAGAGGAGGAGCATGAAGCGGCGTTGAAAAACATGAAGAGCCTGAAAAGGTGTGAAAAATATGAAGAGCTTCATAAGGTGTGAAATACATGAGGAGCATGAAACTCTCTGAAAAATAGGAGGAGCATGAAGCGGTGTTCAAAAATATGAAGAGCCTGAAAAGGTGTGAAAAATATGAAGAGCTTCAAAAATATGAAAAATATGAAGAGCCTCAAAAGGTGTGAAAAATATGAAGAGCCTCAAAAGGTGTGAAAAATATGAAGAGCTTTAAAAGGTGTCAAAAATGAGATGAGCATGAAACGGTCTGAAAAATAGGAGGAGCAAGAAGCGGTGTTGAAAAACATAAAGAGCATGAAAACGTATGAAGAATATGAAGAGCTTCAAAAGGTGTGAAAAATATGAAGAGCTTTAAAAGGTGTCAAAAATGAGATGAGCATGAAACGGTCTGAAAAATAGGTGGAGCATGAAGTGGTATTGAAAAACATGAAGAGCCTGAAAAGGTGTGAAAGATATGAAGAGCTTCAAAAGGTCTCAAAAATATGAGGAGCATGAAACCGTCTGAAAAATAGGAACAGCATGAAGCGGTGTTGCAAAACATGAAGAGCCTGAAAAGGTGTCAAAAATATGAAGAGCTTCAAAAGGTGTGAAATACATGAGGAGCATTAAACGCCCTGAAAAATAGGAGGAGCATGCAGAGGTGTTCAAAAACATGAAGAGCCTGAAAAGGTGTCAAAAATATGAAGAGATTCAAAAGGTGTGAAAAATATGAAGAGCTTCAAAATGTTTCAAAAATGAAATGAGCATGAAACGGTCTGAAAAAGCTGAGGAGCATGAAGTGGTGTTGAAACACATGAAGAGCCTGTAAAGGTGTGAAAAATATGAAGAGGTTCAAAGGTGTGAAATACATGAGAAGCATGAAACTCTCTGAAAAATAAAAGGAGCGAGAAGGGGTGTTCAAAAACATGAAGAGGCTGAAAAGGTGTGAAAAACATGAAGAGCTTAAAAAGGTGTGAAAAATATGAGGAGCATGAAACGGTCTGAAAAAAAAGGAGGAGCATGAAACGGTGATCAAAAACATGAAGAGCATGAAAAGGTGTGAAAAATATGAAGAGCTTCAAAAGGTGTGCAATACATGAGGAACATGAAACGGTCTGAAATTTAGGAGAAGCATTAAGTGGTGTGGAAAAACATGAAGAGCCTGAAAAGGTGTGAAAAATATGAAGAGCTTCAAAAGTTGTGAAAAATATGAGGAGCATGAAACGGTCTGAAAAATAGAAGCGGCATGAAATGGTGTTGAAAAATATGAAGAGCCTAAAAAGGTGTGAAAAATATGAAGAGCTTCAAAAGATGTGAAAAATATGAGGAGCATGATACTGCCTGAAAAATATGAGGAGCATGAAGTAGTGTGGAAGAAATGAAGAGCCTGAAAAGGTGTGAAATATATTAAGAGCATCAATAGGTGTCAAAAATATGAGGAGCATGAAATGGTCTGCAAAAAGGAGGAGCATGAAGTGGTGTTGATAAACTTGAAGAGCCTGAAAAGGTGTTAAAAATATGAAAAGCTACAAAAGGTGGGAAAAATATGAGGAGCATGAAACGGTCTGAAAAATAGGAGGAGCATGAAGCGGTGTTCAAAAACATGAAGAGCCTGAAAATGTGTGAGAAATATGAAGAGCTTCAAAAGGTGTCAAAAATATGAGGAGCATGAAACGATCTGAAAAATAGAAGGAGCATGAAGAGGTGTTGAAAAACATGAAGAGCCTGAAAAGGTGTGAGAAATATGAAAAGCTTCAAAAGGTGTGAAATACATGAGGAGCATGAAACTCTCTGAAAAATATAAGGAGCATGAAGTGGTGTTCAAAAACATGAAGAGCCTGAAAAGGTGTAAAAAATATGAAGAGCTTCAAAAGGTGTGAAAAATATGAGGAGCATGTTATGGTTTGAAAAATAGGATTAGCATGAAGAGGTGTTCAAAAACATGAAGAGCCTGAAAAGTTGTGAAAACTATGAAAAGCTTCAAAAGGTGTCAAAAATGAGATGAGCATGAAACTGTCTGAAATATAGGAGGAGTATGAAGTGGTGTTCAAAAATATGAAGAGCCTGAAAAGGTGTGAACAATATGAAGAGCTTCAAAAATATGAAAAATATGAAGAGCTTCAAAAGGTGTGAAAAATATGAAGAGCTTCAAAAGGTGTGAAATATATGAGGAGCATGAAACGGTCTGAAAAATAGCAGGATCATGAAGCGGTGTTGAAAAACATGAAGAGTCTGAAAACGTGTGAAAATATGATGAGCTTCAAAAATATGAAAAATATGAAGAGCTTCAAAAGGTGTGAAAAATATGAAGAGCTTCAGAAGGTGTCAAAAATATGAGGAGCAAGAAACGGTCTGCAAAATAGGAGGAGCATGAAATGGTGTTCAAAAACATGAAGAGCCTGAAAAGGTGTGAAAAATAAGAAGAGCTTCAAAAGGTGTCAAAAATATGAGGAGCATGAAAAGTTCTGAAAAATAGGAGGAGCATGAAGCGGTGTTCAAAAACAGGAAGACCCTGAAAAGTAGTGAAAAATATGAAGAGCTTCAAAAGGTGTCAAAAATATGAGGAGCATGAAACGGTCTGAAAAATAGGAGGACTATGAAACGGTGTTCAAAAACATGAAGAGCCTGAAAAGGTGTGAAAAATATGAAGAGCTTCAAAACGTGTCAAAAATATGAGGAGCATGAAACGGTCTGAAAAATAGGAGGAGCAAGAAAGGGTGTTGAACAACATGAAGAGCCTGAAAACGTGTGAAAAATATGAAGAGCTTCAAAAGATGTGAAAAATATGAAGAGCTTCAAAAGGTGTCAAAAATGAGATGAGCATGAAACCGTCTGAAAAATAGGAGGAGCATGAAGTAGTGTTGAAAAACATGAAGAACCTGAAAAGCTGTGAGAAACATGAAGAGCTTCAAAATGTGTCAAATATATGAGGAGCCTGAAACGGTCTGAAAAAGAGGAGGAGCAGGAAGCGGTGTTGAGAAACATGAAGAGCCTGAAAATGTGTGAAAAATATGAAGAGCTTCTAAAGGTGTCAAAAATATGAGGAGCATGAAACGGTCTTAAAAATACGAGGAGCATGAAGTGGTGTTGAAAAACATGAACAACCTGAAAAGGTGTGAAATATATGAAGAGCTTCTAAAGGTGTCAAAAATATGAGGAGCATGAATCGGTCTAAAAAATAGGAGGATCATGAAAAGTTGTTGAAAAACATGAAGATCCTGAAAAGATGTGAAAATTATGAAGAGCTTCAGAAGGTGTGAAATATATGAAGAGCTTCAAAAGGTGTCAAACATGAGATGAGCATGAAATGGTCTGAAAAATAGGAGGAGCATGAAGCAGTGTTGAAAAAAATGAAGAGACTGAAAAGATGTGAAAAATATGAACAGCTTCAAAAGGTGGAAAAATATGAGGAGCATGAAACGGTCTAAAAAATAGGAGTACCATGAACCGATGTTGAAAAACATGAAGAGCCAGAAAAGGTGTGAAAAATATTAAGAGCTTCAAAATGTGTGAAAAATATGAAGAGCTTCAAAAGGTGTCAAAAAAGAGATGAGCATGAAACGGTCTGAAAATTAGGAGGAGAATGAAGTGGTGCTGAAAAAAATGAGGAGCCTGAAAAGGTGTGAAAAATATGAAGAGCTTCAAAAGGTGTCAAAAATGAGATCATCATGAAACGGTCTGAAAAATAGGAGGTGCATGAGGTGGTGTTGAAAAAAAAGAAGAGACTGAAAAGGTGTGAAATATATGAAGAGCTTCAAAAGATGTCAAAATATGAGGAGCATGATACGGTCTGAAAAATAGGAGGAGCATGAAGCGGTGTTCAAAACATGAAGAGCCTGAAAAATTGTGAAAAATATGAAAAGCTTCCAAAGGTGTCAAAAATGAGATGAGCATGAAACGGTCTGAAAAATAGGAGGAGCATGAAGCGGTGTTGAAAAAATGAAGAGCCGGAAAAGGTGTGAAAAATATGAAGAGCATCAAAAGGTGTCAAAAATATGAGGAGTATGAAACGGTCTGAAAAATAGGAGGAGCATGAAGCGGTGTTGCAAAACATGAGGAGCCTGAAAAGGTGTGAAAAATATGAAGAGCTTCAAAAGGTGAGAAAAATAGGAGGTGCATGAAACGGTCTGAAAAAGAGGAGGAGCATGAAGCGGCGTTGAAAAACATGAAGAGCCTGAAAAGGTGTGAAAAATATGAAGAGCTTCATAAGGTGTGAAATACATGAGGAGCATGAAACTCTCTGAAAAATAGGAGGAGCATGAAGCGGTGTTCAAAAATATGAAGAGCCTGAAAAGGTGTGAAAAATATGAAGAGCTTCAAAAATATGAAAAATATGAAGAGCCTCAAAAGGTGTGAAAAATATGAAGAGCCTCAAAAGGTGTGAAAAATATGAAGAGCTTTAAAAGGTGTCAAAAATGAGATGAGCATGAAACGGTCTGAAAAATAGGAGGAGCAAGAAGCGGTGTTGAAAAACATAAAGAGCATGAAAACGTATGAAGAATATGAAGAGCTTCAAAAGGTGTGAAAAATATGAAGAGCTTTAAAAGGTGTCAAAAATGAGATGAGCATGAAACGGTCTGAAAAATAGGTGGAGCATGAAGTGGTATTGAAAAACATGAAGAGCCTGAAAAGGTGTGAAAGATATGAAGAGCTTCAAAAGGTCTCAAAAATATGAGGAGCATGAAACCGTCTGAAAAATAGGAACAGCATGAAGCGGTGTTGCAAAACATGAAGAGCCTGAAAAGGTGTCAAAAATATGAAGAGCTTCAAAAGGTGTGAAATACATGAGGAGCATTAAACGCCCTGAAAAATAGGAGGAGCATGCAGAGGTGTTCAAAAACATGAAGAGCCTGAAAAGGTGTCAAAAATATGAAGAGATTCAAAAGGTGTGAAAAATATGAAGAGCTTCAAAATGTTTCAAAAATGAAATTAGCATGAAACGGTCTGAAAAAGCTGAGGAGCATGAAGTGGTGTTGAAACACATGAAGAGCCTGAAAAGGTGTGAAAAATATGAAGAGGTTCAAAGGTGTGAAATACATGAGGATCATGAAATGGTTTGAAAAATACGAGGAGCATGAAGCAGTGTTCAAAAACATGAAGAGCCTGAAAAGGTTTGAAAAATATGAAGAGCTTCAAAAGGTGTCAAAAATATGAGGAGCATGAAACCGTCTGAAAAATAGGAGGAGCATGAAGCGGTGTTGAAAAACATGAAGAGCGTGAAAACGAGTGAAAAATATGAAGAGCTTCAAAAGGTATGAAAAATATGAAGAGCTTCAAAAGGTGTCAAAAAAGAGATGAGCATGAAACCGTCTGAAAAATAGGTGGAGCTGGAAGCGGTGTTGAAAAAAAAAGAGCCTGAAAAGATGTGAAAAATATGAAGAGCTTCAAAAGGTGTCAAAAATATGAGGAGCATGAAACGGTCTGAAAAATAGGAGGAGCATGAAACCGTGTTCAAAAACATGAAGAGACTGAAGAGGGTGAAAAATATGAAGAGCTTCAAAAGGTGTGAAAAATAGGAGGAGCATGAAGCGGTGTGCAAAAACATGAAAAGCCTGAAAAGGTGTGAAAAATATGAAGAGCATCAAAAGGTGTCAAAAATATGAGGAGCATGAAACGGTCTGAAAAATAGGAGGAGCATGAAGCGGTGTTGAAAAACATGAAGAGCCTGAAAAGGTGTTAAAAATATGAAGAGTTTCAAAAGGTGTCAAATATATGAGCAGCAAGAATCGGTCTGAAATATAGGAGTAGCATGAAACGGTGTTCAAATACATGCAGAGCCTGAAAAGTTGTGAAAAATATGAAGAGCTTCAAATGGTGTCAAATATATGAAGAGCTTCAAAAGGTGTCAAAAATGAGATGAGCATGAAACGGTCTGAAAAATAGGAGGAGCAAGAAGTCGTGTTCCAAAAAATGAAGAGCCTGAGAAGGTGTGAAATATATCAAGAACTTCAAAATGTGTCAAAAATATGAGGAGCATGAAACGGTCTGAAAAATAGGAGGAGCATGAAACGGTGTTGAAAAACATGCAGAGCCTGAAAAGGTGTGAAAAATATGAAGAACTTCAAAAGGTGTGAAATATATGAGGAGCATGAAACGGTCTTAAAAATAGGAGGAGCATGAAGCGGTTTTCAAAAATATGAAGAGCCTGAAAAGGTGTGAAAAATATGAGGAGCTTCAAAAGGTATGAAATACATGAGGAGTATGAAACTGTCTTGAAAATAGGAGGAGCATGAAGCGGTGCTAAAAAACATGAAGAGGCTTAAAAGGTGTGAAAAATATGAAGAGCTTCAAAAGGTGTGAAAAATATGAGGAGCATGAAACGGTCTGAAAAATAGGAGGAGCATGAAGCCGTGTTGAAAAAACATGAAGAGCCTGAAAAAGTGTGAAATATATGAAGAGGTTCAAAAGGTGTAAAAAATATGAGGAGATTCAAAAGGTATCAAAAATATGAGGAGAATGAAACGGTCTGAAAATAGGAGGAGCATGAAGCGGTGTTCAAAAACAGGAAAAGCCTGAAAAGTTGTGAAAAATATGAAGAGCTTCAAAAGTTGTCAAAAATATGAGGAGCATGAAAAGGTCAGAAAAATAGGAGGATCATGAAGCGGTGTTCAAAAACATGAAGAGCCTGAAAAGGTGTGCAAAATATGAAGAGCTTCAAAAGGTGTCAAAAATATGAGGAGCATGAAACGGTCTGCAAAAAAGGAGGAGCATGAAGTGGTGTTGAAAAAATTCAAGAGCCTGACAAGGTGTGAAAAATATGAAAAGCTTCAAAAGTTGTCAAAAATATGAGGAGCATGAAACGGTCTGAAAAATAGGAGGAGCATGAAGCGGTGTACAAAAACATGAAGAGCCTGAAAAGGTGTGAAAAATATGAAGAGCTTCAAAAGGTGTCAAAAATATGAGGAGCATGAAACGGTCTGAAAAATAGGAGGAGCATGAAGTGGTGTTGAAAAACATGAAGAGTCTGAAAACGTGTGAAATTATGAAGAACTTCAAAAATATGCAAAATATGAAGAGCTTCAAAAGGTGTGAAAAATATGAAGAGCTTCAAAAGGTGTCAAAATGAGATGAACATGAAACGGTCTGAAAAATAGTAGGAGCATGAAGCGGTGTTGAAAATCATAAAGAGCCTGAAAATTTGTGAAAAATATGAAGAGCTTCAGAAGATGTGAAAAACATGAAGAACTTCAAAAGTTGTCAAAATGAGATGAGCATGAAACGGTCTGAAAAATAAGAGGAGCATGAAGTGTTGTTGAAAATAATGAAAAGCCTGAAAAGGTGTGAAATATATGAAGAGCTTCAAAAGGTGTCAAAAATATGAGGAGAATGAAACGGTCTGTAAAATAGGAGGAGCATGAAATGGTGTTCAAAAACATGAAGAGCCTGAAAAGGTGTGAAAAATATGAAGAGCTTCAAAAGGTGTCAAAAATATGAGGAGCATGAAAAGTTCTGAAAAATAGGAGGAGCATGAAGCGGTGTTCAAAACAGGAAGACCCTGAAAAGTAGTGAAAAATATGAAGAGCTTCAAAGGTTTCAAAAATATGAGGAGCATGAAACGGTCTGAAAAATAGGAGGACTATGAAACGGTGTTCAAAAACATGAAGAGCCTGAAAAGGTGTGAAAAATATGAAGAGCTTCAAAACGTGTCAAAAATATGAGGAGCATGAAATGGTCTGAAAAATAGGAGGAGCAAGAAAGGGTGTTGAACAACATGAAGAGCCTGAAAACGTGTGAAAAATATGAAGAGCTTCAAAAGATGTGAAAAATATGAAGAGCTTCAAAAGGTGTCAAAAATGAGATGAGCATGAAACCGTCTGAAAAATAGGAGGAGCATGAAGTAGTGTTGAAAAACATGAAGAACCTGAAAAGCTGTGAGAAACACGAAGAGCTTCAAAAGGTGTCAAAAATATGAGGAGCATGAAACGTTCTGAAAAAGAGGAGGAGCAGGAAGAGGTGTTGAGAAACATGAAGAGCCTGAAAATGTGTGAAAAATATGAAGAGCTTCTAAAGGTGTGAAATATATGAGGTGCAAGAAACGGTCTGAAAAATAGGAGTACCATGAACCGGTGTTGAAAAACATGAAGAGCCAGAAAAGGTGTGAAAAATATTAAGAGCTTCAAAATGTGTGAAAAATATGAAGAGCTTCAAAAGGTGTCAAAAAAGAGATGAGCATGAAACGGTCTGAAAAATAGGAGGAGAATGAAGTGGTGTTGAAAAAAATGAGGAGCCTGAAAAGGTGTGAAAAATATGAAGAGCTTCAAAAGGTGTCAAAAATGAGATGATCATGAAACGGTCTGAAAAATAGGAGGTGCATGAGGTGGTGTTGAAGAAAAAGAAGAGACTGAAAAGGTGTGAAATATATGAAGAGCTTCAAAAGGTGTCAAAATATGAGGAGCATGATACGGTCTGAAAAATAGGAGGAGCATGAAGCGGTGTTCAAAACATGAAGAGCCTGAAAAATTGTGAAAAATATGAAAAGCTTCCAAAGGTGTCAAAAATGAGATGAGCATGAAACGGTCTGAAAAATAGGAGGAGCATGAAGCGGTGTTGAAAAAATGAAGAGCCTGAAAAGGTGTGAAAAATATGAAGAGCATCAAAAGTTGTAAAAAATATGAGGAGTATGAAACGGTCTGAAAAATAGGAGGACCATGAAGCGGTGTTGCAAAACATGAGGAGCCTGAAAAGGTGTGAAAAATATGAAGAGCTTCAAAAGGTGAGAAAAATATGAGGTGCATGAAACGGTCTGAAAAATAGGAGGACCATGAAGCGGTGTTGAAAAACATGAAGAGCCTGAAAAGGTGTGAAAAATATGAAGAGCTTCAAAAGGTGTGAAATACATGAGGAGCATGAAACGTGTTGAAAAATAGGAGAAGCATGAAGTGGTGTGGAAAAACATCAAGAGCCTGAAAAGGTGTGAAAAATATGAAGGGCTTCAAAAGGTGTGAAATACATGAGGAGCCAGAAACGGTCTGAAAAATAGGAGGAAGAGGAAGAGGTGTTCAAAAATATGAAGAGCCTGAAAAGGTGTGAAAAATATGAAGAGCTTCAAAAGGTGTCAAAAATATGAGGAGCATGAAACGTTGTGAAAAATAGGAGCAGCATGAAACGGTGTTCAAAAACATGAAGACATTGAAAAGGTGTGAAAAATATGAAGAGGTGCAAAAGGTTTGAAATATATGAGGAGCATGAAACGGTCTGAAAAATAGGAGGAGCATGAAACCGTGTTCAAAAACATGAAGAGACTGAAGAGGGTGAAAAATATGAAGAGCTTCAAAAGGTGTGAAAAATAGGAGGAGCATGAAGTGGTGTGCAAAAACATGAAAAGCCTGAAAAGGTGTGAAAAATATGAAGAGCATCAAAAGGTGTCAAAAATATGAGGAGCATGAAACGGTCTGAAAAATAGGAGGAGCATGAAGCGGTGTTGAAAAACATGAAGAGCCTGAAAAGGTGTCAAAAATATGAAGAGTTTCAAAAGGTGTCAAATATATGAGCAGCAAGAATCGGTCTGAAATATAGGAGTAGCATGAAACGGTGTTCAAATACATGCAGAGCCTGAAAAGTTGTGAAAAATATGAAGAGCTTCAAATGGTGTCAAATATATGAAGAGCTTCAAAAGGTGTCAAAAATGAGATGAGCATGAAACGGTCTGCAAAATAGGAGGAGCAAGAAGTCGTGTTCCAAAAAATGAAGAGCCTGAGAAGGTGTGAAATATATCAAGAACTTCAAAATGTGTCAAAAATATGAGGAGCATGAAACGGTCTGAAAAATAGGAGGAGCATGAAACGGTGTTGAAAAACATGCAGAGCCTGAAAAGGTGTGAAAAATATGAAGAACTTCAAAAGGTGTGAAATATATGAGGAGCATGAAACGGTCTTAAAAATAGGAGGAGCATGAAGCGGTTTTCAAAAATATGAAGAGCCTGAAAAGGTGTGAAAAATATGAGGAGCTTCAAAAGGTATGAAATACATGAGGAGTATGGAACTGTCTTGAAAATAGGAGGAGCATGAAGCGGTGCTAAAAAACATGAAGAGGCTTAAAAGGTGTGAAAAATATGAAGAGCTTCAAAAGGTGTGAAAAATATGAGGAGCATGAAACGGTCTGAAAAATAGGAGGAGCATGAAGCCGTGTTGAAAAACATGAAGAGCCTGAAAAAGTGTGAAATATATGAAGAGGTTCAAAAGGTGTAAAAAATATGAGGAGATTCAAAAGGTATCAAAAATATGAGGAGCATGAAACGGTCTGAAAAAGAGGAGGAGCATGAATCGGTGTTGAAAATCATGAAGAGCCTGAAAACGTGTGAGAAATATGAAGAGCTTCAAAAGGTGTCAAAAATATGAAGAGCTTCAAAAGGTTTCAAAAATGAGAGGAGTATGAAGCAGTCTGAAAAATAAGAGGAGCATGAAGCGGTGTTCAAAAACATGAAGAGCCTGAAAAGGTGTGAAAAATATGAAGAGCTTCAAAAGGTGTCAAAAATGAGATGAGCATGAAACGGTCTGAAAAATAGGAGGAGCATGAAGCGGTGTTCAAAAACATGAAGAGCCTGAAAAGGTGTGAAAAATATGAAGAGCTTCAAAAGGTGTCAAAAATATGAGGAGCATGAAACGGTTTGAAAAATAGGAGGAGCATGAAGCGGTGTTCAAAAACAGGAAAAGCCTGAAAAGTTGTGAAAAATATGAAGAGCTTCAAAAGTTGTCAAAAATATGAGGAGCATGAAAAGGTCAGAAAAATAGGAGGATCATGAAGCGGTGTTCAAAAACATGAAGAGCCTGAAAAGGTGTGCAAAATATGAAGAGCTTCAAAAGGTGTCAAAAATATGAGGAGCATGAAACGGTCTGCAAAAAAGGAGGAGCATGAAGTGGTGTTGAAAAAATTCAAGAGCCTGACAAGGTGTGAAAAATATGAAAAGCTTCAAAAGTTGTCAAAAATATGAGGAGCATGAAACGGTCTGAAAAATAGGAGGAGCATGAAGCGGTGTTCAAAAACATGAAGAGCCTGAAAAGGTGTGAAAAATATGAAGAGCTTCAAAAGGTGTCAAAAATATGAGGAGCATGAAACGGTCTGAAAAATAGGAGGAGCATGAAGTGGTGTTGAAAAACATGAAGAGTCTGAAAACGTGTGAAATTATGAAGAACTTCAAAAATATGCAAAATATGAAGAGCTTCAAAAGGTGTGAAAAATATGAAGAGCTTCAAAAGGTGTCAAAATGAGATGAACATGAAACGGTCTGAAAAATAGGAGGAGCATGAAGCGGTGTTGAAAATCATAAAGAGCCTGAAAATTTGTGAAAAATATGAAGAGCTTCAGAAGATGTGAAAAACATGAAGAGCTTCAAAAGGTGTCAAAATGAGATGAGCATGAAACGGTCTGAAAAATAAGAGGAGCATGAAGTGGTGTTGAAAATAATGAAAAGCCTGAAAAGGTGTGAAATATATGAAGAGCTTCAAAAGGTGTCAAAAATATGAGGAGAATGAAACGGTCTGTAAAATAGGAGGAGCATGAAATGGTGTTCAAAAACATGAAGAGCCTGAAAAGGTGTGAAAAATATGAAGAGCTTCAAAAGGTGTCAAAAATATGAGGAGCATGAAAAGTTCTGAAAAATAGGAGGAGCATGAAGCGGTGTTCAAAACAGGAAGACCCTGAAAAGTAGTGAAAAATATGAAGAGCTTCAAAAGGTGTCAAAAATATGAGGAGCATGAAACAGTCTGAAAAATAGGAGGACTATGAAACGGTGTTCAAAAACATGAAGAGCCTGAAAAGGTGTGAAAAATATGAAGAGCTTCAAAACGTGTCAAAAATATGAGGAGCATGAAATGGTCTGAAAAATAGGAGGAGCAAGAAAGGGTGTTGAACAACATGAAGAGCCTGAAAACGTGTGAAAAATATGAAGAGCTTCAAAAGATGTGAAAAATATGAAGAGCTTCAAAAGGTGTCAAAAATGAGATGAGCATGAAACCGTCTGAAAAATAGGAGGAGCATGAAGTAGTGTTGAAAAACATGAAGAACCTGAAAAGCTGTGAGAAACATGAAGAGCTTCAAAATGTGTCAAAAATATGAGGAGCATGAAACGGTCTGAAAAAGAGGAGGAGCAGGAAGCGGTGTTGAGAAACATGAAGAGCCTGAAAATGTGTGAAAAATATGAAGAGCTTCTAAAGCTGTGAAATATATGAGGTGCAAGAAACGGTCTGAAAAATAGGAGGAGCATGAAGCAGTGTTGAAAAACATGAAGAGCCTGAAAAGGTGTGAAAAATATGAAGAGCTTCAAAAGGTGTCAAAAATATGAGGACCATGAAACGTTGTGAAAAATAGGAGCAGCATGAAACGGTGTTCAAAAACATGAAGACATTGAAAAGGTGTGAAAAATATGAAGAGGTGCAAAAGGTTTGAAATATATGAGGAGCATGAAACGGTCTGAAAAATATGAGGAGCATGAAGCGGTGTTCAAAAACATGAAGAGCCTGAAAAGGTGAGAAAAATATGAAGAGCTTCAAAAGGTGTGAAATACATGAGGAGCATTAAACGCCCTGAAAAATAGGAGGAGCATGCAGAGGTGTTCAAAAACATGAAGAGCCTGAAAAGTTGTCAAAAATATGAAGAGATTCAAAAGGTGTGAAAAATATGAAGAGCTTCAAAATGTTTCAAAAATGAAATGAGCATGAAACGGTCTGAAAAAGCTGAGGAGCATGAAGTGGTGTTGAAACACATGAAGAGCCTGAAAAGGTGTGAAAAATATGAAGAGGTTCAAAGGTGTGAAATACATGAGGATCATGAAATGGTTTGAAAAATACGAGGAGCATGAAGCAGTGTTCAAAAACATGAAGAGCCTGAAAAGGTTTGAAAAATATGAAGAGCTTCAAAAGGTGTCAAAAATATGAGGAGCATGAAACCGTCTGAAAAATAGGAGGAGCATGAAGCGGTGTTGAAAAACATGAAGAGCGTGAAAACGAGTGAAAAATATGAAGAGCTTCAAAAGGTATGAAAAATATGAAGAGCTTCAAAAGGTGTCAAAAAAGAGATGAGCATGAAACCGTCTGAAAAATAGGTGGAGCATGAGCGGTGTTGAAAAACATGAAGAGCCTGAAAAGATGTGAAAAATATGAAGAGCTTCAAAAGGTGTCAAAAATATGAGGAGCATGAAACGGTCTGAAAAATAGGAGGAGCATGAAACCGTGTTAAAAACATGAAGAGACTGAAAAGGGTGAAAAATATGAAGAGGTTCAAAAGGTGTGAAAAATAGGAGGAGCATGAAGCGGTGTGCAAAAACATGAAAAGCCTGAAAAGGTGTGAAAAATATGAAGAGCATCAAAAGGTGTCAAAAATATGACGAGCATGAAACGGTCTGAAAAATAGGAGGAGCATGAAGCGGTGTTGAAAAACATGAAGAGCCTGAAAAGGTGTTAAAAATATGAAGAGTTTCAAAAGGTGTCAAATATATGAGCAGCAAGAATCGGTCTGAAATATAGGAGTAGCATGAAACGGTGTTCAAATACATGCAGAGCCTGAAAAGTTGTGAAAAATATGAAGAGCTTCAAATGGTGTCAAATATATGAAGAGCTTCAAAAGGTGTCAAAAATGAGATGAGCATGAAACGGTCTGAAAAATAGGAGGAGCAAGAAGTCGTGTTCCAAAAAATGAAGAGCCTGAGAAGGTGTGAAATATATCAAGAACTTCAAAATGTGTCAAAAATATGAGGAGCATGAAACGGTCTGAAAAATAGGAGGAGCATGAAACGGTGTTGAAAAACATGCAGAGCCTGAAAAGGTGTGAAAAATATGAAGAACTTCAAAAGGTGTGAAATATATGAGGAGCATGAAATGGTCTTAAAAATAGGAGGAGCATGAAGCGGTTTTCAAAAATATGAAGAGCCTGAAAAGGTGTGAAAAATATGAGGAGCTTCAAAAGGTATGAAATACATGAGGAGTATGAAACTGTCTTGAAAATAGGAGGAGCATGAAGCGGTGTTAAAAAACATGAAGAGGCTTAAAAGGTGTGAAAAATATGAAGAGCTTCAAAAGGTGTGAAAAATATGAGGAGCATGAAACGGTCTGAAAAATAGGAGGAGCATGAAGCCGTGTTGAAAAACATGAAGAGCCTGAAAAAGTGTGAAATATATGAAGAGGTTCAAAAGGTGTAAAAAATATGAGGAGATTCAAAAGGTATCAAAAATATGAGGAGCATGAAACGGTCTGAAAAAGAGGAGGAGCATGAATCGGTGTTGAAAATCATGAAGAGCCTGAAAACGTGTGAGAAATATGAAGAGCTTCAAAAGGTGTCAAAATATGAAGAGCTTCAAAAGGTGTCAAAAATGAGAGGAGTATGAAGCAGTCTGAAAAATAGGAGGAGCATGAAGCGGTGTTCAAAAACATGAAGAGCTTGAAAAGGTGTGAAAAATATGAAGAGCTTCAAAAGGTGTCAAAAATGAGATGAGCATGAAACGGTCTGAAAAATAGGAGGAGCATGAAGTGGTGTTGAAAAAAAAGAAGAGACGGAAAAGGTGTGAAATATATGAAGGGCTTCAAAAGGTGTCAAAAATATGAGGAGAATGAAACGGTCTGAAAATAGGAGGAGCATGAAGCGGTGTTCAAAAACATGAAGAGCCTGAAAAGGTGTGAAAAATATGAAGAGCTTCAAAAGGTGTCAAAAATATGAGGAGCATGAAACGGTTTGAAAAATAGGAGGAGCATGAAGCGGTGTTCAAAAACAGGAAAAGCCTGAAAAGTTGTGAAAAATATGAAGAGCTTCAAAAGTTGTCAAAAATATGAGGAGCATGAAAAGGTCAGAAAAATAGGAGGATCATGAAGCGGTGTTCAAAAACATGAAGAGCCTGAAAAGGTGTGCAAAATATGAAGAGCTTCAAAAGGTGTCAAAAATATGAGGAGCATGAAACGGTCTGCAAAAAAGGAGGAGCATGAAGTGGTGTTGAAAAAATTCAAGAGCCTGACAAGGTGTGAAAAATATGAAAAGCTTCAAAAGTTGTCAAAAATATGAGGAGCATGAAACGGTCTGAAAAATAGGAGGAGCATGAAGCGGTGTTCAAAAACATGAAGAGCCTGAAAAGGTGTGAAAAATATGAAGAGCTTCAAAAGGTGTCAAAAATATGAGGAGCATGAAACGGTCTGAAAAATAGGAGGAGCATGAAGTGGTGTTGAAAATAATGAAAAGCCTGAAAAGGTGTGAAATATATGAAGAGCTTCAAAAGGTGTCAAAAATATGAGGAGCATGAAACGGTCTGAAAAATAGGAGGAGCATGAAGTGGTGTTGAAAAACATGAAGAGTCTGAAAACGTGTGAAATTATGAAGAACTTCAAAAATATGCAAAATATGAAGAGCTTCAAAAGGTGTGAAAAATATGAAGAGCTTCAAAAGGTGTCAAAATGAGATGAACATGAAACGGTCTGAATTATAGGAGGAGCATGAAGCGGTGTTGAAAATCATAAAGAGCCTGAAAATTTGTGAAAAATATGAAGAGCTTCAGAAGATGTGAAAAACATGAAGAGCTTCAAAAGGTGTCAAAATGAGATGAGCATGAAACGGTCTGAAAAATAAGAGGAGCATGAAGTGGTGTTGAAAATAATGAAAAGCCTGAAAAGGTGTGAAATATATGAAGAGCTTCAAAAGGTGTCAAAAATATGAGGAGAATGAAACGGTCTGTAAAATAGGAGGAGCATGAAATGGTGTTCAAAAACATGAAGAGCCTGAAAAGGTGTGAAAAATATGAAGAGCTTCAAAAGGTGTCAAAAATATGAGGAGCATGAAAAGTTCTGAAAAATAGGAGGAGCATGAAGCGGTGTTCAAAACAGGAAGACCCTGAAAAGTAGTGAAAAATATGAAGAGCTTCAAAAGGTGTCAAAAATATGAGGAGCATGAAACGGTCTGAAAAATAGGAGGACTATGAAACGGTGTTCAAAAACATGAAGAGCCTGAAAAGGTGTGAAAAATATGAAGAGCTTCAAAACGTGTCAAAAATATGAGGAGCATGAAATGGTCTGAAAAATAGGAGGAGCAAGAAAGGGTGTTGAACAACATGAAGAGCCTGAAAATGTGTGAAAAATATGAAGAGCTTCAAAAGATGTGAAAAATATGAAGAGCTTCAAAAGGTGTCAAAAATGACATGAGCATGAAACCGTCTGAAAAATAGGAGGAGCATGAAGTAGTGTTGAAAAACATGAAGAACCTGAAAAGCTGTGAGAAACATGAAGAGCTTCAAAATGTGTCAAAAATATGAGGAGCATGAAACGGTCTGAAAAAGAGGAGGAGCAGGAAGCGGTGTTGAGAAACATGAAGAGCCTGAAAATGTGTGAAAAATATGAAGAGCTTCTAAAGGTGTGAAATATATGAGGTGCAAGAAACGGTCTGAAAAATAGGAGGAGCATGAAGCAGTGTTGAAAAACATGAAGAGCCTGAAAAGGTGTGAAAAATATGAAGAGCTTCAAAAGGTGTCAAAATTATAAGGAGCATGAAACGTTCTGAAAAATAGGAGGAGCATGAAGCAGTGTTGAAAAAAATGAAGAGCCTGAAAAGGTGTGAAAAATATGAACAGCTTCAAAAGTTGTCAAAAATATGAGGAGCATGAAACGGTCTAAAAAATAGGAGTACCATGAACCGGTGTTGAAAAACATGAAGAGCCAGAAAAGGTGTGAAAAATATTAAGAGCTTCAAAATGTGTGAAAAATATGAAGAGCTTCAAAAGGTGTCAAAAAAGAGATGAGCATGAAACGGTCTGAAAAATAGGAGGAGAATGAAGTGGTGTTGAAAAAAATGAGGAGCCTGAAAAGGTGTGAAAAATATGAAGAGCTTCAAAAGGTGTCAAAAATGAGATGATCATGAAACGGTCTGAAAAATAGGAGGTGCATGAGGTGGTGTTGAAGAAAAAGAAGAGACTGAAAAGGTGTGAAATATATGAAGAGCTTCAAAAGGTGTCAAAATATGAGGAGCATGATACGGTCTGAAAAATAGGAGGAGCATGAAGCGGTGTTCAAAACATGAAGAGCCTGAAAAATTGTGAAAAATATGAAAAGCTTCCAAAGGTGTTAAAAATGAGATGAGCATGAAACGCTCTGAAAAATAGGAGGAGCATGAAGCGGTGTTGAAAAAATGAAGAGCCTGAAAAGGTGTGAAAAATATGAAGAGCATCAAAAGTTGTCAAAAATATGAGGAGTATGAAACGGTCTGAAAAATTGGACGACCATGAAGCGGTGTTGCAAAACATGAGGAGCCTGAAAAGGTGTGAAAAATATGAAGAGCTTCAAAAGGTGAGAAAAATATGAGGTGCATGAAACGGTCTGAAAAATAGGAGGAGCATGAAGCGGTGTTGAAAAACATGAAGAGCCTGAAAAGGTGTGAAAAATATGAAGAGCTTCAAAAGGTGTGAAATACATGAGGAGCATGAAACGTGTTGAAAAATAGGAGAAGCATGAAGTGGTGTGGAAAATCATCAAGAGCCTGAAAAGGTGTGAAAAATATGAAGGGCTTCAAAAGGTGTGAAATACATGAGGAGCAAGAAACGGTCTGAAAAATAGGAGGAAGAGGAAGAGGTGTTCAAAAATATGAAGAGCCTGAAAAGGTGTGAAAAATATGAAGAGCTTCAAAAGGTGTCAAAAATATGAGGAGCATGAAACGTTGTGAAAAATAGGAGCAGCATGAAACGGTGTTCAAAAACATGAAGACATTGAAAAGGTGTGAAAAATATGAAGAGGTGCAAAAGGTTTGAAATATATGAGGAGCATGAAACGGTCTGAAAAATATGAGGAGCATGAAGCGGTGTTCAAAAACATGAAGAGCCTGAAAAGGTGAGAAAAATATGAAGAGCTTCAAAAGGTGTGAAATACATGAGGAGCATTAAACGCCCTGAAAAATAGGAGGAGCATGCAGAGGTGTTCAAAAACATGAAGAGCCTGAAAAGGTGTCAAAAATATGAAGAGATTCAAAAGGTGTGAAAAATATGAAGAGCTTCAAAATGTTTCAAAAATGAAATGAGCATGAAACGGTCTGAAAAAGCTGAGGAGCATGAAGTGGTGTTGAAACACATGAAGAGCCTGAAAAGGTGTGAAAAATATGAAGAGGTTCAAAGGTGTGAAATACATGAGGATCATGAAATGGTTTGAAAAATACGAGGAGCATGAAGCAGTGTTCAAAAACATGAAGAGCCTGAAAAGGTTTGAAAAATATGAAGAGCTTCAAAAGGTGTCAAAAATATGAGGAGCATGAAACCGTCTGAAAAATAGGAGGAGCATGAAGCGGTGTTGAAAAACATGAAGAGCGTGAAAACGAGTGAAAAATATGAAGAGCTTCAAAAGGTATGAAAAATATGAAGAGCTTCAAAAGGTGTCAAAAAAGAGATGAGCATGAAACCGTCTGAAAAATAGGTGGAGCATGAAGCGGTGTTGAAAAACATGAAGAGCCTGAAAAGATGTGAAAAATATGAAGAGCTTCAAAAGGTGTCAAAAATATGAGGAGCATGAAACGGTCTGAAAAATAGGAGGAGCATAAAACCGTGTTAAAAACATGAAGAGACTGAAAAGGGTGAAAAATATGAAGAGCTTCAAAAGGTGTGAAAAATAGGAGGAGCATGAAGCGGTGTGCAAAAACATGAAAAGCCTGAAAAGGTGTGAAAAAGATGAAGAGCATCAAAAGGTGTCAAAAATATGAGGAGCATGAAACGGTCTGAAAAATAGGAGGAGCATGAAGCGGTGTTGAAAAACATGAAGAGCCTAAAAAGGTGTTAAAAATATGAAGAGTTTCAAAAGGTGTCAAATATATGAGCAGCAAGAATCGGTCTGAAATATAGGAGTAGCATGAAACGGTGTTCAAATACATGCAGAGCCTGAAAAGTTGTGAAAAATATGAAGAGCTTCCAAAGGTGTCAAAAATGAGATGAGCATGAAACAGTCTGAAAAATAGGAGGAGCATGAAGCGGTGTTGAAAAAATGAAGAGCCTGAAAAGGTGTGAAAAATATGAAGAGCATCAAAAGGTGTCAAAAATATGACGAGTATGAAATGGTCTGAAAAATAGGAGGACCATGAAGTGGTGTTGCAAAACATGAGGAGCCTGAAAAGGTGTGAAAAATATGAAGAGCTTCAAAAGGTGAAAAAAATATGAGGTGTATGAAACGGTCTGAAAAATAGGAGGATCATGAAGCGGTGTTCAAAAACATGAAGAGCCTGAAAAGGTGTGAAATATATGAAGAGATTCAAAAGGTGTCAAAAATATGAGGAGCATGAAACGGTCTGAAAAATAGGAGGAGCAAGAAGCGGTGTTGAAAAACATGAAGAGCTTGAAAAGGTTTGAAAAATATGAAGAGCTTCAAAAGGTGTCAAAATTTTGAAGAGCTTCAAAGGTGTCAAAAATATGAGGAGCATGGAACGGTGTTCAAAAACATGGAAAGCAAGAAAAGGTTGAAAAATATGAAGAGCTTCAAAAGGTGTCAAAAATATGTGGAGCATGAAACGGTCTGAAAAATAGGAGGAAAATGAAGCTCTGTTTAAAAACATGAAGAGCTTGAAAAGGCTTGAAAAATATGAAGAGCTTCAAAATGTGTCAAAAATAGAGGGGGCATGAAACTATCTGAAAAATAGGAGGAGCATGAAGCGGTGTTGAAAAATATGAAGAACCTGAAGAGGTTTGAAAAATATGAAGAGCTTCAAAAGGTGTCAAAAATAAGAGGAGCATTAAACGGTCTGAAAATAGGATGAGCATGAAGTGGTGTTGAAAAACATAAAGAGCCTCAAAAGGTGTGCAAAATATGAAGAGCTTCAAAAGGTGTCAAAAATATGAGGAGCATGGAACGGTCTGAAAAAAAGGAAGAGCAGGAAGCGGTGCGGAAAAACATGAAGAGCCTGAAAAGGTGTGAAAAATATGAAGACCTTCAAAAGATGTTAAAAAGAGGAGGCACATGAAACTGTCTGAAAAATACGAGGAGCATGAAGCGGTGTTGAAAAACAAGAAGAGCCTGAAAAGGTGTGAAAAATATGAAGAGTTTGAAAATGTGTCAAAAATATGAGGAGCAGGAAACGGTCTGAAAAATAGGAGCATGAAGTGGTTTTGAAAAACATGAAGAGCCTGAAAAGCTGTGAAAAATATGAAGAGCATCAAAAACTGTCCAAATATGACGAGCATGAAACGGTTTTCAAAGACATGAAACGCCTGAAAAGGTGTGAAATATATGAACAGCTTCAAAAGGTATCAAAAATAGGAGGAGCATGAAACGGTCTGAAAAATTGGAGGAGCAAGAAGCAGTGTTGAAAAACATGAAGAGGTGGAAAAGGTGTGAAATATATGAAGAGCTTCAAAAGGTGTCAAAAATATGAGGAGCATGAAACGGTTTGAAAAATAGGAGGAGCATGAAGCGGTGTTGAAAAACATGAAGAGCCTGAAACGGTTTGAAAAATATGAAGAGCTTCAAAAGGTGTCAAAAATAAAGGGGGCATGAAACTATCTGAAAAAAAGGAGGAGCATGAAGCGGTGTGGAAAAACATGAAGAGCCTGAAAACGTTTGAAAAATATGAAGAGCTTCAAAAGGTGTGGAAAATATGAAGAGCTTCAAAATGTGTCAAAAGTGAGATGAGCATGAAACGGTCTGAAAAATAGGAGGAGCATGAAGTGGTGTTGAAAAACATGAAGAGCCTGAAAATGTGTGAAATATATGAAGAGCTTCAAAAGATGTCAGAAATGAGAGAAGCATGAAACGGTCTGAAAAATAGATGAGCAAGAAGGGGTGTTGAAAAACATGAAGAGCCTGAAAACGTTTGAGAAATATGAAGAGCTTCAAATGGTGTGGAAAATATGAAGAGCTTCAAAAGGTATGAAATATAGGAGCAGCATGAAGTGGTGTTCAAAAACATAAAAAGCCTGTAAAGGTGTGAAAAATATGAAGAGCTTCAAAACGTGTCAAATATATGTGGAGCATGAAACGGTGTGAAAAATAGGAGGAACATGAAGCGGTGTTGAAAAACATGAAGAACCTGAAAACTTGTGAAAAATATGAAGAGCTTCAAAAGGTGTCAAAATATGAGGAGCATGAAACGATCTGAAAAATAGGAGGAGCATGAAGCGGTGTTGAAAAATATGAAGTGCCTGAAAAGGTGTGAAAAATATGAAGAGCTTCAACAGGTGTCAAAAATATGAGGAGCATGAAACGCTCTGAAATATAGGAGGAGCATGAAGTGGTGTTGAAAAACTTGAAGAGCTGAAAAGGTGGAAAAATATGAAGAACTTCAACAGGTGTCAAAAATATGAGGAGCATGAAATGGACTGAAAAATAGGAAGATCATGAAGCGGTGTTGAATAACATGAAGAGCCTGAAAAGGTGTGAAAAATGTGAAAAGCTTCAAAAGGTGTGAAATACATGAGGAGCATGAAACGGTCTGAAAAATAGGAGTAGAATGAGACGGTGTTGAAAACCATGAAGAGCCTGAAAAGTTGTGAAAAATATGAAGAGCTTCAAAAGGTGTCAAAATTATGAGGAGTATAAAACGGTCTAAAAAATAGGAGGAGCATGAAACGGTGTTCAAAACATGAAGAGCCTGAGAAGATGTGAAATATGTGACGAGCTTCAAAAGGTTTGAAATACATGAGGAGCATTAAACTGTCTGAAAAATAGGAGGAGCATGAAGCTGTGTTCAAAAACATGAAGAGCCTGAAAAGGTGTGAAAATAATGAAGAGCTTCAAAAGATGTGAAATATAGGAGCAGCTTGAAGCGGTGTTCAGAAACATAAAAAGCCTGAAAAGGTGTGAAAAATATGAAGAGCTTCAAAACGTGTCAAAAATATGTGGAGCATGAAATAGTCTGAAAAATAGGAGGAGCATGAAGCGGTGTTGAAAAACATGAAGAACCTGAAAACTTGTAAAAATATGAAGATCTTCAAAAGGTGTGAAAAATATGAACCGTTTCAAAAGTGTGAAAAATGAGATGAGCATGAGGCGGTCTTAAAAATAGGAGGAGCATGAAGTGTTGTTGAAAAACATA
Organism: Dama dama; assembly: GCF_033118175.1. Classification (NCBI taxonomy): domain Eukaryota; kingdom Metazoa; phylum Chordata; class Mammalia; order Artiodactyla; family Cervidae; genus Dama; species Dama dama. The sequence continues at coordinate 4,905,591 of NW_026870905.1, read as the reverse complement.
AAGATCCTGAAAATGTATGAAATATATGAAGAACTACAAAAGGTGTCAAAAATGTGAGGAGCATTAAAAGTTCTGAAAAATAGGAGGAGCATGAAACGGTGTTGAAAGACATGAAGAGCCTGAAAAGGTGTGAAAAACATGAAGAGCTTCAAAACGTGTCAAAAATATGTGGAGCATGAAAGGGTCTGAAAATTAGCAGGAGCATGAAGCGGTGTTGAAAAACATGAAGAACCTGAAAACGTGTGAAAAATATGAAAAGCTTCAAATGGTGTGAAAAATATGAACAGCTTCAAAAGGTGTGAAAAATATGAAGAGCTTCAAAAGGTGTCATAAATATGAGGAGCAAGAAATGGTCTGAAAAATAAGAGAAGCATGAAATGGTGTTCAAAATATGAAGAGCCTGAAAAGGTGTGAAAAATATGAAGAGCTTCAAAAGGTGTGAAATACATGAGGAGCATGAAACTCTCTAAAAAATAAGAGGAGCATGAAGCGGTGTTCAAAAACATGAAGAGCCTGAAAAGTTGTGAAAAATATGAAGAGCTTCAAAATGTGTGAAAAAAAAAGAAGAGCTTCAAAAGGTGTCAAAAATATGAGGAGCATGAATCGGTCTGAAAAATAGGAGGAGCATGAAACGGTGTTGAAAACATGAAGAGATGAAAAGGTGTGAAAAATATGAAGAGGTTCTAAAGGTGTCAAAAATATGAGGAGCATGAAACAGTCTTTAAAATAGGATGAGAATGAGACGGTTTTGAAAAAGATGAAGAGCATGAAAAGGTGTGAAAAACATGAAGAGCTTCAAAAGGTGTAAAAAATATGAGAGGCATGAAACGACTGAAAAATAGGAGGAGCATGATGCGGTGGTCAAAAACATGAAGAGCCTGAAAAGGTGTGAAAAATATAAAGAGCTTCAAAAGGTGTCAAAAATATTAGGAGCGTGAAACAGTATGAAACATAGGATGAGCATGAAACTTTTTTGAAAAAGATGAAGAGCATGAAAAGGTGTGAAAAAAATGAAGAGCTTCAAAAGATGTTAAAAATATGAGGAGCATGAAACTTTCTGAAAAATTGGAGGAGCATGAAGCGGTGTTGAAAAACATGAAAAGCCTGAAAAGGTGGAAAAATATGAAGAGCTTCAAAAGGTGTCAACAATATGAGGAGCATGAAACGGTCTGAAATTTAGGAAGAGCATGAAACTGTGTTGATAAACATGAAGAGCCTGAAAAGGTGTGAAAAATATGAAGAGCTTCAAAAGGTGTCAAATATATGAGGAGCATGAAACTGTGTGAAAAATAGGATGAGCATGAAACGGTTTTAAAAAGACGAAGAGCCTAAAAGGTGTGACATATATGAAGAGCTTCAAAAGGTGTGAAATACATGAGGAGGTGGAAACGGTCTGAAAATAGTAGGAGCATGAAGCGGCGTTGAAAAACATGAATAGCCTGAAAACGTGTGAAAAATATGAAGAGCTTCAAAAGGTGTGAAATATATGAAGAGCTACAAAAGGTGTCAAAAATATGAGGAGCATGAACCGGTCTGAAATATAGGAGGAGCATGAAGTGATGTTGAAAAACATGAAGTGCCTGAAAAGTTGTGAAATATATGAAGAGCTTCAAAAGGTGTGAAAAATATGAGGAGCTTCAAAAGGTGTCAAAAATATGAGGAGCCTGAAACGGTCTGAAAAATAGGAGGAGCATGATACGGTGTTCAAAAATATGAAGAGCCTGAAAAGGTGTGAAAAACATGAAGATCTTCAAAAGGGGTCAAAAATATGAGGAGCATGAAACGATCTGAAAAATAGGAGGAGCATGAAGTGGTGTTCAAAAACTTGAAGAGCTTGAAAAGGTGTGAAAAACATGAAGAGCCTCAAAACGTGTCAAAAATATGAGGAGCATGAAACGGTCTGAAAAATAGGAGGAGCATGAAGCGGTGTTGAAAAACATGAAGAGCCTGAAAACGTGTGAAAAATATGAAGAGCTTCAAAAGGTGTGAAATATATGAAGAGCTTCCAAAGGTGTCAAAAATGAGATGAGCATGAAACGGTCTGAAAAATAGGAGGAGCATGAAGTGGTCGTGGAAATCATGAAGTGCCTGAAAAGGTGTGAAATATATGAAGAGTTTCCAAAGTTGTGAAAAAATGAGGAGGTTCAAAAGGTGTCAAATATATGAGGAGCATGAAACGGTCTGAAAAATAGGAGGAGCATGAAACGGTGTTCAAAAACATGAAGAGCCTGAAAAGGTGTGAAAAATATGAAGAGCTTGAAAAGGTGTGAAATACATGAGGAGACTGAAGCGGTCTGAAAAATAGGAGGAGCATGAAACGGTGTTGAAATACATGAAGAGCCTGAAAAGGTGTGAAAAATAGGAGGAGCTTCACAAGGTGTCAAATATATAAGGAGCATGAAACGGTCTGAAAAATAGGAGGAGCATGAAGCAGTCGTCAAAAACATGAAGAACCTGAAAAGTTTTGTAAAATATGAAGAGCTTCAAAAGGTGTGAAAAATATGAGGAACATGAAACGGTCTGAAAAATAGGAGCAGCATGAAACAGTGTTGAAAAACATGAAGAGCCTGAAAAGGTGTGAAAAACATGAAGAGCCTCAAAACGTGTCAAAAATATGAGGAGCATGAAACGGTCTGAAAAATAGGATGAGCATGAAGCGGTGTTGAAAACTTTAAGAGCCTGAAAAGGTGGGAAATATATGAAGAGTTTCCAAAGTTGTGAAAAAATGAGGAGGTTCAAAAGGTGTCAAAAATATGAGGAGCATGAAACGGTGTGAAAAATAGGAGAAGCATGAAGTGATGTTGAGAAACCTGAAGAGACTGAAAAGGTGTGAAAAATATGAAGAGCTACAAAAGATGTGAAATATATGAGGAGCATGAAATGATCTGAAAAATAGGAGGAGCATGAAACAGTGTTGTAAAACATGAAGAGCCTGAAAGGTGTGAAAATTATGAAGACGTTCAAAATGTGTCAAAAAAAAGGAGGAGCATGAAATGGTGTTCAAAAACATGAAGAGCCTGAAAAGGTGTGAAAAATATTAAGATCTTCAAAAGGTGTCAAAAATATGAGGAGCATGAAACGGTGTGAAAAATAGGAGGAACATGAAGCACGGTTGAAAAACATGAAGAGCCTGAAAAGGTGTGAAAAATATGAACAGCTTCAAAAGCTGTCAAAAATATGAGGAGCATGAAACAGTCTGAAAAATAGGAGGAGCATGAAGCGGTGTTGAAAAACATGAAAAGCCTGAAAAGGTGTGAAAAATATGAAGAGCATTAAAAGGTGTGAAAAATATGAGGAACATGAAACGGACTGAAAAAAAGGAGGAGTATGAAGAGGTGTTGAAAACAAGAAAAGCCTGAAAATGTGTGAAAAATATGAAGAGCTTCCAAAGGTGTGAAAAATATGAATAGCTTCGAAATGTGTCAATAATGAGAGCAGCATGAAACGGTGTGAAAAATAGGAGGAGCATGAAGCGGTGTGCAAAAAGATGAAGAGCCTGAAAATCTGTGAAATATATGAAGAGCTTCAAAAGGTGTCAAAAATATGAGGAGAAAGAAACGGTCTGAAAAATAGGAGGAGCATGAAGTGGTGTTGACAAACATGAAGAGCTGAAAAGCTTTGAAAAATATGAAGAGCTTTAAAAGGTCTCAAATATATGAGGATCATGAAATTTTCTGAAAAATAGGAGGAGCATGAAACGTTGTTCAAAACATGAAGAGCCTGAAATGGTGTGAAAAATATAAAGAGATTCAAAACATGTCAAACATTGAGGAGCATGAAACGATCTGAAAAATAGGAAGAGCATGATGCAGTGTTGAAAAACATGAAGAGGCTGAAAACGTGTGAAAAATATGAAGTGCTCCAAAGATGTCAAAAATATGAGGAGCATGAAGCGGTCCGAAAAATAGGATGAGCATGAAGCGGTGTTGACAACATTCAGAGCCTGAAAAGGTGTGAAATATATGAAGAGCTTGAAACGGTGTCAAAAATATGAGGAGCATGAAACGTTCTGAAAAATAGGAGGACCATGAAGCGGTGTTGAAAAACATGAAGAGCCTTAAAAGTTGTGAAAAATATGAAGAGCTTCAAAAGGTGTGAAAAATATGAAGAGCTTCAAAAGGTGTCAAAAATGAGAGGAGCATGAAACGGTCTGAAAAAACGGAGGAGCATGAAGCGGTGTTGAAAAACATGAAGAGTCTTAAAAGATGTGAAAAATATGAAGAGCTTCAAAATGTGTCAAAAATAGGAGGAGGATGAAACGGTCTGAAAAAACGGAGGAGCATGAAGCTGTGTTGAAAAACATGAAGAGTCTTAAAAGATGTGAAATATATGAAGAGCTTCAAAATGTGTCAAAAATAGGAGGAGGATGAAACGGTCTGAAAAACAGGAGGAGCATGAAGCGGTGTTCAAAAACATGACGAGCCTGAAAAGGTGTGAAAAATATGAAGAGCCTCAAAAAATGTCAAATATATGAGGAGCATGAAACGGTCTGAAAAATAGGAGGATCATGAAGTGGTGTTCAAAAACATGAAGAGCCTGAAAAGGTGTGAAAAATATGAAGAGCCTCAAAAGGTGTAAAAAATGAGATGTGCATGAAACGATCGGAAAAATAGGAGGAGCATGAAGTGGTTGTGAAAAACATGAAGAGCCTGAAAAGGTGTGCAAAATATGAAGAGCTTCAAAAGGTGTGAAATACATGAGGAGCATGAAACGGTCTGAAAAATAGGAGGAGCATGAAGCGGTGTTCAAAAACATGAAGAGCCTGAAAAGGTGTGAAAAATATGAAGAGCCTCAAAACGTGTCAAAAATATGAGGAGTATGAAACGGTCTGAAAAATAGCAGGAGCAAGAAGCGGTGTTGAAAAACATGAAGAGGCTGAAAACGTGTGAAAAATATGAAGAGCTTCAAAAACGTGAAAAATAAGAAGATCTTCAAAAGGTGTGAAAAATATGAAGAGCTTCAAAAGGTGTCAAAAATGAGATGAGCATGAAACCGTCTGAAAAATAGGAGGAGCAAGAAAGGTTGTTGAAAAACATGCAGAGCCTGAAAAAGTGTGAAAAATATGAATAGCTTCAAAAGATGTGAAAAATATGAAGAGATTCAAAAGGTGTCAAAAATGAGATGAGTATGAAACCGTCTGAAAAATAGGAGGAGCATGAAGCGGTGTTGAAAAACATGAAGAGCCTGAAAACGTGTGAAAAATATGAAGAGCTTCAAAAGTTTTGAAAAATAAGAAGAGCTTCAAAAGGTGTCAAAAATGAGATCTGCATGAAATGGTCTGAAAAATAGGAGGAGCATGAAGTGGTGTTGAAAAAAATGAAGAGCCTGAAAAGGTGTGAATTATACGAAGAGCTTCAAAAGGTGTCAAAAATATGTGGAGCATGAAACGGTCCGAAAAATCGGAGGAGAATGAAGCGGTGTTGAAAAACATGAAGAGCCTGAAAAGGTGTGAAAAATATGAAGAGCTTCAAAAGGTGTCAAATATATGAGGAGCATGAAACGGCCTGAAAAATAGGAGGAGCATGAAACGGTGTTCAAAAATATGAAAAGCCTGAAAAGGTGTGAAAAATATGAAGAGCTTCAAAAGGTGTGAAATACATGAGGAGCATGAAACTCTCTGAAAAATAGAAGAAGCATGAAGTGGTGTTCAAAAACAAGAAGAGCCTGAAAAGGTGTGAAAAATATGAAGAGCTTCAAAAGGTGTGAAAAACATGAGGAGCATGATATGGTTTGAAAAATAGGATTAGCATGAAGCGGTGTTCAAAAACATGACGAGCCTGAAAAGGTGTGAAAAATATGAACAGCCTCAAAGAATGTCAAATATATGAGGAGCATGAAACGGTCTGAATATAGGAAGATCATGAAGTGGTGTTCAAAAACATGAAGAGCCTGAAAAGGTGTGAAAAATATGAAGAGCCTCAAAAGGTGTAAAAAATGAGATGTGCATGAAACAATCTGAAAAATAGGAGGAGGATGAAGCGGTGTTCAAAAACATGAAGAGCCTGAAAATGTGTGCAAAATATGAAGAGCTTCAAAAGGAGTGAAATACATGAGGAGCATGAAAAGGTGTTCAAAAACATGCAGAGACATAAAGGTGCAAAAAGTATGAAGAGCTTCAAAAAGTGTCAAAAATTAGATTAGCATGAAAGGGTCTGAAAAATAGGAGGAGCCTGAAGAGTTGTTGAAAAACATGAAGAGGCTGAAAAAGTGTGAAAAATATGAAGAGCTTCAAAAATATGAAAATTATGAAGAGCTTCAAAAAGTGTGAAAAATATGAAGAGCTTCAAAAGATGTCAAAAAAGGGATGAGCATGAAACGGTCTGAAAAATGGAGGAGCATGAAGTGGTGTTGAAAATCATGAAGAGCCTGAAAAGGTGTGAAATATATGCAGAGCTTCAAAAGGTGTCAAAAATATGAGGAGAATGAAACCGTCTGAAAAATACGAGGAGCATGAAGTGTTGTTGAGAAACATGAAGAGCCTGAAAAGGTGTGAAAAATATGAAGAGCTTCAAAAGGTGTCAAAAATATGAGGAGCATGAAACGGTCCGAAAAATAGGAGGATCATGAAGCGGTGTTGAAAAACATGAAGAGCCTGAAAAGGTGTGAAAAATATGAAGAGCTTCAAAAGGTGTCAAAAATATGAGGAGCATGAAACGGTCTGAAAAATAGGACGAGCATAAGCGGTGTTCAAAAACATGAACAGCCTGAAAAGGTGTGAAAAATATGAAGACCTTCAAAAGGTGTGAAAAAGATGAAGAGCTTCAAAAGGTGTCAAAAATTATATTAGCATGAAAGGGTGTAAAAGTTAGGAGGAGCATGAAGTGGTGTTGAAAAACATCAAGAGCCTGAAAAGGTGTGAAATATATGAACAGCTTCAAAAGGTGTGAAAATGATGAAGAGCTTCAAAAGGTGTCAAAATTATGAGGAGCATGAAACGGTCTGAAAAATAGGAGGAGCATGAAACGATGTTGAAAAACATGAAGAGCCTGAAAAGGTGTGAAAAATATGAAGAGCTTCAAAAGGTGTGAAAAATATGAAGAGCCTCAAAGAATGTAAAATATATGAGGAGCATGAAACGGTCTGAAAAATAGAAAGATCATGAAGTGGTGTTCAAAAACATGAAGAGCTGAAAACGTGTGAAAAATATGAAGAGCTTCAAAAGGTGTCAAAACTATGAGGAGCATGAAACGGGCTGAAAAATAGGAGGAGCATGAAGCGGTGTTGAAAAGAATGAAGAGCTTGAAAAGGTGAGAAAAATATGAAGACCTTCAAAAGCTGTCAAAAATATAGGAGAATGAAACGGTCTGAAAAATAGGAGGAGCATGAAACGGTGTTCAAAACATGAAGAGCTGAAAAGGTGTGAAAAATATGAAGAGCTTCAAAAGGTGTCAAAAATATGAGGAGCATGAAACTCTCTGAAAAATAGGAGGAGCATGAAGCGGTGTTGAAAAACATGAGAGCCTGAAAAGATGTGAAAAATATGAAGAGCTTCAAAAGTTGTCAAATATATGAGGAGCATGAAACGGTCTGCAAAATAAGAGGAGCATGAAGCTGTGTTCAAAAAAATGAAGAGCCTGAAAAGGTGTGAAATATATGAAGAGCTTCAAAAGGTGTGAAAAATATGAAGAGCTTCAAAAGGTGTCAAAAATATGAGGAGAATGAAAGTCTATGAAAAATAGGAGGAGCATGAAGTGGTGTTCAAAACATGAAGAGCCTGAAAAGGTGTGAAAAATATGAAAGCTGAAAAAGGTGTCAAAAATATGAGGAGCATGAAACGATCTGAAAAATATGAGGAGCATGAAGGGCTGTTGAAAATCATAAAGAGCCTGAAAAGTTGTGAAAAATATGAAGAGCTTCAAAAGATGTGAAAAACATGAAGCGCTTCAAAAGGTGTCAAACTGAGATGAGCATGAAACGGTCTGAAAAACAGGAGAAGCATGAAGTCGTGTTGAAAAAAATGAAAAATCTGAAAAGGTGTGAAATATATTAAGAGCTTCAAAAGGTGTCATAAATATGAGGAGAATGAAACGGTCTGCAAAATAGGAGGAGCATGAAATGGTGTTCAAAAACATGAAGAGCCTAAAAAGTTGTGAAAAATATGAAGAGCTTCAAAAGGTGTCGAAAATATGAGGAGCATGAAACGGTCTGAAAAATCGGAGGTGCATGAAGCGGTGTTGTAAAACACGAAGAGCCTGAAAAGGTGTGAGAAATATGAAGAGCTTCAAAAGGTGTCAAATATATGAGTAGCATGAAACGGTCTGCAAAAAAGGAGGAGCATGAAGTGGTGTTGAAAAACATGAAGCTTGAAAAGGTGTGAAAAATATGAAAGCTTCAAAAGGTGACAAAAATATGAGGAGCATGAAACGGTCTGAAAAATAGGAGGAACATAAAGTGGTGTTCAAAAACATGAAGAGCCTGAAAAGGTGTGAAAAATATGAAGAGCTTCAAAATGTCCAAAATATGACGAGCATGAAACCCTCTAAAAAATAGGAGGAGGATGAAGCGGTGTTCAAAAACATGAAGAGCCTGAAAATGTCTGCAAAATATGAAGAGCTTCAAAAGGAGTGAAATACATGAGGAGCATGAAAAGGTGTTCAAAAACATACAGAGACTTAAAAGGTGCGAAAAGTATGAAGAGCTTCAAAAAGTGTCAAAAATTAGATTAGCATGAAAGGGTCTGAAAAATAGGAGGAGCCTGAACAGGTGTTGAAAAACATGAAGAGGCTGAAAAAGTGTGAAAAATATGAAGAGCTTCAAAAATATGAAAATTATGAAGAGCTTCAAAAGGTGCGAAAAATATGAAGAGCTTCAAAAGATGTCAAAAATGAGATGAGCAAGAAACGGTCTGAAAAATGGAGGAGCATGAAGTGGTGTTGAAAATCATGAAGAGCCTGAAAAGGTGTGAAATATATGCAGAGCTTAAAGGTGTCAAAAATATGAGGAGAATGAAACCGTCTGAAAAATACGAGGAGCATGAAGTGTTGTTGAAAAACATGAAGAGCCTGAAAAGGTGTGAAAAATATGAGGAGCTTCAAAAGGTGTCAAAAATATGAGGAGCATGAAACGGTCCGAAAAATAGGAGGATCATGAAGCGGTGTTGAAAAACATGAAGAGCCTGAAAAGGTGTGAAAAATATGAAGAGCTTCAAAAGGTGTCAAAAATATGAGGAGCATGAAACGGTCTGAAAAATAGGACGAGCATAAGCGGTGTTCAAAAACATGAACAGCCTGAAAAGGTGTGAAAAATATGAAGACCTTCAAAAGGTGTGAAAAATATGAAGAGCTTCAAAAGGTGTCAAAAATTAGATTAGCATGAAAGGGTGTGAAAATTAGGAGGAGCATGAAGTGGTGTTGAAAATCATCAAGAGCCTGAAAAGGTGTGAAATATATGAACAGCTTCAAAAGGTGTGAAAATTATGGAGAGCTTCAAAAGGTGTCAAAATTATGAGGAGCATGAAACGGTCTGAAAAATAGGAGGAGCATGAAACGGTGTTGAAAAACATGAAGAGCCTGAAAAGGTGTGAAAAATATGAAGAGCTTCAAAAGGTGTGAATTATATCAGGAGCATGAAAAGTTCTGAAAATTATGAGCACCATGAAGCGGTGTTCAAAAACATAAAGAGCCTGAAAATGTGTGAAAAATATGAAGAGCTTTAAAAGGTGTCAAAAATATGAGGAGCATGAAACATTCTGAAAAATAGGAGGAGCATGAAGCGGTGTTGAAACACATGAAGAGCCTGAAAAGGTGTGAAAAATATATAGAGCTTCAAAAGATGTCAAAAATATGAGGAGCATGAAACTGTCTGAAAAATAGGAGGAGCATGAAGCAGTGTTCAAAAACATGAAGAGCCTGAAAACGTGTGAAAAATATGAAGAGCTTCAAAAGTTTTGAAAAATAAGAAGAGCTTCAAAAGGTGTCAAAAATGAGATCTGCATGAAATGGTCTGAAAAATAGGAGGAGCATGAAGCGGTGTTCAAAAACATGAAGAGCCTGAAAAGGTGTGAAAAATATGAAGAGCTTCAAAAGGTGTCAAAAATATGACGAGTATGAAACCCTCTTAAAAATAGGAGGAGGATGAAGCGGTGTTCAAAAACATGAAGAGCCTGAAAAGGTGTGAAAAATATGAAGAGCTTCAAAATGTGTCCAAAATATGACGAGCATGAAACCCTCTAAAAAATAGGAGGAGGATGAAGCGGTGTTCAAAAACATGAAGAGCCTGAAAATGTCTGCAAAATATGAAGAGCTTCAAAAGAAGTGAAATACATGAGGAGCATGAAAAGGTGTTCAAAAACATACAGAGACTTAAAAGGTGCGAAAAGTATGAAGAGCTTCAAAAAGTGTCAAAAATTAGATTAGCATGAAAGGGTCTGAAAAATAGGAGGAGCCTGAACAGGTGTTGAAAAACATGAAGAGGCTGAAAAAGTGTGAAAAATATGAAGAGCTTCAAAAATATGAAAATTATGAAGAGCTTCAAAAGGTGTGAAAAATATGAAGAGCTTCAAAAGATGTCAAAAATGAGATGAGCATGAAACGGTCTGAAAAATGGAGGAGCATGAAGTGGTGTTGAAAATCATGAAGAGCCTGAAAAGGTGTGAAATATATGCAGAGCTTCAAAAGGTATCAAAAATATGAGGAGAATGAAACCGTCTGAAAAATACGAGGAGCATGAAGTGTTGTTGAAAAACATGAAGAGCCTGAAAAGGTGTGAAAAATATGAAGAGCTTCAAAAGGTGTCAAAAATATGAGGAGCATGAAACGGTCTGAAAAATAGGACGAGCATAAGCGGTGTTCAAAAACATGAACATCCTGAAAAGGTGTGAAAAATATGAAGACCTTCAAAAGGTGTGAAAAATATGAAGAGCTTCAAAAGGTGTCAAAAATTAGATTAGCATGAAAGGGTGTGAAAATTAGGAGGAGCATGAAGTGGTGTTGAAAATCATCAAGAGCCTGAAAAGGTGTGAAATATATGAACAGCTTCAAAAGGTGTGAAAATATGACGAGCATGAAACCCTCTTAAAAATAGGAGGAGGATGAAGCGGTGTTGAAAACCCGGAAGAGCCTGAAAAGGTGTGAAATATATGAAGAGCTTCAAAAGGTGTAAAAATAGGAGGATCATGAAGCGGTGTTGAAAACCCGGAAGAGCCTGAAAAGGTGTGAAAAATATGAATAGTTTCAAAAGGTGTCAAAAATGAGATGTGCATGAAGCGGACTGAAAAATTGGAGGAGCATGAAGTGGTGTTGAAAAATATTAAGAGAATGAAAGGTGTACAAAATATGAAGAGCTTCAAAAGGTGTCAAAAATATGAGGAGCATGAAACGGTCTGAAAAATAGGAGGAGCATGAAGCGGTGTTCAAAACCATGAAGACCCTGAAAAGGTGTGAAATATATGAAGAGCTTCAAAAGGTGTGAAAAATATGAGGAGCATGAAACGGTCTGAAAAATAGGAGGAGCCTGAACCGGGGTTCAAAAACATGAAGAGCCTGAAAAGGTGTGAATATTATGAAGAGCTTCAAAATATGTCAAAAATATGACGAGCATGAAACCCTCTTACAAATAGGAGGAGGATGAAGCGGTGTTCAAAAACATGAAGAGCCAGAAAAGGTGAGCAAAATATGAAGAGCTTCAAAGGGTGTGAAATATATGAGGAGCATGAAACGGTGTTCAAAAACATGCAGAGACTGAAAAGGTGTGAAAAATATGAAGAGCTTCAAAAAGTGTCAAAAATTAGATTAGCATGAAAGTGTCTGAAAAATAGGAGGAGCCTGAAGTGGTGTTGAAAAACATGAAGAGCCTGAAAAGGTGTGAAAAATATGCAGAGCTTCAAAAAGTGTCAAAAATATGAGGAGCATGTAACGGTCTGAAAAATACGAGAAGCATGAAGTAGTGTTGAAAACCATGAAGAGCCTGAAAAGGTGTGAAAAATATGAAGAGCTTCAAAATGTGTCAAAAATATGAGGTGCATGATATGGTTTGAAAAATAGGATTAGCATGAAGCGGTGTTCAAAACCATGAAGAGCCTGAAAATATGTGAAAAATATGAAAAGCTTCAAAAGGTGTCAAAAATGAGATGAGCATGAAACGGTCTGAAAAATAGGAGGTGCATTAAGCGGTGTTGAAAAACATGAAGAGCCTGAAAAGGTTTGAGAAATATGAAGAGCTTCAAAAGGTGTCAAAAATATGAGGAGCATGAAACGGTCTGAAAAATCGGAGGTGCATGAAGCGGTGTTGAAAAACATGAAGAGCCTGAAAAGGTGTGAGAAATATGAAGAGCTTCAAAAGGTGACAAAAATATGAGTAGCATGAAACTGTCTGCAAAAAAGGAGGAGCATGAAGTGGTGTTGAAAAACATGAAGAGCCTGAAAAGGTGTGAAAAATATGAAAGCTTCAAAAGGTGACAAAAATATGAGGAGCATGAAACGGTCTGAAAAATAGGAGGAGCATGAAGTGGTGTTCAAAAACATGAAGAGCCTGAAAAGGTGTGAAATATATGAAGAGCTTCAAAATGTGTCAAAAATATGATGAGCATGAAACCCTCTAAAAAATAGGAGGAGGATGAAGCGGTGTTCAAAAACATGAAGAGCCTGAAAATGTGTGCAAAATATGAAGAGCTTCAAAAGGAGTGAAATACATGAGGAGCATGAAAAGGTGTTCAAAAACATGCAGAGACTTAAAATGTGCGAAAAGTATGAAGAGCTTCAAAAAGTGTCAAAAATTAGATTAGCATGAAAGGGTCTGAAAAATAGGAGGAGCCTGAAGAGGTGTAGAAAAACATGAAGAGGCTGAAAAAGTGTGAAAAATATGAAGAGCTTCAAAAGATGTCAAAAATGAGATGAGCATGAAACGGTCTGAAAAATAGGAGGAGCATGAAGTGGTGTTGAAAATCATGAAGAGCCTGAAAAGGTGTGAAATATATGCAGAGCTTCAAAAGGTGTCAAAAATATGAGGAGAATGAAACCGTCTGAAATATACGAGGAGCATGAAATGTTGTTGAAAAACATGAAGAGCCTGAAAAGGTGTGAAAAATATGAAGAGCTTCAAAAGGTGTCAAAAATATGAGGAGCATGAAACGGTCCGAAAAATAGGAGGATCATGAAGCGGTGTTGAAAAACATGAAGAGCCTGAAAAGGTGTGAAAAATATGAAGAGCTTCAAAAGGTGTGAATTATATGAGGAGCATGAAAAGTTCTGAAAATTAGGAGGACCATGAAGCGGTGTTCAAAAACATAAAGAGCCTGAAAATGTGTGAAAAATATGAAGAGTTTCAAAATTTTGAAAAATAAGAAGAGCTTCAAAAGGTGTCAAAAATGAGATCTGCATGAAACGGTCCGAAAAATAGGACGATCATGAAGCGGTGTTGAAAAACATGAAGAGCCTGAAAATGTGTGAAAAATATGAAGAGCTTCAAAAGGTGTCAAAAATATGAGGAGCATGAAACGGCCTGAAAAATAGGAGGATCGTGAAACGGTGATCAAAAACATGAAGAGCCTCAAAATGTGTGAAAAATAGGAGGAGCATGAAACGGTCTGAAAAAGATGAGGAACATGAAGCGGTGTTGAAAAACATGAAGAACCTGAAAAGCTGTTAAAAATATGAAGAGCTTCAAAATGTGTCAAAAATATGAGGAACACGATACGGTCTGAAAAATAGGAGGAGCATGAAGTGGTGTGGAAAAGCATGAAGGGCCTGAAAAGGTGTGAAAAATATGAAGAGCTTCAAAATGTGTGAAATACATAAGGAGCATGAAACTCTCTGAAAAATAGGAGGAGCCTGAAATGGTGTTCAAAAACATGAATAGACTGAAAACGTCTGAAAAATATGAAGAGCTTCAAAAGGTTTGAAAAATATGAGGAGCATGATACGGTCTGAAAAATAGGAGGAGCATGAAGCTGTGTTCAAAAACATGAAGAGCCTGAAAAGTTGTGAAAAATATGAAAAACTTCAAAAGGTGTCAAAAATGAGATGAGCATGAAACGGTCTGAAAAATAGGAGGAGCATGAAGCGATGTTCAAAAACATGAAGAGCTTAAAAAGTTGTGAAAAATATGAAAGGCTTCAAAAGGTGTGAAAAATATTAGGAGCATGAAACGGTCTGAAAAATCGGAGGAGCAGGAAGCGGTGTTGAAAAACATGAAGAGCCTTAAAAGGTGTGAAAAATATGAAGAGCTTCAAAATGTGTCAAAAATATGAGGAGCATGAAACGGTCTGAAAAATATGAGCAGCATGAAGCGGTGTTGAAAAACATGAAGAGACTGAAAATGTGTGAAAAATATGAAGAGCTTCAAAAGGTGTCAAAAATATGAGGAGCATGAAACGGTCTGAAAAATTGGAGGAGCATGAAGCGGTGTTGAAAAACATGAAGAGCCTTAAAAGGTGTGAAAAATATGAAGAGCTTCAAAAGGTGTCAAAAATATGAGGAGCATGAAACGGTCTGAAAAATATGAGCAGCATGAAGCGGTGTTGAAAAACATGAAGAGCCTGAAAAGGTGTGAAAAATATGAAGAGCTTCAAAAGGTGTCAAATACATGAGGAGCATAAAACTCTCTGAAAAAGAGAAGGAGCATGAAGTGGTGTTCAAAAACATGAAGAGCCTGAAAAGGTGTGAAATATATGAAGAGCTTCAATAGGTGTGAAAAATATGAGGAGCATGATATGGTTTGAAAAAAAGGATTAGCATGAAGCGGTGTTCAAAAACATGAAGAGCCTGAAAAGTTGTGAAAAATATGCAAAGCTTCAAAAGGTGTCAAAAATGAGATGAGCATGAAACGGTCTGAAAAATAGGACGTGCATGAAGCTGTGTTGAAAAACATGAAGAGCCTGAAAAGTTGTGAAAAATATGAAGAGCTTCAAAAGGTGTCAAAAATATGAGGAGCAAGAAACGGTCTGAAAAATAGGAGGAGCATGAAGCGGTGTTGAAAAACATGAAGAGCCTGAAAATGTGTGAAATATATGAAGAGCCTCAAAGGTGTCAAAAATATGAGGAGCAAGAAACGGTCTGAAAAATAGGAGGAGCTTGAAGCGGTGTTGAAAAATACGAAGAGCCTGAAAAGGTGTGAAATATATGCAGAGCTTCAAAAGGTGTCAAAAATATAAGGAGCCTGAAATGGTATGAAATATAGGAGGAGCATGAAACGGTGTTCATACACTTGAAGAGCCTGGAAAGGTGTGAAAAAAATGAAGAGCTTCAAAAAGGTATCAAAAATATGAGGAGGGAGAAAGGGTCTGAAAAACAAGAGGAGCAAGAAACTGTTTTCAAAAACATGAAGAGCCTCAAGGGTTGTGAAAAATATGAAGAGCTTCAAACTGTGTCAAATATATGAGAAACATGAAACGGTCTGAAAAATAGAAGGAGCTTGAAGTGGTGTTGAAAAAGATGAAGAGCCTGAAATAGTGTGAAATATAGGAAGAGCCTCAAAGGTGTCAAAAATATGAGGAGCAAGAAACGGTCTGAAAAATAGAAGGAGCTTGAAGTGGTGTTGAAAAACAAGAAGAGCCTGAAAAGGTGTGAAAAATATTAAGAGCTTCAAAGAGGGGTCAAATATATAGAGGGTAAAACGGTCTGAAAAATATGAGGAGCAAGAAACTGTTTTGAAAAACATGAAGAGCCTCAAAAGGTGTGAAAAATATGAAGAGCTTCAAAAAGGTGTCAAATATATAGAGGGTGAAACGGTCTGAAAAAAATGAGGAGCAAGAAACTGTTTTCAAAAACATGAAGAGCCTCAAAAGATGTGAAAAATGTGAAGAGCTTCAAACTGTGTCAAAAATATGAGGAGCATGAAACGGTCTGAAACATAGGAGGAGCATGAAGTGTTGTTGAAAAACATGAAGAGCCTGAAAAAGGTGTGAAACATATGAGGAGCATGATACGGTCTGAACAATAGGAGGAGCATGAAGCGGTGTTGAAAAATATGAAGAGCCTGAAAAAGTGTGAAAAATATGAAGAGCTTCAAAAGGTGTCAAAAACATAAGGAGCATGAAACGGTCTGAAATACAGGAGGAGCATGAAAAGGTGTTAAAAAACATGAAGAGCCTGAAAAGGTGTGAAAAATATGAAGAGCTTCAAATGGTGTCAAAAATATGAGGAGCATGAAACGGTCTGATAATTAGGAGGAGCATGAAGTGGTGTTGAAAAACATGAAGAGCTTGAAAAAGGTGTGAAACATATGAGTAGAATAAAACGGTCCGAAAAATAGGAGGAGCATGAAGTGGTGTAGAAAAACATGAAGACCCTGAAAAGGTGTGAAAAATATGAAGAGCTACAAAAAGTGTCAAAAATATGAGGAGCTTGAAACGGTCTGAAATATAGGAGGAGCGTGAAAAGGTGTTAAAAAAAATATGAAGAGCTTCAAAAGGTGTGAAACATATGAGGAGCATGAAACGGGCTGAAAAATAGGAGAAGCATGAAGGGGTGTGGAAAAACATGAAGAGCCTGAAAAGGGTTGAAAAATATGAAGAGCTTCAAAAGGTGTGAAATACATGAGGAGCATGAAACTCTCTGAAAAATAGAAATAGCATGAAGCGTTGTTGAAAAACATGAAGAGCCTGAAAACGTGTGAAAATATGAAGAGCTTCAAAAATATGAAAAATATGAAGAGCTTCAAAAGGTGTGAAAAATTTGAAGAGCTTCAAAAGGTGTCAAAATGAGATGAGCATGAAACGGTCTGAAAAATAGGAGGAGCATGAAGCGGTGTTGAAAATCATAAAGAGCCTGAAAAGTTGTGAAAAATATGAAGAGCTTCAAAAGACGTGAAAAATTTGAAGAGCTTCAAAAGGTGTCAAAATGAGATGAGCATGAAACGGTCTGAAAAATAGGAGGAGCATGAAGTGGTGTTGAAAAAAATGAAGAGCCTGAAAAGGTGTGAAATATATAAAGAGCTTCAAAAGGTGTCAAAAATATGAGGAGAATGAAACGGTTTGCAAATTAGGAGAAGCCTGAAATGGTGTTCAAAAACATGAAGAGCCTGAAAAGGTGTGAAAAACATGAAGAGCCTGAAAAGGTGTGAAAAATATGAAGAGCTTCAAAAGGTGTGAAATACATGAGGAGCATGAAACGGGCTGAAAAATAGGAGAAGCATGAAGGGGTGTGGAAAAACATGAAGAGCCTGAAAAGGTTTGAAAAATATGAAGAGCTTCTAAAGGTGTGAAATACATGAGGAGCATGAAACTCTCTGAAAAATAGAAATAGCATGACGCGGTGTTGAAAAACATGAAGAGCCTGAAAACGTGTGAAAAATATGAAGAGCATCAAAAGGTGTGAAAAATATGAAGAGCTTCAAAAGGTGTAAAAAATGAGATGAGCATGAAACCGTCTGAAAAATAGGAGGAGCATGAAGTGGTGTTGAAAAAAATGAAGAGCCTGAAAAGTTGTGAAACATATGAAGAGCTTCAAAAGGTGTTAAAATTATGAGGAGCATGAAAGGGTCTGAAAAATAGGAGGAGCATGAAGCGGTGTTCAAAAACATGAAGAGAGTGAAAAGGTGTGAAAAAAAGGAAGAGCTTCAAAAGGTGTGAAAAATATGAGGAGCATGAAACGGTCTGAAAAATAGGAGGAGCATGAAGCGGTGTTTAAAAACATGAGGAGGCTGAGAACTTGTGAAAAATATGAAGAGCTTCTAAAGGTGTCAAAAATGAGATGAGCATGAAACGGTTTGAAAAATAGGAGGAGCATGGAGTGGTGTGAAAAAAATGAAGAGCCTGAAAAGGTGTGAAAAATATGAAGAGCTTCAAAAGGTGTGAAATATATGAGGAGCATGAAACGGTCTGAAAAATAGGAGGAGTATGCAGCGGTTAAAAAACATGAAGAGGCTGATAAGGTGTGAAAAATATGAAGAGCCCCAAAAGTTGTCAAAAATATGTGGAGCGTGAAACGGTCTCAATAATAGGAGGAGCGTGAAGCGGTGATGAAAAACATGAAAAGCCTGAAAACGTGTGATAAAATATGAAGAGCTTCAAAGGTGTCAAATATATGAGGAGCATGAAACGGTCGCAAAAATAGGAGGAGCATGAAGCGGTGTTGAAAAACATGAAGAGCCTGAAAAGGTGTGAAAAGTATGAGAGCTTCAAAAGGTGTCAATAATGAGAGGTGCATGAAACAGTCTGAAAAATAGGAGGAGCATGAAACTGTCTGAAAAATAGGAGAAGCATGAAGCGGTGTTGAAAAACATGAAGAGCATGAAAAGGTGTGAAAAATATGAAGAGGTTGAAAATGTGTGAAATATATGAAGAGCTTCAAAAGGTGTCAAAAATGAGATGAGCATGAAACGGTCTGAAAAATAAGAGGAGCGTGAAATGGTGATCAAAACGTGAAGAGCCTGAAAAGGTGTGAAAAATATGAAGAGCTTCAAAAGGTGTGAAATACATGAGGAGCATGAAACGGGCTGAAAAATAGGAGAAGCATGAAGTGGTGTGGAAAAACATGAAGAGCCTGAAAAGGTGTGAAAAATATGAAGAGCTTCAAAAGGTGTGAAATACATGAGGAGCATGAAACTCTCTGAAAAATAGAAGGAGCATGAAGCGGTGTTCAAACATGAAGAGCCTGAAAAGGTGTGAAAAATATGAAGAGCTTCAAAAGGTGTCAAAAATATTAGGAGCATGAAACGGTCTGAAAAATAGGAGGAGCACGAAGCGGTGTTCAAAAACATGAAGAGCGTGAAAAGGTGTGAAAAAAAGGAAGAGCTTCAAAAGGTGTCAAAAATATGAGAAGCATGAAACGGTCTGAAAAATATGAGGAGCATGAAGCGGTGTTGAAAAACATGCAGAGCCTGAGAACTTGTGAAAAATAAGAAGAGCTTCAAAAGGTGTCAAAAATATGAGGAGAATGAAAAGGTCTGAAAAATAGGAGGATCATGAAGCGGTGTTGAAAAACATGAAGAGTCTGAAAAGGTGTGAAAGATATGTAGAGTTTCTAAAGATGTCAAAAATATGAGGAGCATGAAACGGTCTGAAAAATAGGAGGAGCATGAAGTGGTGTTGAAAAACATGAAGAGCCTGAAAAGGTATGTAAAATTTGAAGAGCTTCAAAAGGTGAGAAATACATGAGGAGCATGAAACTCTCTGAAAAATAGGAGAAGCATGAACCGGTGTTGAAAAACATGAAGAGCCTGAAAAGGTGTGAAAAATATGAAGAGCTTCAAAAGGTGTGAAAAGTATGAGGAGCATGAAGTGGTGTTCAAAAACATGAAGAGCCTGAAAATGTGTGAAAAATATGAAGAGACTGAAAAAGTGTCAAAAATATGAGGAGCATGAAACGTTCTGAAAAATACGATGAGCCTGATAAGGTGTTGAAAAACATGAAGAGCCTGAAAAAGTGTGAAAATATGAAGAGCTTCAAAAGGTGTCAAAAAAGAGATGAGCATGAAATGGTCTGAAAAATAGGAGGAGCATGAAGCGGTGTTGAAAAACATGAAGAGCCTGAAAAGGTGTGAAATATATGAATAGCTTCAAATCGTATGAAATATATGAGGAGCATTATACGGTCTGAAAAGTAGGAGGAGCATGAAACGTTGTTCAAAAACATGAAGAGCCTGAAAATGTGTGAAAAATAGGAAGAGCTTCAAAAGGTGTCAAAAATATGAGGGACATTAAAGGTCTTAAAAACAGGAGGAGGATGAAGTGGTGTTGAAAAACATGAAGAGCTTCAAAAGGTGTGAAAAATAGGAAGAGCTTCAAAAGGTGTCACAAATATGAGGAGCATGAAACGGTCGGAAAAATAGGAGGAGCATGAAGCGCTGTTGAAAAACATGAAGAGCCTGAAAAGGTGTGAAAAATATGAAGAGGTTCAAAAAGTGTCAAAAATATGAGGAGCATGAAACGGTCTGAAAATAGGACGAGCATGAAGCGGTGTTCAAAAAGATGAAGAGCCTGAAATGGTGTGAAAAATATGAAGAGCTTCAAAATGTGTCAAAAATATGAAGAGCATGAAACCCTCTTAAAAAATAGGAGGAGGATGAAGCGGTGTTCAAAAACATGAAGAGCCTGAAAAGGTGTGAAAATTATGAAGAGCTTCAAAAGGTGTAAAAAATATGAAGAGCTTCAAAAGGTGTCAAAAATGAGATGAGCATGAAACGGTCTAAAAAATAGGAGGAGCATGAAGCGGTGTTCAAAAAAATACAGAGACTGAAAAATTGTGAAAAATATGAAGAGCTTCAAAAGGTGTAAAAAATAGGAGGAGCATGAAACGGGTTGAAAAATAGGAGGAGCATGAACCGGTGTTCAAAAACATAAAGAGCATGAAAAGGTGTGAAAAACATGAAGAGCTTCATAAGGTGTCAAATTTAGTTTAGCATGAAAGGGTCTGAAAAGTAGGAGGAGCATGAAGTGGTGTTGAAAACATGAAGAGCCTGAAAAGGTGTGAAATATACGAAGAGCTTCAAAAGGTGTGAAATATATGAAGTGCATCAAAAGGTGTCAAAAATGAGATGAGCATGAAACGGTCTGAAAAATAGGAGGAGCATGAAGTGGTATTGAAAAACATGAAGAGCCTAAAAACGTGTGAAAAATATGAAGAGCTTCAAAAATATGAAAAATATGAAGAGATTCAAAAGGTGTGAAAAATATGAAGAGCTTAAAAAGATGTCAAAAATGAGATGAGCATGAAACGGTCTGAAGAAAAGGAGGAGCATGAAGCGGAGTCCACAAAAATGAAGAGCCTGAAAAGGTGGAAAGTATATGAAGAGCTTCAAAAGCTGTCAAAAATTTGAGGAGCATGAAACGGTATGAAAAATAGGAGGAGTGTGAAGCGGTGTTCAAAAACATGAAGAGTTTAAAAGGTGTGAAAAATATGAAGAGCTTCAAAAGGTGTGAAATATATGAGGAGCATGAAACGGTCTGAAAAATAGGAGGAGTATGCAGCGGTTAAAAAACATGAAGAGGCTGATAAGGTGTGAAAAATATGAAGAGCCCCAAAAGTTGTCAAAAATATGTGGAGCGTGAAACGGTCTCAAAAATAGGAGGAGCGTGAAGCGGTGATGAAAAACATGAAAAGCCTGAAAACGTGTGATAAAATATGAAGAGCTTCAAAGGTGTCAAATATATGAGGAGCATGAAACGGTCGCAAAAATAGGAGGAGCATGAAGCGGTGTTGAAAAACATGAAGAGCCTGAAAAGGTGTGAAAAGTATGAGAGCTTCAAAAGGTGTCAATAATGAGAGGTGCATGAAACAGTCTGAAAAATAGGAGGAGCATGAAACTGTCTGAAAAATAGGAGAAGCATGAAGCGGTGTTGAAAAACATGAAGAGCATGAAAAGGTGTGAAAAATATGAAGAGGTTGAAAATGTGTGAAATATATGAAGAGCTTCAAAAGGTGTCAAAAATGAGATGAGCATGAAACGGTCTGAAAAATAAGAGGAGCATGAAATGGTGATCAAAACGTGAAGAGCCTGAAAAGGTGTGAAAAATATGAAGAGCTTCAAAAGGTGTGAAATACATGAGGAGCATGAAACGGGCTGAAAAATAGGAGAAGCATGAAGTGGTGTGGAAAAACATGAAGAGCCTGAAAAGGTGTGAAAAATATGAAGAGCTTCAAAAGGTGTGAAATACATGAGGAGCATGAAACTCTCTGAAAAATAGAAGGAGCATGAAGCGGTGTTCAAACATGAAGAGCCTGAAAAGGTGTGAAAAATATGAAGAGCTTCAAAAGGTGTCAAAAATATTAGGAGCATGAAACGGTCTGAAAAATAGGAGGAGCACGAAGCGGTGTTCAAAGACATGAAGAGCGTGAAAAGGTGTGAAAAAAAGGAAGAGCTTCAAAAGGGGTCAAAAATATGAGAAGCATGAAACGGTCTGAAAAATATGAGGAGCATGAAGCGGTGTTGAAAAACATGCAGAGCCTGAGAACTTGTGAAAAATAAGAAGAGCTTCAAAAGGTGTCAAAAATATGAGGAGAATGAAACGGTCTGAAAAATAGGAGGATCATGAAGCGGTGTTGAAAAACATGAAGAGTCTGAAACGGTGTGAAAGATATGTAGAGTTTCTAAAGATGTCAAAAATATGAGGAGCATGAAACGGTCTGAAAAATAGGAGGAGCATGAAGTGGTGTTGAAAAACATGAAGAGTTTAAAAGGTGTGAAAAATATGAAGAGCTTCAAAAGTTGTGAAAAATATGAAAAGCATAAAACGGTCTGAAAAATAGGAGGAGCATGAAACGGTCTGAAAAATAGGAGGAGCATGAAGCGGTGTTGAAAAACATGAAGAGTCTGAAAAGGTGTGAAAAATATGAAGAGCTTCAGAAGGTGTCAAAAATTTGAGGAGCATGAAAAGTTCTGAAGAATAGGAAGAGCATGATGCAGTGTTGAAAAACATGAAGAGCCTGAAAAGGTGTGAAAAATATGAAGCACTTCAAAAGATGTCAAAATTATGAGGAGCATGAAACAGTTGAAAAATAGGAGGAGCATGAAGCAGTGTTCAAAAACATGAAGAACCGGAAAAGGTGTGAAAATATGAAGAGCTTCAAAAGGTGTGAAAATTATGAGGAGCATGAAACGGTCTGAAAAATAGGAGGAGCATGAAGCGGTGTTCAAAAACATGAAGAGCCTGAAAAGGTGTGAAAAATATGAAGAGCTTCAAAAGGTTGGAAATACATGAGGAGCATGAAACGGTCTGAAAAATAGGAGGAGCATGAATCGGTCTGAAAAATGGGAGGAGCATGAAGCGGTGTTGAAAAACATGAAGTTCCTGAAAAGCTGTGAAAATAAGACAAGCTTCAAAAGGTGTCAAAAATATGAGGAGCATGAAACGGTCTGAAAAATAGGAGGAGCATGAAACGGTCTGAAAAATGGGAGGAGCATGAAGCAGTGTTGAAAAACATGAAGTTCCTGAAAAGCTGTGAAAATAAGACAAGCTTCAAAAGGTGTCAAAAATATGAGCAGCATGAAACGGTATGAAAAATACGAGGAGCATGAAGCGGTGTTGAAAGACATGAAGACCCTGAAAAGGTGTGAAAAATATGAAGAGCTTCTAAATGTGTCAAAATATGAGGAGCATGAAACTGTCTGAAATATATCAGGAGCATGAAAAGGTGTTGAAAAACATGAAGAGCATCAAAAGCTGTGAAGAATATGAAGAGCTTCAAAACGTGTCAAAAATATGAGGAGCATGAATCGGTCTGAAAAATAGAAGGAGCATGAAGTGGTGTTGAAAAACATGAAGATCTGAAAAGGAGTGAAAAATATGAAGAGCTTCATAAGGTGTCAAAAATATGAGGAGCATGAAACGGTCTGAAAAATAGGAGGAGCAAGAAACGGGTTTAACAAACATGAAGAGCGGGAAAAGGTGTGAAAAATATGAAGAGCTTCAAAAGGTTTCAAAAATATGAGGAGCATGAAACAGGCTGTAAAATAGGAGGAGCATGAAGCGGTGTCGAAAAACATGAAGAGCATGAAGAGTTGTGAAAAATAGGAAGAACTTCAAAAGGTGTCAAATATATGAGGAGCATGAACGGTATGAAAAATAGGAGGATCATGAAGCCGTGTTGAAAAACATGAAGAGCCTGAAAACGTGTGAAAATTATGAAGAGCTTCAAAAGGTGTGAAATATATGAAGAGCTTCAAAAGGTGTCAAAAATGAGATGAGCATGAAATGGTCTGAAAGATAGGAGGAGCATGAAGCGGTGTTGAAAAACATGAAGAGCCTGAAAAGGTGTGAAAAATATGAAGAGCTTCAAATGGTGTGAAATACATGAGGAGCTTGAAACGGTCTGAAAAACAGGAGGAGCATGAAATCTTGTTGAAAAACATGAAGAGCCTGAAAACGTGTGAAAATTATGAAGAGCTTCAAAAGGTGTGAAATATATGAAGAGCTTCAAAAGGTGTCAAAAATGAGATGAGCATGAAATGGTCTGAAAGATAGGAGGAGCATGAAGTGGTGTTGAAAAACATGAAGAGCCTGAAAAGGTGTGAAAAATATGAAGAGCTTTAAAAGGTGTGAAAAATATGACGAGCATGAAACGGTCTGAAAAATAGGAGGAGCATGAAGCGGTGTTCAAAAACATGAAGAGCCTGACAAGTTGTGAAAAGTATGAACAGCTTCAAAATGTGTCAAATATATGAGGGGAAAGAAATGGTCTGAAAAAAAGGAAGAGCATGAAGTGATGTTCAAAAACATGAAGAGCCTGAAAAGGTGTGAAAAATATGAAGAGCTTCAAAAGCTGTCAAATATATGAGGAGCACGAAACGGTCTGAAAAAAAGCAGGAGCATGAAGCGTTGTTGAAAATCTTGAAGAGCTTGAAAAGGTGTGAAAAATATGAAGAGCTTCAAAAGGTTTCAAATATATGAGGATCATGAAACGGTCTGAAAAATAGGAGGAGCATGAAACGGTCTGAAAAATAAGAGGAGCATGAAATGGTGTTGAAAAACAGGAAGAACCTGAAAATGTGAGAAAAATATGAAGAGCTTCAAAAGGTTTCAAAAATATGAGGAGCAAGAAACTTTCTGAAAAATAGAAGGAGCATGAACCGGTGTTGAAAAACATGAAGAGCCTGAAAAGGTGTGAAAAATATGAAGAGCTTCAAAACGTGTCAAAAATATGAGGAGCATGAAACGGTCGGAAAAATAGGAGGAGCAAGAAGCGGTGTTGAAAAACATGAAGAGCCTGAAAATGTGTGAAAAATATGAAGAGCTTCAAAAGGTGTGAAAAATATGAAGAGCTTCAAAAGGTGTCAAATTGAGATTAGCATGAAATGGTCTGAAAAATAGGAGGAGCATTAAGCTGTGTTGAAAATCATAACGAGCCTGAAAAGGTGTGAAAAATATGAAGAGCTTCAAAAATGTGAAAAATATGAAGAGCTTCAAAAGGTGTCAAAAATGAGATGAGCAAGAAACGGTCTGAAAAATAGGAGGAGCATTAAGCTGTGTTGAAAATCATAACGAGCCTGAAAAGGTGTGAAAAATATGAAGAGCTTCAAAAGGTGTGCAAAATATGAAGAGATTCAAAACCTGTCAAAAATATGAGGAGCCTGAAACAGTCTCAAAAATAGGAAGAGTATGAAACGGTCTGAAAAATAGGAGGATCATGAAGCGATG
The DNA here is from genome assembly GCF_033118175.1 of Dama dama. Lineage (NCBI taxonomy): Eukaryota > Metazoa > Chordata > Mammalia > Artiodactyla > Cervidae > Dama > Dama dama. The sequence goes on along the minus strand of NW_026870905.1, from coordinate 4,880,579 downwards.
TTGAAAATCGTGAAGAGCCTGAAAAGGTGTGAAAAATGTGAAGAGCTTCAACAGGTGTCAAAAACATGAGGAGAATGAAACGGTCTGAAAAATAGGAGGAGCATGAAGCTGTGTTCAAAAACATGAAGAGCCAGAAAAGGTGTGAAAAATAAGAAGAGCTTCAAAAAGTGTCAAAAATATGAGGAGCAAGAAACGGTCTGAAAAATAGGAGGAACATGAAGTGGAGATGAAAAACATGAAGAGCCTGAAAAGGTGTGCAAAATATGAAGAGCTTCAAAAGGTGTAAAAAATGAGATGAGCATGAAACGGTCTGAAAAATAGGAGGAGCATGAACTGGTGCTGAAAAACATGAAGAGCCTGAAAAGGTGTGAAATATATGAAGAGCTTCAAAAGGTGTCAAAAATATGAGGAGCATGAAACGGTCTGAAAAATAGGAGGAGCATGAAGCGGTGTTGAAAAACATGAAGAGCATGAAAAGCTGTGAAGAATATGAAGAGCTTCAAAACCTGTCAAAAATATGAGGAGCATGAATCGGTCTGAAAAATAGGAGGAGCAAGAAACGGTTTTAACAAACATGAAGAGCGGGAAAAGGTGTGAAAAATATGAAGAGCTTCAAAAGGTTTGAAAAATATGAAGAACATGGAACGGTCTGAAAAATAGGAGGAGGATAAAGCGGTGTTCAAAAACATGAAGAGCCTGAAAAGGTGTGACAAATATGAAGAGCTTCAAAAGGTGTCAAAAATATGAGGAGCATGAAACAGTCTCAAAAATAGGAGGAGCATGAAGCGGTGTTCAAAAACATGAAGAGTCTGAAAAGGTGTGACAAATATGAAGAGCTTCAAAAGGTGTCAAAAATATGAGGAGCATGAAACGGTCTCAAAAATAGGAGGAGCATGAAGCGGTGTTCAAAAATATGGAGAGCCTGAAAAGGTATGAAAAATATGAAGAGCTTCAAAAGGTGTGAAATATATGAAGAGCTTCAAAAGGTGTCAAAAATATGAGGAGCCTGAAACAGGCTGTAAAATAGGAGGAGCATGAAGCGGTGTCGAAAAACATGAAGAGCATGAAGAGTTGTGAAAAATAGGAAGAACTTCAAAAGGTGTCAAAAATATGAGGAGCATGAACGGTATTAAAAATAGGAGGATCATGAAGCCGTGTTGAAAAACATGAAGAGCCTGAAAACGTGTGAAAATTATGAAGAGCTTCAAAAGCTGTGAAATATATGAAGAGCTTCAAAAGGTGTCAAAAATGAGATGAGCATGAAATGGTCTGAAAGATAGGAGGGGCATGAAGTGGTGTTGAAAAACATGAAGAGTCTGAAAAGGTGTGAAAAATATGAAGAGCTTCAAATGGTGTGAAATACATGAGGACCTTGAAATGGTCTGAGAAACCGGAGGAGCATGAAATCTTGTTGAAAAACATGAAGAGCCTGAAAACGTGTGAAAATTATGAAGAGCTTCAAAAGGTGTGAAATATATGAAGAGCTTCAAAAGGTGTCAAAAATGAGATGAGCATGAAATGGTCTGAAAGATAGGAGGGGCATGAAGCGGTGTTCAAAAATATGAAGAGCCTGGAATGGTGTGAAAAATATGAGAGCCCCAAAACGTGTCAAAAGTATGAGGAGCATGAAACGGTGTGAAAAACATGAAGAGCCTGAAAAGGTGTGAGAAATAGAACGGCTTCAAAAGGTGTGAAAAATATGAGGAGCCTGAAACGGTCTGAAAAATAGGAGGAGCATGAAGTGGTGTTGAAAAACATGAAGAGCCTGAAAAGGTGTAAGAAATTGAACGGCTTCAAAAGGTGTGAAAAATATGAGGAGCATGAAACGGTCTGAAAAATAGGAAGAGCATGAAGCGGTGTTTAAAAACATGAAGAGCCTGAAAAGGTGTGAAAAATATGAAGAGCTTCAAAAGGTTTGAAAAATATGAAGAGCATGGAACGGTCTGAAAAATAGGAGGAGGATAAAGAGGTGTTCAAAAAAATGAAGAGCCTGAAAAGGGGAGACAAATATGAAGAGCTTCAAAAGGTGTCAAAAATATGAGGAGCATGAAACGGTATGAAAAATAGGAGGATCATGAAACGGTGTGAAAAACATGAAGAGCCCGAAAAGGTGTGAGAAATAGAACGGCTTCAAAAGGTGTGAAAAATATGAGGAGCCTGAAACGGTCTGAAAAATAGGAGGAGCATGAAGTGGTGTTGAAAAACATGAAGAGCCTGAAAAGGTGTGAGAAATAGAACGGCATCAAAAGGTGGGAAAAATATGAGGAGCATGAAACGGTCTGAAAAATAGGAAGAGCATGAAGCGGTGTTCAAAAACATGAAGAGCCTGAAAAGGTGTGAAAAATATGAAGAGCTTCAAAAGGTGTCAATAATAAGACGTGCATGACACAGTCTGAAAAATAGGAGGAGCATGAAACGGTCTGAAATATAGGAGGAGCATGAAGCGGTGTTCAAAAACATGAAGAGCCTGAAAAGGTGTGCAAAATATGAAGAGCTTCAAAAGGTGTCAAGAATATGTGGAGCATGAAACGGTCTGAAAAATAGGAGGAGCATGAACTGGTGCTGAAAAACATGAAAGCCTGAAAAGGTTTGAAAAATATGAAGAGCTTCAAAAGGTGTGAAAAATATGAGGAGCATGAAACGGGCTGAAAAATAAGAGGAGCATGAAGCGGTGTAGAAAACCATGAAGAGCCTGAATAAGTGTGAAAAATATGAAGAGCTTCAAAAGTAGGCCAAATTATGAAGAGTAAGAAACGGTCAAAAAAAAAGAGGAGCATGAAACTGTGTTCAAAAACATGAAGAGTCTGAAAAGGTGTGAAATATATGAAGAGTTTCAAAAGGTGTCAAAAATATGAAGAGCATGAAACGGTCTGAAAAATAGGAGGAGCATGAAGCGGCGTTGAAAAACATGAAGAGCCTGAAAAGGTGTGAAAAATATGAAGAGCTTCAAAAGGTGTCAAAAATATGAAGAGCATGATATGGTCTGAAAAATATGAGGAGCATGAAACGGTGTTCAAAAACATGAACAGCCTGAAAAGGTGTGAAATATATGAAGAGCTTCAAAAGGTGTCAAAAATATGAAGAGCATGAAACTGTCTGAAAAATAGGAGGAGCATGAAATGGTCTGATAAATAGGAGGAGCATGAAACGGTGTTGAAAAACATGAGGAGCCTGAAAATGTGTGAAATATATGAAGAACTTAAAAGGAGTCAAAAATATGAGATGCATGAAACGGTCTGAAAAAAAGAAGGAACATGAAGCGGTGTTGAAAAACGTGAAGAGCCTGAAAAGGTGTGAAATATATGAAGAGCTTTAAAAGGTGTGAAAAATATGAGGAGCATGAAACGGTCTGAAAAATAGGAGGAGCATGAAGCGGTGTTGAAAAACATGAAGAGCCTGAAAAGGTGTGGAAAATATGAAGAGCTTTAAAAGGTGCCAAAATTATGAAGAGCATGAAACAGTCTTAAAATTAGGAGGAGAATGAAGCGGTATAGAAAAACATGAAGAGCCAGAAACGGTGTGAAATATATGAAGCTTCAAAAGGTGTCAAATATGAAGTGCATGAAACGGTCTTAAAAATACGAGGAGCAAGAAGCGGCGTTGAAAAACATGAAGAGCCTGAAAACGTGTGAAAAATATGAAGAGCTTCAAAAGGTGTCAAAATATGAGGAGCAGTAAACGGTTTGAAAAATAGGAGGAGCATGAAACAGTGTTGAAAAACATGAAGATCATGGAAAGGTGTGTATAATATAAAGAGCGTCAAAAGGTGTAAAAATTATGAGGAGCACGAAACGGTCTGAAAAATAGGAGGAGCCTGCAAAGGTGTTGAAAATCATGAAGAGCCTGAAAAGGTGTGAAGAATAAGAAGAGCTGCAAAAGGCGTCAAAATTATGAGGAGCATGAAACGGTCTGAAAATTAGAAGAAGCATGAAACGGTGTTGAAAAATATGAAGACCATGAAAGGGTGTGAAAAACATGAAGAGCTTAAAAAGGTGTCAAAAATATGAGGAGCATGAAATGGTCAAAAAATAGGAGGAGCACGAGACGTTGATGATAAACCTGAAGAGCATGAAAAGGTGTTAAAAATATGAAGAGCTTAAAAAGGTGTCAAAAATATGAGGAGCAAGAAACGGTGTTGAAACACATGAAGAGCCTGAAAAATTGTGAAAAATATGCAAAGCTTCAAAAGGTGTCAAAAATTAGATGAGCATGAAACGGTCTGAAAAATTGGAGGATCAAGAAGTAGCGTTGAAAAAAATGAAGAGCCTGAAAAGGTGTGAAAAATATGAAGAGCTTCAAAAGGTGTCAAAAATATGAGGACCATAAAACGATCTGAAAAATAGGAGGAGTATGAAGCGGTGATGAAAAACATGAAGGGCATGAAAACGTGTGAAAAATATGAAGAGCTTCAAAAGGTGTCAAAAATATGAGGACAATAAAACGATCTGAAAATTATGAGGAGCCTGAAACGGTCTGAAAAATAGGAGGAGCATGAAACGGTGTTCAAAAACATGAAGAGCCTGAAAAGTTTTGAAAAATATGCAAAGCTTCAAAAGGTGTCAAAAATTAGATGAGCATGAAACGGTCTGAAAAATTGGAGGATCAAGAAGTAGCGTTGAAAAAAATGAAGAGCCTGAAAAGGTGTGAAAAATATGAAGAGCTTCAAAAGGTGTCAAAAATATGAGGAGCATGAAACGGTCTGAAAAATAGGAGGAGTATGAAGCGGTGATGAAAAACATGAAGGGCATGAAAACGTGTGAAAAATATGAAGAGCTTCAAAAGGTGTGAAAAATATGAAGAGCTTCAAAAGGTGTCAAAAATATGAGGAGCATGAAACGGTCTGAAAAATAGGAGGAGCATGAAGCGGTGATGAAAAACATGAAGGGCATGAAAACGTGTGAAAAATATTAAGAGCCTGAAAAGGTGTGAAAAATATGAAGAGCTTCAAAAGGTGTCAAAAATATGTTGAGCATGAAACGGTCTGAAAAATAGGAGGAGCATGAAGCGGTGTTCAAAAACATGAAGAGCCTTAAAAGGTGTGAAAAATATGAAGAACTTCAAAAGATGTCAAAAATATGAGGAGCATGAAACGGTCTGAAAAATAGGAGGAGCATCAAGCGGTGTTGAAAAACATGAAGAGCCTGAGAAAGTGTGAGAAATAGGAAGAGCTTCAAAAGGTGTGAAAAATATGAAGAGCTTCAAAAGGTGTCAAATGAGATGAGCATGAAACTGTCTGAAAAATAGGAGGAGCATGAAGTGGTGTTGAAAAAAAAGAAGAGCCTGAAAAGGTGTGAAATATATGAAGAGCTTCAAACGTTGTCAAGAATATGAGGAGAATGAAACGGTCTGAAAAATTGGAGGAGCATGAAGCGGTGTTGAAAAACATGAAGCGCCTGAAAAGGTGTGAAAGATATGAAGAGTTTCTAAAGGTGTCAAAAATATGAGGAGTAAGAAAGGGTCTGAAAAATAGGAGGAGCATGAAGCGGTGTTCAAAAACATGAAGAGCCTGAAAAGGTGTGAAAAATATGAAGAGCCGCAAAAGGTGTCAAAATGAGATGAGCATGAACCGTTCTGAAAAATAGGAGGAGCATGAAGTGATGTTGAAAAAAATGAAAAGCCTGAAATGGTGTGAAATATATGAAGAGCTTCAAAAGGTGTAAAAATATGAGGAGAATGAAACGGTCTGCATAATAGGAAGAGCATGAAATGGTGTTCAAAAACATAAAGAGCATGAAAAGGTGTGAAAAATATGAAGAGTTTCAAAAGGTGTGAAATACATGAGGAGGATTAAACGGTCTGAAAAATAGGAGGAGCATGAAGCGGTGTTCAAAAACATGAAGAGCCTGAAAAGGTGTGAAAAATATGAAGAGTTTCTAAAGGTGTCAAAAATATGAGGAGCATGAAACGGTCTGAGAAATAGGAGGAGCATGAAGTGGTGTTCAAAAACATGAAGAGCCTGAAAAGGTGTGAAATAAATGAAGAGCTTCAAAAGGTGTCAAAATATGAGGAGCAGTAAACGGTTTGAAAAATAGGAGGAGCATGAAGCAGTGTTGAAAAACATGAAGATCATGGAAAGGTGTGAATAATATAAAGAGCGTCAAAAGGTGTAAAAAATATGAGGAGCACGAAACGGTCTGAAAAATAGGAGGAGCCTGCAAAGGTGTTGAAAATCATGAAGAGCCTGAAAAGGTGTGAAGAATAAGAAGAGCTGCAAAAGGCGTCAAAATTATGAGGAGCATGAAACTGTCTGAAAATTAGAAGAAGCATGAAACGGTGTTGAAAAATATGAAGACCATGAAAGGGTGTGAAAAACATGAAGAGCTTAAAAAGTTGTCAAAAATATGAGGAGCATGAAAGGGTCAAAAAATAGGAGGAGCATGAGACGTTGATGATAAACCTGAAGAGCATGAAAAGGTGTTAAAAATATGAAGAGCTTAAAAAGGTGTCAAAAATATGAGGAGCAAGAAACGGTGTTGAAACACATGAAGAGCCTGAAAAAGAGTGAAAAATATGAAGAGTTTCAAAAGGTGTAAAAAATATGAGGACCATAAAACGATCTGAAAAATATGAGGAGCCTGAAACGGTCTGAAACATAGGAGGAGCATGAAACGGTTTTGAAAAATATGAAGAGCATGGAAAGGTGTGAAAAATATGAAGAGCTTCAAAAGGTGTCAAAATATGAGGAGCCAGAAACGGTCTGAAAAATAGGAGGAGCATGAAACGGTGTTGAAAAACATGAAGAGCTTGAAAAGGTGTGAAACATATGAGGAGCATGAAAAGGTCTGAAAAATAGGAGGAGCATGAAGTGGTGTTGAAAGACATGAAGACCCTGAAAAGGTGTGAAAAATATGAAGAGCTTCTAAATGTGTCAAAATATGAGGAGCATGAAACTGTCTGAAATATATCAGGAGCATGAAAAGGTGTTGAAAAACATGAAGAGCATCAAAAGCTGTGAAGAATATGAAGAGCTTCAAAACGTGTCAAAAATATGAGGAGCATGAATCGGTCTGAAAAATAGAAGGAGCATGAAGTGGTGTTGAAAAACATGAAGATCTGAAAAGGAGTGAAAAATATGAAGAGCTTCATAAGGTGTCAAAAATATGAGGAGCATGAAACGGTCTGAAAAATAGGAGGGGCAAGAAACGGGTTTAACAAACATGAAGAGCGGGAAAAGGTGTGAAAAATATGAAGAGCTTCAAAAGGTTTCAAAAATATGAGGAGCATGAAACAGGCTGTAAAATAGGAGGAGCATGAAGCGGTGTTGAAAAACATGAAGAGCCTGAAAACGTGTGAAAATTATGAAGAGCTTCAAAAGGTGTGAAGTATATGAAGAGCTTCAAAAGGTGTCAAAAATGAGATGAGCATGAAATGGTCTGAAAGATAGGAGGAGCATGAAGCGGTGTTGAAAAACATGAAGAGCCTGAAAAGGTGTGAAAAATATGAAGAGCTTCAAATGGTGTGAAATACATGAGGAGCTTGAAACGGTCTGAAAAACAGGAGGAGCATGAAATCTTGTTGAAAAACATGAAGAGCCTGAAAACGTGTGAAAATTATGAAGAGCTTCAAAAGGTGTGAAATATATGAAGAGCTTCAAAAGGTGTCAAAAATGAGATGAGCATGAAATGGTCTGAAAGATAGGAGGAGCATGAAGTGGTGTTGAAAAACATGAAGAGCCTGAAAAGGTGTGAAAAATATGAAGAGCTTTAAAAGGTGCGAAAAATATGACGAGCATGAAACGGTCTGAAAAATAGGAGGAGCATGAAGCGGTGTTCAAAAACATGAAGAGCCTGACAAGTTGTGAAAAGTATGAACAGCTTCAAAATGTGTCAAATATATGAGGAGAAAGAAATGGTCTGAAAAAAAGGAAGAGCATGAAGTGATGTTCAAAAACATGAAGAGCCTGAAAAGGTGTGAAAAATATGAAGAGCTTCAAAAGCTGTCAAATATATGAGGAGCACGAAACGGTCTGAAAAAAAGCAGGAGCATGAAGCGTTGTTGAAAATCTTGAAGAGCTTGAAAAGGTGTGAAAAATATGAAGAGCTTCAAAAGGTTTCAAATATATGAGGATCATGAAACGGTCTGAAAAATAGGAGGAGCATGAAACGGTCTGAAAAATAAGAGGAGCATGAAATGGTGTTGAAAAACAGGAAGAACCTGAAAATGTGAGAAAAATATGAAGAGCTTCAAAAGGTTTCAAAAATATGAGGAGCAAGAAACTTTCTGAAAAATAGAAGGAGCATGAACCGGTGTTGAAAAACATGAAGAGCCTGAAAAGGTGTGAAAAATATGAAGAGCTTCAAAACGTGTCAAAAATATGAGGAGCATGAAACGGTCGGAAAAATAGGAGGAGCAAGAAGCGGTGTTGAAAAACATGAAGAGCCTGAAAATGTGTGAAAAATATGAAGAGCTTCAAAAGGTGTGAAAAATATGAAGAGCTTCAAAAGGTGTCAAATTGAGATGAGCATGAAACGGTCTGAAAAATAGGAGGAGCATTAAGCTGTGTTGAAAATCATAACGAGCCTGAAAAGGTGTGAAAAATATGAAGAGCTTCAAAAATGTGAAAAATATGAAGAGCTTCAAAAGGTGTCAAAAATGAGATGAGCATGAAACGGTCTGAAAAATAGGAGGAGCATTAAGCTGTGTTGAAAATCATAACGAGCCTGAAAAGGTGTGAAAAATATGAAGAGCTTCAAAAGGTGTGCAAAATATGAAGAGATTCAAAACCTGTCAAAAATATGAGGAGCCTGAAACAGTCTCAAAAATAGGAAGAGTATGAAACGGTCTGAAAAATAGGAGGATCATGAAGCGATGTTGAAAATCGTGAAGAGCCTGAAAAGGTGTGAAAAATGTGAAGAGCTTCAAAAGGTGTAAAAAATGAGATGAGCATGAAACGGTCTGAAAAATAGGAGGAGCATGAACTGGTGCTGAAAAACATGAAGAGCCTGAAAAGGTGTGAAATATATGAAGAGCTTCAAAAGGTGTCAAAAATATGAGGAGCATGAAACGGTCTGAAAAATAGGAGGAGCATGAAGCGGTGTTGAAAAACATGAAGAGCATGAAAAGCTGTGAAGAATATGAAGAGCTTCAAAACCTGTCAAAAATATGAGGAGCATGAATCGGTCTGAAAAATAGGAGGAGCAAGAAACGGTTTTAACAAACATGAAGAGCGGGAAAAGGTGTGAAAAATATGAAGAGCTTCAAAAGGTTTGAAAAATATGAAGAACATGGAACGGTCTGAAAAATAGGAGGAGGATAAAGCGGTGTTCAAAAACATGAAGAGCCTGAAAAGGTGTGACAAATATGAAGAGCTTCAAAAGGTGTCAAAAATATGAGGAGCATGAAACAGTCTCAAAAATAGGAGGAGCATGAAGCGGTGTTCAAAAACATGAAGAGCCTGAAAAGGTGTGACAAATATGAAGAGCTTCAAAAGGTGTCAAAAATATGAGGAGCATGAAACGGTCTCAAAAATAGGAGGAGCATGAAGCGGTGTTCAAAAATATGGAGAGCCTGAAAAGATATGAAAAATATGAAGAGCTTCAAAAGGTGTGAAATATATGAAGAGCTTCAAAAGGTGTCAAAAATATGAGGAGCCTGAAACAGGCTGTAAAATAGGAGGAGCATGAAGCGGTGTCGAAAAACATGAAGAGTATGAAGAGTTGTGAAAAATAGGAAGAACTTCAAAAGGTGTCAAAAATATGAGGAGCATGAACGGTATGAAAAATAGGAGGATCATGAAGCCGTGTTGAAAAACATGAAGAGCCTGAAAACGTGTGAAAATTATGAAGAGCTTCAAAAGCTGTGAAATATATGAAGAGCTTCAAAAGGTGTCAAAAATGAGATGAGCATGAAATGGTCTGAAAGATAGGAGGGGCATGAAGCGGTGTTGAAAAACATGAAGAGTCTGAAAAGGTGTGAAAAATATGAAGAGCTTCAAATGGTGTGAAATACATGAGGACCTTGAAATGGTCTGAGAAACCGGAGGAGCATGAAATCTTGTTGAAAAACATGAAGAGCCTGAAAACGTGTGAAAATTATGAAGAGCATCAAAAGGTGTGAAATATATGAAGAGCTTCAAAAGGTGTCAAAAATGAGATGAGCATGAAATGGTCTGAAAGATAGGAGGGGCATGAAGCGGTGTTCAAAAATATGAAGAGCCTGGAATGGTGTGAAAAATATGAGAGCCCCAAAACGTGTCAAAAGTATGAGGAGCATGAAACGGTGTAAAAAACATGAAGAGCCTGAAAAGGTGTGAGAAATAGAACGGCTTCAAAAGGTGTGAAAAATATGAGGAGCCTGAAACGGTCTGAAAAATAGGAGGAGCATGAAGTGGTGTTGAAAAACATGAAGAGCCAGAAAAGGTGTAAGAAATAGAACGGCTTCAAAAGGTGTGAAAAATATGAGGAGCATGAAACGGTCTGAAAAATAGGAAGAGCATGAAGTGGTGTTTAAAAACATGAAGAGCCTGAAAAGGTGTGAAAAATATGAAGAGCTTCAAAAGGTTTGAAAAATATGAAGAGCATGGAACGGTCTGAAAAATAGGAGGAGGATAAAGAGGTGTTCAAAAAAATGAAGAGCCTGAAAAGGGGTGACAAATATGAAGAGCTTCAAAAGGTGTCAAAAATATGAGGAGCATGAAACGGTATGAAAAATAGGAGGATCATGAAACGGTGTGAAAAACATGAAGAGCCTGAAAAGGTGTGAGAAATAGAACGGCTTCAAAAGGTGTGAAAAATATGAGGAGCCTGAAACGGTCTGAAAAATAGGAGGAGCATGAAGTGGTGTTGAAAAACATGAAGAGCCTGAAAAGGTGTGAGAAATAGAACGGCATCAAAAGGTGGGAAAAATATGAGGAGCATGAAACGGTCTGAAAAATAGGAAGAGCATGAAGCGGTGTTCAAAAACATGAAGAGCCTGAAAAGGTGTGAAAAATATGAAGAGCTTCAAAAGGTGTCAATAATAAGACGTGCATGACACAGTCTGAAAAATAGGAGGAGCATGAAACGGTCTGAAATATAGGAGGAGCATGAAGCGGTGTTCAAAAACATGAAGAGCCTGAAAAGGTGTGCAAAATATGAAGAGCTTCAAAAGGTGTCAAGAATATGTGGAGCATGAAACGGTCTGAAAAATAGGAGGAGCATGAACTGGTGCTGAAAAACATGAAAGCCTGAAAAGGTTTGAAAAATATGAAGAGCTTCAAAAGGTGTGAAAAATATGAGGAGCATGAAACGGGCTGAAAAATAAGAGGAGCATGAAGCGGTGTAGAAAACCATGAAGAGCCTGAAAAAGTGTGAAAAATATGAAGAGCTTCAAAAGTAGGCAAAATTATGAAGAGTAAGAAACGGCCAAAAAAATAGGAGGAGCATGAAACTGTGTTCAAAAACATGAAGAGTCTGAAAAGGTGTGAAATATATGAAGAGTTTCAAAAGGTGTGAAAAATATGAAGAGCTTCAAAAGGTGTCAAAAATATGAGGAGCATGAAACGGTCTGAAATATAGGAGGAGCATGAAGCGGTGATGAAAAACATGAAGGGCATGAAAACGTGTGAAAAATATTAAGAGCCTGAAAAGGTGTGAAAAATATGAAGAGCTTCAAAAGGTGTCAAAAATATGTTGAGCATGAAACGGTCTGAAAATAGGAGGAGCATGAAGCGGTGTTCAAAAACATGAAGAGCCTTAAAAGGTGTGAAAAATATGAAGAACTTCAAAAGATGTCAAAAATATGAGGAGCATGAAACGGTCTGAAAAATAGGAGGAGCATCAAGCGGTGTTGAAAAACATGAAGAGCCTGAGAAAGTGTGAGAAATAGGAAGAGCTTCAAAAGGTGTGAAAAATATGAAGAGCTTCAAAAGGTGTCAAATGAGATGAGCATGAAACTGTCTGAAAAATAGGAGGAGCATGAAGTGGTGTTGAAAAAAAAGAAGAGCCTGAAAAGGTGTGAAATATATGAAGAGCTTCAAACGTTGTCAAGAATATGAGGAGAATGAAACGGTCTGAAAAATTGGAGGAGCATGAAGCGGTGTTGAAAAAAATGAAGCGCCTGAAAAGGTGTGAAAGATATGAAGAGTTTCTAAAGGTGTCAAAAATATGAGGAGTAAGAAAGGGTCTGAAAAATAGGAGGAGCATGAAGCGGTGTTCAAAAATATGAAGAGCCTGAAAAGGTGTGAAAAATATGAAGAGCCGCAAAAGGTGTCAAAATGAGATGAGCATGAACCGCTCTGAAATATAGGAGGAGCATGAAGTGATGTTGAAAAAAATGAAAAGCCTGAAATGGTGTGAAATATATGAAGAGCTTCAAAAGGTGTAAAAATATGAGGAGAATGAAACGGTCTGCATAATAGGAAGAGCATGAAATGGTGTTCAAAAACATAAAGAGCATGAAAAGGTGTGAAAAATATGAAGAGTTTCAAAAGGTGTGAAATACATGAGGAGGATTAAACGGTCTGAAAAATAGGAGGAGCATGAAGCGGTGTTCAAAAACATGAAGAGCCTGAAAAGGTGTGAAAAATATGAAGAGTTTCTAAAGGTGTCAAAAATATGAGGAGCATGAAACGGTCTGAGAAATAGGAGGAGCATGAAGTGGTGTTCAAAAACATGAAGAGCCTGAAAAGGTGTGAAATAAATGAAGAGCTTAAAAAGTTGTCAAAAATATGAGGAGCATGAAAGGGTCAAAAAATAGGAGGAGCATGAGACGTTGATGATAAACCTGAAGAGCATGAAAAGGTGTTAAAAATATGAAGAGCTTAAAAAGGTGTCAAAAATATGAGGAGCAAGAAACGGTGTTGAAACACATGAAGAGCCTGAAAAAGAGTGAAAAATATGAAGAGTTTCAAAAGGTGTAAAAAATATGAGGACCATAAAACGATCTGAAAAATATGAGGAGCCTGAAACGGTCTGAAACATAGGAGGAGCAAGAAACGGTTTTGAAAAATATGAAGAGCATGGAAAGGTGTGAAAAATATGAAGAGCTTCAAAAGGTGTCAAAATATGAGGAGCCAGAAACGGTCTGAAAAATAGGAGGAGCATGAAACGGTGTTGAAAAACATGAAGAGCTTGAAAAGGTGTGAAACATATGAGGAGCATGAAAAGGTCTGAAAAATAGGAGGAGCATGAAGTGGTGTTGAAAAACATGAAGAGCCTGAAGGTGTGAAATATATGAAGAGCTTCAAAAGGTGTCAAAAAATGAGGAGCATGAAACGATCTGAAAAAAAAGGAGGAGCATGAAGCGGTGTTCAAAAACATGAAGAGCATGGAAAGGTCTGAATAATATATAGAGCGTCAAAATGTGTAAAAAATATGAGGTGCACGAAACGGTATGAAAATTAGGAGGAGCCTGAAAAGGTGTTGAAAATCATGAAGAGCCTGAAAAGTTGTGAAGAATAAGAAGAGCTGCAAAAGGCATCAAAATTATGAGGAGCATGAAACGGTATGAAAATTAGAAGAACCATGAAACGGTTTTGAAATATATGAAGACCATGAAACGGTATGAAAAACATGAAGAGCTTAAAAAGGTGTCAAAAATATGAGGAGCATGAAACGGTCAAAAAAATAGGAGGAGCATGAGATGTTGTTGATAATCATGAAGAGCATGAAAAGGTGTGAAAAATATGAAGAGCTTCAAAAGGTGTCAAAAATATGAGGAGCATGAAACAGGCTGAAAAATAGGAGGAGCATGAAGCGGTGTCGAAAAACATGAAGAGCATGAAGAGTTGTGAAAAATAGGAAGACCTTCAAAACGTGTCAAAAATGAGATGAGCATGAAACGGTCTGAAAAAAAGGAGGTGCATGAAGTGGTGTTGAAAAACATGAAGAGCCTGAAAACGTGTGAAAAATATGAAGAGCTTCTAAAGGTGTGAAAAATATGAAGAGCTTCAAAATGTGTCAAAAATGAGATGAGCATGAAGCGGCCTGAAAAATAGGAGGAGCATGAAGTGGTGTTGAAAAACATGATGAGCCTGAAAAAGTGTGAAATATATGAAGAGCTTCAAAAGGTGTCAAAAATATGAGGAGCATGAAACGGTATGAAAAATAGGAGGAGCATGAAGCGTGGTTGAAAAACATGAAGAGCCTGAAAAGTTGTGAAAAATATGAAGAGCTTCAAAAGGTATCAAAAATATGAGGAGCATGAACGGTCTAGAAAATAGCAGGAGCATGAAGCGGTCTTGAAAACCATGAAGAGCCTGAAAAGGTGTGAAAAATAAGAAGAGCTTCAAAATGTTTCAAAATTATGAGGAGAATGAATGGTCCAAAAAAGAGGAGGAGCATGAAGCGGTGTTCAAAAACATGAAGAGCCTGAAAAGGTGTGAAATATATGAAGACCTTCAAAATGTGTGAAGTACATGAGGAGCATTAAACCCTCTGAAAAATAGGAGAAGATTGAAGTTTTGTTCAAAAACATGAAGAGCCTGAAAAGGTGTGAAATATATGAAGATCTTCAAAAGGTGTGAAAAATATGAACAGCTTCAAAATGTGTCAAAAATGAGATGAGCATGAAACGGTCTGAATTTTAGGAGGAGCATGAAGTGTTGGTGAAAAACATGAAGAGCCTGAGGAAGTGTGAAGTATATGAAGAGATTCAAAACGTGTCAAAAATATGAGGAGCATGAAACGGTCTGAAAAATAGGAGGAGCATGAAGCGGTGTTGAAAAACAAGAAGAGTCTGAAAAGGTGTGAAAAATATGAAGAGCTTCAAAAGGTGTGAAAAATATGAAGAGCTTCAAAATGTGTCAAAAATGAGATGAGCATGAAACGGTCTGAATATTAGGAGGAACATGAATTGGTGTTGAAAAACATGAAGAGACTGAAAAGCTGTGAAAAATATGAAGAGCTTCAAAAGGTGAGAATTATATGAAGAGCTTCAAAAGAAGTCAAAAATGAGATGAGCATGATATTGTCTGAAAGATAGGAGGAGCATGAAGCGGTGTTGAAAAACATGAAGAGCCTGAAAAGGTGTGAGAAATATGGAGATCTTCAAAAGGTGTCAAAAATATGAGGAGCATGAAACGGTCTGAAAATAAGGAGGATCATGAAGTGATGTTGAAAAATATGAAGAGCCAAAAAAGGTGTGAAAAATATGAAGAGCTTCAAAAGGTGTCAAAAATATGAGGAGCATGAAAAGTTCTGAAAAATAGGAGGAGAATGAAGCGGTGTTGAAAAACATGAAGAGCCTGAAAATGTGTGAAAAATTTGAAGAGCTTCAAAAGGTGTCAAAAATATGAGGAGCATGAAACGGTCTGAAAAATAGGAGAAGCAAGAAACGGTTTTAACAAACATGAAGAGCGTGAAAAGGTGTGAAATATATGAAGAGCTTCAAAAGGTGTCAAAAATATGAGGAGCATGAAACGGTCTGAAAAATAGGAGGAGCATGAAACGGTGTTCAAAAACACGAAGAGCCTGAAATGGTGTGAAAAATATGAGGAACTTCAAAAGGTGTCAAAAATATGAGGAGCATGAAACGCTCTGAAAAATAGGAGGAGCATGAAGTGGTGTTGAAAAACATGAAGAGCCTGAAAAGGTGTGAAATATATGAAGAGCTTCAAAAGGTGTCAAAAATATGAGGAGCATGAAACGGTCTGAAAAATAGGAGGAGCATGAAACGGTGTTGAAAAACATGAAGATCTGAAAAGGAGTGAAAAATTTGAAGAGCTTCATAAGGTGTCAAAAATATGAGGAGCATGAAACAGGCTGTAAAATAGGAGGAGCATGAAGCGGTGTCGAAAAACATGAAGAGCATGAAGAGTTGTGAAAAATAGGAAGAACTTCAAAAGGTATCAAAAATATGAGGAGCATGAACGGTATGAAAAATAGGAGGATCATGAAGCCGTGTTGAAAAACATGAAGAGCCTGAAAACGTGTGAAAATTATGAAGAGCTTCAAAACGTGTGAAATATATGAAGAGCTTCAAAAGCTGTCAAAAATGAGATGAGCATGAAATGGTCTGAAAGATAGGAGGGGCATGAAGCGGTGTTGAAAAACATGAAGAGCCTGAAAAGTTGTGAAAGTTATGAAGAGCTTCAAATGGTGTGAAATACATGAGGACCATGAAACGGTATGAAAAACAGGAGGAGCATGAAATCTTGTTGAAAAACATGAAGAGCCTGAAAAAGTGTGAAAATTATGAAGAGCTTCAAAAGGTGTTAAATATATGAAGAGCTTCAAGAGGTGTCAAAAATGAGATGAGCATGAAATGTTCTGAAAGATAGGAGGGGCATGAAGCGGTGTTGAAAAACATGAAGAGCCTGAAAATGTGTGAGAATTATGAAGATCTTCAAAATGTGTTAAAAACATGAGGAGCATGAAACGGTCTGAAAAATAGGAGGAGCAAGAAGTGATGTTTAAAAACATGAAGAGCCAGAAAAGGTGTGAAAAATATGAAGAGCATCAAAAGATGTGAAATATATGAGGAGCATGAACCGGTCTGAAAAATAGGAGGAGCATGAAGCGGTTTTGAAAAGCATGAAGAGTCTGAAAAGGTGTGAATAATATGAAGAGCTTCATAAGGTGTCAAAAATATTAGGAGCATGAAACTGTCTGAAAAATAGGAGGAGCATGAAGTGGTGTTGAAAAACGTGAAGAGCCTAAAAAGGTGTGAAAAATATGAAGAGCTTCAAAAGGTGTGAAAAATATGAAGAGCTTCAAACGGTGTCAAAAAAGAGATGAGCATGAAATGGCCTAAAAAATAGGAGGAGCATGAAGGGTTGGTGAAAAACATGAAGAGCCTGAAAAAGTGTGAAGTATATGAAGAGATTCAAAAGGTGTCAAAAATATGAGGAGCATGAAACGGTCTGAAAAATAGAAGGAGAATTAAGCGTTCTTGAAAAACATGAAGAGCCTGAAAAGGTGTGCAAAATATGAAGAGCATCAAAAGGTGTGAAAAATATGAGGAGCATGAGACGGTCTGAAAAATAGGAGGAGCATGAAGCGGTGTTGAAAAACAAGAAGAGTCTGAAAAGGTGTGAAAAATATGAAGAGCTTCAAAAAGTGTGAAAAATATGAAGAGCTTCAAAATGTGTCAAAAATGAGATGAGCATGAAACGGTCTGAATATTAGGAGGAACATGAATTGGTGTTGAAAAACATGAAGAGACTGAAAAGGTGTGAAAAATATGAAGAGCTTCAAAAGGTGTCAAATATATGAAGAGCTTCAAAAGAAGTCAAAAATGAGATGAGCATGATATTGTCTGAAAGATAGGAGGAGCATGAAGCGGTGTTGAAAAACATGAAGAGCCTGAAAAGGTGTGAGAAATATGGAGATCTTCAAAAGGTGTCAAAAATATGAGGAGCATGAAACGGTCTGAAAAATAGGAGGATCATGAAGTGATGTAGAAAAACATGAAGAGCCAAAAAAGGTGTGAAAAATATGAAGAGCTTCAAAAGATGTCAAAAATATGAGGAGCAGAAAAAGGTCTGAAAAATAGGAGGAGCATGAAGCGGTGTTGAAAAACATGAAGAGCCTGAAAATGTGTGAAAAATTTGAAGAGCTTCAAAAGGTGTCAAAAATATGAGGAGGTTGAATCGGTCTGAAAAATAGGATGAGCATGAAGTGGTGTTGAAAAACATGAAGAGTCTGAAAAGGTGTGAAAAATATGAAGAGCTTCATAAGGTGTCAAAAATATGAGGAGCAAGAAAAGGTTTGGAAAATAGAAGAAGCAAGAAACGGTTTAAACAAACATGAAGAGCGTGAAAAGGTGTGAAATATATGAAGAGCTTCAAAAGGTGTCAAAAATATGAGGAGCATGAAACAGGCTGAAAAATAGGAGGAGCATGAAGCGGTGTCAAAAAACATGAAGAGCATGAAGAGTTGTGAAAAATATGAAGAACTTCAAAAGGTGTCAAAAATATGAGGAGCATGAACGGTATGAAAAATAGGAGGATCATGAAGCCGTGTTGAAAAAAATGAAGAGCCTGAAAACGTGTGAAAATTATGAAGAGCTTCAAAAGGTGTGAAATATATGAAGAGCTTCAAAAGATGTCAAAAATGAGATGAGCATGAAATGGTCTGAAAGATAGGAGGGGCATGAAGCGGTGTTGAAAAACATGAAGAGCCTGAAAAGGTGTGAGAAATATGAAGATCTTCAAAATGTGTCAAAAATATGAGGAGCATGAAACGGTCTGAAAAATAGGAGGAGCAAGAAGTGATGTTTAAAAACCTGAAGAGCCTGAAAAAGTGTGAAAAATATGAAGAGTATCAAAAGATGTGAAAAATATGAGGAGCATGAACCGGTCTGAAAAATAGGAGGAGAATGAAGTGGTTTTGAAAAGCATAAAGAGTCTGAAAAGGTGTGAAAAATATGAAGAGCGTCATAAGGTGTCAAAAATATTAGGAGCATGAAACTGTCTGAAAAATAGGAGAAGCATGAAGTGGTGTTGAAAAACGTGAAGAGCCTAAAAAGGTGTGAAAAATATGACGAGCTTCAAAAGGTGTGAAAAATATGAGGAGCATGAAACGGTCTGAAAAATAGGAGGTGCATGAAGCGGTGTCGAAAAACATGAAGAGCCTGAGAACGTGTGAAAAATATGAAGAGCTTCTAAAGGTGTGAAAAATATGAATAGCTTCAAAAGGTGTCAAAAATGAGATGAGCATGAAACGGCCTGAAAAATAGGAGGAGCATGAAGTGGTGTTGAAAAACATGATGAGCCTGAAAAAGTGTGAAATATATGAAGAGCTTCAAAAGGTGTCAAAAATATGAGGAGCATGAAACGGCCTGAAAAATAGGAGGAGCATGAAGCGGTGTTGAAAAACATGAAGAGCCTGAAAAGGTGTGAAATATATGAAGAACTTCAAAAGGTGTGAAGTACATGAGGAGCATTAAACGCTCTGAAAAATAGAAGCATGAAGTTTTGTTCAAAAACATGAAGAGCCTGAAAAGGTGTGAAACATATGAAGATCTTCAAAAGGTGTGAAAAATATGAGGGGCATGAAACGGTCTGAAAAATAGGAGGTGCATGAAGCGGTGTTGAAAACATGAAGAGCCTGAAAACCTGTGAAAAATATGAACAGCTTCAAAAGGTGTGAAAAATATGAAGAGCTTCAAAAGGTGTGAAAAATATGAAGAGCTTCAAACGGTGTCAAAAATGAGATGAGCATGAAATGGCCTAAAAAATAGGAGGAGCATGAAGTGTTGGTGAAAAACATGAAGAGCCTGAAAAAGTGTGAAGCATATGAAGAGATTCAAAAGGTTTCAAAATATGAGGAGAATGAAACGGTCTGAAAAATAGAAGGAGAATGAAGCGGTGTTGAAAAACATGAAGAGCCTGAAAAGGTGTGCAAAATATGAAGAGCTTCAAAAGGTGTGAAAAATATGAGGAGCATGAGACGGTCTGAAAAATAGGAGGAGCATGAAGCGGTGTTGAAAAACATGAAGAGCCTGAAAAGGTGTGAGAAATATGGAGATCTTCAAAAGGTGTCAAAAATAAGAGGAGCATGAAACGGTCTGAAAAATAGGAGGAGCATGAAGTGGTATTGCAAAACATGAAGACCTGAAAAGGTGTGAAATATATGAAGAGCTTCAAAAGGTGTCAAAAATATGAGGAGCATGAAACGGTCTGAAAAATAGGAGGAGCATGAAGCGGTGTTGAAAAACATGAAGAGCATGAAAAGCTGTGAAGAATATGAAGAGCTTCAAAACGTGTCAAAAATATGAGGAGCATGAATCGGTTTGAAAAATAGGAGGAGCAAGAAACGGTTTTAACAAACATGAAGAGCGGGAAAAGGTGTGAAAAATATGAAGAGCTTCAAAAGGTGTCAAAAATATGAAGAGCATGAAACAGGCTGTAAAATAGGAGGAGCATGAAGCGGTGTCGAAAAACATGAAGAGCATGAAGAGTTGTGAAAAATAGGAAGAACTTCAAAAGGTGTGAAAAATATGAGGAGCAGGAACGGTATGAAAAATAGGAGGATCATGAAGTCGTGTTGAAAAACATGAAGAGCCTGAAAACGTGTGAAAATTATGAAGAGCTTCAAAAGGTGTGAAATATATGAAGAGCTTCAAAAGGTGTCAAAAATGAGATAAGCATGAAATGGTCTGAAAGATAGGAGGAGCATGAAGCGGTGTTGAAATACATGGAGAGCCTGAAAAGGTGTGAAAAATATGAAGAGCTTCAAAAGGTGTGAAATACATGAGGAGCATGAAACGGGTTGAAAAATAGGAGAAGCATGAAGTGGTGTGGAAAAATATGAAGAGCGTGAAAAGGTGTGAAAAATATGAAGAGCTTCAAAAGGTGTGAAATACATGAGGAGCATGAAACGGGCTGAAAAATAGGAGAAGCATGAAGTGGTGTGGAAATATATGAAGAGCGTGAAAAGGTGTGAAAAATATGAAGAACCTCAAAAGGTGTGAAAAATATGAGAAACATGACATGATCTGAAATATTGGAGGAGCATGAAGCGGTGTTGAAGAACATGAAGAGCCTGAAAAGGTGTGAAAAATATGAAGAGCTTCAAAAGTTGTCAAAAATATGAGGAGCAAGAAACGGTCTGAAAAATAGGAGGAGCATGAAGTGATGTTGAAAAATATGAAGAGCCTGAAAAGGTGTGAAATATGTAAAGAGCTTCAAAAGGTGTCAAAAATATGAGGAGCATGAAACGGTCTGAAAAATGGGAGGAGCATGAAGCTGTGTTGAAAAACATGAAGAGCCTGAAAAGGTGTGAACAATATTAAGAGCTTCAAAAGGTGTCAAAAATATGTGGAGCAAGTAACGGTTTGAAAAATAGGAGGAGCATGAAGCGGTGTTCAAAAACATGAAGATCCTGAAAAGGTGTGAAAAATACGAAGAGCTTCAAAAGGTGTGAAATACATGAGGAGCTAGAAACCGTCTGAAAAATAGGAAGAGCATGAAGCGATGTTCAAAAACATGAAGAGCCTGAAATGGTGTGAAAAATATCAAGAGTTTCAAAAGGTGTGAAAAATATGATGAGCATGAAATGGTCTGAAAAATAGGAGGAGCAAGAAGCGGTGTTCAAAAACATGAAGAGCCTGAAAAGGTGTGAAAAAGATGAAGAGCTTCAAAAGCTGTCAAAAATTTGAGGAGCATGAAATGGTCTGAAAAATAGGAGGAGAATGAAGCGGTGTTTAAAAACATGAAGAGCCTGAAAAGGTGTTGAAAAATATGAAGAGACTCAAAACTTGTCAAAAATATGAGGAGCATGAAACGGTCTGAAAAATAGGAGGAGCATGAAAAGATGTTGAAAAACCTGAAGAGCCTGAAAACGTGTGAAAATATGAAGATCTTCAAAAGGTGTGAAAAATATGAAGAGCTTCAAAAGGTGTCAAAAATGAGATGAGCATGAAACTGTCTGAAAAATGGGAGGAGCATGAAGTGGTGTTCAAAAAAATGAAGAGCCTAAAAAGGTGTGAAAAATATGCAGACGTTCAAAAGAAATCAAAAATATGAGGAGCATGAAACGGTCTGAAAAGTAGGAGGAGCATGAAGCGGTATTCAAAAACATGAAGAGCCTGAAAAGGTGTGAAAAAAGTTAAGAGCTTCAAAAGGTGTCAAAAAAATGAGTAGCATGAAACGGTCTGAAAAATCGGAGGAGCATGAAACGGTGTTCAAAAACCTGAAGAGCCTGAAAAGGTGTGAAAAATATGACGAGCTTCAAAACGTGTCAAAAATATGAGGAGCATGAAACGGTCTGAAAAATAGGAGGAGCAAGAAGCGGTGTTGAAAAACATGAAGAACCTGAAAACGTGTGAAAAATATGAAGAGCTTAAAAAATTGTGAAAATATGAAGAGCTTCAAAACGAGTCAAAAATATGAGGAGCATGAAACGGTCTGAAAAATAGGAGGAGCATGAAGTGGTGTTGAAAAACATGAACAGTATGAAAAGGTGTGAAATATATGAAGAGCTTCAAAAGATGTCAAAAAAAGAAGAGCATGAAACGGTATGTAAAATATGAGGAGCATAAAACGGTGTTCAAAAACAAGAAGAGCCTGAAAAGGTGTGAAAAATAGGAAGAGCTTCAAAAGGTGAGAAGTATATGAGGAGCATGAAACGGTCTGAAAAATAGGAGGAGCATGAAGCGGTGTTGAAAAACCTGAAGAGCCTGAAAAGTTGTGAAATATGTAAAGAGCTTCAAAAGGTGTCAAAAATATGAGGAGCATGAAACGGTCTGAAAAATAGGAGGAGCATGAAGCTGTATTGAAAAACATGAAGAGCCTGAAAAGGTTTGAACAATATTAAGAGCTTCAAAAGGTGTCAAAAATATGTGGAGCAAGTAACGGTTTGAAAAATAGGAGGAGCATGAAGCGGTGTTCAAAAACATGAAGATCCTGAAAAGGTGTGAAAAATACGAAGAGCTTCAAAAGGTGTGAAATACATGAGGAGCATGAAACGGTCTGAAAAATAGGAGGAGCAAGAAACGGTGTAGAAAATCATGAAGAGCCTGAAAAGATGTGACAAATATAAAGAGCTTCAAAAGTTGTCAATATAAGAGGTGCATGAAACAGTCTGAAAAATATGATGAGCATGAAACGGTCTGAAAAATTGGAGGAGCATGAAGCGGTGTAGAAAAACATGAAAGCCTGAAAAGGTGTGACAAATATAAAGAGCTTCAAAAGGTGTGAAAAATATGAGGAGCATGAACGGTCTTAAAAATAGGGGAGCATGAAACGGTGTGAAAAACACGAAGAGCATGAAAAGGTGTGAAAAAAAGGAAGAGCTTCAAAAGGTGTGAAAAATATTAAGAGCATGAAACGATCTGAAAAATAGGAAGAGCATAAAGCGGTCTTCAAAAACATGAAGAGCCTGAAAATGTGTGAAAAATATGAAGAGCTTCAAAAGGTGTCAAAAATATGAGCAGCATGAAACGGTCTCAAAAACAGGAGGAGCATGAAGCGGTGTTCAAAAATATGGAGAGCCTGAAAAGGTATGAAAAATATGAAGAGCTTCAAAAGTTGTCAAAAATATGAGGAGCATGAAACGGTCTGAAAAATAGGAGGAGCATGAAGCGGAGTTCAAAAACATGAAGAGCCTGAGAAGGTGTGAAAAATATGAAGAATTTCAAAAGGTGTCAAA
Source organism: Dama dama (assembly GCF_033118175.1). Classification (NCBI taxonomy): domain Eukaryota; kingdom Metazoa; phylum Chordata; class Mammalia; order Artiodactyla; family Cervidae; genus Dama; species Dama dama. The sequence continues at coordinate 4,857,567 of NW_026870905.1, read as the reverse complement.
AATATGAGGAGCATGAAACAGTCTGAAACATAGTAGGAGCATGAAGCGGTGGTGAAAAACATGAAGAGCCGGAAAAGGTGTGAAAAATATGAAGAGCCTGAAAAGGTGTGAAAAATATGAAGAGCTTGAAAAGGTGTGAAATATATGAAGAGCTTCAAAAGGTGTCAAAATTGAGATGAGCATGAAACTGTCTGAAAAATAGGAGGAGCATGAAACGGTGATCAAAAACATGAAGAGCCTGAAAAGGTGTGAAAAATATGAAGAGCTTCAAAAGGTGTGAAATACATGAGGAGTTTGAAACGGGCTGAAATATAGGAGAAGCATGAAGTGGTGTGGAAAAATTTGAAGAGCCTGAAAAGGTGTGAAAAATTTGAAGAGCCTGAAAAGGTGTGAAAAATTTGAAGAGCCTGAAAAGGAGTGAAAAATTTGAAGAGCCTGAAAAGGTGTGAAAAATATGAAGAGCCTGAAAAGGTGTGAAAATTTTGAAGAGCCTGAAAAGGTGTGAAAAATTTGAAGAGCCTGAAAAGGTGTGAAAAATTTGAAGAGCCTGAAAAGGTGTGAAAAATTTGAAGAGCCTGAAAAGGTGTGAAAAACATGAAGAGCTTCAAATGGTGTGAAATACATGAGGAGCATGAAACGGTCTGAAAAATAGGAGGAGCAAGAAGGTGTGCTCAAAAACATGAAGAGCCTGAAAAAGTGTGAAAAATATGAAGAGCTTCAAAAATATGAAAAATATGAAGAGCTTCAAAAGGTGTGAAAAATATGAAGAGCTTCAAAAGTTGTGAAATATATGAGGAGCATGAAACGGTCTGAAAAATAGGAGGAGCATGAAACGGTGTTCAAAAACATGAAGAGCTTCAAAAGGTGTGAAAAATATGAACAGCTTCAAAAGGTGTCAAAAATGAGATGAGTAAAAAACGGTCTGAAAAATGGGAGGAGCATGAAGTTGTGTTGAAAATAATGAAGAGCCTGAAAAGGTGTGAAAAATATGAGGAGCATGATACGGTCTGAAAAATAGGAGGAGCATGAAGTGGTTGTGAAAAAACATGAAGAGCCGGAAAACGTGTGCAAAATATGACAAGCTTCAAAAGGTGTGAAATACATGAGAAGCTTGAAACGGTCTGAAAAATAGGAGGAGCATGAAGCGATGTTGAAAAACATGAAGAGCCTTAAAATGTGTGAAAAATATGGCGAGCTTCAAAAAGTGTGAAAAATATGAGGATCATGAAACGGTCTGAAAAATAGGAGGAGCATGAAGCGGGGTTGAAAAACATGAAGAGCCTGAAAAGGTGTGACAAATATGAAGAGCTTCAAAAGGTGTGAAATACATGAGGAGCATGAAACGATCTGAAAAATAGGAGGAGCATGAAGCGGTGTTCAAAAACATGCAGAGTCTGAAAAGGTGTGAAAATTATGAAGAGCTTCAAAAGGTTTGAAAAATATGAAGAGCTTCAAAAGGTGTCAAAAATGAGATGAGCATGAAACGGTCTGAAAAATAAGAGGAGCATGAAGCGGTGTTCAAAAACATGAAGAGCCTGAAAAGATGTGAGAAATATGAAGAGCTTCAAAAGATGTCAAAAATATGAGGAGCATGAAACGGTCTGAAAAATAGGAGGAGCATGAAATGGTGTTCAAACACATGAAGAGCCTGAAAAGGTGTGAAAAATATGAAGAGCTTCAAAAGGTGTGAAATACATGAGGAGCATTAAACGGTTTAAAAATTAGGAGGAGCATGAAGTGGTGTTCAAAAACATGAAGAGCCTGAAAAGGTGTGAAAAATATGAAGAGCTTCAAAAGGTGTGTAATACATGAGGAGCATGAAACTCTCTGAAAAATAGAAGGAGCATGAAGTAGTGTTCAAAAACATGAAGAGCCTGAAAAGGTGTGAAAAATATGAAGAGCTTAAAAAGGTGTGAAAAATATGAGGAGCATGATATGGTTTGAAAAATAGGATTAGCATGAAGCGGTGTTCAAAAACATGAAGAGCCTGAAAAGGTGTGAAAAATATGAAAAGCTTCAAAAGGTGTCAAAAATGAGATGAGCATGAAACGTTCTGAAAAATAGGAGGTGCATGAAGCGTTGTTGAAAACCATGAAGAGCCTGAAAAGGTGTGAGAAATATGAAGAGCTTCAAAATGTGTCAAAAATATGAGGAACATTAAACGGTCTTAAAAATAGGAGGAGCATGAAGCGGTGTTCAAAAACATGAAGAGCCTGAAAAGGTGTGAAAAATATGAAGAGCTTCAAAAAGTGTCAAAAATGAGATGAGCATGAAACGGTCTGAAAAATTGGAGGTGCATGAAGAGTTGTTGAAAAACATGAAGAGCCAGAAAATGTGTGAAAAATATGAAGAGCTTCAAAAGGTGTCAAAAATATGAGGAGCATGAAACGGTCTTAAAAATACAAGGAGCATGAAGCGGTGTTGAAAAACATGAATAGCCTGAAAATGTGTGAAATATATGAAGAGCTTAAAAATGTGTCAAGTATATGAGGAGCATGAAACGGTCTGAAAAATAGGAGGATGATGCAACGGTGTTGAAAAACATGAAGAGTCTGAAAAGGTGTGAAAAATATGAAGAGCTTCCAAAGCTGTCAAAAATATGAGGAGCATGAAACGGTCTGAAAAATAGGAGGAGCATGAAGCTGTGTTCAAAAACATGAAGAGCCTGAAAATGTGTGAAAAATATGAAGAGCTTCAAAAGGTGTGAAAAATATGAGGAGTATGAAACGGGCTGAAAAATAGGAGGAGCATGAAGTTGTGTTCAAAAACATGAAGAGCCTGAAAAGGTGTGAAAAAAATGAAGAAATTCAAAAGGTGTAAAAATATGAGGAGCATGAAACGGTCTGAAAAATAGGAGGAGCATGAAGTGGTGTTGAAAAACATGAAGAGCCTGAATAGGTGTGAAAAATATGAAGAGCTTCAAAATGTGTCAAAAATATGAGGAGCATGAAACGGTCTGAAAAATAGGCAGAGCATGAGGCGGTGTTCAAAAACATGAAGAGCCTGAAAAGGTGTGAAAAATATGAAGAGCTTCAAAAGGTGTCAAAAATATGAGGAGCATGAAACGAGCTGAAAAATAGGAGGAGCATGAAGCGGTGTTCAAAAACATGCTGAGACTGAAATCTTGTGAAAAATATGAAGAGCTTCAAAAGGTGTGAAAAATATGAAGAGCTTCAGAAGGTGTCAAAAATGAGATGAACATGAAACGGTCTGGAAAAATAGGAGGAGCATGATGTAGTGTTGAAAAAAATGAAGAGCCTGAACAGGTGTGAAATATATGAAGAGCTTCAAAAGGTGTGAAAAATATGAGAAGCATGAAACGTTCTGAAAAATATGAGTAGCATGAACCGGTGTCGAAAAACATGAAGAGCCTGAAAAGGTGTGAAAAATATGAAGAGCTCCAAAAGGTGTGAAAAATATGAGGAGCATGATACGGTCTGAAAAATAGGAGGAGCATGAACCAGTGTTCAAAAACATGAAGAGCCTGAAAAGGTGTGAAATATATGAACAGCTTCAAAATGTGTGAAAAATATGAGGAGCATGAAACGGTCTGAAAAATAGGAGGAGCATGAAGCGGTGTTGAAAAACATGAGGAGCCTGAAAAGGTGTGACAAATATGAAGAGCTTCAAAAGGTGTGAAATACATGAGGAGCATGAAACGGTCTCAAAAATAGGAGGAGCATGAAGCGGTGTTCAAAAACATGCAGAGTCTGAAAAGGGGTGAAAAATATGAAGAGCTTCAAAAGGTTTGATAAATATGAAGAGCTTCAAAAGGTGTGAAAAATATGAAAAGCTTCAAAAGGTGTCAGAAATATGAGGAGCATGAAACGGTCTGAAAAATAGGAGGAGCATGAAGCGGTGTTCAAAAACATGAAGAGCCTGAAAAGGTGGGAAAAATATGAAGAGCTTCAAAAGGTGTCAAAAATATGAGGAGCATGAAACGGTCTGCAAAATAGGAGGAGCATGAAGTGGTGTTGAAAAACATGAAGAGCCTGAAAACGTGTGAAAAAAATGAAGAGCTTCAAAAGGTGTGAAAAATATGAAGAGCTTCAAAAGGTGTCAAAAATGAGATGAGTGTAAAACGGTCTGAAATGTGGGAGGAGCATGAAGTGGTGTTGAAAATAATGAAGAGCCTGAAAAGGTGTGAAATATATGAAGAGCTTCAAAAGGTGTGAAAATAAAGAGGAGCATGATACGGTCTGAAAAATAGGAGGAGCATGAATTGGTTGTGAAAAAACATGAAGAGCCTGAGAACGCGTGCAAAATATGAAGAGCTTCAAAAGGTGTGAAATACATGAGGAGCATGAAACGGTCTGAAAAATAGGAGGAGCAAGAAACGGTGTTGAAAAACATGAAGAGACTGACGAGGTGTCAGAAATATGAAGAACTTCAAAAGGTGTCAAAGATATGAGGAGCATGAAACGGTCTGAAAAATCGGAGGAGCAACAAGGGGTGTTGAAATACATGAAGAGCCTGAAAATGTGTGAAAAATATAAAGAGCTTCAAAAGATGTGAAAAATATGAAGAGCTTCAAAAGGTGTCAAAAATATGAGGAGCATGAAACGGTCTGAAAAATAGGAGGAGCATGAAGCGGTGTTGAAAAACATGAATAGCCTGAAAATGTGTGAGAAATATGAAGAGCTTCAACAGGTGTCCAAAATATGATTAGCATGAAACGGTCTGAAAAATAGGAGGAGCATGAAGCGGTGTTGAAAAACATGAATAGCCTGAAAATGTGTGAAATATATGAAGAGCTTAAAAATGTGTCAAATATATGAGGAGCATGAAACGGTCTGAAAAATAGGAGGATGATGAAACGGTGTTGAAAAACAATAAGAGCCTGAAAAGGTGTGAAAAATATGAAGAGCTTCAAAAGGTGTCAAAATTTGAGGAGCATGAAAAGGTCTGAAAAATAGGAGGAGAATGAAGCTGTTTTCAAAATCATGAAGAGCCTATAAATGTGTGAAAAATATGAAGAGCTTCAAAAGGTGTAAAAATTTGAAAAGCAGGAAACGGTCTGAAAAACAGGAGGAGAATGAAGTGGTGTCCAAAAACATGAAGAGCCTGAAAAGGTGTGAAAAATATGAAGAGCTTCAAAATGTGTCAAAAATATGAGGAGCATGAAATGGTCTGAAAAATAGGAGGAGCATGAGGCGGTGTTCAAAAACATGAAGAGCCTGAAAAGGTGTGAAAAATATGAAGAGCTTCAAAAGGTGTCAAAAATATGAGGAGCATGAAACGGTCTGAAAAATAGGAGGAGCATGAAACGGTGATCAAATACATGAAGAGCCTGAAAAAGTGTGAAAAATATGAAGAGCTTCAAAAGGTGTGAAATTCATGAGGAGCATGAAATGAGCTGAAAAATAGGAGAAGCATGAAGTGGTGTGGAAAAACATGAAGAGCCTGTAAAGGTGTGAAAAATATGAAGAGCTTGAAAAGGTGTGTAATACATGAGGAGCATGAAACTCTCTGAAAAATAGAAGGAGCATGAAGTAGTGTTCAAAAACATGAAGAGCCTGAAAAGGTGTGAAAAATATGAAGAGCTTAAAAAGGTGTGAAAAATATGAGGAGCATGATATGGTTTGAAAAATAGGATTAGCATGAAGTGGTGTTCAAAAACATGAAGAGCCTGAAAAGGTGTGAAAAATATGAAAAGCTTCAAAAGGTGTCAAAAATGAGATGAGCATGAAACGTTCTGAAAAATAGGAGGTGCATGAAGGGTTGTTGAAAACCATGAAGAGCCTGAAAAGGTGTGAGAAATATGAAGAGCTTCAAAATGTCTCAAAAATATGAGGAGCATGAAACGGTCTTAAAAATAGGAGGAGCATGATGCGGTGTTCAAAAACATGAAGAGCCTGAAAAGGTGTGAAAAATATGAAGAGCTTCAAAAAGTGTCAAAAATGAGATGAGCATGAAACGGTCTGAAAAATTGGAGGTGCATGAAGAGTTGTTGAAAAACATGAAGAGCCAGAAAATGTGTGAAAAATATGAAGAGCTTCAAAAGGTGTCAAAAATATGAGGAGCATGAAACGGTCTTAAAAATACAAGGAGCATGAAGCGGTGTTGAAAAACATGAATAGCCTGAAAATGTGTGAAATATATGAAGAGCTTCAAAATGTGTCAAGTATATGAGGAGCATGAAACGGTCTGAAAAATAGGAGGATCATGCAACGGTGTTGAAAAACATGTAGAGTCTGAAAAGGTGTGAAAAATATGAAGAGCTTCCAAAGCTGTCAAAAATATGAGGAGCATGAAACGGTCTGAAAAATAGGAGGAGCATGAAGCGGTGTTCAAAAACATGAAGAGCCTGAAAAGGTGGGAAAAATATGAAGAGCTTCAAAAGGTGTCAAAAATATGAGGAGCATGAAACGGTCTGCAAAATAGGAGGAGCATGAAGTGGTGTTGAAAAACATGAAGAGCCTGAAAACGTGTGAAAAAAATGAAGAGCTTCAAAAGGTGTGAAAAATATGAAGAGCTTCAAAAGGTGTCAAAAATGAGATGAGTGTAAAACGGTCTGAAATGTGGGAGGAGCCTGAAGTGGTGTTGAAAATAATGAAGAGCCTGAAAATGTGTGAAATATATGAAGAGCTTCAAAAGGTGTGAAAATAAAGAGGAGCATGATACGGTCTGAAAAATAGGAGGAGCATGAATTGGTTGTGAAAAAACATGAAGAGCCTGAGAACGCGTGCAAAATATGAAGAGCTTCAAAAGGTGTGAAATACATGAGGAGAATGAAACGGTCTGAAAAATAGGAGGAGCAAGAAACGGTGTTGAAAAACATGAAGAGACTGACGAGGTGTCAGAAATATGAAGAACTTCAAAAGGTGTCAAAGATATGAGGAGCATGAAACGGTCTGAAAAATCGGAGGAGCAACAAGGGGTGTTGAAATACATGAAGAGCCTGAAAATGTGTGAAAAATATAAAGAGCTTCAAAAGATGTGAAAAATATGAAGAGCTTCAAAAGGTGTCAAAAATATGAGGAGCATGAAACTGTCTGAAAAATAGGAGGAGCATGAAGCGGTGTTGAAAAACATGAATAGCCTGAAAATGTGTGAGAAATATGAAGAGCTTCAACAGGTGTCAAAAATATGATTAGCATGAAACGGTCTGAAAAATAGGAGGAGCATGAAGCGGTGTTGAAAAACATGAATAGCCTGAAAATGTGTGAAATATATGAAGAGCTTAAAAATGTGTCAAATATATGAGGAGCATGAAACGGTCTGAAAAATAGGAGGATGATGAAACGGTGTTGAAAAACAATAAGAGCCTGAAAAGGTGTGAAAAATATGAAGAGCTTCAAAAGGTGTCAAAATTTGAGGAGCATGAAAAGGTCTGAAAAATAGGAGGAGAATGAAGCTGTTTTCAAAATCATGAAGAGCCTATAAATGTGTGAAAAATATGAAGAGCTTCAAAAGGTGTAAAAATTTGAAGAGCAGGAAACGGTCTGAAAAACAGGAGGAGAATGAAGTGGTGTCCAAAAACATGAAGAGCCTGAAAAGGTGTGAAAAATATGAAGAGCTTAAAAATGTGTCAAAAATATGAGGAGCATGAAATGGTCTGAAAAATAGGAGGAGCATGAGGCGGTGTTCAAAAACATGAAGAGCCTGAAAAGGTGTGAAAAATATGAAGAGCTTCAAAAGGTGTCAAAAATATGAGGAGCATGAAACGGTCTGAAAAATAGGAGGAGCATGAAACGGTGATCAAATACATGAAGAGCCTGAAAAAGTGTGAAAAATATGAAGAGCTTCAAAAGGTGTGAAATTCATGAGGAGCATGAAATGAGCTGAAAAATAGGAGAAGCATGAAGCTGTGTTCAAAAACATGAAGAGCCTGAAAAAGTGTGAAAAATATGAAGAGCTTCAAAAGGTGTGAAATTCATGAGGAGCATGAAATGAGCTGAAAAATAGGAGGAGCATGAAGCTGTGTTCAAAAACATGAAGAGCCTGAAAATGTGTGAAAAATATGAAGAGCTTCAAAAGGTGTGAAAAATATGAGGAGCATGAAACGGTCTGAAAAATAGGAGGAGCATGCAGCGGTTAAAAAACATGAAGAGCCTGAAAAGGTGTGAAAAATATGAAGAGCTCCAAAAGTTGTCAAAAATATGTGGAGCGTGAGACGGTCTCAAAAATAGGAGGAGCGGGAAGCGGTGATGAAAAACATGAAGAGCCTGAAAACGTGTGATAAAACATGAAGAGCTTCAAAGGTGTCAGAAATATGAGGAGCATGAAACGCTCGCAAAAATAGGAGGAGCATGAAGCGGTGTTGAAAAACATGAAGAGCCTGAAATGGTGTGAAAAATATGAGAGCTTCAAAAGGTGTCAATAATAAGAGGTGCATGAAACAGTCGGAAAAATTGGAGGAGCATTAAACTGTCTGAAAAATAGGAGAAGCATGAAGCGGTGTTGAAAAACATGAAGAGCCTGAAAGGGTGTGAAAAATATGAGAGCTTCAAAAGGTATCAATAATAAGAGGTGCATGAAACAGTCTGAAAATTAGGAGGAGCATGAAACTGTATGAAAAATAGGAGAAGCATGAAGCGGTGTTGAAAAATATGAAGAGCCTGAAAAGGTGTGAAAATATGAAAAGCTTCAAAAGGTGTCAAAAATATGAGGAGCATGAAACGGTCTGAAAAATAGGAGGAGCATGAAACGGTGATAAAAAACATGAAGAGCCTGAAAAGATGTGAAAAATATGAAGAGCTTCAAAAGGTGTGAAATACATGAGGAGCATGGAACGGGCTGAAAAATAGGAGAAGCATGAAGGGGTGTGGAAAAACATGAAGAGCCTGAAAACGTGTGAAAATATGAAGAGCTTCAAAAATATGAAAAATATGAAGAGCTTCAAAAGGTGTGAAAAATTTGAAGAGCTTCAAAAGGTGTCAAAATGAGATGAGCATGAAACGGTCTGAAAAATAGGAGGAGCATGAAGCGGTGTTGAAAATCATAAAGAGCCTGAAAAGTTGTGAAAAATATGAAGAGCTTCAAAAGACGTGAAAAATTTGAAGAGCTTCAAAAGGTGTCAAAATGAGATGAGCATGAAACGGTCTGAAAAATAGGAGGAGCATGAAGTGGTGTTGAAAAAAATGAAGAGCCTGAAAAGGTGTGAAGTATATAAAGAGCTTCAAAAGGTGTCAAAAATATGAGGAGAATGAAACGGTCTGCAAATTAGGAGAAGCCTGAAATGGTGTTCAAAAACATGAAGAGCCTGAAAAGGTGTGAAAAACATGAAGAGCCTGAAAAGGTGTGAAAAATATGAAGAGCTTCAAAAGGTGTGAAATACATGAGGAGCATGAAACGGGCTGAAAAATAGGAGAAGCATGAAGGGATGTGGAAAAACATGAAGAGCCTGAAAAGTTTTGAAAAATATGAAGAGCTTCTAAAGGTGTGAAATACATGAGGAGCATGAAACTCTCTGAAAAATAGAAATAGCATGAAGCGGTGTTGAAAAACATGAAGAGCCTGAAAACGTGTGAAAAATATGAAGAGCATCAAAAGGTGTGAAAAATATGAAGAGCTTCAAAAGGTGTAAAAAATGAGATGAGCATGAAACCGTCTGAAAAATAGGAGGAGCACGAAGTGGTGTTGAAAAAATGAAGAGCCTGAAAAGTTGTGAAACATATGAAGAGCTTCAAAAGGTGTCAAAATTATGAGGAGCATGAAACGGCCTGAAAAATTGGAGGAGCATGAAGCGGTGTTCAAAAATATGAAGAGCCTGAAAAGGTGTGAAAAATATGAAGAGTTTCAAAAGGTGTCAAAAATATGAGGAGCATGAAAGGGTCTGAAAAATAGGAGGAGCATGAAGCGGTGTTCAAAAACATGAAGAGCGTGAAAAGGTGTGAAAAAAAGGAAGAGCTTCAAAATGTGTGAAAAATATGAGGAGCATGAAACGGACTGAAAAATAGGAGGAGCATGAAGCGGTGTTTAAAAACATGAGGAGGCTGAGAACTTGTGAAAAATATGAAGAGCTTCAAAAGGTGTCAAAAAAGAGATGAGCATGAAACGGTCTGAAAAATAGGAGGAGCATGAAGTGGATTTGAAAAAAATGAAGAGCCTGAAAAGGTGTGAAAAATATGAAGAGCTTCAAAAGGTGTGAAATACATGAGGAGCATGAAACGGTCTGAAAAATAGGAGGAGTATGCAGCGGTTAAAAAACATGAAGAGCCTGAAAAGGTGTGAAAAATATGAAGAGCTCCAAAAGTTGTCAAAAATATGTGGAGCGTGAAACGGTCTCAAAAATACGAGGAGCGTGAAGCGGTGATGAAAAACATGAAAAGCCTGAAAAAGTGTGATAAAATATGAAGAGGTTCAAAGGTGTCAAACATATGAGGAGCAAGAAACGGTCGCAAAAATAGGAGGAGCATGAAGCGGTGTTGAAAAACATGAAGAGCCTGAAAAGGTGTGAAAAGTATGAGAGCTTCAAAAGGTGTCAATAATAAGAGGTGCATGAAACAGTCTGAAAAATAGGAGGAGCATGAAAGTGTCTGAAAAATAGGAGAAGCATGAAGCGGTGTTGAAAAACATGAAGAGCATGAAAAGGTGTGAAAAATATGAAGAGGTTGAAAATGTGTGAAATATATGAAGAGCTTCAAAAGGTGTCAAAAATGAGATGAGCATGAAACGGTCTGAAAAATAAGAGGAGCATGAAATGGTGATCAAAACGTGAAGAGCCTGAAAAGGTGTGAAAAATATGAAGAGCTTCAAAAGGTGTGAAATACATGAGGAGCATGAAACGGGCTGAAAAATAGGAGAAGCATGAAGTGGTGTGGAAAAACATGAAGAGCCTGAAAAGGTGTGAAAAATATGAAGAGCTTCAAAAGGTGTGAAATACATGAGGAGCATGAAACTCTCTGAAAAATAGAAGGAGCATGAAGTAGTGTTCAAAAACATGAAGAGCCTGAAAAGGTGTGAAAAATATGAAGAGCTTAAAAAGGTGTGAAAAATATGAGGAGCATGATATGGTTTGAAAAATAGGATTAGCATGAAGCGGTGTTCAAAAACATGAAGAGCCTGAAAAGGTGTGAAAAATATGAAAAGCTTCAAAAGGTGTCAAAAATGAGATGAGCATGAAACGTTCTGAAAAATAGGAGGTGCATGAAGCGTTGTTGAAAACCATGAACAGCCTGAAAAGGTGTGAGAAATATGAAGAGCTTCCAAAGCTGTCAAAAATGAGATGAGCATGAAACGGTCTGAAAAATAGGAGGATCATGCAACGGTGTTGAAAAACATGAAGAGTCTGAAAAGGTGTGAAAAATATGAAGAGCTTCCAAAGCTGTCAAAAATATGAGGAGCATGAAACGGTCTGAAAAATAGGAGGAGCATGAAGCTGTGTTCAAAAACATGAAGAGCCTGAAAATGTGTGAAAAATATGAAGAGCTTCAAAAGGTGTCAAAAATATGAGGAGCATGAAACGGTCTGAAAAATAGGAGGAGCATGCAGCGGTTAAAAAACATGAAGAGCCTGAAAAGGTGTGAAAAATATGAAGAGCTCCAAAAGTTGTCAAAAATATGTGGAGCGTGAGACGGTCTCAAAAATAGGAGGAGCGGGAAGCGGTGATGAAAAACATGAAGAGCCTGAAAACGTGTGATAAAACATGAAGAGCTTCAAAGGTGTCAGAAATATGAGGAGCATGAAACGCTCGCAAAAATAGGAGGAGCATGAAGCGGTGTTGAAAAACATGAAGAGCCTGAAATGGTGTGAAAAATATGAGAGCTTCAAAAGGTGTCAATAATAAGAGGTGCATGAAACAGTCGGAAAAATTGGAGGAGCATTAAACTGTCTGAAAAATAGGAGAAGCATGAAGCGGTGTTGAAAAACATGAAGAGCCTGAAAGGGTGTGAAAAATATGAGAGCTTCAAAAGGTATCAATAATAAGAGGTGCATGAAACAGTCTGAAAATTAGGAGGAGCATGAAACTGTATGAAAAATAGGAGAAGCATGAAGCGGTGTTGAAAAATATGAAGAGCCTGAAAAGGTGTGAAAATATGAAAAGCTTCAAAAGGTGTCAAAAATATGAGGAGCATGAAACGGTCTGAAAAATAGGAGGAGCATGAAACGGTGATAAAAAACATGAAGAGCCTGAAAAGATGTGAAAAATATGAAGAGCTTCAAAAGGTGTGAAATACATGAGGAGCATGGAACGGGCTGAAAAATAGGAGAAGCATGAAGGGGTGTGGAAAAACATGAAGAGCCTGAAAAGGTTTGAAAAATATGAAGAGCTTCAAAAGGTGTGAAATACATGAGGAGCATGAAACTCTCTGAAAAATAGAAATAGCATGAAGCGTTGTTGAAAAACATGAAGAGCCTGAAAACGTGTGAAAATATGAAGAGCTTCAAAAATATGAAAAATATGAAGAGCTTCAAAAGGTGTGAAATACATGAGGAGCATGAAACTCTCTGAAAAATAGAAATAGCATGAAGCGGTGTTGAAAAACATGAAGAGCCTGAAAACGTGTGAAAATATGAAGAGCTTCAAAAATATGAAAAATATGAAGAGCTTCAAAAGGTGTGAAAAATTTGAAGAGCTTCAAAAGGTGTCAAAATGAGATGAGCATGAAACGGTCTGAAAAATAGGAGGAGCATGAAGCGGTGTTGAAAATCATAAAGAGCCTGAAAAGTTGTGAAAAATATGAAGAGCTTCAAAAGACGTGAAAAATTTGAAGAGCTTCAAAAGGTGTCAAAATGAGATGAGCATGAAACGGTCTGAAAAATAGGAGGAGCATGAAGTGGTGTTGAAAAAAATGAAGAGCCTGAAAAGGTGTGAAATATATAAAGAGCTTCAAAAGGTGTCAAAAATATGAGGAGAATGAAACGGTCTGCAAATTAGGAGAAGCCTGAAATGGTGTTCAAAAACATGAAGAGCCTGAAAAGGTGTGAAAAACATGAAGAGCCTGAAAATGTGTGAAAAATATGAAGAGCTTCAAAAGGTGTGAAATACATGAGGAGCATGAAACGGGCTGAAAAATAGGAGAAGCATGAAGGGGTGTGGAAAAACATGAAGAGCCTGAAAAGTTTTGAAAAATATGAAGAGCTTCTAAAGGTGTGAAATACATGAGGAGCATGAAACTCTCTGAAAAATAGAAATAGCATGAAGCGGTGTTGAAAAACATGAAGAGCCTGAAAACGTGTGAAAAATATGAAGAGCATCAAAAGGTGTGAAAAATATGAAGAGCTTCAAAAGGTGTAAAAAATGAGATGAGCATGAAACCGTCTGAAAAATAGGAGGAGCATGAAGTGGTGTTGAAAAAAATGAAGAGCCTGAAAAGTTGTGAAACATATGAAGAGCTTCAAAAGGTGTCAAAATTATGAGGAGCATGAAACGGCCTGAAAAATTGGAGGAGCATGAAGCGGTGTTCAAAAATATGAAGAGCCTGAAAAGGTGTGAAAAATATGAAGAGTTTCAAAAGGTGTCAAAAATATGAGGAGCATGAAAGGGTCTGAAAAATAGGAGGAGCATGAAGCGGTGTTCAAAAACATGAAGAGCGTGAAAAGGTGTGAAAAAAAGGAAGAGCTTCAAAATGTGTGAAAAATATGAGGAGCATGAAACGGTCTGAAAAATAGGAGGAGCATGAAGCGGTGTTTAAAAACATGAGGAGGCTGAGAACTTGTGAAAAATATGAAGAGCTTCAAAAGGTGTCAAAAAAGAGATGAGCATGAAACGGTCTGAAAAATAGGAGGAGCATGAAGTGGATTTGAAAAAAATGAAGAGCCTGAAAAGGTGTGAAAAATATGAAGAGCTTCAAAAGGTGTGAAATACATGAGGAGCATGAAACGGTCTGAAAAATAGGAGGAGTATGCAGCGGTTAAAAAACATGAAGAGCCTGAAAAGGTGTGAAAAATATGAAGAGCTCCAAAAGTTGTCAAAAATATGTGGAGCGTGAAACGGTCTCAAAAATAGGAGGAGCGTGAAGCGGTGATGAAAAACATGAAAAGCCTGAAAAAGTGTGATAAAATATGAAGAGGTTCAAAGGTGTCAAACATATGAGGAGCAAGAAACGGTCGCAAAAATAGGAGGAGCATGAAGCGGTGTTGAAAAACATGAAGAGCCTGAAAAGGTGTGAAAAGTATGAGAGCTTCAAAAGGTGTCAATAATAAGAGGTGCATGAAACAGTCTGAAAAATAGGAGGAGCATGAAAGTGTCTGAAAAATAGGAGAAGCATGAAGCGGTGTTGAAAAACATGAAGAGCATGAAAAGGTGTGAAAAATATGAAGAGGTTGAAAATGTGTGAAATATATGAAGAGCTTCAAAAGGTGTCAAAAATGAGATGAGCATGAAACGGTCTGAAAAATAAGAGGAGCATGAAATGGTGATCAAAACGTGAAGAGCCTGAAAAGGTGTGAAAAATATGAAGAGCTTCAAAAGGTGTGAAATACATGAGGAGCATGAAACGGGCTGAAAAATAGGAGAAGCATGAAGTGGTGTGGAAAAACATGAAGAGCCTGAAAAGGTGTGAAAAATATGAAGAGCTTCAAAAGGTGTGAAATACATGAGGAGCATGAAACTCTCTGAAAAATAGAAGGAGCATGAAGCGGTGTTCAAACATGAAGAGCCTGAAAAGGTGTGAAAAATATGAAGAGCTTCAAAAGGTGTCAAAAATATTAGGAGCATGAAACGGTCTGAAAAATAGGAGGAGCACGAAGCGGTGTTCAAAAACATGAAGAGCCTGAAAAGGTGTGAAAATATGAAGAGCTTCAAAAGGTGTAAAAATATGAGAAGCATGAAACGGTCTGAAAAATAGGAGGAGCATTAAGCGGTGTTCAAAAACATGAAGAGCGTGAAAAGGTGTGAAAAAAAGAAGAGCTTCAAAAGGTGTCAAAAATATGAGAAGCATGAAACGGTCTGAAAAATATGAGGAGCATGAAGCGGTGTTGAAAAACATGCAGAGCCTGAGAACTTGTGAAAAATGTGAAGAGCTTCAAAAGGTGTCAAAAATATGAGGAGAATGAAACGGTCTGAAAAATAGGAGGAACATGAAGCGGTGTTGAAAAACATGAAGAGTTTGAAAAGGTGTGAAAGATATGTAGAGTTTCTAAAGATGTCAAAAATATGAGGAGCATGAAACGGTCTGAAAAATAGGAGGAGCATGAAGTGGTGTTGAAAAACATGAAGAGCCTGAAAAGGTGTGAAAAATTTGAAGAGCTTCAAAAGGTGAGAAATACATGAGGAGCATGAAACTCTCTGAAAAATAGGAAAGCATGAACCGGTGTTGAAAAACATGAAGAGCCTGAAAAGGTGTGAAAAATATGAGAGCTTCAAAAGGTGTCAATAATAAGAGGTGCATGAAACAGTCTGAAAAATAGGAGGAGCATGAATCTGTCTGAAAAATAGGAGAAGCATGAAGCGGTGTTGAAAAAAATGAAGAGCCTGAAAAGGTGTGAAAAATATGAAAAGCTTCAAAAGGTGTCAAAAATATGAGGAGCATGAAACGGTCTGAAAAATAGGTGGAGCATGAAGCGGTGTTGAATAATATGAAGAGCCTGGAAAGGTGTGCAAAATATGAAGAGCTTCAAAAGGTGTGAAATATATGAAGAGCTTCAAAAGGTGTCAAAAATGAGATGAGCATGAAACGGTCTGAAAAATAGGAGGAGCATGAAACGATGATCAAAAACATGAAGAGCCTGAAAAGGTGTGAAAAATATGAAGAGCTTCAAAAGGTGTGAAATACATGAGGAGCATGAAACGGGCTGAAAAAAAGGAGAAGCATGAAGGGGTGTGGCAAAACATGAAGAGCCTGAAAAGGTTTGAAAAATATGAAGAGCTTCAAAAGGTGTGAAATACATGAGGAGCATGAAACTCTCTGAAAAATAGAAATAGCATGAAGCGGTGTTGAAAAACATGAAGAGCCTGAAAACGTGTGAAAATATGAAGAGCTTCAAAAGTATGAAAAATATGAAGAGTTTCAAAAGGTGTGAAAAATTTGAAGAGCTTCAAAAGGTGTCAAAATGAGATGAGCATGAAACGGTCTGAAAAATAGGAGGAGCATGAAGCGGTGTTGAAAATCATAAAGAGCCTGAAAAGTTGTGAAAAATATGAAGAGCTTCAAAAGACGTGAAAAATTTGAAGAGCTTCAAAAGGTGTCAAAATGAGATGAGCATGAAACGGTCTGAAAAATAGGAGGAGCATGAAGTGGTGTTGAAAAAAATGAAGAGCCTGAAAAGGTGTGAAATATATAAAGAGCTTCAAAAGGTGTCAAATATATGAGGAGAATGAAACGGTCTGCAAATTAGGAGAAGCCTGAAATGGTGTTCAAAAACATGAAGAGACTGAAAAGGTGTGAAAAACATGAAGAGCCTGAAAAGGTGTGAAAAATATGAAGAGCTTCAAAAGGTGTAAAAAATGAGATGAGCATGAAACCGTCTGAAAAATAGGAGGAGCATGAAGTGGTGTTGAAAAAAATGAAGAGCCTGAAAAGGTGTGAAACATATGAAGAGCTTCAAAAGGTGTCAAAATTATGAGGAACATGAAACGGCCTGAAAAATTGGAGGAGCATGAAGCGGTGTTCAAAAATATGAAGAGCCTGAAAAGGTGTGAAAAATATGAAGAGCTTCAAAAGGTGTGAAATACATGAGTAGTTTGAAACGGGCTGAAAAATAGGAGAAGTATGAAGTGGTGTGGAAAAATATGAAGAGCGTGAAAAGGTGTGGAAAATATGAAGTGCTTCAAATGGTGTGAAATACATGAGGAGCATGAAACTCTCTGAAAAATAGAAGGAGCATGAAGCGGTGTTCAAACATGAAGAGCCTGAAAAGGTGTGAAAAATATGAAGAGCTTCAAACGGTGTCAAAAATATGAGGAGCATGAAACGGTCTGAAAAATAGGAGGAGCAAGAAGCCGTGTTCAAAAACATGAAGAGCCTGAAAAGGTCTGAAAAATATGAAGAGCTTGAAAAGGTGTGAAATATATGAAGAGCTTCAAAAGGTGTCAAAAATGAGATGAGCATGAAACGGTGTGAAAAATAGGAGGAGCATGAAGCGGTGTGGAAAAAAATGAAGAGGCTGAAAAGTTGTGAAATATATGAAGAGCTTCAAGAGGTGTCCAAAATATGAAGAGCAGGAAATGGTCTGAAAAATAGGAGGAGCATGAAGCGGTGTTGAAAAACATGAAGAGTCTGAAAAGGTGTGAAAGATATGAAGTGTTTCTAAAGATGTCAAAAATATGAGGAGCAAGAAACGGTCTGAAAAATAGGAGGAGCAAGCAACGGTGATCAAAAACATGGAGAGCCTTAAAAGGTGTGAAAAATATGACGAGCTTCAAAAGGTGTGAAAAACATGAGGAGCATGAAACGGGCTGAAAAATAGGAGAAGCATGAAGTGGTGTTGAAAAACATGAAGAGCCTGAAAAGGAGTGAAAAATATGAAGAGCTTCAAAAGTAGTCAAACATATGAAGAGCAGGAAATGGTCTGAAAAATAGGAGGAGCATGAAGTGGTGTTGAAAAACATGAAGAGTCTGAAAAGGTGTGAAAGATATGAAGTGTTTCTAAAGATGTCAAAAATATGAGGAGCATGAAACGGTCTGAAAAATAGGAGGAGCAAGCAACGGTGATCAAAAACATGGAGAGCCTTAAAAGGTGTGAGAAATATGACGAGCTTCAAAAGGTGTGAAAAACATGAGGAGCATGAAACGGGCTGAAAAATAGGAGAAGCATGAAGTGGTGTTGAAAAACATGAAGAGCCTGAAAAAGTGAAAAATATAAAGAGCTTCAGAAGGTGTGAAAAATATGAAGAGCTTCAACAGGTGTCAAAAATTAGATGAGCATGAAACGGTCTGAAAAATTGGAGGAGCAAGAAGTAGTGTTGAAAAAAATGAAGAGCCTGAAAAGGTGTGAAAAATATGAAAAGCTTCAAAAGGTGTCACAAATATGAGGAGCATGAAACGGTCTGAAAAGTAGGTGGAGCATGAAGCGGTGTTGAAAAATATGAAGAGCCTGGAAAGGTGTGCAAAATATGAAGAGCTTCAAAAGGTGTGAAATATATGAAGAGCTTCAAAAGGTGTCGAAAATGACATGAGCATGAAACGGTCTGAAAAATAGGAGGAGCATGAAACGGTGATCAAAAACATGAAGAGCCTGAAAAGGTGTGAAAAATATGAAGAGCTTCAAAAAGTGTGAAATACATGAGGAGCATGAAACGGGCTGAAAAATAGGAGAAGCATGAAGGGGTGTGGAAAAACATGAAGAGCCTGAAAAGTTGTGAAACATATGAAGAGCTTCAAAAGGTGTCAAAATTATGAGGAGCATGAAACGGCCTGAAAAATTGGAGGAGCATGAAGCGGTGTTCAAAAATATGAAGAGCCTGAAAAGGTGTGAAAAATATGAAGAGCTTCAAAAGGTGTCACAATTATGAGGAGCATGAAACGGCCTGAAAAATTGGAGGAGCATGAAGCGGTGTTCAAAAATATGAAGAGCCTGAAAAGTTGTGAAACGTATGAAGAGCTTCAAAAGGTGTCAAAATTATGAGGAGCATGAAACGGCCTGAAAAATTGGAGGAGCATGAAGCGGTGTTCAAAAATATGAAGAGCCTGAAAAGGTGTGAAAAATATTCAGAGCTTCAAAATGTGTCAAATATATGAGGAGCATGAAACGGCCTGAAAAATAGGAGGAGCATGAAACGGTGATTAAAAACATGAAGAGCCTGAAAAGGTCTGAAAAATATGAAGAGCTTCAAAAGGTGTGAAATACATGAGGAGCATGAAACAGGCCGAAAAATAGGTGAAGCATGAAGTGGTGTGGAAAAACATGAAGAGCCTAAAATGTTGTGAGAAATATGAAGAGCTTCAAAAGATGTGAAATACATGAGGAGCAAGAAACTCTCTGAAAAATAGGAGGAGCATGAAGCGATGTCAAAAACATGAAGAGCCTAAAAAGTTGTGAGAAATATGAAGAGCTTCAAAAGGTGTCAAAAATGAGATGAGCATGAAACGGTCTGAAAAATAGGAGGAGCAAGAAGCGGTGTTGAAAAACATGAAGAGCCTAAAGAGTTGTGAAAAATATGAAAAGCTTCAAAAGGGGTCAAAAATGAGATGAGCATGAAACGGTCCGAAAAATAGGATGATCATGTAACGGTGTTGAAAAACATGAAGAGCCAAAAAAGGTTGAAAAATATGAAAAGCTTCAAAAGGGGTCAAAAATGAGATGAGCATGAAACGGACTGAAAAATAGGAGGATCATGAAACGATATTGAAAAACATGAAGAGCCTGAAAAGGTCTGAAAAATAATAGGAGCTTCAAAAGGTGTGAAAAATATGAGGAGCATGAATCGGTCTGAAAAATAGGAGTAGCATGTAGGTGTGTTCAAAAACATGAAGAGCCTGAAAACGTGTGAAAAATATTAAGAGCTTCAAAAGGTGTGAAAAATATTAGGAGCATGAATCGGTCTGAAAAATAGGAGGAGCATGAAGCGTTGTTGAAAAAAGTGAAGAGCCTGAAAACGTGTGAAAAATATTAAGAGCTTCAAAAGGTGTGAAAAATATGAAGAACTTCAAAAGGTATCAAAAATCGAAGAGCAGGAAATGGTCTGAAAAATAGGAGGAGCATGAAGTGGTGTTAAAAACATGAAGAGCCTGAAAAGGTGTGAAATATAGGAAGAGCTTCAAAAGGTGTCAAAAGTATGAGGAGAATGAAACGGTCTAAAAATAGGAGGAGAATGAAGTGGTGTTGAAAAACATGAAGAGCTTGAAAAGTGTGAAAAATATGAAGAGCTTCTAAAGGTGTCAAAAATATGAGGAGCATGAAAAGGTCTGAAAAATAGGAGAAGCATGAAGTGGTGTTGAAAAAAAAAAGAGCTTGAAAAGTGTGAAAAATATGAAGAGCATCAAAAGGTGTCAAAAATATGAGGAGCATGAAACGGTCTGAAAAATAGGAGGAGCAAGCAACGGTGATCAAAAACATGGAGAGCCTTAAAAGGTGTGAGAAATATGACGAGCTTCAAAAGGTGTGAAAAACATGAGGAGCATGAAACGGGCTGAAAAATAGGAGAAGCATGAAGTGGTGTTGAAAAACATGAAGAGCCTGAAAAAGTGAAAAATATAAAGAGCTTCAGAAGGTGTGAAAAATATGAAGAGCTTCAACAGGTGTCAAAAATTAGATGAGCATGAAACGGTCTGAAAAATTGGAGGAGCAAGAAGTAGTGTTGAAAAAAATGAAGAGCCTGAAAAGGTGTGAAAAATATGAAAAGCTTCAAAAGGTGTCACAAATATGAGGAGCATGAAACGGTCTGAAAAGTAGGTGGAGCATGAAGCGGTGTTGAAAAATATGAAGAGCCTGGAAAGGTGTGCAAAATATGAAGAGCTTCAAAAGGTGTGAAATATATGAAGAGCTTCAAAAGGTGTCGAAAATGACATGAGCATGAAACGGTCTGAAAAATAGGAGGAGCATGAAACGGTGATCAAAAACATGAAGAGCCTGAAAAGGTGTGAAAAATATGAAGAGCTTCAAAAAGTGTGAAATACATGAGGAGCATGAAACGGGCTGAAAAATAGGAGAAGCATGAAGGGGTGTGGAAAAACATGAAGAGCCTGAAAAGTTGTGAAACATATGAAGAGCTTCAAAAGGTGTCAAAATTATGAGGAGCATGAAACGGCCTGAAAAATTGGAGGAGCATGAAGCGGTGTTCAAAAATATGAAGAGCCTGAAAAGGTGTGAAAAATATGAAGAGCTTCAAAAGGTGTCACAATTATGAGGAGCATGAAACGGCCTGAAAAATTGGAGGAGCATGAAGCGGTGTTCAAAAATATGAAGAGCCTGAAAAGTTGTGAAACGTATGAAGAGCTTCAAAAGGTGTCAAAATTATGAGGAGCATGAAACGGCCTGAAAAATTGGAGGAGCATGAAGCGGTGTTCAAAAATATGAAGAGCCTGAAAAGGTGTGAAAAATATTCAGAGCTTCAAAATGTGTCAAATATATGAGGAGCATGAAACGGCCTGAAAAATAGGAGGAGCATGAAACGGTGATTAAAAACATGAAGAGCCTGAAAAGGTCTGAAAAATATGAAGAGCTTCAAAAGGTGTGAAATACATGAGGAGCATGAAACAGGCCGAAAAATAGGTGAAGCATGAAGTGGTGTGGAAAAACATGAAGAGCCTAAAATGTTGTGAGAAATATGAAGAGCTTCAAAAGATGTGAAATACATGAGGAGCAAGAAACTCTCTGAAAAATAGGAGGAGCATGAAGCGATGTCAAAAACATGAAGAGCCTAAAAAGTTGTGAGAAATATGAAGAGCTTCAAAAGGTGTCAAAAATGAGATGAGCATGAAACGGTCTGAAAAATAGGAGGAGCAAGAAGCGGTGTTGAAAAACATGAAGAGCCTAAAGAGTTGTGAAAAATATGAAAAGCTTCAAAAGGGGTCAAAAATGAGATGAGCATGAAACGGTCCGAAAAATAGGATGATCATGTAACGGTGTTGAAAAACATGAAGAGCCAAAAAAGGTTGAAAAATATGAAAAGCTTCAAAAGGGGTCAAAAATGAGATGAGCATGAAACGGACTGAAAAATAGGAGGATCATGAAACGATATTGAAAAACATGAAGAGCCCGAAAAGGTCTGAAAAATAATAGGAGCTTCAAAAGGTGTGAAAAATATGAGGAGCATGAATCGGTCTGAAAAATAGGAGTAGCATGTAGGTGTGTTCAAAAACATGAAGAGCCTGAAAACGTGTGAAAAATATTAAGAGCTTCAAAAGGTGTGAAAAATATTAGGAGCATGAATCGGTCTGAAAAATAGGAGGAGCATGAAGCGTTGTTGAAAAAAGTGAAGAGCCTGAAAACGTGTGAAAAATATTAAGAGCTTCAAAAGGTGTGAAAAATATGAAGAACTTCAAAAGGTATCAAAAATCGAAGAGCAGGAAATGGTCTGAAAAATAGGAGGAGCATGAAGTGGTGTTAAAAACATGAAGAGCCTGAAAAGGTGTGAAATATAGGAAGAGCTTCAAAAGGTGTCAAAAGTATGAGGAGAATGAAACGGTCTAAAAATAGGAGGAGAATGAAGTGGTGTTGAAAAACATGAAGAGCTTGAAAAGTGTGAAAAATATGAAGAGCTTCTAAAGGTGTCAAAAATATGAGGAGCATGAAAAGGTCTGAAAAATAGGAGAAGCATGAAGTGGTGTTGAAAAAAAAAAGAGCTTGAAAAGTGTGAAAAATATGAAGAGCATCAAAAGGTGTCAAAAATATGAGGAGCATGAAACGGTCTGAAAAATAGGAGGTTCATGAAGCGGTGTTGAAAAACATGAAGAGCCTGAAAACGTGTGAAAAAATATGAAGAGCTTCAAAAGGTGTGAAAAATATGAAGAGCTTCAAAAGGTGTCAAAAATTTGAGGAGCAAGAGACCGTCTGAAAAACAGGAGGAGCATGAAGCGGTGTTGAAAAACATGAAGAGCATGAAAAGATGCCCAAAACATGAAGAGCTTCAAATGGTGTTAAAAATATGAGGAGCATAAAACGTTCTGAAGTATAGGAGGAGCATGAAGCGGTGTTGAAAAACATGAAGAGCATGAAAAGGTGCCAAAAATATGAAGAGCTTCAAAAGGTATCAAAAATGGGAGCAGCATGAAACGGTCGGAAAAATAGGAGGAGCATGAAGCGATGTTGAAAAACATGAAGAGCCTGAAAAGGTGTGAAATACTTGAAGAGCTTCAAAAGGTGTCAAAAATAGGAGGAGTCTGAAACGGTCTGAAATCTAGGAGGAGCATGAAGTGGTACTGAAAAACATGAAGAACCTGTAAAGATGTGAAAAATATGAAGAGCTTCAAAAGGTGTCAAAAATGTGAGGAGCATGAAACGGTCAGAAAAATAGGAGGAGCATGAAGCGGTGTCAAAAATATGAAGAGCCTCAAAAGTTGTGAAAAATATGAAGAGCTTCAAAAAGTGTCAAAAATACGAGGATCATGAAACGGTCTGAAAAATAGGAGAAGCATGAAGTGTTGTTGAAAAACATGAAGAGCCTGAAAAGGTGTGAAATATATGAAGAGCTTCAAAAGGTGTCAAAAATATGAGGAGCATGAAACGGTGTGAAAATAGGAGGAGGATGAAACGGTCTGAAAAATAATAGGAGCATGAATCGATGTTGAAAACATGAAGAGCATGAAGAGGTGTGAAAAATATGAAGAGCTTCAAAAGGTGTCAAAAATATTAGGAGCAAGAAACGGTCTGAAAAATAGGAGGAGCATGAAGCGGTGTTGAAAAACATGAAGAGCCTGAAAATGTGTGAAAAATATGAAGGGCTTTAAAAGGTGTCAAAAATATGAGGCGCCTGTAACGGTCTGAAAAATAAGAGGAGCATGAAGCAGTGTTGAAAAACATGAAGAGCTTGAAATGGGGTGAAATATATGAAGAGCTTCAAAAGGTGTCAAAAATAGGAGGAGTATGAAACGGTCTGAAATCTAGGAGGAGCATGAAGTGTTATTGAAAAACATGAAGATCATGAAAAGGTGTGAAATATGAAGAGCTTCAAAAGGTGTCAAAAATGTGAGGAGCATGAAACGGTCTGAAAAATAGGAGGAGCATGAAGCCATGTTCAAAAACATGAAGAGCCTGAAAAGGTGTGAAAAATATGAAGAGCTTCAAAAGGTGTCAAATTATGAGGAGAATGAAACGGTGTGAAAAATAGGAGGAGCATGAAACGGGTTGAAAAATAGGAGGAGCATGAAGCGGAGTCCACAAAAATGAAGAGCCTGAAAAGGTGGAAAGTATATGAAGAGCTTCAAAAGCTGTCAAAAATTTGAGGAGCATGAAACGGTATGAAAAATAGGAGGAGTGTGAAGCGGTGTTCAAAAACATGAAGAGTTTAAAAGGTGTGAAAAATATGAAGAGCTTCAAAAGTTGTGAAAAATATGAAAAGCATAAAACGGTCTGAAAAATAGGAGGAGCATGAAACGGTCTGAAAAATAGGAGGAGCATGAAGCGGTGTTGAAAAACATGAAGAGTCTGAAAAGTTGTGAAAAATATGAAGAGCTTCAAAAGGTGTCAAAAATTTGAGGAGCATGAAAAGTTCTGAAGAATAGGAAGAGCATGATGCAGTGTTGAAAAACATGAAGAGCCTGAAAAGGTGTGAAAAATATGAAGCACTTCAAAAGATGTCAAAATTATGAGGAGCATGAAACAGTTGAAAAATAGGAGGAGCATGAAGCAGTGTTCAAAAACATGAAGAACCGGAAAAGGTGTGAAAAATATGAAGAGCTTCAAAAGGTGTGAAAATTATGAGGAGCATGAAACGGTCTGAAAAATAGGAGGAGCATGAAGGGGTGTTCAAAAACATGAAGAGCCTGAAAAGGTGTGAAAAATATGAAGAGCTTCAAAAGGTTGGAAATACATGAGGAGCATGAAACGGTCTGAAAAATAGGAGGAGCATGAATCCGTCTGAAAAATGGGAGGAGCATGAAGCGGTGTTGAAAAACATGAAGTTCCTGAAAAGCTGCGAAAATAAGACAAGCTTCAAAAGGTGTGAAAAATATGAGGAGCATGAAACGGTCTGAAAAATAGGAGGTGCATGAAGCGGTGTCGAAAAACATGAAGAGCCTGAGAACGTGTGAAAAATATGAAGAGCTTCTAAAGGTGTGAAAAATATGAAGAGCTTCAAAAGGTGTCAAAAATGAGATGAGCATGAAACGGCCTGAAAAATAGGAGGAGCATGAAGTGGTGTTGAAAAACATGATGAGCCTGAAAAAGTGTGAAATATATGAAGAGCTTCAAAAGGTGTCAAAAATATGAGGAGCATGAAACGGTCTGAAAAATAGGAGGAGCATGAAGCGGTGTTGAAAAACATGAAGAGCCTGAAAAGGTGTGAAAAATATGAAGAGCTTCAAAAGTTGTCAAAAATATGATGAGCATGAACGGTCCGGAAAATAGCAGGAGCATGAAGCGGTCTTGAAAATCATGAAGAGCCTGAAAAGGTGTGAAAAATAAGAAGAGCTTCAAAATGTTTCAAAATTATGAGGAGAATGAACGGTCTGAAAAATAGGAGGAGCATGAAGCGGTGTTGAAAAACATGAAGAGCCTGAAAATGTGTGAAATATATGAAGAGTTTCAAAAGGTGTCAAAAATTTGAGGAGCATGAAACGGTCTGAAAAATAGGAGAAGTATGAAGTGGTGTTGAAAAACATGAAGAGCCTGAAAAGTAGTGAAAAATATGAAGAGCTTCAAAAGGTGTCAAACATATGAAGAACATGAAACGGTCTGAAAAATAGGAGGATCATGAAGCAGTGTTCAAAAACATGAAGAGCCTGAAAATGTGTGAAAAATATTCAGAGCTTCAAAATGTGTCAAATATATGAGGAGCATGAAACGGCCTGAAAAATAGGAGGAGCATGAAACGGTGATTAAAAACATGAAGAGCCTGAAAAGGTCTGAAAAATATGAAGAGCTTCAAAAGGTGTGAAATACATGAGGAGCATGAAACAGGCCGAAAAATAGCTGAAGCATGAAGTGGTGTGGAAAAACATGAAGAGCCTAAAATGTTGTGAGAAATATGAAGAGCTTCAAAAGATGTGAAATACATGAGGAGCAAGAAACTCTCTGAAAAATAGGAGGAGCATGAAGCGATGTCAAAAACATGAAGAGCCTAAAAAGTTGTGAGAAATATGAAGAGCTTCAAAAGGTGTCAAAAATGAGATGAGCATGAAACGGTCTGAAAAATAGGAGGAGCAAGAAGCGGTGTTGAAAAACATGAAGAGCCTAAAGAGTTGTGAAAAATATGAAAAGCTTCAAAAGGGGTCAAAAATGAGATGAGCATGAAACGGTCCGAAAAATAGGATGATCATGTAACGGTGTTGAAAAACATGAAGAGCCAGAAAAGGTTGAAAAATATGAAAAGCTTCAAAAGGGGTCAAAAATGAGATGAGCATGAAACGGACTGAAAAATAGGAGGATCATGAAACGATATTGAAAAACATGAAGAGCCTGAAAAGGTCTGAAAAATAATAGGAGCTTCAAAAGGTGTGAAAAATATGAGGAGCATGAATCGGTCTAAAAATAGGAGTAGCATGTAGGTGTATTCAAAAACATGAAGAGCCTGAAAACGTGTGAAAAATATTAAGAGCTTCAAAAGGTGTCAAAAATATGAGGAGCATGAAACGGTCTGAAAAATAGGAGGAGCATGAAGCGTCGTTGAAAAACGTGAAGAGCCTGAAAACGTGTGAAAAATATTAAGAGCTTCAAAAGGTGTGAAAAATATTAGGAGCATGAATCGGTCTGAAAAATAGGAGGAGCATGAAGCGTTGTTGAAAAACGTGAAGAGGCTGAAAATGTGTGAAAAATATTAAGAGCTTCAAAAGGTGTGAAAAATATGAAGAACTTCAAAAGGTATCAAAAATCGAAGAGCAGGAAATGGTCTGAAAAACAGGAGGAGCATGAAGTGGTGTTAAAAACATGAAGAGCCTGAAAAGGTGTGAAATATAGGAAGAGCTTCAAAAGGTGTCAAAAGTATGAGGAGAATGAAACGGTCTAAAAATAGGAGGAGAATGAAGTGGTGTTGAAAAACATGAAGAGCTTGAAAAGTGTGAAAAATATGAAGAGCTTCTAAAGGTGTCAAAAATATGAGGAGCATGAAAAGGTCTGAAAAATAGGAGAAGCATGAAGTGGTGTTGAAAAAAAAAAGAGCTTGAAAAGTGTGAAAAATATGAAGAGCTTCAAAAGGTGTCAAAAATATGAGGAGCATGAAACGGTCTGAAAAATAGGAGGAGCATGAAGCGGTGTTGAAAAACATGAAGAGCCTGAAAACGTGTGAAAAAATATGAAGAGCTTCAAAAGGTGTGAAAAATATGAAGAGCTTCAAAAGGTGTCAAAAATTTGAGGAGCAAGAGACCGTCTGAAAAACAGGAGGAGCATGAAGCGGTGTTGAAAAACATGAAGAGCATGAAAAGATGCCCAAAACATGAAGAGCTTCAAATGGTGTTAAAAATATGAGGAGCATAAAACGTTCTGAAGTATAGGAGGAGCATGAAGCGGTGTTGAAAAACATGAAGAGCATGAAAAGGTGCCAAAAATATGAAGAGCTTCAAAAGGTATCAAAAATGGGAGCAGCATGAAACGGTCGGAAAAATAGGAGGAGCATGAAGCGATGTTGAAAAACATGAAGAGCCTGAAAAGGTGTGAAATACTTGAAGAGCTTCAAAAGGTGTCAAAAATAGGAGGAGTCTGAAACGGTCTGAAATCTAGGAGGAGCATGAAGTGGTACTGAAAAACATGAAGAAACTGTAAAGATGTGAAAAATATGAAGAGCTTCAAAAGGTGTCAAAAATGTGAGGAGCATGAAACGGTCAGAAAAATAGGAGGAGCATGAAGCGGTGTCAAAAATATGAAGAGCCTCAAAAGTTGTGAAAAATATGAAGAGCTACAAAAAGTGTCAAAAATACGAGGATCATGAAACGGTCTGAAAAATAGGAGAAGCATGAAGTGTTGTTGAAAAACATGAAGAGCCTGAAAAGGTGTGAAATATATGAAGAGCTTCAAAAGGTGTCAAAAATATGAGGAGCATGAAACGGTGTGAAAATAGGAGGAGGATGAAACGGTCTGAAAAATAATAGGAGCATGAATCGATGTTGAAAACATGAAGAGCATGAAGAGGTGTGAAAAATATGAAGAGCTTCAAAAGGTGTCAAAAATATTAGGAGCAAGAAACGGTCTGAAAAATAGGAGGAGCATGAAGCGGTGTTGAAAAACATGAAGAGCCTGAAAATGTGTGAAAAATATGAAGGGCTTTAAAAGATGTCAAAAATATGAGGCGCCTGTAACGGTCTGAAAAATAGGAGGAGCATGAAGCGGTGTTGAAAAACATGAAGAGCTTGAAATGGGGTGAAATATATGAAGAGCTTCAAAAGGTGTCAAAAATAGGAGGAGTATGAAACGGTCTGAAATCTAGGAGGAGCATGAAGTGTTATTGAAAACCATGAAGAGCCTGAAAAGGTGTGAAAAATAAGAAGAGCTTCAAAATGTTTCAAAATTATGAGGAGAATGAACGGTCTGAAAAATAGGAGGAGCATGAAGCGGTGTTGAAAAACATGAAGAGCCTGAAAAGGTGTGAAAAATAAGAAGAGCTTCAAAATGTTTCAAAAATATGTGGAGCAAGTAACGGTTTGAAAATTAGGAGGAGCATGAAGCGGTGTTCAAAAACATGAAGATCCTGAAAAGGTGTGAAAAATACGAAGAGCTTCAAAAGGTGTGAAATACATGAGGAGCATGAAACCGTCTGAAAAATAGGAAGAGCATGAAGCGATGTTCAAAAACATGAAGAGCCTGAAATGGTGTGAAAAATATCAAGAGTTTCAAAAGGTGTGAAAAATATGATGAGCATGAAATGGTCTGAAAAATAGGAGGAGCAAGAAGCGGTGTTCAAAAACATGAAGAGCCTGAAAAGGTGTGAAAAAGATGAAGAGCTTCAAAAGCTGTCAAAAATATGAGGAGCATGAAATGGTCTGAAAAATAGGAGGAGAATGAAGCGGTGTTTAAAAACATGAAGAGCCTGAAAAGGTGTTGAAAAATATGAAGAGACTCAAAACTTGTCAAAAATATGAGGAGCATGAAACGGTCTGAAAAATAGGAGGAGCATGAAAAGATGTTGAAAAACATGAAGAGCCTGAAAACGTGTGAAAATATGAAGATCTTCAAAAGGTGTGAAAAATATGAAGAGCTTCAAAAGGTGTCAAAAATGAGATGAGCATGAAACTGTCTGAAAAATGGGAGGAGCATGAAGTGGTGTTCAAAAAAATGAAGAGCCTAAAAAGGTGTGAAAAATATGCAGACTTTCAAAAGAAATAAAAAATATGAAGAGCATGAAACGGTCTGAAAAGTAGGAGGAGCATGAAGCGGTATTCAAAAACATGAAGAGCCTGAAAAGGTGTGAAAAAAGTGAAGAGCTTCAAAAGGTCTCAAAAAAATGAGTAGCATGAAACGGTCTGAAAAATCGGAGGAGCATGAAGCGGTGTTCAAAAACCTGAAGAGCCTGAAAAGGTGTGAAAAATATGACGAGCTTCAAAACGTGTCAAAAATATGAGGAGCATGATACGGTCTGAAAAATAGGAGGAGTAAGAAGCGGTGTTGAAAAACATGAAGAACCTGAAAAGGTGTGAAAAATATGAAGAACTTCAAAAGGTGTGAAAAATATGAGGAGCATGTAACGGTCTGAATAATAGGAGGAGCATGAAGCGGTGTTCATAAACATGGAGACCCTGAAAAGTTGTGAAAAATATGAAGAACTTCAAAAGGTGTGAAAAATATGAAGAGCTTCAAAATGTGTCAAAAAGAGATGAGCATGAAACGGTCTGAAAAATAGGAGGAACATGAAGTGGCTTTGAAAAACCTGAAGAGCCTGAAAAGGTGTGAGAAATATGAAGAGTTTCAAAAGGTATCAAAAATATGAGGAGACTGAAACGGTCTGAAAAATAAGAGGAGCATGAAGCGGTGTTCAAAAACATGAAGAGTCTGAAAAGGTGTGGAATATATGAAGACCTTCAAAAGGTGTCAAAGGTATGAGGAGAATGAAACGGTCTGAAAAATACGAGGAGCATGAAACGGTGTTCAAAAACATGAAGAGCCTGAAAAGATGTGAAAAATATGAAGAGCTTCAAAAGGTGTCAAAAATATGAGGAGCATGAAACGGTCTGAAAAATAGAAGCAGCATGAAGCGGTGTTGAAATAGATAAAGAGCCTGAAAACGTCTGAAAAATATGAAGAGATTCAAAAGGTGTGAAAAATATGAAGAGCTTCAAAAGGTGTGAAAAGAATGAAGAGCTTCAAAAGGTGTCAAAAATATGAGGAACATGAAATGGTCTGAAAAATTGGAGGAGCATGAAGCCGTGTTCAAAAACATGAACAGCTTGAAAATGTGTGAAAAATATGAAGAGCCTGAAAAGTTATGAAAAATACGAAGAGCTTCAAAAGGTTTCAAACATAAGAGGAGCATGAAACGGTCTGAAAAATAGGAGGAGCATGAAACGGTGTTCAAAAACATGAAGAGCCTGAAAATGGTGTGAAAAATATCAAAGGCTTCAAAAAGTGTCAAAAATGAGATGTGCATGAAACGGTCAGAAAAATAGGAGGAGCATGAAACGGTGTTCAAAAACATGAAGAGCCTGAAAAGGTGTGAAAAATATGAAGTACTTCAAAAGGTGTCAAATATATGAGGAGCATGAAACGGTCTGAAAAATAGGAGGATCATAAAGCGGTGTTGAAAAACATGAAGAGCCTGAAAATGGTGTGAAAAATATCAAAGGCTTCAAAAAGTGTCAAAAATGAGATGTGCATGAAACGGTCAGAAAAATAGGAGGAGCATGAAACGGTGTTCAAAAACATGAAGAGCCTGAAAAGGTGTGAAAAATATGAAGAGCCTCAAAAAATGTCAAAAATATGAGGAATATGAAACGGTCTGAAAAATAGGAGGATCATAAAGCGGTGTTGAAAAACATGAAGAGCCTGAAAATGGTGTGAAAAATATGAAGAGCTTCAAAAGGAGTCAAAAATGAAATGTGCATGAAACGGTCTGAAAAATATGAGGAGCATGAAGTGGTTGTGAAAAACATGAAAAGCCTGAAAATGTGTGCAAAATATTAAGAGATTCAAAAGGTGTGAAATACATGAGGAGCATGAAATGGTCTGAGAAATAGGAGGAGCATGAAGCGGTGTTGAAAAACATGTAGAGACTGAAAAGTTGTGAAAAATGTGAAGAGCTTCAAAAGGAGTGAAAAATAGGAGGAGCACGAAACGGTCTGAAAAATAGGAGGAGCATGAACCGGTGTTCAAACACATGAAAAGCCTGAAATGGTGTGAAAAATATGAAGAGCTTCAAATATATGAAAAATATGAAGAGCTTCAAAAGGTGTGAAAAATATGAAGAGCTTCAAAAGGTGTCAAAAATATGAGAAACATGAAACGGTCTGAAAAATTGGAGGAGCATGAAGCGGTGTTCAAAAACATGAAGAGCCTGAAAAGGTGTGAAAAATATGAAGAGCTTCAAAAGGTGTCAAAAATATGAGGAGCATGAAATGGTCTAAAAAATCGGAGGAGCATGAAATGGTGTTCAACACATGAAGAGACAGAAAAGGTGTGAAAAACATGAAGAGCTTCAAATGGTGTGAAATACATGAGGAGCATGAAACGGTCTGAAAAATAGGAGGAGCAAGAAGGTGTGCTCAAAAATATGAAGAGCCTGAAAAAGTGTGAAAAATATGAAGAGCTTCAAAAATATGAAAAATATGAAGAGCTTCAAAAGGTGTGAAAAATATGAGGAGCATGAAACGGTCTGAAAAATATGAGGAGCATGAAGCGCTGTTCAAAAACATGAAGAGCCTAAAAGGTGTGAAAAATATGAAGAGCTTCAAAAGGTGTCAAAAATATGAGGAGCATGAAATGGCCTCAAAAATAGGAGGAGCATGAATCGGTGATGAAAAACATGGAGAGCCTGAAAAGGTGTGAAAAATATGAAGAGCTTCAAAAGGTTTCAAAATGTGTGGAGCATGAAACGGTCTGAAAAATAGGAGGAGCATGAAGCGGTGTTGAAAAACATGAAGAGCCTGAAAAGGTGTGAAAAATATGAAGAGCTTGAAAAGGTGTGAAAAATATGAAGAACTTCAAAAGGTGTGAAACATATGAAGAGCTTCAAAACGTGTGAAATACATGAGGAGCATGAAACTCTCTGAAAAATAGAAGGAGCATGAAGTGGTGTTCAAAAACATGAAGAGCCTGAAAAGGTGTGAAAAATATGAAAAGCTTCAAAAGGTGTCAAAAATATGAGGAGCATGAAACGGGCTGAAAAACAGGAGAAGCATGAAGTGGTGTTGAAAAACATGAAGATCCTGAAAAGGTGTGAAAAATATGAAGAGCTTCAAAAGTGTGAAATACATGACGAGCATGAAATGGCCTGAAAAATACGAGGAACATGAAACGGTGTTCAAAAACATGAAGAGCCTGAAAAGGTGTGAACAATAAGAAGAGCTTCAAAAGGTGTCAAAAATATGAAGAGCTTCAAAAAGGATGAAAAATATGAGGAGCATGAAACTGTCAGAAAAATAGGAGGATCATGAAGCGGTGTTGAAAAACATGAAGAGCCTGAAAAGGTGAGAAAAATACGAAGAGCTTCTAAAGGTGTGAAAAATATGAGGAGCATGAAACGGTCTCAAAATAGGAGGAGCATGAAACGGTCTGAAAAATAGGAGGAGCATGAAGCGGTGATGAAAAAATAGAAGAGCATGAAATGGTTTGAAGAATATAAGGAGCTTCAAAAGGTATCAAAAATAGTAGTAGCATGAAACGGTGTTGAAAAACTTGAAGAGCCTGAAAATGTGTAAAATATGAACAGGTTAAAAGGTGTCAAAATATGAGGAGCATGAAACGGTCTGAAAAATAAGAGGAGCATGAAGCGGTGATGAAAAAAAAGAAGAGCATGAAATGGTTTGAAGAATATGAGGAGCTTCAAAAGGTATCAAAAATAGGAGTAGCATGAAGCCGTGTTGAAAAACATGAAGAGCCTGAAAAGGTGTGAAAAATATGAAGAGCTTCAAAAGGTATCAAAAATAGGAGTAGCATGAAGAGGTGTTCAAAAATATGAAGAGCCTGAAAAGGTGTGAAAAATATGAAGAGCATGAAACGGTCTGAAAAATAGGTGGAGCATGAAGCGGTGTTCAGAAGCATGAAGAGCCTGAAAACTGTGAAAAATATGAAGAGCTTCAAAAAGTGTGAAAAATATGAAGAGTTTCAAAAGGTGTGAAAAATATGAGGAGCATGAAACGGTCTGAAAAATAGGAGGAGCATGAAACAGTGTGTAAAAAATGAAGAGCATGAATAGGTGTGAAAATTATGAAGAGCTTTAAAAGGTTTGAAAAATATGACGAGCATGAAATTGTCTGAAAAATTGGAGGAGCATGAAGCGGTGTTGAAATACATGAAGAGCCTGTAAAGGTTTGAAAAATATGAAGAGCTTAAAAAGGTGTGAAAAATATGAAGAGCTTCAAAATTTGTCAAAAATAAGAGGAGAAAGACACGGTCTGAAAAATAGGAGGAGCATGAAGCGGTGTTGAAATACATGAAGAGCCTGTAAAGGTTTGAAAAATATGAAGAGCTTCAAAAGGTGTGAAAAATATGAAGAGCTTCAAAATGTGTCAAAAATAGGAGGAGCATGACACGGTCTGAAAAATAGGAGGAGCATGAAGCGGTGTTGAAAAACATGAAGAGCCTGAAAAGGTGTAAAAAACATGAAGAGCCTAAAAAGGTGTCAAAAATATGAGGAATATGAAACGGTCTGAAAAATAGGAGGATCATGAAGAGGTGTTGAAAAACATGAAGTTCCTGAAAAGGTGTGAAATATATGAAGAGCTTCAAAAGTTGTGAAATATATGAGGAGCATGAAACGGTCTGAAAAATAGGAGGAGCATGAAACGGTGTTCAAAAACATGAAGAGCTTCAAAAGGTGTGAAAAATATGAACAGCTTCAAAAGGTGTCAAAAATGAGATGAGTAAAAAACGGTCTGAAAAATGGGAGGAACATGAAGTTGTGTTGAAAATAATGAAGAGCCTGAAAAGGTGTGAAAAATATGAGGAGCATGATACGGTCTGAAAAATAGGAGGAGCATGAAGTGGTAGTGAAAAAACATGAAGAGCCTGAAAACGTGTGCAAAATATGACGAGCTTCAAAAGGTGTGAAATACATGAGAAGCTTGAAACGGTCTGAAAAATAGGAGGAGCATGAAGCGATGTTGAAAAACATGAAGAGCCTTAAAATGTGTGAAAAATATGAAGAGCTTCAAAAAGTGTGAAAAATATGAGGATCATGAAACGGTCTGAAAAATAGGAGGAGCATGAAGCGGTGTTGAAAAACATGAAGAGCCTGAAAAGGTGTGACAAATATGAAGAGCTTCAAAAGGTGTGAAATACATGAGGAGCATGAAACGATCTGAAAAACAGGAGGAGCATGAAGCGGTGTTCAAAAACATGCAGAGTCTGAAAAGGTGTGAAAAATATGAAGAGCTTCAAAAGGTTTGAAAAATATGAAGAGCTTCAAAAGGTGTCAAAAATGAGATGAGCATGAAACGGTCTGAAAAATAGGAGGAGCATGAAGCGGTGTTCAAAAACATGAAGAGCCTGAAAAGGTGTGAGAAATATGAAGAGCTTCAAAAGATGTCAAAAATATGAGGAGCATGAAACGGTCTGAAAAATAGGAGGAGCATGAAATGGTGTTCAAACACATGAAGAGCCTGAAAAGGTGTGAAAAATATGAAGAGCTTCAAAAGGTGTGAAATACATGAGGAGCATTAAACGGTTTAAAAATTAGGAGGAGCATGAAGCGGTGTTCAAAAACATGAAGAGCCTGAAAAGGTGTTAAAAATATGAAGAGCTTCAAAAGGTGTGAAAAATATGAGGAGCATGAAACGGTCTGAAAAATAGGAGGAGCATGAAGCGGTGTTGAAAAACATGAGGAGCCTGAAAAGTTGTGAATAATATGAAGAGCTTCAAAAGGTGTGAAATACATGAGGAGCATGAAACGGTCTGAAAATA
This sequence comes from Dama dama, assembly GCF_033118175.1. Lineage (NCBI taxonomy): Eukaryota > Metazoa > Chordata > Mammalia > Artiodactyla > Cervidae > Dama > Dama dama. Next base: position 4,823,100 of record NW_026870905.1, on the reverse strand, counting down.
GGAGGAGCATGAAGCGGTGTTCAAAAACATGCTGAGACTGAAATCTTGTGAAAAATATGAAGAGCTTCAAAAGGTGTGAAAAATATGAAGAGCTTCAGAAGATGTCAAAAATGAGATGAGCATGAAACGGTCTGAAAAATAGGAGGAGCATGAACCGGTGTCGAAAAACCTGAAGAGCCTGAAAAGGTGTGAAAAATATGAAGAGCTCCAAAAGGTGTGAAAAATATGAGGAGCATGATACGGTCTGAAAAATAGGAGGAGCATGAACCGGTGTTCAAAAACATGAAGAGCCTGAAAAGGTGTGAAAAATATGAACAGCTTCAAAAGGTGTGAAAAATATGAGGAGCATGAAACGGTCTGAAAAATAGGAGGAGCATGAAGCGGTGTTGAAAAACATGAGGAGCCTGAAAAGGTGTGACAAATATGAAGAGCTTCAAAAGGTGGGAAATACATGAGGAGCATGAAACGGTCTCAAAAATAGGAGGAGCATGAAGCGGTGTTCAAAAACATGCAGAGTCTGAAAAGGGGTGAAAAATATGAAGAGCTTCAAAAGGTTTGAAAAATATGAAGAGCTTCAAAAGGTGTGAAAAATATGAAAAGCTTCAAAAGGTGTCAAAAATATGAGGACCATGAAACGGTCTGCAAAATAGGAGGAGCATGAAGTGGTGTTGAAAAACATGAAGAGCCTGAAAACGTGTGAAAAAAATGAAGAGCTTCAAAAGGTGTGAAAAATATGAAGAGCTTCAAAAGGTGTCAAAAATGAGATGAGTGTAAAACGGTCTGAAATGTGGGAGGAGCATGAAGTGGTGTTGAAAATAATGAAGAGCCTGAAAAGGTGTGAAATATATGAAGAGCTTCAAAAGGTGTGAAAAAAAAGAGGAGCATGATACGGTCTGAAAAATAGGAGGAGCATGAATTGGTTGTGAAAAAACATGAAGAGCCTGAAAACGCGTGCAAAATATGAAGAGCTTCAAAAGGTGTGAAATACATGAGGAGCATGAAACGGTCTGAAAAATAGGAGGAGCAAGAAACGGTGTTGAAAAACATGAAGAGACTGACGAGGTGTCAGAAATATGAAGAGCTTCAAAAGGTGTCAAAAGTATGAGGAGCATGAAACGGTCTGAAAAATAGGAGGAGCAACAAGGGGTGTTGAAATACATGAAGAGCCTGAAAATGTGTAAAAAATATAAAGAGCTTCAAAAGATGTGAAAAATACGAAGAGCTTCAAAAGGTGTCAAAAATATGAGGAGCATGAAACTGTCTGAAAAATAGGAGGAGCATGAAGCTGTGTTCAAAAACATGAAGAGCCTGAAAAGGTGTGAAATATATAAAGAGCTTCAAAAAGTGTCAAAATATGAGGAGCATGAAACGGTCTGAATAATAGGAGGAGAATGTAACGGTGATCAAAAACATGAAGAGCCTGAAAAGTTGTGAAAAATATGAAAAGCTTCAAAAGGTGTCAAAAATGAGATGAGCATGAAACGGTCTGAAAAATAGGAGGAGCATGAAGCGGTGTTCAAAAACATGAAGAGCCTGAAAAGTTGTGAAAAATATGAAAAGCTTCAAAAGGTGTCAAAAATGAGATGAGCATGAAACGGTCTGAAAAATAGGAGGAGCATGAAGCGGTGTTCAAAAACTTGAAGAGCCTGAAACGTTGTGAAAAATATGAAAAGCTTGAAAAGGTTTCAAAAAAGAGATGAGCATGAAACGGTCTGAAAAATAGGAAGAGCATGAAGTGGTGTTGAAAAAATGAAGAGCCTGAAAAGGTGTGAAAAATATGAAGATCATCAAAATGTATCAAAAATATGAGCAGCATGAAACGGTCTGCAAAAAAGGAGGAGCATGAAGTGGTGTTGAAAAACTTGAAGAGCCTGAAAAAGTGTGAAAAATATGAAAAGCTTCAAAAGATGTCAAAAATATGAGGAGCATGAAACGGTCTGAAAAATAGGAGGAGCATGAAGTGGTGTTGAAAAACATGAAGAGCCTGAAAAGGTGTGAAAAATATGAAGAGCTTCAAAAGGTGTCAAAAATATCAGGAGCATGAAACGATCTGAATAATCGGAGGAGCAGGAAACGGATTTCAAAAACATGAAAGGCCTGAAAAGGTGTGAAAAATATGAAGAGCTTCAAAAGGTGTCAAAAATATGAGGATCATGAAACGGTCTGAAAATTAGGAGGAGCATGAAATGGTGTTCAAACACATGAAGAGCCTGAAAAGGTGTGAAAAATATGAAGAGCTTCAAAAGGTGTGAAATACATGAGGAGCATTAAACGGTTTAAAAATTAGGAGGAGCATGAAGCGCTGTTCAAAAACATGAAGAGCCTGAAAAGGTGTTAAAAATATGAAGAGCTTCAAAAGGTGTGAAAAATATGAGGAGCATGAAACGGTCTGAAAAATAGGAGGAGCATGAAGCGGTGTTGAAAAACATGAGGAGCCTGAAAAGTTGTGAATAATATGAAGAGCTTCAAAAGGTGTGAAATACATGAGGAGCATGAAACGGTCTGAAAATAGGAGGAGCATGAAGCGGTGTTCAAAAACATGCTGAGACTGAAATCTTGTGAAAAATATGAAGAGCTTCAAAAGGTGTGAAAAATATGAAGAGCTTCAGAAGATGTCAAAAATGAGATGAGCATGAAACGGTCTGAAAAATAGGAGGAGCATGAACCGGTGTCGAAAAACCTGAAGAGCCTGAAAAGGTGTGAAAAATATGAAGAGCTCCAAAAGGTGTGAAAAATATGAGGAGCATGATACGGTCTGAAAAATAGGAGGAGCATGAACCGGTGTTCAAAAACATGAAGAGCCTGAAAAGGTGTGAAAAATATGAACAGCTTCAAAAGGTGTGAAAAATATGAGGAGCATGAAACGGTCTGAAAAATAGGAGGAGCATGAAGCGGTGTTGAAAAACATGAGGAGCCTGAAAAGGTGTGACAAATATGAAGAGCTTCAAAAGGTGGGAAATACATGAGGAGCATGAAACGGTCTCAAAAATAGGAGGAGCATGAAGCGGTGTTCAAAAACATGCAGAGTCTGAAAAGGGGTGAAAAATATGAAGAGCTTCAAAAGGTTTGAAAAATATGAAGAGCTTCAAAAGGTGTGAAAAATATGAAAAGCTTCAAAAGGTGTCAAAAATATGAGGACCATGAAACGGTCTGCAAAATAGGAGGAGCATGAAGTGGTGTTGAAAAACATGAAGAGCCTGAAAACGTGTGAAAAAAATGAAGAGCTTCAAAAGGTGTGAAAAATATGAAGAGCTTCAAAAGGTGTCAAAAATGAGATGAGTGTAAAACGGTCTGAAATGTGGGAGGAGCATGAAGTGGTGTTGAAAATAATGAAGAGCCTGAAAAGGTGTGAAATATATGAAGAGCTTCAAAAGGTGTGAAAAAAAAGAGGAGCATGATACGGTCTGAAAAATAGGAGGAGCATGAATTGGTTGTGAAAAAACATGAAGAGCCTGAAAACGCGTGCAAAATATGAAGAGCTTCAAAAGGTGTGAAATACATGAGGAGCATGAAACGGTCTGAAAAATAGGAGGAGCAAGAAACGGTGTTGAAAAACATGAAGAGACTGACGAGGTGTCAGAAATATGAAGAGCTTCAAAAGGTGTCAAAAGTATGAGGAGCATGAAACGGTCTGAAAAATAGGAGGAGCAACAAGGGGTGTTGAAATACATGAAGAGCCTGAAAATGTGTAAAAAATATAAAGAGCTTCAAAAGATGTGAAAAATACGAAGAGCTTCAAAAGGTGTCAAAAATATGAGGAGCATGAAACTGTCTGAAAAATAGGAGGAGCATGAAGCTGTGTTCAAAAACATGAAGAGCCTGAAAAGGTGTGAAATATATAAAGAGCTTCAAAAAGTGTCAAAATATGAGGAGCATGAAACGGTCTGAATAATAGGAGGAGAATGTAACGGTGATCAAAAACATGAAGAGCCTGAAAAGTTGTGAAAAATATGAAAAGCTTCAAAAGGTGTCAAAAATGAGATGAGCATGAAACGGTCTGAAAAATAGGAGGAGCATGAAGCGGTGTTCAAAAACATGAAGAGCCTGAAAAGTTGTGAAAAATATGAAAAGCTTCAAAAGGTGTCAAAAATGAGATGAGCATGAAACGGTCTGAAAAATAGGAGGAGCATGAAGCGGTGTTCAAAAACTTGAAGAGCCTGAAACGTTGTGAAAAATATGAAAAGCTTGAAAAGGTTTCAAAAAAGAGATGAGCATGAAACGGTCTGAAAAATAGGAAGAGCATGAAGTGGTGTTGAAAAAATGAAGAGCCTGAAAAGGTGTGAAAAATATGAAGATCATCAAAATGTATCAAAAATATGAGCAGCATGAAACGGTCTGCAAAAAAGGAGGAGCATGAAGTGGTGTTGAAAAACTTGAAGAGCCTGAAAAAGTGTGAAAAATATGAAAAGCTTCAAAAGATGTCAAAAATATGAGGAGCATGAAACGGTCTGAAAAATAGGAGGAGCATGAAGTGGTGTTGAAAAACATGAAGAGCCTGAAAAGGTGTGAAAAATATGAAGAGCTTCAAAAGGTGTCAAAAATATCAGGAGCATGAAACGATCTGAATAATCGGAGGAGCAGGAAACGGTTTTCAAAAACATGAAGAGCCTGAAAAGGTGTGAAAAATATGAAGAGCTTCAAAAGGTGTCAAAAATATGAGGATCATGAAACGGTCTGAAAATTAGGAGGAGCATGAAGCGTTGTTTAAAAACTTGAAGAGCCTGAAAAAGTTTGAAAAATATGAAGAGCTTCAAAAGGTGTCAAAAATATGAGAAGCATGAAACGGTGTTCAAAAACATGAAGAGCCTGAAAAGGTGTGAAAAATATGAAGAGCTTCAAAAGGTGTCAAAAATATGCGGACCATGAAACGGTCTGAAAAATAGGAGGAGCATGAAGCGGTGTTGAAAAACATGAAGAGTCTGAAAAGGTGTGAAATATATGAAGAGCTTCAAAAGGTGTAAAAAATATGAGGAGTTTGAAACGGTCTGAAAAATATGAGGATCTGGTTTCCTCATTGTGTATGCCCAGAAGTGGAATTGCTGGGTCATATGGCAGTTCTATTTCCAGTTTTTTAAGAAATCTCTTCACCGTTTTCCATAGCCGCTGTACTAGTGTGCATTCCCACCAACAATATAAGAGGGTTCCCTTTTCTCCACTCCCTCTCCAGCATTTATTGCTTGTAGACTTTTGGATAGCAGCCATCCTGACTGGCATGTAATGGTACCTCATTGTGGTTTTCATTTGCATTTCTCTAATAATGAGTGATGTTGAGCATCTTTTCATGTGTTTGTTATCCATCTGTATGTCTTCTTTGGAGAAATGTCTGTTTAGTTCTTTGGCTCATTTTTTATTGGGTCATTTATTTTTCTGGAATTGAGCTGCAGGATTTGCTTGTATATTTTTGAGATTAATCCTTTGTCTGTTTCTTCATTTGCTATTATTTTCTCCCAATCTGAGGGCTGTCTTTTCACCTTACTTATAGTTTCCTTTGTAGTGCAAAAGCTTTTAAGTTTCATTAGGTCCCATTTGTTTAGTTTTGCTTTTATTTCCAATATTCTGGGAGGTGGGTCATAGAGGATCTTGCTTTGATTTATGTCGGAGAGTGTTTTGCCTATCTTCTCCTCTAGGAGTTTTATAGTTTCTGGTCTTACATTTAGATCTTTAATCCATTTTGAGTTTATTTTTGTGTATGGTGTTAGAAAGTGTTCTATTTTCATTCTTTTACAAGTGGTTGACCAGTTTTCCCAGCACCACTTGTTAAAGAGGTTGTCTTTTTTCCATTGCATATCCTTGCCTCCTTTGTCAAAGATAAGGTGTCCATAGGTTCGTCTGAAAGAGACACGTGCACCCCAATGTTCATCGCAGCACTGTTTATAATAGCCAGGACATGGAAGCAACCTAGATGCCCGTCAGCAGATGAATGGATAAGAAAGCTGTGGTACATATACACCATGGAATATTACTCAGCCATTAAAAAGAATTCATTTGAATCAGTCCTAATGAGATGGATGAAGCTGGAGCCCATTTTACAGAGTGAAGTAAGCCAGAAAGATAAAGAACATTACAGCATACTGACACATGTATATGGAATTTAGAAAGGTGACAACGATAACCCTATATGCAGAACAGAAAAAGAGACACAGAAATACAGAACAGACTTTTAAACTTTGTGGGAGAATGTGAGGGTGGGATATTTCAAAAGAACAGCATGTATGCTATCTATGGTGAAACAAATCACCAGCACAGGTAGGATGCACGAGACAAGTGCTCCGGCTTGGTGCACTGGGAAGACCCAGAGGAATCGGGTGGAGAGGGAGGTGGGAGGGGGAATCGGGACTGGGAATACATGTAAATCCATGGCTGATTCATATCAAAGTATGACAAAACCCACTGGAAAAAAAAAAAAAATAAACAAAAAAAATAAAAAAAAATAACAATAAAAAAAAAATAAGAGGAGCATGAAACGGTGTTCAAAAACATGAAGAGCCTGAAAAGGTGTGAAAAATATGAAGAGCTTCAAAACGTGTCAAAAATATGAGGAGCATGAAACAATCTGAAAAATAGGAGGAGCATTAAGCAGTGTTCAAAAACATGAAGAGCCTGAAAAGGTGTGAAAAATATGAAGAGCTTCAAAACGTGTCAAAAATATGAGGAGCATGAATCGCTCTGAAAAATAGGAGGAGCATGAAGCAGTATTCAAAAACATGAAGAGACTGAAATGTGCGAAAAATATGAAGAGCTTCAAAACGTGACAAAATATGAGGAGCATGAAACGGTCTGAAATATAGGAGGTGCATGAAGTGGTGTTGAAAAACATGAAGAGCCTGAAAAGGTTTGAAAAATATGAAGAGCTTCAAAGGTGTCAAAATTATGAGGAGCATGAAACGGTCTGAAATATAGGAGGTGCATGAAGAGGTGTTGAAAAACATGAAGAGCCTGAAAAGATGTGAAATATATGAAGAGCTTCAGAAGCTGTCAAAAATATGAGGAGCATGAAACGGTCTGAAAAATAGGAGGAATATGAAACGGTGTTGAAAAATATGAAGAGCTTGAAAAGGTGTGAAAAAAATGAAGAGCTTCAAAAGGTGTGAAAAATATGAGTAGCATGAAACGGTCTGAAAAGTAGAAGGAGCATGAAAAGGTGTTCAAAAACATGAAGAGCCTGAAAAGGTGTGAAATATAGGAAGAGCTTCAAAAGGTGTGAAATACATGAGGAGCATGAAACGGTCTGAAAAATAGGAGGAGCATGAACTGGTTGTGAAAAACATGAAGAGCCTGAAAAGGTGGGAAAAATATGAAGAGCTTCAAAAGGTGTGAAAAATATGAGGAGCATGAAACGGTCTGAAAAATAGGAGGAGGATGAAACGGTAATCAAAAACATGAAGAGCCTGAAAAGGTGTGAAAAATTTGAAGAGCTTCAAAAGGTGTGAAATACATGAGGAGCATGAAACGGTCTGAAAAATAGGAGGAGCATGAAGCGGTGTTCAAAAAAATGCAGAGACTGAAAAGTTGTGAAAAATATGAAGAGCTTTAAAGGTGTGAAAAATATGAAGAAGTTCAAAATGTGTCAAAAATGAGATGAGCATGAAACGGTCTGAAAAATAGGAGGAGCATGATGCGGTGTTCAAAAACATGAAGAGCCTGAAAAGTTGTGAAAAATATGAAGAGCTTCAAAAGGTGTCAAATATATGAGGAGCATGAAACGGTCTGAAATATAGGAGGAGCATGAAGCGGTGTTCAAAAACATGAAGTGCCTGAAAAGGTGTGAAAAATCTGAAGAGCTTCAAAAGGTTTTAAAAATATGAGGAGCAAGAAATTGTCTGAAAAATAAAGGAGCATGAAGCGATGTTCAAAAACATGAAGAGCCTGAAAAGGTGTGAAAAATATGACGAGCTTCAAAAGTTGTCTAAAATATGAAGAGCATGAAACCGTCTGAAAAATAGGAGGAGCATGAAGCGGTGTTCAAAAACATGAAGAGCCTGAAAAGGTGTGAAAAATATGAAGAGCTTCAAAAGGTTTGAACTACATGAGGAGCATTAAACGGTCTGAAAAATAGCAGGAGCATTAAGTGGTGTTGAAAAACCTGAAGAGCCTGAAAAGATGTGAAAAATATGAAGAGCGTCAAAAGGTGTAAAAAAAATATGAAGAGCCTGAAACGGTCTGAAAAATAGGAGGAGCATGAAGCGGTGTTTAAAAACATGAAGAGCCTGAAAAGGTGTGAAATATATGAAGAGCTTCAAAAGGTGTGAAAAATATGGAGAGCTTCAAAAGGTGTCAAAAATATGAAGAGCATGAAACGGTCTGAAAAATAGGGGGAGCATGAAATGGTGTTCAAAAACATGAAGAGCCTGAAAAGGTGTGAAATATATGAAGAGCCTGAAAAGGTGTGAAAAATATGAAGAGCTTCAAAAGGTGTCAAAAATATGAAGAGCATGAAACTGTCTGAAAAATAGGAGGAGCATTAAATGGTGTTCAAAAACATGAAGAGCCTGAAAAGGTGTGAAAAATATGAAAAGCTTCAAAGGTGTGATATACATGAGGAGCATGAAACGGTCTGAAAAATAGGAGAAGCATGAAGTGATGTGGAAAAACATGAACAGCCTGAAAAGGTGTGAAAAATATGAAGAGCTTCAAAAGGTGTGAAATACATGAGGAGCATGAAACTCTCTGAAAAATAGGAGGAGCATGAAGTGGTGTTCAAAAACATGAAGAGCCTGAAAATGTGTGAAAAATATGAAGAGCTTCAAAAGGTGTGAAATATATGAGGATCTTCAAAAGGTGTGAAAAATATGAAGAGCTTCAAAAGATGTCAAAAATATGAAAAGCATGAAACGGTCTGAAAAATAGGAGGAGCATGAAATGGTGTTCAAAAACATGAAGAGCCTGAAAATGTGTGAAAAATTTGAAAAGGTTCAAAGGTTTGAAATACATGAGGAGCATGAAACGGTCTGAAAAATAGGAGAAGCATGAAGTGGTGTGGAAAAAAATGAAGAGCCTGAAAAAGTGTGAAAAATATGAAGAGCTTCAAAAGGTGTGAAATATATGTGGAGCATGTATCTCTCTGAAAAATAGGAGGAGCATGAAGTGTTGTTGAAAAACATGAAGAGCCTGAAAAGATGTGAAAAATATGAAGAGCTCCAAAAGGTGTGAAAAATATGAGAAGCATGATACGATCTGAAAAATAGGAGGAGCATGAAGTGGTGTTCAGAAACATGGAGAGCCTAAAAAGGTGTGAAAAATATGAAGAGCTTCAAAAAGTGTCTAAAATATGAGGAGCTTGAAACGGTCTGAATAATAGGAGGAGCATGAAGCAGTGTTCACAAACATGAAGAGCCTGAAAAGGTGTGAAAAATATGAAGAGCTTCAAAACGTGTGAAATACATGAGGAGCATGAAAAGGTCTGAAAAATAGGAGGAGCATGAAATGGTGTTCAAAAACATGAAGAGCATGAAAAGGCGTGAAAATTATGAAGAGCTTCAAAAGGTGTCAAAAACATGAGGAGAATGAAACGGTCTGAAAAATAGGAGGAGCATGAAGCAGTGTTCAAAACATGAAGGGCCTGAAAAAGTGTGAAAAATATGAAGATCTTCAAAAGTTTGAAAAATATGAAGACCCTGAAAAGGTGTCAAAAATGAGATGAGCATGAAACAGTCTGAAAAGTAGGAGGAGCATGAAGTGTTGTTCAAAAACGTGAAGAGCCTGAAAAGTTGTGAAAAATATGAAGAGCTTGAAAAGGTGTGAAATACCTGAGGAGCATGAAACGGTCTGAAAAATAGGAGGAGCATGAAGCGGTGTTCAAAACATGAAGAGCCTGAAAAAGTGTGAAAAATATGAAGAGCTTCAAAAGGTTTAAAAAATAGGAGGAGGATGAAGCGGTGTTCAAAAACATGAAGAGCCTGAAAAAGTGTAATAAATATGAAGAGCTTATAAAATTGTCAAAAATATGAGGAGCATGGAGAGATGTTCAAAATCATGAAGAGGCTGATAAGGTGTGAAAAACATTAAGAGCTTCAAAAGGTTTGAAAAATAGGAGGAGCATGAAGCAGTGTTCAAAAACATGAAGAGCCTGAAAATGTGTGAAAAATATGAAGAGCTTATAAAATTGTCAAAAATATGAGGACCATGAAACGGTCTGAAAAATACGAGCAGCCTGAAAACGTCTGAAAAATAGGAGGAGCATGAAGCGGTGTTCAAAAACATGAAGGGCCTGAAAACGTGTGAAAAATATGAAGAGCTTCAAAAGGAGTCAAAAATATGCGGAGCCTGAAACGATCTGAAAAATAGGAGGAGCATGAAGCGGTGTTGAAAAACATGAAGAGCCGGAAAAGGTGTGAAAAATGTGAAGAGCTTCAAAAGGTGTCAAAAATATGAGGAGCATGAAACGGTCTGAAATATAAGAGGATCATGAAGCGGTGTTGAAAAACATGAAGAGCCTGAAAAGGTCTGATAAATGTGAAGAGCTTCAAAATGTGTCAAAAATATGAGGAGCATGAAACGGTCTGAAAAATAGGAGGAGTAAGAAGCGTTATTGAAATACATGAAGAGCCTGAAAACGTGTGAAGAATATGAAGAGCTCAAAAGGTGTGAAAAAAATGAAGAGCTTCAGAAGGTGTCAAAAATGAGATGAGCATGAAACGGCCTCAAAAATAGGAGGAGCAGGAAGTGGTGTTCAGAAACATGGAGAGCCTGAAAAGGTGTGAAAAATATGAAGAGCTTCAAAAGGTGTGAAAAACAGGAGGAACATGAAACGGTGTTCAAAAATATGAAGAGCCTGAAAAGGTGTGAAAAATATGAAGAGCTTCAAAAGGTTTGAACTACATGAGGAGCATTAATCGGTCTGAAAAATAGCAGGAGCATTAAGTGGTGTTGAAAAACCTGAAGAGCCTGAAAAGATGTGAAAAATATGAAGAGCGTCAAAAGGTGTAAAAAAAATATGAAGAGCCTGAAACGGTCTGAAAAATAGGAGGAGCATGAAGCGGTGTTTAAAACATGAAGAGCCTGAAAAGGTGTGAAATATATGAAGAGCTTCAAAAGGTGTGAAAAATATGGAGAGCTTCAAAAGTTGTCAAAAATATGAAGAGCATGAAACGGTCTGAAAAATAGGGGGAGCATTAAATGGTGTTCAAAAACATGAAGAGCCTGAAAAGGTGTGAAAAATATGAAAAGCTTCAAAGGTGTGATATACATGAGGAGCATGAAACGGTCTGAAAAATAGGAGAAGCATGAAGTGATGTGGAAAAACATGAACAGCCTGAAAAGGTGTGAAAAATATGAAGAGCTTCAAAAGGTGTGAAATACATGAGGAGCATGAAACTCTCTGAAAAATAGGAGGAGCATGAAGTGGTGTTCAAAAACATGAAGAGCCTGAAAATGTGTGAAAAATATGAAGAGCTTCAAAAGGTGTGAAATATATGAGGAGCTTCAAAAGGTGTGAAAAATATGAAGAGCTTCAAAAGATGTCAAAAATATGAAAAGCATGAAACGGTCTGAAAAATAGGAGGAGCATGAAATGGTGTTCAAAAACATGAAGAGCCTGAAAATGTGTGAAAAATTTGAAAAGCTTCAAAGGTTTGAAATACATGAGGAGCATGAAACGGTCTGAAAAATAGGAGAAGCATGAAGTGGTGTGGAAAAAAATGAAGAGCCTGAAAAAGTGTGAAAAATATGAAGAGCTTCAAAAGGTGTGAAATATATGTGGAGCATGTATCTCTCTGAAAAATAGGAGGAGCATGAAGTGGTGTTGAAAAACATGAAGAGCCTGAAAAGATGTGAAAAATATGAAGAGCTCCAAAAGGTGTGAAAAATATGAGAAGCATGATACGGTCTGAAAAATAGGAGGAGCATGAAGTGGTGTTCAGAAACATGGAGAGCCTAAAAAGGTGTGAGAAATATGAAGAGCTTCAAAAAGTGTCAAAAATATGAGGAGCTTGAAACGGTCTGAAAAATAGGAGGAGCATGAAGCAGTGTTCACAAACATGAAGAGCCTGAAAAGGTGTGAAATATATGAAGAGCTTCAAAACGTGTGAAATACATGAGGAGCATGAAAAGGTCTGAAAAATAGGAGGAGCATGAAATGGTGTTCAAAAACATGAAGAGCATGAAAAGGCGTGAAAATTATGAAGAGCTTCAAAAGGTGTCAAAAACATGAGGAGAATGAAACGGTCTGAAAAATAGGAGGAGCATGAAGCAGTGTTCAAAACATGAAGGGCCTGAAAAAGTGTGAAAAATATGAAGATCTTCAAAAGTTTGAAAAATATGAAGACCCTGAAAAGGTGTCAAAAATGAGATGAGCATGAAACAGTCTGAAAAGTAGGAGGAGCATGAAGTGTTGTTCAAAAACGTGAAGAGCCTGAAAAGTTGTGAAAAATATGAAGAGCTTGAAAAGGTGTGAAATACCTGAGGAGCATGAAACGGTCTGAAAAATAGGAGGAGCATGAAGCGGTGTTCAAAACATGAAGAGCCTGAAAAAGTGTGAAAAATATGAAGAGCTTCAAAAGGTTTAAAAAATAGGAGGAGGATGAAGCGGTGTTCAAAAACATGAAGAGCCTGAAAAAGTGTAATAAATATGAAGAGCTTATAAAATTGTCAAAAATATGAGGAGCATGGAGAGATGTTCAAAATCATGAAGAGGCTGATAAGGTGTGAAAAACATTAAGAGCTTCAAAAGGTTTGAAAAATAGGAGGAGCATGAAGCAGTGTTCAAAAACATGAAGAGCCTGAAAATGTGTGAAAAATATGAAGAGCTTATAAAATTGTCAAAAATATGAGGACCATGAAACGGTCTGAAAAATACGAGCAGCCTGAAAACGTCTGAAAAATAGGAGGAGCATGAAGCGGTGTTCAAAAACATGAAGGGCCTGAAAACGTGTGAAAAATATGAAGAGCTTCAAAAGGAGTCAAAAATATGCGGAGCCTGAAACGATCTGAAAAATAGGAGGAGCATGAAGCGGTGTTGAAAAACATGAAGAGCCGGAAAAGGTGTGAAAAATGTGAAGAGCTTCAAAAGGTGTCAAAAATATGAGGAGCATGAAACGGTCTGAAATATAAGAGGATCATGAAGCGGTGTTGAAAAACATGAAGAGCCTGAAAAGGTCTGATAAATGTGAAGAGCTTCAAAATGTGTCAAAAATATGAGGAGCATGAAACGGTCTGAAAAATAGGAGGAGTAAGAAGCGTTATTGAAATACATGAAGAGCCTGAAAACGTGTGAAGAATATGAAGAGCTCAAAAGGTGTGAAAAAAATGAAGAGCTTCAGAAGGTGTCAAAAATGAGATGAGCATGAAACGGCCTCAAAAATAGGAGGAGCAGGAAGTGGTGTTCAGAAACATGGAGAGCCTGAAAAGGTGTGAAAAATATGAAGAGCTTCAAAAGGTGTGAAAAACAGGAGGAACATGAAACGGTGTTCAAAAATATGAAGAGCCTGAAAAGGTGTGAAAAATATGAAGAGCTTCAAAAGGTTTGAACTACATGAGGAGCATTAATCGGTCTGAAAAATAGCAGGAGCATTAAGTGGTGTTGAAAAACCTGAAGAGCCTGAAAAGATGTGAAAAATATGAAGAGCGTCAAAAGGTGTAAAAAAAATATGAAGAGCCTGAAACGGTCTGAAAAATAGGAGGAGCATGAAGCGGTGTTTAAAACATGAAGAGCCTGAAAAGGTGTGAAATATATGAAGAGCTTCAAAAGGTGTGAAAAATATGGAGAGCTTCAAAAGTTGTCAAAAATATGAAGAGCATGAAACGGTCTGAAAAATAGGGGGAGCATTAAATGGTGTTCAAAAACATGAAGAGCCTGAAAAGGTGTGAAAAATATGAAAAGCTTCAAAGGTGTGATATACATGAGGAGCATGAAACGGTCTGAAAAATAGGAGAAGCATGAAGTGATGTGGAAAAACATGAACAGCCTGAAAAGGTGTGAAAAATATGAAGAGCTTCAAAAGGTGTGAAATACATGAGGAGCATGAAACTCTCTGAAAAATAGGAGGAGCATGAAGTGGTGTTCAAAAACATGAAGAGCCTGAAAATGTGTGAAAAATATGAAGAGCTTCAAAAGGTGTGAAATATATGAGGAGCTTCAAAAGGTGTGAAAAATATGAAGAGCTTCAAAAGATGTCAAAAATATGAAAAGCATGAAACGGTCTGAAAAATAGGAGGAGCATGAAATGGTGTTCAAAAACATGAAGAGCCTGAAAATGTGTGAAAAATTTGAAAAGCTTCAAAGGTTTGAAATACATGAGGAGCATGAAACGGTCTGAAAAATAGGAGAAGCATGAAGTGGTGTGGAAAAAAATGAAGAGCCTGAAAAAGTGTGAAAAATATGAAGAGCTTCAAAAGGTGTGAAATATATGTGGAGCATGTATCTCTCTGAAAAATAGGAGGAGCATGAAGTGGTGTTGAAAAACATGAAGAGCCTGAAAAGATGTGAAAAATATGAAGAGCTCCAAAAGGTGTGAAAAATATGAGAAGCATGATACGGTCTGAAAAATAGGAGGAGCATGAAGTGGTGTTCAGAAACATGGAGAGCCTAAAAAGGTGTGAGAAATATGAAGAGCTTCAAAAAGTGTCACAAATATGAGGAGCTTGAAACGGTCTGAAAAATAGGAGGAGCATGAAGCAGTGTTCACAAACATGAAGAGCCTGAAAAGGTGTGAAATATATGAAGAGCTTCAAAACGTGTGAAATACATGAGGAGCATGAAAAGGTCTGAAAAATAGGAGGAGCATGAAATGGTGTTCAAAAACATGAAGAGCATGAAAAGGTGTGAAAATTATGAAGAGCTTCAAAAGGTGTCAAAAACATGAGGAGAATGAAACGGTCTGAAAAATAGGAGGAGCATGAAGCAGTGTTCAAAACATGAAGAGCCTGAAAAAGTGTGAAAAATATGAAGATCTTCAAAAGTTTGAAAAATATGAAGACCCTGAAAAGGTGTCAAAAATGAGATGAGCATGAAACAGTCTGAAAAGTAGGAGGAGCATGAAGTGTTGTTCAAAAACGTGAAGAGCCTGAAAAGTTGTGAAAAATATGAAGAGCTTGAAAAGGTGTGAAATACCTGAGGAGCATGAAACGGTCTGAAAAATAGGAGGAGCATGAAGTGGTGTTCAAAACATGAAGAGCCTGAAAAAGTGTGAAAAATATGAAGAGCTTCAAAAGGTTTGAAAAATAGGAGGAGCATGAAGCGGTGTTCAAAAACATGAAGAGCCTGAAAATGTGTGAAAAATATGAAGAGCTTATAAAATTGTCAAAAATATGAGGACCATGAAACGGTCTGAAAAATACGAGCAGCCTGAAAACGTCTGAAAAATAGGAGGAGCATGAAGCGGTGTTCAAAAACATGAAGGGCCTGAAAACGTGTGAAAAATATGAAGAGCTTCAAAAGGAGTCAAAAATATGCGGAGCCTGAAACGATCTGAAAAATAGGAGGAGCATGAAGCGGTGTTGAAAAACATGAAGAGCCGGAAAAGGTGTGAAAAATGTGAAGAGCTTCAAAAGGTGTCAAAAATATGAGGAGCATGAAACGGTCTGAAATATAAGAGGATCATGAAGCGGTGTTGAAAAACATGAAGAGCCTGAAAAGGTCTGATAAATGTGAAGAGCTTCAAAATGTGTCAAAAATATGAGGAGCATGAAACGGTCTGAAAAATAGGAGGAGTAAGAAGCGTTATTGAAATACATGAAGAGCCTGAAAACGTGTGAAGAATATGAAGAGCTCAAAAGGTGTGAAAAAAATGAAGAGCTTCAGAAGGTGTCAAAAATGAGATGAGCATGAAACGGCCTCAAAAATAGGAGGAGCAGGAAGTGGTGTTCAGAAACATGGAGAGCCTGAAAAGGTGTGAAAAATATGAAGAGCTTCAAAAGGTGTGAAAAACAGGAGGAACATGAAACGGTGTTCAAAAATATGAAGAGCCTGAAAAGGTGTGAAAAATATGAAGTGCTTCAAAAGGTGTCAACAATATGAGGAGCATGAAACGGTCTGAAAAATAGGAGGAGCAAGAAGCGGTGTTGAAAAACAAGAAGAGACGGAAAAGGTGTGAAAAATATGAAGAGCTTCAAAACGTGTCAAAAATATGAGGAGCACGAAACGGTCTGAAAAATAGGAGGAGCATGAAGCGGTGTTGAAAAACATGAAGAGCCTGAAAACGTGTGAAAAATATGAAGAGCTTCAAAAGGTATGAAAATATGAAGAGCTTCAAAAGTTGTCAAAAAAGAGATGAGCATGAAACGGTCTGAAAAATAGGAGCAGCATGAAGCGGTGTTGAAAAACATGAAGAGCCTGAAAAGGTGTGAAAAATAAGAAGAGCTTTAAAAGGTGTGAAAATTATGAGGAGCTTGAAACGGTCTGAAAAATAGGAGGAGCATGAACTGGTGTTGAAAAACATGAAGAGCCTGAAAAGGTTGGAAAAATATGAAGAGCTTCAAAAGGTGTGAAAAATATGAGGAGCATGAAACGGTCTGAAAAATAGGAGGAGGATGAAACGGTAATCAAAAACATGAAGAGCCTGAAAAGGTGTGAAAAATTTGAAGAGCTTCAAAAGGTGTGAAATACATGAGGAGCATGAAACGGTCTGAAAAATAGGAGGAGCATGAAGCGGTGTTCAAAAAAATGCAGAGACTGAAAAGTTGTGAAAAATATGAAGAGCTTTAAAGGTGTGAAAAATATGAAGAAGTTCAAAATGTGTCAAAAATGAGATGAGCATGAAACGGTCTGAAAAATAGGAGGAGCATGAAGCGGTGTTCAAAAACATGAAGAGCCTGAAAAGTTGTGAAAAATATGAAGAGCTTGAAAAGGTGTCAAATATATGAGGAGCATGAAACGGTCTGAAATATAGGAGGAGCATGAAGCGGTGTTCAAAAACATGAAGTGCCTGAAAAGGTGTGAAAAATTTGAAGAGCTTCAAAAGGTTTGAACTACATGAGGAGCATTAAACGGTCTGAAAAATAGCAGGAGCATTAAGTGGTGTTGAAAAACCTGAAGAGCCTGAAAAGGTGTGAAAAATATGACGAGCTTCAAAAGGTGTAAAAAAAATATGAAGAGCCTGAAACGGTCTGAAAAATAGGAGGAGCATGAAGCGGTGTTCAAAAACATGAAGAGCCTGAAAAGGTGTGAAATATATGAAGAGCTTCAAAAGGTGTGAAAAATATGGAGAGCTTCAAAAGGTGTCAAAAATATGAAGAGCATGAAACGGTCTGAAAAATAGGGGGAGCATGAAATGGTGTTCAAAAACATGAAGAGCCTGAAAAGGTGTGAAATATATGAAGAGCCTGAAAAGGTGTGAAAAATATGAAGAGCTTCAAAAGGTGTCAAAAATATGAAGAGCATGAAACTGTCTGAAAAATAGGAGGAGCATTAAATGGTGTTCAAAAACATGAAGAGCCTGAAAAGGTGTGAAAAATATGAAAAGCTTCAAAGGTGTGATATACATGAGGAGCATGAAACGGTCTGAAAAATAGGAGAAGCATGAAGTGATGTGGAAAAACATGAACAGCCTGAAAAGGTGTGAAAAATATGAAGAGCTTCAAAAGGTGTGAAATACATGAGGAGCATGAAACTCTCTGAAAAATAGGAGGAGCATGAAGTGGTGTTCAAAAACATGAAGAGCCTGAAAATGTGTGAAAAATATGAAGAGCTTCAAAAGGTGTGAAATATATGAGGAGCTTCAAAAGGTGTGAAAAATATGAAGAGCTTCAAAAGATGTCAAAAATATGAAAAGCATGAAACGGTCTGAAAAATAGGAGGAGCATGAAATGGTGTTCAAAAACATGAAGAGCCTGAAAATGTGTGAAAAATTTGAAAAGCTTCAAAGGTTTGAAATACATGAGGAGCATGAAACGGTCTGAAAAATAGGAGAAGCATGAAGTGGTGTGGAAAAAAATGAAGAGCCTGAAAAAGTGTGAAAAATATGAAGAGCTTCAAAAGGTGTGAAATATATGTGGAGCATGTATCTCTCTGAAAAATAGGAGGAGCATGAAGTGGTGTTGAAAAACATGAAGAGCCTGAAAAGATGTGAAAAATATGAAGAGCTCCAAAAGGTGTGAAAAATATGAGAAGCATGATACGGTCTGACAAATAGGAGGAGCATGAAGTGGTGTTCGGAAACATGGAGAGCCTAAAAAGGTGTGAAAAATATGAAGAGCTTCAAAAAGTGTCAAAAATATGAGGAGCTTGAAACGGTCTGAAAAATAGGAGGAGCATGAAGCAGTGTTCACAAACATGAAGAGCCTGAAAAGGTGTGAAAAATATGAAGAGCTTCAAAACGTGTGAAATACATGAGGAGCATGAAAAGGTCTGAAAAATAGGAGGAGCATGAAATGGTGTTCAAAAACATGAAGAGCATGAAAAGGTGTGAAAAATATGACGAGCTTCAAAAGTTGTCTAAAATATGAAGAGCATGAAACCGTCTGAAAAATAGGAGGAGCATGAAGCGGTGTTCAAAAACATGAAGAGCCTGAAAAGGTGTGAAAAATATGAAGAGCTTCAAAAGGTTTGAACTACATGAGGAGCATTAATCGGTCTGAAAAATAGCAGGAGCATTAAGTGGTGTTGAAAAACCTGAAGAGCCTGAAAAGATGTGAAAAATATGAAGAGCGTCAAAAGGTGTAAAAAAAATATGAAGAGCCTGAAACGGTCTGAAAAATAGGAGGAGCATGAAGCGGTGTTTAAAACATGAAGAGCCTGAAAAGGTGTGAAATATATGAAGAGCTTCAAAAGGTGTGAAAAATATGGAGAGCTTCAAAAGTTGTCAAAAATATGAAGAGCATGAAACGGTCTGAAAAATAGGGGGAGCATTAAATGGTGTTCAAAAACATGAAGAGCCTGAAAAGGTGTGAAAAATATGAAAAGCTTCAAAGGTGTGATATACATGAGGAGCATGAAACGGTCTGAAAAATAGGAGAAGCATGAAGTGATGTGGAAAAACATGAACAGCCTGAAAAGGTGTGAAAAATATGAAGAGCTTCAAAAGGTGTGAAATACATGAGGAGCATGAAACTCTCTGAAAAATAGGAGGAGCATGAAGTGGTGTTCAAAAACATGAAGAGCCTGAAAATGTGTGAAAAATATGAAGAGCTTCATAAGGTGTGAAATATATGAGGAGCTTCAAAAGGTGTGAAAAATATGAAGAGCTTCAAAAGATGTCAAAAATATGAAAAGCATGAAACGGTCTGAAAAATAGGAGGAGCATGAAATGGTGTTCAAAAACATGAAGAGCCTGAAAATGTGTGAAAAATTTGAAAAGCTTCAAAGGTTTGAAATACATGAGGAGCATGAAACGGTCTGAAAAATAGGAGAAGCATGAAGTGGTGTGGAAGAAAATGAAGAGCCTGAAAAAGTGTGAAAAATATGAAGAGCTTCAAAAGGTGTGAAATATATGTGGAGCATGTATCTCTCTGAAAAATAGGAGGAGCATGAAGTGGTGTTGAAAAACATGAAGAGCCTGAAAAGATGTGAAAAATATGAAGAGCTCCAAAAGGTGTGAAAAATATGAGAAGCATGATACGGTCTGAAATATAGGAGGAGCATGAAGTGGTGTTCAGAAACATGGAGAGCCTAAAAAGGTGTGAGAAATATGAAGAGCTTCAAAAAGTGTCAAAAATATGAGGAGCTTGAAACGGTCTGAAAAATAGGAGGAGCATGAAGCAGTGTTCACAAACATGAAGAGCCTGAAAAGGTGTGAAAAATATGAAGAGCTTCAAAACGTGTGAAATAAATGAGGAGCATGAAAAGGTCTGAAAAATAGGAGGAGCATGAAATGGTGTTCAAAAACATGAAGAGCATGAAAAGGTGTGAAAATTATGAAGAGCTTCAAAAGGTGTCAAAAACATGAGGAGAATGAAACGGTCTGAAAAATAGGAGGAGCATGAAGCAGTGTTCAAAACATGAAGAGCCTGAAAAAGTGTGAAAAATATGAAGATCTTCAAAAGTTTGAAAAATATGAAGACCCTGAAAAGGTGTCAAAAATGAGATGAGCATGAAACAGTCTGAAAAGTAGGAGGAGCATGAAGTGTTGTTCAAAACATGAAGAGCCTGAAAAGTTGTGAAAAATATGAAGAGCTTGAAAAGGTGTGAAATACCTGAGGAGCATGAAACGGTCTGAAAAATAGGAGGAGCATGAAGTGGTGTTCAAAACATGAAGAGCCTGAAAAAGTGTGAAAAATATGAAGAGCTTCAAAAGGTTTAAAAAATAGGAGGAGGATGAAGCGGTGTTCAAAAACATGAAGAGCCTGAAAAAGTGTGATAAATATGAAGAGCTTATAAAATTGTCAAAAATATGAGGAGCATGGAGAGATGTTCAAAATCATGAAGAGGCTGATAAGGTGTGAAAAACATTAAGAGCTTCAAAAGGTTTGAAAAATAGGAGGAGCATGAAGCGGTGTTCAAAAACATGAAGAGCCTGAAAATGTGTGAATAATATGAAGAGCTTATAAAATTGTCAAAAATATGAGGACCATGAAACGGTCTGAAAAATACGAGCAGCCTGAAAACGTCTGAAAAATAGGGGGAGCATGAAGCGGTGTTCAAAAACATGAAGGGCCTGAAAACGTGTGAAAAATATGAAGAGCTTCAAAAGGAGTCAAAAATATGCGGAGCCTGAAACGATCTGAAAAATAGGAGGAGCATGAAGCGGTGTTGAAAAACATGAAGAGCCGGAAAAGGTGTGAAAAATGTGAAGAGCTTCAAAAGGTGTCAAAAATATGAGGAGCATGAAACGGTCTGAAATATAAGAGGATCATGAAGCGGTGTTGAAAAACATGAAGAGCCTGAAAAGGTCTGATAAATGTGAAGAGCTTCAAAATGTGTCAAAAATATGAGGAGCATGAAACGGTCTGAAAAATAGGAGGAGTAAGAAGCGTTATTGAAATACATGAAGAGCCTGAAAACGTGTGAAGAATATGAAGAGCTCAAAAGGTGTGAAAAAAATGAAGAGCTTCAGAAGGTGTCAAAAATGAGATGAGCATGAAACGGCCTCAAAAATAGGAGGAGCAGGAAGTGGTGTTCAGAAACATGGAGAGCCTGAAAAGGTGTGAAAAATATGAAGAGCTTCAAAAGGTGTGAAAAACAGGAGGAACATGAAACGGTGTTCAAAAATATGAAGAGCCTGAAAAGGTGTGAAAAATATGAAGTGCTTCAAAAGGTGTCAACAATATGAGGAGCATGAAACGGTCTGAAAAATAGGAGGAGCAAGAAGCGGTGTTGAAAAACAAGAAGAGACGGAAAAGGTGTGAAAAATATGAAGAGCTTCAAAACGTGTCAAAAATATGAGGAGCACGAAACGGTCTGAAAAATAGGAGGAGCATGAAGCGGTGTTGAAAAACATGAAGAGCCTGAAAACGTGTGAAAAATATGAAGAGCTTCAAAAGGTATGAAAATATGAAGAGCTTCAAAAGTTGTCAAAAAAGAGATGAGCATGAAACGGTCTGAAAAATAGGAGGAGTAAGAAGCGTTATTGAAATACATGAAGAGCCTGAAAACGTGTGAAGAATATGAAGAGCTCAAAAGGTGTGAAAAAAATGAAGAGCTTCAGAAGGTGTCAAAAATGAGATGAGCATGAAACGGCCTCAAAAATAGGAGGAGCAGGAAGTGGTGTTCAGAAACATGGAGAGCCTGAAAAGGTGTGAAAAATATGAAGAGCTTCAAAAGGTGTGAAAAACAGGAGGAACATGAAACGGTGTTCAAAAATATGAAGAGCCTGAAAAGGTGTGAAAAATATGAAGAGCTTCAAAAGGTTTGAACTACATGAGGAGCATTAAACGGTCTGAAAAATAGCAGGAGCATTAAGTGGTGTTGAAAAACCTGAAGAGCCTGAAAAGATGTGAAAAATATGAAGAGCGTCAAAAGGTGTAAAAAAAAATATGAAGAGCCTGAAACGGTCTGAAAAATAGGAGGAGCATGAAGCGGTGTTTAAAAACATGAAGAGCCTGAAAAGGTGTGAAATATATGAAGAGCTTCAAAAGGTGTGAAAAATATGGAGAGCTTCAAAAGGTGTCAAAAATATGAAGAGCACGAAACGGTCTGAAAAATAGGGGGAGCATGAAATGGTGTTCAAAAACATGAAGAGCCTGAAAAGGTGTGAAATATATGAAGAGCCTGAAAAGGTGTGAAAAATATGAAGAGCTTCAAAAGGTGTCAAAAATATGAAGAGCATGAAACTGTCTGAAAAATAGGAGGAGCATTAAATGGTGTTCAAAAACATGAAGAGCCTGAAAAGGTGTGAAAAATATGAAAAGCTTCAAAGGTGTGATATACATGAGGAGCATGAAACGGTCTGAAAAATAGGAGAAGCATGAAGTGATGTGGAAAAACATGAACAGCCTGAAAAGGTGTGAAAAATATGAAGAGCTTCAAAAGGTGTGAAATACATGAGGAGCATGAAACTCTCTGAAAAATAGGAGGAGCATGAAGTGGTGTTCAAAAACATGAAGAGCCTGAAAATGTGTGAAAAATATGAAGAGCTTCAAAAGGTGTGAAATATATGAGGAGCTTCAAAAGGTGTAAAAAATATGAAGAGCTTCAAAAGATGTCAAAAATATGAAAAGCATGAAACGGTCTGAAAAATAGGAGGAGCATGAAATGGTGTTCAAAAACATGAAGAGCCTGAAAATGTGTGAAAAATTTGAAAAGCTTCAAAGGTTTGAAATACATGAGGAGCATGAAACGGTCTGAAAAATAGGAGAAGCATGAAGTGGTGTGGAAAAAAATGAAGAGCCTGAAAAAGTGTGAAAAATATGAAGAGCTTCAAAAGGTGTGAAATATATGTGGAGCATGTATCTCTCTGAAAAATAGAGGGAGCATGAAGTGGTGTTGAAAAACATGAAGAGCCTGAAAAGATGTGAAAAATATGAAGAGCTCCAAAAGGTGTGAAAAATATGAGAAGCATGATACGGTCTGAAAAATAGGAGGAGCATGAAGTGGTGTTCAGAAACATGGAGAGCCTAAAAAGGTGTGAAAAATATGAAGAGCTTCAAAAAGTGTCAAAAATATGAGGAGCTAGAAACGGTCTGAAAAATAGGAGGAGCATGAAGCAGTGTTCACAAACATGAAGAGCCTGAAAAGGTGTGAAAAATATGAAGAGCTTCAAAACGTGTGAAATACATGAGGAGCATGAAAAGGTCTGAAAAATAGGAGGAGCATGAAATGGTGTTCAAAAACATGAAGAGCATGAAAAGGTGTGAAAATTATGAAGAGCTTCAAAAGGTGTCAAAAACATGAGGAGAATGAAACGGTCTGAAAAATAGGAGGAGCATGAAGCAGTGTTCAAAACATGAAGAGCCTGAAAAAGTGTGAAAAATATGAAGATTTTCAAAAGTTTGAAAAATATGAAGACCCTGAAAAGGTGTCAAAAATGAGATAAGCATGAAACAGTCTGAAAAGTAGGAGGAGCATGAAGTGTTGTTCAAAAACGTGAAGAGCCTGAAAAGTTGTGAAAAATATGAAGAGCTTGAAAAGGTGTGAAATACCTGAGGAGCATGAAACGGTCTGAAAAATAGGAGGAGCATGAAGCGGTGTTCAAAACATGAAGAGCCTGAAAAAGTGTGAAAAATATGAAGAGCTTCAAAAGGTTTAAAAAATAGGAGGAGGATGAAGCGGTGTTCAAAAACATGAAGAGCCTGAAAAAGTGTGATAAATATGAAGAGCTTATAAAATTGTCAAAAATATGAGGAGCATGGAGAGATGTTCAAAAACATGAAGAGGCTGATAAGGTGTGAAAAACATTAAGAGCTTCAAAAGGTTTGAAAAATAGGAGGAGCATGAAGCTTTGTTCAAAAACATGAAGAGCCTGAAAATGTGTGAAAAATATGAAGAGCTTCAAAACGTGTGAAATACATGAGGAGCATGAAAAGGTCTGAAAAATAGGAGGAGCATGAAGCGGTGTTCAAAACATGAAGAGCCTGAAAAAGTGTGAAAAATATGAAGAGCTTATAAAATTGTCAAAAATATGAGGAGCATGAAACGGTCTGAAAAATACGAGCAGCCTGAAACGATCTGAAAAATAGGAGGAGCATGAAGCGGTGTTGAAAAACATGAAGAGCCGGAAAAGGTGTGAAAAATGTGAAGAGCTTATAAAATTGTCAAAAATATGAGGAGCATGAAACGGTCTGAAAAATACGAGCAGCCTGAAACCGTCTGAAAAATAGGAGGAGCATGAAGCCGTGTTAAAAACATGAAGAGCCTGAAAAAGTGTGAAAAATATGAAGAGCTTATAAAATTGTCAAAAATATGAGGAGCATGAAACGGTCTGAAAAATACGAGCAGCCTGAAAACGTCTGAAAAATAGGAGGAGCATGAAGCGGTGTTCAAAACATGAAGAGCCTGAAAAAGTGTGAAAAATATGAAGAGCTTATAAAATTGTCAAAAATATGAGGAGCATGAAACGGTCTGAAAAATACAGCAGCCTGAAACGGTCTGAAAAATAGGAGGAGCATGAAGCGGTGTTCAAAAACATGAAGGGCCTGAAAACGGGTGAAAAATATGAAGAGCTTCAAAAGGAGTCAAAAATATGCGGAGCCTGAAACGATCTGAAAAATAGGAGGAGCATGAAGCGGAGTTGAAAAACCTGAAGAGCCGGAAAAGTTGTGAAAAATGTGAAGAGCTAAAAAGGTGTCAAAATATGAGGAGCATGAAACGCTCTGAAATATAGGAGGATCATGAAGCGGTGTTGAAAAACATGAAGAGCCTGAAAAGGTGTGATAAATGTGAAGAGTTTCAAAAGGTGTCAAAAATATGAGGAGCATGAAACGGTCTGAAAAATAGTAGGAGCATGAAACGGTGATCAAAAACATGAAGAATTTGAAAACGTGTGAAAAATATGAAGAGCTTCAAACGGTGTGAAAAATATCAGGAGCATGAAACGGTCTGAAAAAGATGAGGAGCATGAAGTGGTCTTCATAAACATGTACAGCCTGAAAAGGTGTGAAAAATATGAAGAGCTTCAAAAGGTGTGAAAAACAGGAGGAACATGCAGCGGTGTTCAAAAATATGAAGAGCCTGAAAAGGTGTGAAAAATATGTAGTGCTTCAAAAGGTGTCAACAATATGAGGAGCATGAAACGGTCTGAAAAATAGGAGGAGCAAGAAGCGGTGTTGAAAAACAAGAAGAGACGGAAAAGGTGTGAAAAATATGAAGAGCTTCAAAAGGTTTCAAAAATATGAGGAGCTTGAAATGGTCTGAAAAATAGGACGAGCATGAAACGGTGTTCAAAAACATGAAGAGCATGAAAAGGTGTGAAATTATGAAGAGCTTCAAAAGGTGTGAAAAACATGAGGAGAATGAAACGGTCTGAAAAATAGGAGGAGCATGAAGCAGTGTTCAAAACATGAAGAGCCTGAAAAAGTGTGAAAAATATGAAGATCTTGAAAAGTTTGAAAAATATGAAGACCCTGAAAAGGTGTCAAAAATGAGATGAGCATGAAACAGTCTGAAAAGTAGGAGGAGCATGAAGTGTTGTTCAAAAACGTGAAGAGCCTGAAAAGGTGTGAAAAATATGAAGAGCTTGAAAAGGTGTGAAATACCTGAGGAGCATGAAACGGTCTGAAAAATAGGAGGAGCATGAAGCGGTGTTCAAAACATGAAGAGCCTGAAAAAGTGTGAAAAATATGAAGAGCTTATAAAATTGTCAAAAATATGAGGAGCATGAAACGGTCTGAAAAATACGAGCAGCCTGAAACCGTCTGAAAAATAGGAGGAGCATGAAGCGGTGTTCAAAAACATGAAGGGCCTGAAAATGTGTGAAAAATATGAAGAGCTTATAAAATTGTCAAAAATATGAGGAGCATGAAACGGTCTGAAAAATACGAGCAGCCTGAAACCGTCTGAAAAATAGGAGGAGCATGAAGCGGTGTTCAAAACATGAAGAGCCTGAAAAAGTGTGAAAAATATGAAGAGCTTATAAAATTGTCAAAATATGAGGAGAATGAAACGGTCTGAAAAATACGAGCAGCCTGAAACCGTCTGAAAAATAGGAGGAGCATGAAGCGGTGTTCAAAACATGAAGAGCCTGAAAAAGTGTGAAAAATATGAAGAGCTTATAAAATTGTCAAAAATATGAGGAGCATGAAACGGTCTGAAAAATACAGCAGCCTAAAACGGTCTGAAAAATAGGAGGAGCATGAAGCGGTGTTCAAAAACATGAAGGGCCAGAAAACGGGTGAAAAATATGAAGAGCTTCAAAAGGAGTCAAAAATATGCGGAGCCTGAAACGATCTGAAAAATAGGAGGAGCATGAAGCGGAGTTGAAAAACATGAAGAGCCGGAAAAGGTGTGAAAAATGTGAAGAGCTTCAAAAGGTGTCAAAAATATGAGGAGCATGAAACGCTCTGAAATATAGGAGGATCATGAAGCGGTGTTGAAAAACATGAAGAGCCTGAAAAGGTGTGATAAATGTGAAGAGCTTCAAAAGGTGTCAAAAATATGAGGAGTATGAAAAGGTCTGAAAAATAGGAGGAGTATGAAACGGTGATCAAAAACATGAAGAATCTGAAAACGTGTGAAAAATATGAAGAGCTTCAAACGGTGTGAAAAATATCAGGAGCATGAAACGGTCTGAAAAAGATGAGGAGCATGAAGTGGTCTTCAGAAACATGTACAGCCTGAAAAGGTTTGAAAAATGTGAAGAGCTTCAAAAGGTGTGAAAAACAGGAGGAACATGAAGCGGCGTTCAAAAATATGAAGAGCCTGAAAAGGTGTGAAAAATATGAAGTGCTTCAAAAGGTGTCAACAATATGAGGAGCATGAAACGGTCTGAAAAATAGGAGGAGCAAGAAGCGGTGTTGAAAAACAAGAAGAGACGGAAAAGGTGAAAAATATGAAGAGCTTCAAAAGGTTTCAAAAATATGAGGAGCTTGAAATGGTCTGAAAAATAGGACGAGCATGAAACGGTGTTCAAAAACATGAAGAGCATGAAAATGTGTGAAAATTATGAAGAGCTTCAAAAGGTGTGAAAAACATGAGGAGAATGAAACGGTCTGAAAAATTGGAGGAGCATGAAGCAGTGTTCAAAACATGAAGAGCCTGAAAAAGTGTGAAAAATATGAAGATCGTCAAAAGTTTGAAAAATATGAAGACCCTGAAAAGGTGTCAAAAATGAGATGAGCATGAAACAGTCTGAAAAGTAGGAGGAGCATGAAGCGGTGTTTAAAAACATGAAGAGCCTGAAAAGGTGTGAAATATATGAAGAGCTTCAAAAGGTGTGAAAAATATGGAGAGCTTCAAAAGGTGTCAAAAATATGAAGAGCATGAAACGGTCTGAAAAATAGGGGGAGCATGAAATGGTGTTCAAAAACATGAAGAGCCTGAAAAGGTGTGAAATATATGAAGAGCCTGAAAAGTTGTGAAAAATATGAAGAGCTTCAAAAGGTGTCAAAAATATGAAGAGCATGAAACGGTCTGAAAAATAGGGGGAGCATGAAATGGTGTTCAAAAACATGAAGAGCCTGAAAAGGTGTGAAATATATGAAGAGCCTGAAAAGGTGTGAAAAATATGAAGAGCTTCAAAAGGTGTCAAAAATATGAGGAGCTTGAAACTGTCTGAAAAATAGGAGGAGCATGAAGCAGTGTTCAAAAACATGAAGAGCCTGAAAAGGTGTGAAAAATATGAAGAGCTTCAAAACGTGTGAAATACATGAGGAGCATGAAAAGGTCTGAAAAATAGGAGGAGCATGAAATGGTGTTCAAAAACATGAAGACCATGAAAAGGTGTGAAAATTATGAAGAGCTTCAAAAGGTGTGAAAAACAGGAGGAGAATGAAACGGTCTGAAAAATAGGAGGAGCATGAAGCAGTGTTCAAAACATGAAGAGCCTGAAAAAGTGTGAAAAATATGAAGATCTTCAAAAGTTTGAAAAATATGAAGACCCTGAAAAGGTGTCAAAAATGAGATGAGCATGAAACAGTCTGAAAAGTAGGAGGAGCATGAAGTGTTGTTCAGAAACGTGAAGAGCCTGAAAAGGTGTGAAAAATATGAAGAGCTTGAAAAGGTATGAAATACCTGAGGAGCATGAAACGGTCTGAAAAATAGGAGGAGCATGAAGCGGTGTTCAAAACATGAAGAGCCTGAAAAAGTGTGAAAAATATGAAGAGCTTCAAAAGGTTTGAAAAATAGGAGGAGGATGAAGCGGTGTTCAAAAACATGAAGAGCCTGAAAAAGTGTGATAAATATGAAGAGCTTATAAAATTGTCAAAAATATGAGGAGCATGGAGAGATGTTCAAAAACATGAAGAGGATGATAAGGCGTGAAAAACATTAAGAGCTTCAAAAGGTTTGAAAAATAGGAGGAGCATGAAGCGGTGTTCAAAAACATGAAGGGCTTGAAAACGTGTGAAAAATATGAAGAGCTTCAAAAGGAGTCAAAAATATGCGAAGCCTGAAACGATCTGAAAAATAGGAGGAGCATGAAGTGGTGTTGAAAAACATGAAGAGCCTGAAAATGTGTGAAAAATATGAAGAGCTTCAAAAGGTGTGAAATACATGAGGAGCATGAAACTCTCTGAAAAATAAAAGGAGCATGAAGTGGTGTTCAAAAACATGAAGAGCCTGAAAATGTGTGAAAAATATGAAGAGCTTCAAAAGGTGTGAAATATATGAGGAGCTTCAAAAGGTGTGAAAAATATGAAGAGCTTCAAAAGATGTCAAAAATATGAAAAGCATGAAACGGTCTGAAAAATAGGAGGAGCATGAAATGGTGTTCAAAAACATGAAGAGCCTGAAAATGTGTGAAAAATATGAAAAGCTTCAAAGGTTTGAAATACATGAGGAGCATGAAACAGTCTGAAAAATAGGAGAAGCATGAAGTGGTGTGGAAAAAAATGAAGAGCCTGAAAAGGTGTGAAAAATATGAAGAGCTTCAAAAGGTGTGAAATATATGTGGAGCATGAATCTCTCTGAAAAATAGGAGGAGCATGAAGTGGTGTTGAAAAACATGAAGAGCCTGAAAAGATGTGAAAAATATGAAGAGCTCCAAAAGGTGTGAAAAATATGAGAAGCATGATACGATCTGAAAAATAGGAGGAGCATGAAGTGGTGTTCAGAAACATGGAGAGCCTAAAAAGGTGTGAAAAATATGAAGAGCTTCAAAAGGTGTCAAAAATATGAGGAGCTTGAAACTGTCTGAAAAATAGGAGGAGCATGAAGCAGTGTTCAAAAACATGAAGAGCCTGAAAAGGTGTGAAAAGTATGAAGAGCTTCAAAACGTGTGAAATACATGAGGAGCATGAAAAGGTCTGAAAAATAGGAGGAGCATGAAATGGTGTTCAAAAACATGAAGAGCATGAAAAGGTGTGAAAATTATGAAGAGCTTCAAAAGGTGTGAAAAACATGAGGAGAATGAAACGGTCTGAAAAATAGGAGGAGCATGAAGCAGTGTTCAAAACATGAAGAGCCTGAAAAAGTGTGAAAAATATGAAGATCTTCAAAAGTTTGAAAAATATGAAGACCCTGAAAAGGTGTCAAAAATGAGATGAGCATGAAACAGTCTGAAAAGTAGGAGGAGCATGAAGTGTTGTTCAGAAACGTGAAGAGCCTGAAAAGGTGTGAAAAATATGAAGAGCTTGAAAAGGTATGAAATACCTGAGGAGCATGAAACGGTCTGAAAAATAGGAGGAGCATGAAGCGGTGTTCAAAACATGAAGAGCCTGAAAAAGTGTGAAAAATATGAAGAGCTTCAAAAGGTTTGAAAAATAGGAGGAGGATGAAGCGGTGTTCAAAAACATGAAGAGCCTGAAAAAGTGTGATAAATATGAAGAGCTTATAAAATTGTCAAAAATATGAGGAGCATGGAGAGATTTTCAAAAACATGAAGAGGATGTTAAGGCGTGAAAAACATTAAGAGCTTCAAAAGGTTTGAAAAATAGGAGGAGCATGAAGCGGTGTTCAAAAACATGAAGAGCCTGAAAATGTGTGAAAAATATGAATAGCTTATAAAATTGTCAAAAATATGAGGAGCATGAAACGGTCTGAAAAATACGAGCAGCCTGAAAACGTCTGAAAAATAGGAGGAGCATGAAGCGGTGTTCAAAAACATGAAGGGCCTGAAAACGTGTGAAAAATATGAAGAGCTTCAAAAGGAGTCAAAAATATGCGGAGCCTGAAACGATCTGAAAAATAGGAGGAGCATGAAGCGGTGTTGAAAAACATGAAGAGCCGGAAAAGGTGTGAAAAATGTGAAGAGCTTCAAAAGGTGTCAAAAATATGAGGAGCATGAAACGGTCTGAAACATAAGAGGATCATGAAGCGGTGTTGAAAAACATGAAGAGCCTGAAAAGGTGTGATAAATGTGAAGAGCTTCAAAAGGTGTCAAAAATATGAGGAGCATGAAACGGTCTGAAATATAAGAGGATCATGAAGCGGTGTTGAAAAACATGAAGAGTCTGAAAACGTGTGAAAAATATGAAGAGCTTCAAACGGTGTGAAAAATATCAGGAGCATGAAACGGTCTGAAAAAGATGAGGAGCATGAAGTGGTCTTCAAAAACATGTACAGCCTGAAAAGGTGTGAAAAATATGAAGAGCTTCAAAAGATGTGAAAAATATGAAGAGCTTCAAAAGGTGTCAAAAATGAGATGAGCATGAAACGGTCTGAAAAATAGGAGAAGAATGAAACGGTGTTGAAAAATTGAAGAGCCTGAAAAGCTGTGAAAAATATGAAGAGCTTCAAAAGGTGTGAAAAATATGAAGAGCTTCAAAACGTGTGAAATACATGAGGAGCATGAAAAGGTCTGAAAAATAGGAGTAGCATGAAGAGGTGTTCAAAAACATGAAGAGGCTGATAAGGTGTGAAAAACATGAAGAGCTTCAAAAAGTTTGAAAAATAGGAGGAGCATGAAGCGGTGTTCAAAAACATGAGGAGCCTGAAAAGGTGAGAAAAATATGAAGAGCTTCAAAAGGTGTGAGAAATGTGAGGAGCATGAAGCGGTGTTCAAATACATGAAGAGCCTGAAAAAGTGTGAAAAATATGAAGAGCTTATAAAATTGTCAAAAATATCAGGAGCATGAAACGGTCTGAAAAATACGAGGAGCCTGAAACCGTCTGAAAAATAGGAGGAGCATGAAGCGGTGTTCAAAAACATGAAGGGCCTGAAAACGTGTGAAAAATATGAAGAGCTTCAAAAGGAGTCAAAAATATGCGGAGCCTGAAACGATCTGAAAAATACGAGGAGCATGAAGCGGAGTTGAAAAACCTGAAGAGCCGGAAAAGGTGTGAAAAATGTGAAGAGCTTCAAAAGGTGTCAAAAATATGAGGAGCATGAAACGCTCTGAAATATAGGAGGATCATGAAGCGGGGTTGAAAAACATGAAGAGCCTGAAAAGGTGTGATAAATGTGAAGACCTTCAAAAGGTGTCAAAAATATGAGGAGTATGAAATGGTCTGAAAAATAGGAGGAGCATGAAACGGTGATCAAAAACATGAAGAATCTGAAAACGTGTGAAAAATATGAAGAGCTTCAAACGGTGTGAAAAATATCAGGAGCATGAAACGGTCTGAAAAAGATGAGGAGCATGAAGTGGTCTTCAGAAACATGTACAGCCTGAAAAGGTGTGAAAAATATGAAGAGCTTCAAAAGGTGTGAAAAACAGGAGGAACATGAAGCAGCGTTCAAAAATATGAAGAGCCTGAAAAGGTGTCAAAAATATGAAGTGCTTCAAAAGGTGTCAACAATATGAGGAGCATGAAACAGTCTGAAAAATAGGAGGAGCAAGAAGCGGTGTTGAAAAACAAGAAGAGACGGAAAAGGTGTGAAAAATATGAAGAGCTTCAAAAGGTTTCAAAAATATGAGGAGCTTGAAATGATCTGAAAAATAGGACGAGCATGAAACGGTGTTCAAAAACATGAAGAGCATGAAAAGGTGTGAAAATTATGAAGAGCTTCAAAAGGTGTGAAAAACATGAGGAGAATGAAACGGTCTGAAAAATAGGAGGAGCATGAAGCAGTGTTGAAAACATGAAGAGCCTGAAAAAGTGTGAAAAATATGAAGATCTTCAAAACTTTGAAAAATATGAAGACCCTGAAAAGGTGTCAAAAATGAGATGAGCATGAAACAGTCTGAAAATTAGGAGGAGCATGAAGTGTTGTTCAAAAACGTGAAGAGCCTGAAAAGGTGTGAAAAATATGAAGAGCTTGAAAAGGTGTGAAA
Source organism: Dama dama (assembly GCF_033118175.1). Classification (NCBI taxonomy): domain Eukaryota; kingdom Metazoa; phylum Chordata; class Mammalia; order Artiodactyla; family Cervidae; genus Dama; species Dama dama. The sequence continues at coordinate 4,790,985 of NW_026870905.1, read as the reverse complement.
TATATGAGGAGCTTCAAAAGGTGTGAAAAATATGAAGAGCTTCAAAAGATGTCAAAAATATGAAAAGCATGAAACGGTCTGAAAAATAGGAGGAGCATGAAATGGTGTTCAAAAACATGAATAGCCTGAAAATGTGTGAAAAATATGAAAAGCTTCAAAGGTTTGAAATACATGAGGAGCATGAAACAGTCTGAAAAATAGGAGAAGCATGAAGTGGTGTGGAAAAAAATGAAGAGCCTGAAAAGGTGTGAAAAATATGAAGAGCTTCAAAAGGTGTGAAATATATGTGGAGCATGAATCTCTCTGAAAAATAGGAGGAGCATGATGTGGTGTTGAAAAACATGAAGAGCCTGAAAAGATGTGAAAAATATGAAGAGCTCCAAAAGGTGTGAAAAATATGAGAAGCATGATACGATCTGAAAAATAGGAGGAGCATGAAGTGGTGTTCAGAAACATGGAGAGCCTAAAAAGGTGTGAAAAATATGAAGAGCTTCAAAAGGTGTCAAAAATATGAGGAGCTTGAAACTGTCTGAAAAATAGGAGGAGCATGAAGCAGTGTTCAAAAACATGAAGAGCCTGAAAAGGTGTGAAAAATATGAAGAGCTTCAAAACGTGTGAAATACATGAGGAGCATGAAAAGGTCTGAAAAATAGGAGGAGCATGAAATGGTGTTCAAAAACATGAAGACCATGAAAAGGTGTGAAAATTATGAAGAGCTTCAAAAGGTGTGAAAAACATGAGGAGAATGAAACGGTCTGAAAAATAGGAGGAGCATGAAGCAGTGTTCAAAACATGAAGAGCCTGAAAAAGTGTGAAAAATATGAAGATCTTCAAAAGTTTGAAAAATATGAAGACCCTGAAAAGGTGTCAAAAATGAGATGAGCATGAAACAGTCTGAAAAGTAGGAGGAGCATGAAGTGTTGTTCAGAAACGTGAAGAGCCTGAAAAGGTGTGAAAAATATGAAGAGCTTGAAAAGGTATGAAATACCTGAGGAGCATGAAACGGTCTGAAAAATAGGAGGAGCATGAAGCGGTGTTCAAAACATGAAGAGCCTGAAAAAGTGTGAAAAATATGAAGAGCTTCAAAAGGTTTGAAAAATAGGAGGAGGATGAAGCGGTGTTCAAAAACATGAAGAGCCTGAAAAAGTGTGATAAATATGAAGAGCTTATAAAATTGTCAAAAATATGAGGAGCATGGAGAGATGTTCAAAAACATGAAGAGGATGTTAAGGCGTGAAAAACATTAAGAGCTTCAAAAGGTTTGAAAAATAGGAGGAGCATGAAGCGGTGTTCAAAAACATGAAGAGCCTGAAAATGTGTGAAAAATATGAATAGCTTATAAAATTGTCAAAAATATGAGGAGCATGAAACGGTCTGAAAAATACGAGCAGCCTGAAAACGTCTGAAAAATAGGAGGAGCATGAAGCGGTGTTCAAAAACATGAAGGGCCTGAAAACGTGTGAAAAATATGAAGAGCTTCAAAAGGAGTCAAAAATATGCGAAGCCTGAAACGATCTGAAAAATAGGAGGAGCATGAAGCGGTGTTGAAAAACATGAAGAGCCGGAAAAGGTGTGAAAAATGTGAAGAGCTTCAAAAGGTGTCAAAAATATGAGGAGCATGAAACGGTCTGAAATATAAGAGGATCATGAAGCGGTGTTGAAAAACATGAAGAGCCGGAAAAGGTGTGAAAAATGTGAAGAGCTTCAAAAGGTGTCAAAAATATGAGGAGCATGAAACGGTCTGAAATATAAGAGGATCATGAAGCGGTGTTGAAAAACATGAAGAGTCTGAAAACGTGTGAAAAATATGAAGAGCTTCAAACGGTGTGAAAAATATCAGGAGCATGAAACGGTCTGAAAAAGATGAGGAGCATGAAGTGGTCTTCAAAAACATGTACAGCCTGAAAAGGTGTGAAAAATATGAAGAGCTTCAAAAGATGTGAAAAATATGAAGAGCTTCAAAAGGTGTCAAAAATGAGATGAGCATGAAACGGTCTGAAAAATAGGAGAAGAATGAAACGGTGTTGAAAAATTGAAGAGCCTGAAAAGCTGTGAAAAATATGAAGAGCTTCAAAAGGTGTGAAAAATATGAAGAGCTTCAAAACGTGTGAAATACATGAGGAGCATGAAAAGGTCTGAAAAATAGGAGTAGCATGAAGAGGTGTTCAAAAACATGAAGAGGCTGATAAGGTGTGAAAAACATGAAGAGCTTCAAAAAGTTTGAAAAATAGGAGGAGCATGAAGCGGTGTTCAAAAACATGAGGAGCCTGAAAAGGTGAGAAAAATATGAAGAGCTTCAAAAGGTGTGAGAAATGTGAGGAGCATGAAGCGGTGTTCAAATACATGAAGAGCCTGAAAAAGTGTGAAAAATATGAAGAGCTTATAAAATTGTCAAAAATATCAGGAGCATGAAACGGTCTGAAAAATACGAGGAGCCTGAAACCGTCTGAAAAATAGGAGGAGCATGAAGCGGTGTTCAAAAACATGAAGGGCCTGAAAACGTGTGAAAAATATGAAGAGCTTCAAAAGGAGTCAAAAATATGCGGAGCCTGAAACGATCTGAAAAATACGAGGAGCATGAAGCGGAGTTGAAAAACCTGAAGAGCCGGAAAAGGTGTGAAAAATGTGAAGAGCTTCAAAAGGTGTCAAAAATATGAGGAGCATGAAACGCTCTGAAATATAGGAGGATCATGAAGCGGGGTTGAAAAACATGAAGAGCCTGAAAAGGTGTGATAAATGTGAAGACCTTCAAAAGGTGTCAAAAATATGAGGAGTATGAAATGGTCTGAAAAATAGGAGGAGCATGAAACGGTGATCAAAAACATGAAGAATCTGAAAACGTGTGAAAAATATGAAGAGCTTCAAACGGTGTGAAAAATATCAGGAGCATGAAACGGTCTGAAAAAGATGAGGAGCATGAAGTGGTCTTCAGAAACATGTACAGCCTGAAAAGGTGTGAAAAATATGAAGAGCTTCAAAAGGTGTGAAAAACAGGAGGAACATGAAGCAGCGTTCAAAAATATGAAGAGCCTGAAAAGGTGTCAAAAATATGAAGTGCTTCAAAAGGTGTCAACAATATGAGGAGCATGAAACAGTCTGAAAAATAGGAGGAGCAAGAAGCGGTGTTGAAAAACAAGAAGAGACGGAAAAGGTGTGAAAAATATGAAGAGCTTCAAAAGGTTTCAAAAATATGAGGAGCTTGAAATGATCTGAAAAATAGGACGAGCATGAAACGGTGTTCAAAAACATGAAGAGCATGAAAAGGTGTGAAAATTATGAAGAGCTTCAAAAGGTGTGAAAAACATGAGGAGAATGAAACGGTCTGAAAAATAGGAGGAGCATGAAGCAGTGTTGAAAACATGAAGAGCCTGAAAAAGTGTGAAAAATATGAAGATCTTCAAAACTTTGAAAAATATGAAGACCCTGAAAAGGTGTCAAAAATGAGATGAGCATGAAACAGTCTGAAAATTAGGAGGAGCATGAAGTGTTGTTCAAAAACGTGAAGAGCCTGAAAAGGTGTGAAAAATATGAAGAGCTTGAAAAGGTGTGAAATATATGAGGAGCTTCAAAAGGTGTGAAAAATATGAAGAGCTTCAAAAGATGTCAAAAATATGAAAAGCATGAAACGGTCTGAAAAATAGGAGGAGCATGAAATGGTGTTCAAAAACATGAATAGCCTGAAAATGTGTGAAAAATATGAAAAGCTTCAAAGGTTTGAAATACATGAGGAGCATGAAACAGTCTGAAAAATAGGAGAAGCATGAAGTGGTGTGGAAAAAAATGAAGAGCCTGAAAAGGTGTGAAAAATATGAAGAGCTTCAAAAGGTGTGAAATATATGTGGAGCATGAATCTCTCTGAAAAATAGGAGGAGCATGATGTGGTGTTGAAAAACATGAAGAGCCTGAAAAGATGTGAAAAATATGAAGAGCTCCAAAAGGTGTGAAAAATATGAGAAGCATGATACGATCTGAAAAATAGGAGGAGCATGAAGTGGTGTTCAGAAACATGGAGAGCCTAAAAAGGTGTGAAAAATATGAAGAGCTTCAAAAGGTGTCAAAAATATGAGGAGCTTGAAACTGTCTGAAAAATAGGAGGAGCATGAAGCAGTGTTCAAAAACATGAAGAGCCTGAAAAGGTGTGAAAAATATGAAGAGCTTCAAAACGTGTGAAATACATGAGGAGCATGAAAAGGTCTGAAAAATAGGAGGAGCATGAAATGGTGTTCAAAAACATGAAGACCATGAAAAGGTGTGAAAATTATGAAGAGCTTCAAAAGGTGTGAAAAACATGAGGAGAATGAAACGGTCTGAAAAATAGGAGGAGCATGAAGCAGTGTTCAAAACATGAAGAGCCTGAAAAAGTGTGAAAAATATGAAGATCTTCAAAAGTTTGAAAAATATGAAGACCCTGAAAAGGTGTCAAAAATGAGATGAGCATGAAACAGTCTGAAAAGTAGGAGGAGCATGAAGTGTTGTTCAGAAACGTGAAGAGCCTGAAAAGGTGTGAAAAATATGAAGAGCTTGAAAAGGTATGAAATACCTGAGGAGCATGAAACGGTCTGAAAAATAGGAGGAGCATGAAGCGGTGTTCAAAACATGAAGAGCCTGAAAAAGTGTGAAAAATATGAAGAGCTTCAAAAGGTTTGAAAAATAGGAGGAGGATGAAGCGGTGTTCAAAAACATGAAGAGCCTGAAAAAGTGTGATAAATATGAAGAGCTTATAAAATTGTCAAAAATATGAGGAGCATGGAGAGATGTTCAAAAACATGAAGAGGATGTTAAGGCGTGAAAAACATTAAGAGCTTCAAAAGGTTTGAAAAATAGGAGGAGCATGAAGCGGTGTTCAAAAACATGAAGAGCCTGAAAATGTGTGAAAAATATGAATAGCTTATAAAATTGTCAAAAATATGAGGAGCATGAAACGGTCTGAAAAATACGAGCAGCCTGAAAACGTCTGAAAAATAGGAGGAGCATGAAGCGGTGTTCAAAAACATGAAGGGCCTGAAAACGTGTGAAAAATATGAAGAGCTTCAAAAGGAGTCAAAAATATGCGAAGCCTGAAACGATCTGAAAAATAGGAGGAGCATGAAGCGGTGTTGAAAAACATGAAGAGCCGGAAAAGGTGTGAAAAATGTGAAGAGCTTCAAAAGGTGTCAAAAATATGAGGAGCATGAAACGGTCTGAAATATAAGAGGATCATGAAGCGGTGTTGAAAAACATGAAGAGCCGGAAAAGGTGTGAAAAATGTGAAGAGCTTCAAAAGGTGTCAAAAATATGAGGAGCATGAAACGGTCTGAAATATAAGAGGATCATGAAGCGGTGTTGAAAAACATGAAGAGTCTGAAAACGTGTGAAAAATATGAAGAGCTTCAAACGGTGTGAAAAATATCAGGAGCATGAAACGGTCTGAAAAAGATGAGGAGCATGAAGTGGTCTTCAAAAACATGTACAGCCTGAAAAGGTGTGAAAAATATGAAGAGCTTCAAAAGATGTGAAAAATATGAAGAGCTTCAAAAGGTGTCAAAAATGAGATGAGCATGAAACGGTCTGAAAAATAGGAGAAGAATGAAACGGTGTTGAAAAATTGAAGAGCCTGAAAAGCTGTGAAAAATATGAAGAGCTTCAAAAGGTGTGAAAAATATGAAGAGCTTCAAAACGTGTGAAATACATGAGGAGCATGAAAAGGTCTGAAAAATAGGAGTAGCATGAAGAGGTGTTCAAAAACATGAAGAGGCTGATAAGGTGTGAAAAACATGAAGAGCTTCAAAAAGTTTGAAAAATAGGAGGAGCATGAAGCGGTGTTCAAAAACATGAGGAGCCTGAAAAGGTGAGAAAAATATGAAGAGCTTCAAAAGGTGTGAGAAATGTGAGGAGCATGAAGCGGTGTTCAAATACATGAAGAGCCTGAAAAAGTGTGAAAAATATGAAGAGCTTATAAAATTGTCAAAAATATCAGGAGCATGAAACGGTCTGAAAAATATGAGCAGCCTGAAACGGTCTGAAAAATAGGAGGAGCATGAAGCGGTGTTCAAAAACATAAAGGGCCTGAAAACGTGTGAAAAATATGAAGAGCTTCAAAAGGAGTCAAAAATATGCGGAGCCTGAAACGATCTGAAAAATACGAGGAGCATGAAGCGGAGTTGAAAAACATGAAGAGCCGGAAAAGGTGTGAAAAATGTGAAGAGCTTCAAAAGGTGTCAAAAATATGAGGAGCATGAAACGCTCTGAAATATAGGAGGATCATGAAGCGGGGTTGAAAAACATGAAGAGCCTGAAAAGGTGTGATAAATGTGAAGACCTTCAAAAGGTGTCAAAAATATGAGGAGTATGAAACGGTCTGAAAAATAGGAGGAGCATGAAACGGTGATCAAAAACATGAAGAATCTGAAAACGTGTGAAAAATATGAAGAGCTTCAAACGGTGTGAAAAATATCAGGAGCATGAAACGGTCTGAAAAAGATGAGGAGCAAGAAGTGGTCTTCAGAAACATGTACAGCCTGAAAAGGTGTGAAAAATATGAAGAGCTTCAAAAGGTGTGAAAAACAGGAGGAACATGAAGCAGCGTTCAAAAATATGAAGAGCCTGAAAAGGTGTCAAAAATATGAAGTGCTTCAAAAGGTGTCAACAATATGAGGAGCATGAAACAGTCTGAAAAATAGGAGGAGCAAGAAGCGGTGTTGAAAAACAAGAAGAGACGGAAAAGGTGTGAAAAATATGAAGAGCTTCAAAAGGTTTCAAAAATATGAGGAGCTTGAAATGATCTGAAAATAGGACGAGCATGAAACGGTGTTCAAAAACATGAAGAGCATGAAAAGGTGTGAAAATTATGAAGAGCTTCAAAAGGTGTGAAAAACATGAGGAGAATGAAACGGTCTGAAAAATAGGAGGAGCATGAAGCAGTGTTCAAAACATGAAGAGCCTGAAAAAGTGTGAAAAATATGAAGATCTTCAAAACTTTGAAAAATATGAAGACCCTGAAAAGGTGTCAAAAATGAGATGAGCATGAAACAGTCTGAAAATTAGGAGGAGCATGAAGTGTTGTTCAAAAACGTGAAGAGCCTGAAAAGGTGTGAAAAATATGAAGAGATGAAAAGGTGTGAAATATATGAGGAGCTTCAAAAGGTGTGAAAAATATGAGGAGCTTCAAAAGATGTCAAAAATATGAAAAGCATGAAACGGTCTGAAAAATAGGAGGAGCATGAAATGGTGTTCAAAAACATGAAGAGCCTGAAAATGTGTGAAAAATATGAAAAGCTTCAAAGGTTTGAAATACATGAGGAGCATGAAACAGTCTGAAAAATAGGAGAAGCATGAAGTGGTGTGGAAAAAAATGAAGAGCCTGAAAAGGTGTGAAAAATATGAAGAGCTTCAAAAGGTGTGAAATATATGTGGAGCATGAATCTCTCTGAAAAATAGGAGGAGCATGAAGTGGTGTTGAAAAACATGAAGAGCCTGAAAAGATGTGAAAAATATGAAGAGCTCCAAAAGGTGTGAAAAATATGAGAAGCATGATACGATCTGAAAAATAGGAGGAGCATGAAGTGGTGTTCAGAAACATGGAGAGCCTAAAAAGGTGTGAAAAATATGAAGAGCTTCAAAAGGTGTCAAAAATATGAGGAGCTTGAAACTGTCTGAAAAATAGGAGGAGCATGAAGCAGTGTTCAAAAACATGAAGAGCCTGAAAAGGTGTGAAAAATATGAAGAGCTTCAAAAGGTGTGAAAAACATGAGGAGAATGAAACGCTCTGAAAAATAGGAGGAGCATGAAGCAGTGTTCAAAACATGAAGAGCCTGAAAAAGTGTGAAAAATATGAAGATCTTCAAAAGTTTGAAAAATATGAAGACCCTGAAAAGGTGTCAAAAATGAGATGAGCATGAAAAAGTCTGAAAAGTAGGAGGAGCATGAAGTGTTGTTCAGAAACGTGAAGAGCCTGAAAAGGTGTGAAAAATATGAAGAGCTTGAAAAGGTATGAAATACCTGAGGAGCATGAAACGGTCTGAAAAATAGGAGGAGCATGAAGCGGTGTTCAAAACATGAAGAGCCTGAAAAAGTGTGAAAAATATGAAGAGCTTCAAAAGGTTTGAAAAATAGGAGGAGGATGAAGCGGTGTTCAAAAACATGAAGAGCCTGAAAAAGTGTGATAAATATGAAGAGCTTATAAAATTGTCAAAAATATGAGGAGCATGGAGAGATGTTCAAAAACATGAAGAGGATGTTAAGGCGTGAAAAACATTAAGAGCTTCAAAAGGTTTGAAAAATAGGAGGAGCATGAAGCGGTGTTCAAAAACATGAAGAGCCTGAAAATGTGTGAAAAATATGAATAGCTTATAAAATTGTCAAAAATATGAGGAGCATGAAACGGTCTGAAAAATACGAGCAGCCTGAAAACGTCTGAAAAATAGGAGGAGCATGAAGCGGTGTTCAAAAACATGAAGGGCCTGAAAACGTGTGAAAAATATGAAGAGCTTCAAAAGGAGTCAAAAATATGAGGAGCATGAAACGGTCTGAAATATAAGAGGATCATGTAGTGGTGTTGAAAAACATGAAGAGCCGGAAAAGGTGTGAAAAATGTGAAGAGCTTCAAAAGGTGTCAAAAATATGAGGAGCATGAAACGGTCTGAAATATAAGAGGATCATGTAGTGGTGTTGAAAAACATGAAGAGCCGGAAAAGGTGTGAAAAATGTGAAGAGCTTCAAAAGGTGTCAAAAATATGAGGAGCATGAAACGGTCTGAAATATAAGAGGATCATGAAGCGGTGTTGAAAAACATGAAAAGTCTGAAAACGTGTGAAAAATATGAAGAGCTTCAAACGGTGTGAAAAATATCAGGAGCATGAAACGGTCTGAAAAAGATGAGGAGCATGAAGTGGTCTTCAAAAACATGTACAGCCTGAAAAGGTGTGAAAAATATGAAGAGCTTCAAAAGATGTGAAAAATATGAAGAGCTTCAAAAGGTGTCAAAAATGAGATGAGCATGAAACGGTCTGAAAAATAGGAGAAGAATGAAACGGTGTTGAAAAATTGAAGAGCCTGAAAAGCTGTGAAAAATATGAAGAGCTTCAAAAGGTGTGAAAAATATGAAGAGCTTCAAAACGTGTGAAATACATGAGGAGCATGAAAAGGTCTGAAAAATAGGAGTAGCATGAAGAGGTGTTCAAAAACATGAAGAGGCTGATAAGGTGTGAAAAACATGAAGAGCTTCAAAAAGTTTGAAAAATAGGAGGAGCATGAAGCGGTGTTCAAAAACATGAGGAGCCTGAAAAGGTGAGAAAAATATGAAGAGCTTCAAAAGGTGTGAGAAATGTGAGGAGCATGAAGCGGTGTTCAAATACATGAAGAGCCTGAAAAAGTGTGAAAAATATGAAGAGCTTATAAAATTGTCAAAAATATCAGGAGCATGAAACGGTCTGAAAAATACGAGGAGCCTGAAACCGTCTGAAAAATAGGAGGAGCATGAAGCGGTGTTCAAAAACATGAAGGGCCTGAAAACGTGTGAAAAATATGAAGAGCTTCAAAAGGAGTCAAAAATATGCGGAGCCTGAAACGATCTGAAAAATACGAGGAGCATGAAGCGGAGTTGAAAAACATGAAGAGCCGGAAAAGGTGTGAAAAATGTGAAGAGCTTCAAAAGGTGTCAAAAATATGAGGAGCATGAAACGCTCTGAAATATAGGAGGATCATGAAGCGGGGTTGAAAAACATGAAGAGCCTGAAAAGGTGTGATAAATGTGAAGACCTTCAAAAGGTGTCAAAAATATGAGGAGTATGAAATGGTCTGAAAAATAGGAGGAGCATGAAACGGTGATCAAAAACATGAAGAATCTGAAAACGTGTGAAAAATATGAAGAGCTTCAAACGGTGTGAAAAATATCAGGAGCATGAAACGGTCTGAAAAAGATGAGGAGCATGAAGTGGTCTTCAGAAACATGTACAGCCTGAAAAGGTGTGAAAAATATGAAGAGCTTCAAAAGGTGTGAAAAACAGGAGGAACATGAAGCAGCGTTCAAAAATATGAAGAGCCTGAAAAGGTGTCAAAAATATGAAGTGCTTCAAAAGGTGTCAACAATATGAGGAGCATGAAACAGTCTGAAAAATAGGAGGAGCAAGAAGCGGTGTTGAAAAACAAGAAGAGACGGAAAAGGTGTGAAAAATATGAAGAGCTTCAAAAGGTTTCAAAAATATGAGGAGCTTGAAATGATCTGAAAAATAGGACGAGCATGAAACGGTGTTCAAAAACATGAAGAGCATGAAAAGGTGTGAAAATTATGAAGAGCTTCAAAAGGTGTGAAAAACATGAGGAGAATGAAACGGTCTGAAAAATAGGAGGAGCATGAAGCAGTGTTGAAAACATGAAGAGCCTGAAAAAGTGTGAAAAATATGAAGATCTTCAAAACTTTGAAAAATATGAAGACCCTGAAAAGGTGTCAAAAATGAGATGAGCATGAAACAGTCTGAAAAGTAGGAGGAGCATGAAGTGTTGTTCAAAAACCTGAAGAGCCTGAAAAGGTGTGAAAAATATGAAGAGCTTGAAAAGGTGTGAAATACCTGAGGAACATGAAACGGTCTGAAAAATAGGAGGAGCATGAAGCGGTGTTCAAAACATGAAGAGCCTGAAAAAGTGTGAAAAATATGAAGAGCTTCAAAAGGTTTGAAAAATAGGAGGAGCATGAAGCGGTGTTCAAAAACATGAAGAGCCTGAAAAAGTGTGAAAAATATGAAGAGCTTATAAAATTGTCAAAAATAAGAGGAGCATGAAGAGATGTTCAAAAACATGAAGAGGCTGATAAGGTGTGAAAAACATGAAGAGCTTCAAAAGGTTTGAAAAATAGGAGGAGCATGAAGCGGTGCTCAAAAACATGAAGAGCCTGAAAAAGTGTGAAAAATATGAAGAGCTTATAAAATTGTAAAAAATATGAGGAGCATGAAACGGTCTGAAAAATACGAGCAGCCTGAAACCGTCTGAAAAATAGGAGGAGCATGAAGCGGTGTTCCAAAACATGAAGGGCCTGAAAACGTGTGAAAAATATGAAGAGCTTAAAAAGGAGTCAAATATATGCGGAGCCTGAAACGATCTGAAAAATAGGAGGAGCATGAAGCGGTGTTGAAAAACATGAAGAGCCGGAAAAGGTGTGAAAAATGTGAAGAGCTTCAAAAGGTGTCAAAAATATGAGGAGCATGAAACGCTCTGAAATGTAGGTGAATCATGAAGTGGTGTTGAAAAACATGAAGAGCCTGAAAAGGTGTGATAAATGTGAAGAGCTTCAAAAGGTGTCAAAAATATGAGGAGCGTGAAACGGTCTGAAAAATAGGAGGAGCATGAAGCGGTGTTGAAAAACATGAAGAGCCTGAAATCGTGTGAAAAATATGAAGAGCTTCAAAAGGTATGAAAATATGAAGAGCTTCAAAAGTTGTCAAAAAAGAGATGAGCATGAAACGGTCTGAAAAATAGGAGCAGCATGAAGCGGTGTTGAAAAACATGAAGAGTCTGAAAAGGTGTGAAAAATATGAAGAGCTTCAAAAGGTGTCAAAAATATGAGGAGCATGAAACGGTCTGAAATATAGGAAGATCATCAAGCGGTGTTGAAAAACATGAAGAGCCTGAAAATGTGTGAAAAACGTGAAGAGCTTCAAAAGATGTCAAAAATATGAGGAGCATGAAACGGTCTGAAAAATATGAGGAGAATGAAGCGGTGTTAAAAAACATGAAGAGCCTGAAAAGAAGTGCAAAATATGAAGAGCTTCAAAAGGTGTGAAAAATATGAAGACCTTCAAAAGGTGTCAAAAAAGAGATGAGCATGAAACGGTCGGAAAAATAGGAGGAGCATGAAGCGCTGTTGTAAAACATGAAGAGCCTGAAAACCTGTGAAAAACAGGAAGAGCTTCAAAAGGTGTGAAAAATATGAAGAGCTTCAAAAAATGTCAAAAATATGAGGAGCATGAAATGGTCTCAAATATAGGAGAATCATGCAGCGGTGTTGAAAACTATAAACAGCCTGAAAAGGTGTGAAAAACATGAAGAGCTTCAAAAGGTTTGAAAAATATGAGAAGCATGATATGGTCTGAAAAATAGGAGGAGCATGAAGTGGTCTTCAGAAACATGTACAGCCTGAAAAGGTGTGAAAAATATGAAGAGCTTCAAAAGGTGTGAAATACATGAGTATCATGAAACGGTATAAAAAATAGGAGGAGCATGAAGCTGTGTTCAAAAACATGAGAGCCTGAAAAGGTGTGAAAATATGAAGAGCTTTAAAAGGTATGAAAAATACGAGGAGCATGAAACGGTGTTCAAAAACATGAAGAGCCTAAAATGGTGTGAAAATTATGAAGAGCCTCAAAACGTGTCAAAAATATGAGGAGCATGAAACGGTCTGAAAAATAGGAGGAGCATGAAGCGATGTTGAAAAAGTTGAAGAGCCTGAAAACGTGTAAAATATGAAGAGCTTCAAAAGGTGTGAAAAATATGAAGAGCTTCAAAAGGTGTCAAAAATGAGATGAGCATGAAACGGTCTGAAAAATAGGAGGAGAATGAAACGGTGTTGAAAAACTTGAAGACCCTGAAAAGCTGTGAAAAATATGAAGAGCATCAAAAGGTGTGAAAAACATGAAGAGCTTCAAAAGGTGTCAAAAATATGAGGAGCATGAAAAGGTCACAAAAAGAGGAGGAGCATGAGTGGAGTTGAAAAACATGAAGAGACTGAAAAGGTGTGAAAAATATGAAGAGCTTCAAAAGGTGTCAAAAATATGAGGGCTTGAAACGGTCTGAAGAATAGGAGGAGCATGAAGCAGTGTTCAAAAACATGAAGAGTCTGAAAAGGTGTGAAAAATATGAAGAGCTTCAAAACGTGTGAAATACATGAGGAGCATGAAAAGGTCTGAAAAATAGGAGTAGCATGAAGAGGTGTTCAAAAACATGAAGAGTCTGATAAGGTGTGAAAAACATGAAGAGCTTCAAAAAGTTTGAAAAATAGGAGGAGCATGAAGCGGTGTTAAAAAACATGAAGAGCCTAAAAAAGTGTGAAAATTATGAAGAGCTTATAAAATGGTCAAAAATATGAGGAGCATGAAACGTTCTGAAAAATAGGAGAAGCTTGAAACGGTGATCAAAAAAATGAAGAGCCTGAAAACGTGTGAAAAATATGAAGAGCTTCAAACGGTGTGAAAAATATGAGGAGCATGAAACAGACTGAAAAAGATGAGGAGCATGAAGTCGTGTTCAAAATCATGTGCAGCCTGAAAAGCTGTGAAAAATATGAAGAGCTTCAAAAGGTGTGAAAAATATGAGAAGCATGATACGGTCTGAAAAATAGGAGGAGAATGAAGTGGTGTTCAGAAACATGGAGAGCCTAAAAAGGTGTGAAAAATATGAAGAGCTTCAAAAAGTGTGAAAAATAGGAGGAGCTTGAAACGGTCTGAAAAATAGGAGGAGCATGAAGCAGTGTTCACAAACATGAAGAGCCTGAAAAGGTGTGAAAAATATGAAGAGCTTCAAAACGTGTGAAATACATGAGGAGCATGAAAAGGTCTGAAAAATAGGAGGAGCATGAAATGGTGTTCAAAAACATGAAGAGAATGAAAAGGTGTGAAATTTATGAAGAGCTTCAAAAGTTGTCAAAAACATGAGGAGAATGAAACGGTCTGAAAAATAGGAGGAGCATGAAGCAGTGTTCAAAACATGAAGAGCCTGAAAAAGTGTGAAAAATATGAAGATCTTCAAAAGTTTGAAAAATATGAAGACCCTGAAAAGGTGTCAAAAATGAGATGAGCATGAAACAGTCTGAAAAGTAGGAGGAGCATGAAGTGTTGTTCAAAAACGTGAAGAGCCTGAAAAGTTGTGAAAAATATGAAGAGCTTGAAAAGGTGTGAAATACCTGAGGAGCATGAAACGGTCTGAAAAATAGGAGGAGCATGAAGCGGTGTTCAAAACATGAAGAGCCTGAAAAAGTGTGAAAAATATGAAGAGCTTCAAAAGGTTTAAAAAATAGGAGGAGGATGAAGCGGTGTTCAAAAACATGAAGAGCCTGAAAAAGTGTGATAAATATGAAGAGCTTATAAAATTGTCAAAAAAATGAGGAGCATGGAGAGATGTTCAAAAACATGAAGAGGCTGATAAGGTGTGAAAAACATTAAGAGCTTCAAAAGGTTTGAAAAATAGGAGGAGCATGAAGCGGTGTTCAAAAACATGAAGAGCCTGAAAATGTGTGAAAAATATGAAGAGCTTATAAAATTGTCAAAAATATGAGGAGCATGAAACGGTCTGAAAAATACGAGCAGCCTGAAAAGGTCTGAAAAATAGGAGGAGCATGAAGCGGTGTTTAAAAACATGAAGGGCCTGAAAACGTGTGAAAAATATGAAGAGCTTCAAAAGGAGTCAAAAATATGCGGAGCCTGAAACGATCTGAAAAATAGGAGGAGCATGAAGCGGTGTTGAAAAACATGAAGAGCCGGAAAAGGTGTGAAAAATGTGAAGAGCTTCAAAAGGTGTCAAAAATATGAGGAGCATGAAACGGTCTGAAATATAAGAGGATCATGAAGCGGTGTTGAAAAACATGAAGAGCCTGAAAAGGTGTGATAAATGGGAAGAGCTTCAAAAGGTGTCAAAAATATGAGGAGCATGATACGGTCTGAAAAATAGTAGGAGTAAGAAGCGTTATTGAAATACATGAACAGCCTGAAAACGTGTGAAAAATATGAAGAGCTCAAAAGGTGTGAAAAAAATGAAGAGCTTCAGAAGGTGTCAAAAATGAGATGAGCATGAAACGGCCTCAAAAATAGGAGGAGCAGGAAGTGGTGTTCAGAAACATGGAGAGCCTGAAAAGGTGTGAAAAATATGAAGAGCTTCAAAAGGTGTGAAATACATGAGGAGCATGAAACGGTCTGAAAAATAGGAGGAGCATGAAGAGGTGTTCAAAAACCTGAAGAGCCTGAAAAGGTGTGAAAAATATGAAGAGCTTCAAAAGGTGTGAAAAACAGGAGGAACATGAAGCTATGTTCAAAAATATGAAGAGCCTGAAAAGGTGTGAAAAATATGAAGTGCTTCAAAAGGTGTCAACAATATGTGGAGCATGAAACGGTCTGAAAAATAGGAGGAGCAAGAAGCGGTGTTGAAAAACAAGAAGAGACGGAAAAGGTGTGAAAAATATGAAGAGATTCAAAACGTGTCAAAAATATGAGGAGCACGAAACGGTCTGAAAAATAGGAGGAGCATGAAGCGGTGTTGAAAAACATGAAGAGCCTGAAAACGTGTGAAAAATATGAAGAGCTTCAAAAGGTATGAAAATATGAAGAGCTTCAAAAGTTGTCAAAAAAGAGATGAGCATGAAACGGTCTGAAAAATAGGAGCAGCATGAAGCGGTGTTGAAAAACATGAAGAGTCTGAAAAGGTGTGAAAAATATGAAGAGCTTCAAAAGGTGTCAAAAATATGAGGAGCATGAAACGGTCGGAAATATAGGAGGATCATCAAGCGGTGTTGAAAAACAGGAAGAGCCTGAAAATGTGTGAAAAACGTGAAGAGCTTCAAAAGATGTCAAAAATATGAGGAGCATGAAACGGTCTGAAAAAAATGAGGAGCATGAAGCGGTGTTAAAAAACATGAAGAGCCTGAAAAGAAGTGAAAAATATGAAGAGCTTCAAAAGGTGTGAAAAACATGAAGACCTTCAAAAGGTGTCAAAAATGAGATGAGCATGAAACGGCCTGAAAAATAGGACGTGCATGAAGCGGTGTTGAAAAACATGAAGAGCCTGAAAACCTGTGAAAAATAGGAAGAGCTTCAAAAGGTGTCAAAAATATGAAGAGCTTCAAAAAATGTCAAAAATATTAGGAGCATGAAATGGTCTCAAATATAGGAGAATCATGCAGCGGTGTTGAAAACTATAAACAGCCTGAAAAAGTGTGAAAAATATGAAGAGCTTCAAAAGGTGTCAAAAATATGAGTATCATGAAATGGTCTGAAAAACAGGAGCAGCATGAAACAGTGTTCAAAAACATGAATACATTGAAAAGGTGTGAAAAATATGAAGAGGTTCAAAAGGTGTGAAATACATGAGGATCATGAAACGGTCTGAAAAATATGAGGAGCATGAAGCGGTGTTCAAAAACATGAGGAGCCTGAAAAGGTGAGAAAAATATGAAGAGCTTCAAAAGGTGTGAGAAATGTGAGGAGCATGAAGCGGTGTTCAAATACATGAAAAGCCTGAAAAGGTGTGAAAAATATGAAGAGCTTCAAAAGGTTTCAAAAATATGAGGAGCTTCAAATGGTCTGAAAAATAGGACGAGCATGAAACGGTGTTCAAAAACATGAAGAGCATGAAAAGGTGTGAAAATTATGAAGAGCTTCAAAAGGTGTGAAAAACATGAGGAGAATGAAACGGTCTGAAAAATAGGAGGAGCATGAAGCAGTGTTCAAAACATGAAGAGCCTGAAAAAGTGTGAAAAATATGAAGATCTTCAAAAGTTTGAAAAATATGAAGACCCTGAAAAGGTGTCAAAAATGAGATGAGCATGAAACAGTCTGAAAAGTAGGAGGAGCATGAAGCGGTGTTTAAAAACATGAAGAGCCTGAAAAGGTGTGAAAAATGTAGAGCTTGAAAAGGTGTGAAATACCTGAGGAGCATGAAACGGTCTGAAAAATAGGAGGAGCATGAAGCGGTGTTCAAAACATGAAGAGCCTGAAAAAGTGTGAAAAATATGAAGAGCTTATAAAATTTTCAACAATATGAGGAGCATGAAACGGTCTGAAAAATACGAGCAGCCTGAAACCGTCTGAAAAATAGGAGGAGCATGAAGCGGTGTTCAAAAACATGAAGGGCCTGAAAATGTGTGAAAAATATGAAGAGCTTATAAAATTGTCAAAAATATGAGGAGCATGAAACGGTCTGAAAAATACGAGCAGCCTGAAACCGTCTGAAAAATAGGAGGAGCATGAAGCGGTGTTCAAAACATGAAGAGCCTGAAAAAGTGTGAAAAATATGAAGAGCTTATAAAATTGTCAAAAATATGAGGAGCATGAAACGGTCTGAAAAATACAAGCAGCCTGAAACCGTCTGAAAAATAGGAGGAGCATGAAGCGTTGTTCAAAACATGAAGAGCCTGAAAAAGTGTGAAAAATATGAAGAGCTTATAAAATTGTCAAAAATATGAGGAGCATGAAACGGTCTGAAAAATACAGCAGCCTGAAACGGTCTGAAAAATAGGAGGAGCATGAAGCGGTGTTCAAAAACATGAAGGGCCTAAAAACGGGTGAAAAATATGAAGAGCTTCAAAAGGAGTCAAAAATATGCGGAGCCTGAAACGATCTGAAAAATAGGAGGAGCATGAAGCGGAGTTGAAAAACATGAAGAGCCGGAAAAGGTGTGAAAAATGTGAAGAGCTTCAAAAGGTGTCAAAAATATGAGGAGCATAAAACGCTCTGAAATATAGGAGGATCATGAAGCGGTGTTGAAAAACATGAAGAGCCTGAAAAGGTGTGATAAATGTGAAGAGCTTCAAAAGGTGTCAAAAATATGAGGAGTATGAAAAGGTCTGAAAAATAGGAGGAGTATGAAACGGTGATCAAAAACATGAAGAATCTGAAAACGTGTGAAAAATATGAAGAGCTTCAAACGGTGTGAAAAACATGAGGAGAATGAAACGGTCTGAAAAATAGGAGGAGCATGAAGCAGTGTTCAAAACATGAAGAGCCTGAAAAAGTGTGAAAAATATGAAGAGCTTATAAAATTGTCAAAAATATGAGGAGCATGAAACGGTCTGAAAAATACGAGCAGCCTGAAACCGTCTGAAAAATAGGAGGAGCATGAAGCGGTGTTCAAAAACGTGAAGAGCCTGAAAAGGTGTGAAAAATATGAAGAGTTTCAAAAGGTGTGAAATACCTGAGGAGCATGAAACGATCTGAAAAATAGGAGGAGCATGAAGCGGTGTTCAAACATGAAGAGCCTGAAAAAGTGTGAAAAATATGAACAGCTTCAAGAGGTTTGAAAAATAAGAGGAGCATGAAGCGGTGTTCAAAAACATGAAGAGCCTGAAAAAGTGTGAAAAATATGAAGAGCTTATAAAATTGTCAAAAATATGAGGAGCATGAAACGGTCTGAAAAATACGAGCAACCTGAAACCGTCTGAAAAATAGGAGGAGCATGAAGCGGTGTTCAAAAACATGAAGGGCCTGAAAACGTGTGAAAAATATGAAGAGCTTCAAAAGGAGTCAAAAATATGCGGAGCCTGAAACGATCTGAAAAATAGGAGGAGCATGAAGCGGAGTTGAAAAACATGAAGAGCCGGAAAAGGTGTGAAAAATGTGAAGAGCTTCAAAAGGTGTCAAAAATATGAGGAGCATGAAACGGTCTGAAAAATAGTAGGAGCATGAAACGGTGATCAAAAACATGAAGAATT
The DNA here is from genome assembly GCF_033118175.1 of Dama dama. Lineage (NCBI taxonomy): Eukaryota > Metazoa > Chordata > Mammalia > Artiodactyla > Cervidae > Dama > Dama dama. Next base: position 4,772,603 of record NW_026870905.1, on the reverse strand, counting down.
TGAAAACGTGTGAAAAATATGAAGAGCTTCAAACGGTGTGAAAAATATCAGGAGCATGAAACGGTCTGAAAAAGATGACGAGCATGAAGTGGTCTTCAAAAACATGTACAGCCTGAAAAGGTGTGAAAAATATGAAGAGCTTCAAAAGGTGTGAAAAACAGGAGGAACATGCAGCGGTGTTCAAAAATATGAAGAGCCTGAAAAGGTGTGAAAAATATGTAGTGCTTCAAAAGGTGTCAACAATATGAGGAGCATGAAACGGTCTGAAAAATAGGAGGAGCAAGAAGCGGTGTTGAAAAACAAGAAGAGACGGAAAAGGTGTGAAAAATATGAAGAGCTTCAAAAGGTTTCAAAAATATGAGGAGCTTGAAATGGTCTGAAAAATAGGACGAGCATGAAACGGTGTTCAAAAACATGAAGAGCATGAAAAGGTGTGAAAATTATGAAGAGCTTCAAAAGGTGTGAAAAACAGGAGGAGAATGAAACGGTCTGAAAAATAGGAGGAGCATGAAGCAGTGTTCAAAACATGAAGAGCCTGAAAAAGTGTGAAAAATATGAAGATCTTCAAAAGTTTGAAAAATATGAAGACCCTGAAAAGGTGTCAAAAATGAGATGAGCATGAAACAGTCTGAAAAGTAGGAGGAGCATGAAGTGTTGTTCAAAAACGTGAAGAGCCTGAAAAGGTGTGAAAAATATGAAGAGCTTGAAAAGTTGTGAAATACCTGAGGAGCATGAAACGGTCTGAAAAATAGGAGGAGCATGAAGCGGTGTTCAAAACATGAAGAGCCTGAAAAAGTGTGAAAAATATGAAGAGCTTATAAAATTGTCAAAAATATGAGGAGCATGAAACGGTCTGAAAAATACAGCAGCCTGAAACGGTCTGAAAAATAGGAGGAGCATGAAGCGGTGTTCAAAAACATGAAGGGCCTGAAAACGGGTGAAAAATATGAAGAGCTTCAAAAGGAGTCAAAAATATGCGGAGCCTGAAACGATCTGAAAAATAGGAGGAGCATGAAGCGGAGTTGAAAAACATGAAGAGCCGGAAAAGGTGTGAAAAATGTGAAGAGCTTCAAAAGGTGTCAAAAATATGAGGAGCATGAAACGCTCTGAAATATAGGAGGATCATGAAGCGGTGTTGAAAAACATGAAGAGCCTGAAAAGGTGTGATAAATGTGAAGAGCTTCAAAATGTGTCAAAAATATGAGGAGTATGAAAAGGTCTGAAAAATAGGAGGAGTATGAAACGGTGATCAAAAACATGAAGAATCTGAAAACGTGTGAAAAATATGAAGAGCTTCAAACGGTGTGAAAAATATCAGGAGCATGAAACGGTCTGAAAAAGATGAGGAGCATGAAGTGGTCTTCAGATACATGTACAGCCTGAAAAGGTGTGAAAAATATGAAGAGCTTCAAAAGGTGTGAAAAACAGGAGGAACATGAAGCGGCGTTCAAAATTATGAAGAGCCTGAAAAGGTGTGAAAAATATGAAGTGCTTCAAAAGGTGTCAACAATATGAGGAGCATGAAACGGTCTGAAAAATAGGAGGAGCAAGAAGCGGTGTTGAAAAACAAGAAGAGACGGAAAAGGTGTGAAAAATATGAAGAGCTTCAAAAGGTTTCAAAAATATGAGGAGCTTGAAATGGTCTGAAAAATAGGACGAGCATGAAACGGTGTTCAAAAACATGAAGAGCATGAAAAGGTGTGAAAATTATGAAGAGCTTCAAAAGGTGTGAAAAACATGAGGAGAATGAAACGGTCTGAAAAATAGGAGGAGCATGAAGCAGTGTTCAAAACATGAAGAGCCTGAAAAAGTGTGAAAAATATGAAGATCTTCAAAAGTTTGAAAAATATGAAGACCCTGAAAAGGTGTCAAAAATGAGATGAGCATGAAACAGTCTGAAAAGTAGGAGGGGCATGAAGCGGTGTTTAAAAACATGAAGAGCCTGAAAAGGTGTGAAATATATGAAGAGCTTCAAAAGGTGTGAAAAATATGGAGAGCTTCAAAAGGTGTCAAAAATATGAAGAGCATGAAACGGTCTGAAAAATAGGGGGAGCATGAAATGGTGTTCAAAAACATGAAGAGCCTGAAAAGGTGTGAAATATATGAAGAGCCTGAAAAGGTGTGAAAAATATGAAGAGCTTCAAAAGGTGTCAAAAATATGAAGAGCATGAAACGGTCTGAAAAATAGGAGGAGCATGAAATGGTGTTCAAAAACATGAAGAGCCTGAAAATGTGTGAAAAATTTGAAAAGCTTCAAAGGTTTGAAATACATGAGGAGCATGAAACAGTCTGAAAAATAGGAGAAGCATGAAGTGGTGTGGAAAAAAATGAAGAGCCTGAAAAGGTGTGAAAAATATGAAGAGCTTCAAAAGGTGTGAAATATATGTGGAGCATGAATCTCTCTGAAAAATAGGAGGAGCATGAAGTGGTGTTGAAAAACATGAAGAGCCTGAAAAGATGTGAAAAATATGAAGAGCTCCAAAAGGTGTGAAAAATATGAGAAGCATGATACGATCTGAAAAATAGGAGGAGCATGAAGTGGTGTTCAGAAACATGGAGAGCCTAAAAAGGTGTGAAAAATATGAAGAGCTTCAAAAGGTGTCAAAAATATGAGGAGCTTGAAACTGTCTGAAAAATAGGAGGAGCATGAAGCAGTGTTCAAAAACATGAAGAGCCTGAAAAGGTGTGAAAAATATGAAGAGCTTCAAAACGTGTGAAATACATGAGGAGCATGAAAAGGTCTGAAAAATAGGAGGAGCATGAAATGGTGTTCAAAAACATGAAGAGCATGAAAAGGTGTGAAAATTATGAAGAGCTTCAAAAGGTATGAAATACCTGAGGAGCATGAAACGGTCTGAAAAATAGGAGGAGCATGAAGTGGTGTTCAAAACATGAAGAGCCTGAAAAAATGTGAAAAATATGAAGAGCTTCAAAAGGTTTGAAAAATAGGAGGAGGATGAAGCGGTGTTCAAAAACATGAAGAGCCTGAAAAAGTGTGATAAATATGAAGAGCTTATAAAATTGTCAAAAATATGAGGAGCATGGAGAGATGTTCAAAAACATGAAGAGGATGTTAAGGCGTGAAAAACATTAAGAGCTTCAAAAGGTTTGAAAAATAGGAGGAGCATGAAGCGGTGTTCAAAAACATGAAGAGCCTGAAAATGTGTGAAAAATATGAATAGCTTATAAAATTGTCAAAAATATGAGGAGCATGAAACGGTCTGAAATATAAGAGGATCATGAAGCGGTGTTGAAAAACATGAATAGTCTGAAAACGTGTGAAAAATAGGAGGAGCATGAAGCGGTGTTCAAAAACATGAAGGGCCTGAAAACGTGTGAAAAATATGAAGAGCTTCAAAAGGAGTCAAAAATATGCGAAGCCTGAAACGATCTGAAAAATAGGAGGAGCATGAAGCGGTGTTGAAAAACATGAAGAGCCGGAAAAGGTGTGAAAAATGTGAAGAGCTTCAAAAGGTGTCAAAAATATGAGGAGCATGAACCGGTCTGAAATATAAGAGGATCATGAAGCGGTGTTGAAAAACATGAAGAGACGGAAAAGGTGTGAAAAATGTGAAGAGCTTCAAAAGGTGTCAAAAATATGAGGAGCATGAAACGGTCTGAAATATAAGAGGATCATGAAGCGGTGTTGAAAAACATGAAGAGTCTGAAAACGTGTGAAAAATATGAAGAGCTTCAAACGGTGTGAAAAATATCAGGAGCATGAAACGGTCTGAAAAAGATGAGGAGCATGAAGTGGTCTTCAAAAACATGTACAGCCTGAAAAGGTGTGAAAAATATGAGGAGCTTCAAAATATGTGAAAAATATGAAGAGCTTCAAAAGGTGTCAAAAATGAGATGAGCATGGAACGGTCTGAAAAATAGGAGAAGAATGAAACGGTGTTGAAAAATTGAAGAGCCTGAAAAGCTGTGAAAAATATGAAGAGCTTCAAAAGGTGTGAAAAATATGAAGAGCTTCAAAACGTGTGAAATACATGAGGAGCATGAAAAGGTCTGAAAAATAGGAGTAGCATGAAGAGGTGTTCAAAAACATGAAGAGGCTGATAAGGTGTGAAAAACATGAAGAGCTTCAAAAAGTTTGAAAAATAGGAGGAGCATGAAGCGGTGTTCAAAAACATGAGGAGCCTGAAAAGGTGAGAAAAATATGAAGAGCTTCAAAAGGTGTGAGAAATGTGAGGAGCATGAAGCGGTGTTCAAATACATGAAGAGCCTGAAAAAGTGTGAAAAATATGAAGAGTTTATAAAATTGTCAAAAATATCAGGAGCATGAAACGGTCTGAAAAATACGAGCAGCCAGAAACCGTCTGAAAAATAGGAGGAGCATGAAGCGGTGTTCAAAAACATGAAGGGCCTGAAAACGTGTGAAAAATATGAAGAGCTTCAAAAGGAGTCAAAAATATGCGGAGCCTGAAACGATCTGAAAAATACGAGGAGCATGAAGCGGAGTTGAAAAACATGAAGAGCCGGAAAAGGTGTGAAAAATGTGAAGAGCTTCAAAAGGTGTCAAAAATATGAGGAGCATGAAACGCTCTGAAATATAGGAGGATCATGAAGCGGGGTTGAAAAACATGAAGAGCCTGAAAAGGTGTGATAAATGTGAAGACCTTCAAAAGGTGTCAAAAATATGAGGAGTATGAAACGGTCTGAAAAATAGGAGGAGCATGAAACGGTGATCAAAAACATGAAGAATCTGAAAACGTGTGAAAAATATGAAGAGCTTCAAACGGTGTGAAAAATATCAGGAGCATGAAACGGTCTGAAAAAGATGAGGAGCATGAAGTGGTCTTCAGAAACATGTACAGCCTGAAAAGGTGTGAAAAATATGAAGAGCTTCAAAAGGTGTGAAAAACAGGAGGAACATGAAGCAGCGTTCAAAAATATGAAGAGCCTGAAAAGGTGTCAAAAATATGAAGTGCTTCAAAAGGTGTCAACAATATGAGGAGCATGAAACAGTCTGAAAAATAGGAGGAGCAAGAAGCGGTGTTGAAAAACAAGAAGAGACGGAAAAGGTGTGAAAAATATGAAGAGCTTCAAAAGGTTTCAAAAATATGAGGAGCTTGAAATGATCTGAAAAATAGGACGAGCATGAAACGGTGTTCAAAAACATGAAGAGCATGAAAAGGTGTGAAAATTATGAAGAGCTTCAAAAGTTGTGAAAAACATGAGGAGAATGAAACGGTCTGAAAAATAGGAGGAGCATGAAGCAGTGTTCAAAACATGAAGAGCCTGAAAAAGTGTGAAAAATATGAAGATCTTCAAAACTTTGAAAAATATGAAGACCCTGAAAAGGTGTCAAAAATGAGATGAGCATGAAACAGTCTGAAAAGTAGGAGGAGCATGAAGTGTTGTTCAAAAACGTGAAGAGCCTGAAAAGGTGTGAAAAATATGAAGAGATGAAAAGGTGTGAAATACCTGAGGAGCATGAAACGGTCTGAAAAATAGGAGGAGCATGAAGCGGTGTTCAAAACATGAAGAGCCTGAAAAAGTGTGAAAAATATGAAGAGCTTCAAAAGGTTTGAAAAATAGGAGGAGCATGAAGCGGTGTTCAAAAACATGAAGAGCCTGAAAAATTGTGAAAAATATGAAGAGCTTATAAAATTGTCAAAAATAAGAGGAGCATGAAGAGATGTTCAAAAACATGAAGAGGCTGATAAGGTGTGAAAAACATGAAGAGCTTCAAAAGGTTTGAAAAATAGGAGGAGCATGAAGCGGTGCTCAAAAACATGAAGAGCCTGAAAAAGTGTGAAAAATATGAAGAGCTTATAAAATTGTCAAAAATATGAGGAGCATGAAACGGTCTGAAAAATACGAGCAGCATGAAACCGTCTGAAAAATAGGAGGAGCATGAAGCGGTGTTCAAAAACATGAAGGCCCTGAAAACGTGTGAAAAATATGAAGAGCTTAAAAAGGAGTCAAATATATGCGGAGCCTGAAACGATCTGAAAAATAGGAGGAGCATGAAGCGGTGTTGAAAAACATGAAGAGCCAGAAAAGGTGTGAAAAATGTGAAGAGCTTCAAAAGGTGTCAAAAATATGAGGAGCATGAAACGCTCTGAAATATATGTGGATCAAGAAGTGGTGTTGAAAAACATGAAGAGCCTGAAAAGGTGTGATAAATGTGAAGAGCTTCAAAAGGTGTCAAAATATGAGGAGCATGAAACGGTCTGAAAAATAGGAGGAGCATGAAACGGTGATCAAAAACATGAAGAATCTGAAAACGTGTGAAAAATATGAAGAGCTTCAAACGGTGTGAAAAATATGAGGTGCATGAAATGGTCTGAAAAAGATGAGGAGCATGAAGTGGTCTTCAAAAACATGTACAGCCTGAAAAGGTGTGAAAAATATGGAGAGCTTCAAAAGGTGTGAAAAACAGGAGGAACATGAAGTGGTGTTCAAAAATATGAAGAGCCTGAAAAGGTGTGAAAACTATGAAGTGCTTCAAAAGGTGTCAACAATATGAGGAGCATGAAACGGTCTGAAAAATAGGAGGAGCAAGAAGCGGTGTTGAAAAACAAGAAGAGACGGAAAAGGTGTGAAAATATGAAGAGCTTCAAAACGGGTCAAAAATATGAGGAGCGTGAAACGGTCTGAAAAATAGGAGGAGCATGAAGCGGTGTTGAAAAACATGAAGAGCCTGAAAACGTGTGAAAAATATGAAGAGCTTCAAAAGGTATGAAAATATGAAGAGCTTCAAAAGTTGTCAAAAAAGAGATGAGCATGAAACGGTCTGAAAAATAGGAGCAGCATGAAGCGGTGTTGAAAAACATGAAGAGTCTGAAAAGGTGTGAAAAATATGAAGAGCTTCAAAAGGTGTCAAAAATATGAGGAGCATGAAACGGTCTGAAATATAGGAAGATCATCAACCGGTGTTGAAAAACATGAAGAGCCTGAAAATGTGTGAAAAACGTGAAGAGCTTCAAAAGATGTCAAAAATATGAGGAGCATGAAACGGTCTGAAAAATATGAGGAGCATGAAGCGGTGTTAAAAAACATGAAGAGCCTGAAAAGAAGTGCAAAATATGAAGAGCTTCAAAAGGTGTGAAAAATATGAAGACCTTCAAAAGGTGTCAAAAATGAAATGAGCATGAAACGGTCGGAAAAATAGGAGGAGCATGAAGCGGTGTTGTAAAACATGAAGAGCCTGAAAACCTGTGAAAAACAGGAAGAGCTTCAAAAGGTGTGAAAAATATGAAGAGCTTCAAAAAATGTCAAAAATATGAGGAGCATGAAATGGTCTCAAATATAGGAGAATCATGCAGCGGTGTTGAAAACTATAAACAGCCTGAAAAAGTGTGAAAAACATGAAGAGCTTCAAAATGTTTGAAAAATAGGAGGAGCATGAAGCGGTGCTCAAAAACATGAAGAGCCTGAAAAAGTGTGAAAAATATGAAGAGCTTATAAAATTGTCAAAAATATGAGGAGCATGAAACGGTCTGAAAAATACGAGCAGCCTGAAGCGTCTGAAAAATAGGAGGAGCATGAAGCGGTGTTCAAAAACATGAAGGGCCTGAAAATGTGTGAAAAATATGAAGAGCTTCAAAAGGAGTCAAAAATATGCGGAGCCTGAAACGATCTGAAAAATAGGAGGAGCATGAAGCGGAGTTGAAAAACATGAAGAGCCGGAAAAGGTGTGAAAAATGTGAAGAGCTTCAAAAGGTGTCAAAAATATGAGGAGCATGAAACGCTCTGAAACATAGAAGGATCATGAAGCGGTGTTGAAAAACATGAAGAGCCTGAAAAGGTGTGATAAATGTGAAGAGCTTCAAAAGGTGTCAAAAATATGAGGAGCATGAAACGGTCTGAAAAATAGGAGGAGCATGAAACGGTGTTCAAAAACATGAAGAATCTGAAAACGTGTGAAAAATATGAAGAGCTTCAAACGGTGTGAAATATATCAGGAGCATGAAACGATCTGAAAAAGATGAGGAGCATGAAGTGGTCTTCAAAAACATGTACAGCCTGAAAAGGTGTGAAAAATATGAAGAGCTTCAAAAGGTGTGAAAAAGAGGAGGAACATGAAGCGGCGTTCAAAAATATGAAGAGCCTGAAGAGGTGTGAAAAATATGAAGTGCTTCAAAAGGTGTCAACAATATGAGGAGCATGAAACGGTCTGAAAAATAGGAGGAGCAAGAAGCGGTGTTGAAAAACAAGAAGAGACGGAAAAGGTGTGAAAAATATGAAGAGCTTCAAAAGGTTTCAAAAATATGAGGAGCTTGAAATGGTCTGAAAAATAGGACGAGCATGAAACGGTGTTCAAAAACATGAAGAGCATGAAAAGGTGTGAAAATTATGAAGAGCTTCAAAAGGTGTGAAAAACATGAGGAGAATGAAACGGTCTGAAAAATAGGAGGAGCATGAAGCAGTGTTCAAAACATGAAGAGCCTGAAAAAGTGTGAAAAATATGAAGATCTTGAAAAGTTTGAAAAATATGAAGACCCTGAAAAGGTGTCAAAAATGAGATGAGCATGAAACAGTCTGAAAAGTAGGAGGAGCATGAAGTGTTGTTCAAAAACGTGAACAGCTTGAAAAGGTGTGAAAAATATGAAGAGCTTGAAAAGGTGTGAAATACCTGAGGAGCATGAAACGGTCTGAAAAATAGGAGGAGCATGAAGCGGTGTTCAAAACATGAAGAGCCTGAAAAAGTGTGAAAAATATGAAGAGCTTCAAAAGGTTTGAAAAATAGGAGGAGCATGAAGCGGTGTTCAAAAACATGAAGAGCCTGAAAATGAGTGAAATATATAAAGAGCTTATAAAACTGTCAAAAATATGAGGAGCATGAAGAGATGTTCAAAAACATGAAGAGGCTGATAAGGTGTGAAAAACATGAAGAGCTTCAAAAGGTTTGAAAAATAGGAGGAGCATGAAGCGGTGCTCAAAAACATGAAGAGCCTCAAAAAGTGTGAAAAATATGAAGAGCTTATAAAATTGTCAAAAATATGAGGAGCATGAAGAGATGTTCAAAAACATGAAGAGGCTGATAAGGTGTGAAAAACATGAAGAGCTTCAAAAGGTTTGAAAAATAGGAGGAGCATGAAGCGGTGTTCAAAAACATGAAGGGCCTGAAAACGTGTGAAAAATATGAAGAGCTTCAAAAGGAGTCAAAAATATGCGGAGCCTGAAACGATCTGAAAAATAGGAGGAGCATGAAGCGGTGTTGCAAAACATGAAGAGCCGGAAAAGGTGTGAAAAATGTGAAGAGCTTCAAAAGGTGTCAAAAATATGAGGAGCATGAAACGCTCTGAAATATAGGTGGATCATGAAGCGGTGTTGAAAAACATGAAGAGCCGGAAAAGGTGTGAAAAATGTGAAGAGCTTCAAAAGGAGTCAAAAATATGAGGAGCATGAAACGGTCTGAAAAATAGGAGGAGCAAGAAGCGGTGTTGAAAAACATGAAAAGCCTGAAAAGAAGTGAAAAATGTGAAGAGCTTCAAAAGGTGTGAAAAATATGAAGTCCTTCAAAAGGTGTCAAAAATATGAAGAGCTTCAAAAGATGTCAAAAATATGAGGAGCATGAAACGGTCTGAAAAATATGAGGAGCATGAAGCGGTGTTGAAAAACATGAAGAGCCTGAAAAGCTGTGAAAAATAGGAAGAGCTTCAAAAGGTGTGAAAAATATGAAGAGCTTCAAAAAATGTCAAAAATATGAGGAGCATGAAATGGTCTCAGATATAGGAGAATCATGCAGCGGTGTTGAAAACTATAAACAGCCTGAAAATGTGTGAAAAATATGAAGAGCTTCAAAAGGTGTCAAAAATATGAGTATCATGAAATGGTCTGAAAAACAGGAGCAGCATGAAACAGTGTTCAAAAACATGAAGACATTGAAAAGGTGTGAAAAATATGAAGAGTTTCAAAAGGTGTGAAATACATGAGAAGCATGAAAGGGTGTGAAAAATGGAGGAGCAAGAAGCGGTGTTGAAAAACATGAAGAGCCTGAAAAGGTGTGATAAATGTGAAGAGCTTCAAAAGGTGTCAAAAATATGAGGAGCATGAAACGGTGATCAAAAACATGAAGAATCTGAAAACGTGTGAATAATATGAAGAGTTTCAAACGGTGTGAAAAATATCAGGAGCATGAAACGGTCTGAAAAAGATGAGGAGCATGAAGTGGTCTTCAAAAACATGTACAGCCTGAAAAGGTGTGAAAAATATGAAGAGCTTCAAAAGGTGTGAAATACATGAGTATCATGAAACGGTATAAAAAATAGGAGGAGCATGAAGCTGTGTTCAAAAACATGAGAGCCTGAAAAGGTGTGAAAATATGAAGAGCTTTAAAAGGTGTGAAAAATACGAGGAGCATGAAACGGTGTTCAAAAACATGAAGAGCCTAAAATGGTGTGAAAATTATGAAGAGCCTCAAAACGTGTCAAAAATATGAGGAGCATGAAACGGTCTGAAAAATAGGAGGAGCATGAAGCGATGTTGAAAAACTTGAAGAGCCTGAAAACGTGTAAAATATGAAGAGCTTCAAAAGGTGTGAAAAATATGAAGAGCTTCAAAAGGTGTCAAAAATGAGATGAGCATGAAACGGTCTGAAAAATAGGAGGAGCAAAAATCGGTGTTGAAAAACATGAAGAGTCTGAAAAGGTGTTTGAAATATGAAGAGCTTCAAAAGGTGTGAAAAATATGAAGAGCTTCAAAAGGAGTGAAGAATATGAAGAGCTTCAAAAGGTGTCAAAAATGACATGAGCATGAAACGGTCTGAAAAATAGGAGGAGCATGAAGCGGTGTTGAAAAACATGAAGAGCCTGAAAAGGTGTGAAAAACATGAAGAGCTTCAAAAGGTGTCAAAAATATGAGGAGCATGAAACGGTCTGAAAAATAGGAGGAGCATGAAGCGGTGTTGAAAAACATGAAGAGCCTGAAAACGTGTGAAAAATATGAAGAGCTTCAAAAGGTATGAAAATACGAAGAACTTCAAAAGTTGTCAAAAAAGAGATGAGCATGAAACGGTCTGAAAAATAGGAGCAGCATGAAGCGGTGTTGAAAAACATGAAGAGTCTGAAAAGGTGTGAAAAATATGAGGAGCATGAAACGGTCTGAAAAATAGGAGGAGCATGTAGCGATGTTGAAAAACTTGAAGAGCCTGAAAACGTGTAAAATATGAAGAGCTTCAAAAGGTGTGAAAAATATGAAGAGCTTCAAAAGGTGTCAAAAATGAGATGAGCATGAAACGGTCTGAAAAATAGGAGGAGCAAAAAGCGGTGTTGAAAAACATGAAGAGTCTGAAAAGGTGTGAGGAATATGAAGAGCTTCAAAAGGTGTGAAAAATATGAAGAGCTTCAAAAGGAGTGAAGAATATGAAGAGCTTCAAAAGGTGTCAAAAATGAGATGAGCATGAAACGGTCTGAAAAGTAGGAGGAGCATGAAGAGGTGTTGAAAAACATGAAGAGCCTGAAAAGGTGTGAAAAATATGAAGAGCTTCAAAATGTGTGAAAAATATGAGGAGTATGAAACGGGCTGAAAAATAGGAGGAGCATGAAGTGGTGTTGAAAAACATGAAGAGCCTGAAAAGGTGTGAAAAATATGAAGAGCTACAAAAGGTGTGAAAAATATGAGGAGCATGATACGGTAGAAAAAATAGGAGGAGCATGAAGCTGTGTTCAAAAACATGAAGAGCCTGAAAAGGTGTGAAAAATATGAAGAGCCTCAAAACGTGTCAAAAATATGAGAAGTATGAAACGGTATGATAAATAGCAGGAGCATGAAGCGGTTTTGAAAAACATGAAGGGTCTGAAATCGTGTGAAAAATATGAAGAGCTTCAAAAATGTGAAAAATATGAAGAGCTTCAAAAGGTGTAAAAAATATGAAGTGCCTCAAAATGTGTCAAAAATTAGATGAGTATGAAAAGTCCTAAAAAATAGGAGGAGCAACAAGTAGTGTTGAAAAAAATGAAGAGCCTGAAAAGGTGTGAAAAATATGAAGACCTTCAAGAAGTGTCAAAAATATGAGGAGCATGAAACTTTCTAAAAGATAGGACGAGCATGAAGCAGTGATGAAAAACATGAAGAGCCTGAAAAGGTGTGAAAAATATGAAGAGTTTCTAAAGGTGTCAAAAATATGAGGAGCATGAAACGGTTTGAAAAAAGGAGGAGCATGAAGCGGTGTTGAAAAACATGAAGACTGTGAAAACGTGTGAAAATATGAAGAGCTTCAAAAATATTAAAAATATGAAGAGCTTCAACAGTTGTGAAAAATATGAAGAGATTAAAAAGGTGTCAAAAATGAGATGAGCTTGAAACGGTCTGAAAAATAGAAGGAGCATGAAGCGGTGTTGAAAATCATGAACAGACTGAAAAGGTGTGAACAATATGAAAAGCTTCAAAAGGTGTCAAAAATGAGATGAGCATTAAACGGTCTGAAAAATAGGAATAACATGAAACGGTGTTGAATATCATGAAGAGCCTGAAATAATGTGAAAAATATAAAGAGCTGCAAAAGGTGTCAAAAATATGAGGAGCATGAAACGGTCTGATAAATAGGTGGAGCATGAAGCTGTGTTCAAAAACATGAAGAGCCTGAAAAGGTGTGAAAAATATGAAGAGCTTCAAAAGGTGTGAAAAATATGAGGAGCATGAAACGGTCTGAAAAATAGAAGCAGCATGAAACGGTGTTGAAAAATATGAAGAGCCTGAAAACGTGTGAAAAATATGAAGAGCTTCAAAAGGTGTGAAAAATATAAAGAGCTTCAAAGGTGACAAAAATGAGATGAGCATGAAACGGTCTGAAAAATAGGAGGAGAATGAAGTGGTGGTGAAAAACATGAAGAGCCTGAAAAGGTGTGAAAAATATGAAGAGCTTCAAAATGTATCAAAAATATGAAGAGCATGAAACGGTCTGAAAATCAGGAGGATCATGAAGCGGTGTTCAAAAACATGAAGAGCCTGAAAAGGTGTGAAAAATATGAAGAGCGCAAAAAGTGTCAAAAATATGAGGAGCATGAAACGATCTGAAAAATACGAGGAGCATGAAGCAGTGTTCAAAAACATGAAGAGCCTGAAAAGGTGGGAAAAATATGAAGAGCTTCAAAAGGTGTGAAATATATGAGGAGAATGAAACGGTCTGAAAAATAGGAGGATCATGAAGCGGTTTTCAGAAACATGAAGAGCATGAAAAGGTGTGAAAAATATGAAGAGCTTCAAAAGGTGTGAAATATATGAGGAGAATGAAACGGTCTGAAAAATAGGAGGATCATGAAGCGGTTTTCAGAAACATGAAGAGCATGAAAAGGTGTGAAAAATAGGAAGAGTTTCAAAAGGTGTCATAAATATGAGGAGCATGAAACGGTCTGAAAAATAGGAGGAGCATGAAACGGTGATCAAAAACATGAAGAGCCTGAAAAGGTGTGAAAAATATGAAGAGCTTCAAAAGGTGTGAAATACATGAGGAGCATGAAACTCTCTGAAAAATAGGAGGAGCATGAAGCGGTTTTCAAAAACATGAAGAGCCTGAAAATGTGTGAAAAATATGAAGAGCTTCAAAAGGTGTCAAAAATGAGATGAGCATGAAACGGTCTGAAAAATATGAGGAGCCTGAAACGGTGTTGAAAGACATGAAGAGCATGAAAAGTTGTGAAAAATATGAAAAGCTTCAAAAGGTGTCAAAAATGAGATGAGCATGAAACGGTCTGAAAAATAGGAGGAGCATGAAGCGGTGTTGAAAAATGAAGAGCCTGAAAAGGTGTGAAAAATATGAAGAGGATCAAAAGGTGTCAAATATATGAGGAGAATGAAATGGTCTGAAAAATAGGAGGATCATGAAGCTGTGTCGAAAAACATGAAGAGCCTGAAAAGGTGTGAAAAAAATGAAGAGCTTCTAAATGTGTCAAAAATATGAGGAGCATGAAACGGTCTGAAAAATAGGAGGATCATGAAGCGGTGTTCAAAAACATGAAGAGCCTGAAAAGGTGTGAAAAATATGAAGAGCTCAAAAAGTGTCAAAAATATGATGAGCATGAAACGATCTGAAAAATAGAAGGAGCATGAAACGGTGATCAAAAACATGAAGAGCCTGAAAAGGTGTGAAAAATATGAAGAGCTCAAAAAGTGTCAAAAATATGAGGAGCATGAAACGCTCTGAAAAATAGGAGGAGCATGAAGCGGTGTTCAAAAACATGAAGAGCCTGAAAAGTTGTGAAAAATATGAAAAGCTTCAAAAGGTGTCAAAAATGATATTAGCATTAAACGGTCGGAAAAATAGGAATAACATGAAACGGTGTTGAAAATCATGAAGAGCCTGAAATAGTGTGAAAAATATAAAGAGCTGCAAAAGGTGTCAAAAATATGATCGGGATTGGGAATACATGTAAATCAATGGCTGATTCATAGCAATGTATGACAAAACCCACTGGAAAAAAAAATAATAAAAATTAAAAAAAAAAAAAAGCTTATCAAGAATAAAAAAACAAAAAAAAAATATGAGGAGCATGAAATGGTCTGATAAATAGGTGGAGCATGAAGCTGTGTTCAAAAACATGAAGAGCCTGAAAAGGTGTGAAAAATATGAAGAGCTTCAAAATGTTTCACAAATATGAAGAGCATGAAACGGTCTGAAAAACAGGAGGATCATGAAGCGGTGTTCAAAAACATGAAGAGCCTGAAAAGGTGTGAAAAATATGAAGTGCTCAAAAAGTGTCAAAAATATGAGGAGCATGAAACGCTCTGAAAAATAGGAGGAGCATGAAGCGGTGTTCAAAAACATGAAGAGCCTGAAAAGTTGTGAAAAATATGAAAAGCTTCAAAAGGTGTCAAAAATGATATTAGCATTAAACGGTCGGAAAAATAGGAATAACATGAAACGGTGTTGAAAATCATGAAGAGCCTGAAATAGTGTGAAAAATATAAAGAGCTGAAAAAGGTGTCAAAAATATGATCGGGATTGGGAACACATGTAAATCAATGGCTGATTCATAGCAATGTATGACAAAACCCACTGGAAAAAAAATAATAAAAATTAAAAAAAAAAAGCTTATCAAGAATAAAAAAACAAAAAAAAATATGAGGAGCATGAAACGGTCTGATAAATAGGTGGAGCATGAAGCTGTGTTCAAAAACATGAAGAGCCTGAAAAGGTGTGAAAAATATGAAGAGCTTCAAAATGTTTCACAAATATGAAGAGCATGAAACGGTCTGAAAAACAGGAGGATCATGAAGCGGTGTTCAAAAACATGAAGAGCCTGAAAAGGTGTGAAAAATATGAAGAGCTCAAAAAGTGTCAAAAATATGAGGAGCATGAAACGATCTGAAAAATAGAAGAAGCATGAAACGGTGATCAAACACATGAAGAGCCTGAAAAGGTGTGGAAAATATGAAGAGCTTCAAAAGGTGTGAAATACATGAGGAGCATGAAACTCTCTGAAAAATAGGAGGAGCATGGAGCTGTGTTCAAAAACATGAAGAGCCTGAAAAGGTGGGAAAAATATGAAGAGCTTCAAAAGGTGTGAAAAATATGAGGAGCATGAAACGGTCTGAAAAATAGAAGCAGCATGAAACGGAGTTGAAAAATATGAAGAGCCTGAAAACGTGTGAAAAATATGAAGAGCTTCAAAAGGTGTGAAAAATATAAAGAGCTTCAAAGGTGACAAAAATGAGATGAGCATGAAATGGTCTGAAAAATAGGAGGAGAATGAAGTGGTGGTGAAAAACATGAAGAGCATGAAAAGGTGTGAAAAATATGAAGAGCTTCAAAATGTTTCAAAAATATGAAGAGCATGAAACGGTCTGAAAATCAGGAGGAGCATGAAGCTGTGTTCAAAAATATGAAGAGCCTGAAAAGGTGTGAAAAATATGAAGAGCTTCAAAAGGTGTCAAAAATATGAGGAGCATGAAACGGTCTGAAAAATAGGAGGAGCATGAAACGGTGATCAAAAACATGAAGAGCCTGAAAAGGTGTGAAAAATATGAAGAGCTTCAAAAGTTGTGAAATACATGAGGAGCATGAAACGGGCTGAAAAATAAGAGAAGCATGAAGTGCTGTGGAAAAACATGAAGAGCCTGAAAAGCTGTGAAAAATATGAAAAGCTTCAAAAGGTGTCAAAAATGAGATGAGCATGAAACGGTCTGAAAAATAGGAGGATCATGAAATGGTGTTGAAAAACATGAAGAGCCTGAAAAGATGTGAAAAATATGAAAAGCTTCAAAAAGTGTCAAAAATATGAGGAGCATGAAACGGTCTGAAAAATAGGAGGAGCATGAAGCTGTGTTCAAAACATGAAGATCTTAAAAGGGTGTGAAAAATATGAAGAGCTTCAAAAGGTGTGAAAAATATGAAGAGCTTCAAAAGGTGTGAAAAATATGAAGCAGCATGAAACGGTTTTGAAAAACCTGAAGAGCCTGAAAAAGTGTGAAATATATGAAGAGCTTCAAAAGGTGTGAAAAATATGAAGAGCTTCAAATGTGACAAAAATGTGATGAGCATGAAACGGTCTGAAAAATAGGAGGAGCATGAAGTGGTGGTGAAAAACATGAAGAGCCTGAAAAGGTGTGAAAAATATGAAGAGCTCAAAAAGTGTCAAAAATATGAGGAGCATGAAACGATCTGAAAAATACGAGGAGCATGAAGCAGTGTTCAAAAACATGAAGAGCCTGAAAAGGTGGGAAAAATATGAAGAGCTTCAAAAGGTGTGAAATATATGAGGAGAATGAAACGGTCTGAAAAATAGGAGGATCATGAAGCGGTTTTCAGAAACATGAAGAGCATGAAAAGGTGTGAAAAATATGAAGAGCTTCAAAAGGTGTGAAATATATGAGGAGAATGAAACGGTCTGAAAAATAGGAGGATCATGAAGCGGTTTTCAGAAACATGAAGAGCATGAAAAGGTGTGAAAAATAGGAAGAGTTTCAAAAGGTGTCATAAATATGAGGAGCATGAAACGGTCTGAAAAATAGGAGGAGCATGAAACGGTGATCAAAAACATGAAGAGCCTGAAAAGGTGTGAAAAATATGAAGAGCTTCAAAAGGTGTGAAATACATGAGGAGCATGAAACTCTCTGAAAAATAGGAGGAGCATGAAGCGGTGTTCAAAAACATGAAGAGCCTGAAAATGTGTGAAAATTATGAAGAGCTTCAAAAGGTGTCAAAATTGAGATGAGCATGAAACGGTCTGAAAAATAGCAGGAGCCTGAAACGGTGTTGAAAGACATGAAGAGCCTGAAAAGTTGTGAAAAATATGAAAAGCTTCAAAAGGTGTCAAAAATGAGATGAGCATGAAACGGTCTGAAAAATAGGAGGAGCATGAAGCGGTGTTGAAAAATGAAGAGCCTGAAAAGGTGTGAAAAATCTGAAGAGGATCAAAAGGTGTCAAATATATGAGGAGCATGAAACGGTCTGCAAAAAAGAAGGAGCATGAAGTGGTGTTGAAAAACTTGAAGAGCCTGAAAAGGTGTGAAAAATATGAAAAGCTTAAAAAGGTGTTAAAAATATGAGGAGCAAAAAACGGTTTGAAAAATAAGAGGAGCATGAAGCGGTGTTCAAAAACATGAAGAGCCTGAAAAGGTGTGAAAAATATGAAGAGCTTCAAAAGGTGTCAAAAATGAGATTAGCATAAAACGGTCGGAAAAATAGGAATAACATGAAACGGTGTTGAAAATCATGAAGAGCCTGAAATAGTGTGAAAAATATAAAGAGCTGCAAAAGGTGTCAAAAATATGAGGAGCATGAAACGGTCTAATAAATAGGTGGAGCATGAAGCTGTGTTCAAAAACATGAAGAGCCTGAAAAGGTGTGAAAAATATGAAGAGCTTCAAAATGTTTCACACATATGAAGAGCATGAAACGGTCTGAAAAACAGGAGGATTATGAAGCGGTGTTCCAAAACATGAAGAGCCTGAAAAGGTGTGAAAAATATGAAGAGCTTCAAAAGGTGTCAAAAATATGAGGAGCATGAAACGGTCTGAAAAATAGGAGGAGCATGAAACGGTGATCAAAAACATGAAGAGCCTGAAAAGGTTTGAAAAATATGAAGAGCTTCTAAAGGTGTCAAAAATATGAGGAGCATAAACGATCTGAAAAATAGGAAAAACATGAAACGGTGTTGAAAATCATGAAGAGCCTGAAATAGTGTGAAAAATATAAAGAGCTGCAAAAGGTGTCAAAAATATGAGGAGCATGAAACGGTCTGAAAAATAGAAGCAGCATGAAACAGTGTTGAAACACATGAAGAGCCTGAAATCGTGTGAAAAATATGAAGAGCTTCAAAAGGTGTACAAAATATAAAGAGTTTCAAAGGTGACAAAAATGAGATGAGCAAGAAACGGTCTGAAAAATAGGAGGAGCATGAAGTGGTGGTGAAAAACTTGAAGAGCCTGAAAAGGTGTGAAAAATATGAAGAGCATCAAAATGTTTCAAAAATATGAAGAGCATGAAACGGTCTGAAAATCAGGAGGATCATGAAGTGGTGATCAAAAACATTAAGAGCCTGAAAAGGTGTGAAAAATATGAAGAGCATCAAAAGGTGTGAAATACATGAGGAGCATGAAACGGGCTGAAAAATAGGATGATGAAACGGAGTTGAAAAACATGAAGAGCCTGAAAAGATGTGAAAAATATGAAAAGCTTCAAAAAGTGTCAAAAGTATGAGGAGCATGAAACGGTCTGAAAAATAGGAGGAGCATGAAGCTGTGTTCAAAAACATGAAGAGCCTGAAAAGGTGTGAAAAATATGAAGAGCTTCAAAAGGTGTCAAAAATATGAGGAGCATGAAACGGTCTGAAAAAGAGGAGGAGCATGAAGCTGTGTTCAAAAACATGAAGATCTTAAAAGGGTGTGAAAAATATGAAGAGCTTCAAAAGGTGTGAAAAATATGAGGAGCATGAAACGGTCTGAAAAATAGAAGCAGCATGAAACGGTTTTGAAAAACATGAAGAGCCTGAAAACGTGTGAAAAATATGAAGGGCTTCAAAAGGTGTGAAAAACATGAAGAGCTTCAAAGGTGACAAAAATGAGATGAGCATGAAACGGTCTGAAAAATAGGAGGAGCATGAACGGAGTTGAAAAACATGAAGAGCCTGAAAAGGTGTGAAAAATATGAAGAGCTTCAAAATGTTTCAAAAATATGAAGAGCATGAAACGGTCTGAAAATCAGGAGGATCATGAAGCGGTGTTCAAAAACATGAAGATCCTGAAAAGGTGTGAAAAATATGAAGAGCTCAAAAAGTGTCAAAAATATGAGGAGCATGAAACGATGTGAAAAATACGAGGAGCATGAAGCAGTGTTCAAAAACATGAAGAGCCTGAAAAGGTGTGGAAAATATGAAGAGCTTCAAAAGGTGTGAAATATATGAGGAGAATGAAACGGTCTGAAAAATAGGAGGATCATGAAGCGGTTTTCAGAAACATGAAGAGCATGAAAAGGTGTGAAAAATATGAAGAGCTTCAAAAGGTGTGAAATACATGAAGAGCATGAAACGGGCTGAAAAATAAGAGAAGCATGAAGTGCTGTGGAAAAACATGAAGAGCCTGAAAAGCTGTGAAAAATATGAAGAGCTTCAAAAGGTGTGAAATACATGAGGAGCATGAAATGGGCTGAAAAATAGGAGAAGCATGAAGTGGTGTTTAAAAATATGAAGAGCTTGAAAAGGTGTGAAAAATATGAAGACCTTCAAACGGTGTCAAAAATGAGATGAGCATGAAACGGTCTGAAAAATAGGAGGATCATGAAACGGTGTTGAAAAACATGAAGAGCCTGAAAAGATGTGAAAAATATGAAGAGCTACAAAAGGTGTCAAAATTATGAGGAGCATGAAACGTTCTGAAAAATAGGAGGAGCCTCAACCTGTGTTCAAAAACATGAAGAGCCTGAAAAGGTGTGAAAAATATGAAAAGCTTCAAAAGGTGTCAAAATGAGATGAGCATGAACCCGTCTGAAAAATAGGAGGAGCATGAAGCGGTGTTGAAAGACATGAAGAGCCTGAAAAGGTGTGAGAAATATGAAGAGCTTTAAAAGGTGTCAAAAATATGAGGAGCATGAAACGGTCTGCAAAAAAGTAGGAGCATGAAGTGATGTTGAAAAACTTGAAGAGCATGAAAAGGTGTGAAAAATATTAAGAGGTTCAAAGTTGTGAAATACATGAGGATCATGAAACGGTGTGAAAAAGTGGAGGAGCATGAAGCAGAGTTCGAAAACATGAAGAGCCTGAAAAGGTTTGAAAAATATGAAGAGCTCAAAAACTGTCAAAAATATGAGGAGCATGAAACGATCTGAAAAATACGAGGAGCATGAAGCAGTGTTCAAAAACATGAAGAGCTTCAAAAGGTATGAAAAATATGAGAGCTTCAAAAGGTGTCAAAAATATGAGGAGCATGAAACGGTCTGAAAAATATGAGGAACATGAAGCGGTGTTCAAACACATGAAGAGCCTGAAAATGTGTGAAAATTATGAAGATCTTCAAAAGCTGTCAAAATTATGAGGAACATGAAACGTTTTGAAAAATAGGAGGAGCATGAAACGGTGTTGAAAAACATGAAGAGCCTGAAAAGGTGTGAAAAATATGAAGAGCTTCAAAATCTTTGAAAAATATGAAGAGCTTTCAAAGGTGTGAAATACATGAGGAACATGAAACTCTCTGAAAAATAGGAGGAGCCTGAAATGGTGTTCAAAAACATGAATAGACTGAAAACGTGTGAAAAATATGAAGAGCTTCAAAAGGTGTGAAAAATATGAGGAGCATGATACGGTCTGAAAAATAGGAGGAGCATGAAGCTGTGTTCAAAAACATGAAGAGCCTGAAAAGTTGTGAAAAATATGAAAGGCTTCAAAAGGTTGAAAAATATGAGGAGCATGAAACGGTCTGAAAAATCGGAGGAGCATGAAGCGGTGTTGAAAAACATGAAGAGCCTGAAAATGTGTGAAAAATATGAAGAGCTTCAAAAGGTGTCAAAAATATGAGGAGCATGAAATGGTCTGAAAAATTGGAGGAGCAAGAAGCGGTGTTGAAAAACATGAAGAGCCTTAAAAGGTGTGAAAAAAATGAAGAGCTTCAAAAGGTGTCAAAAATATGAGGAGCATGAAACGGTCTGAAAAATATGAGCAGCATGAAGCGGTGTTGAAAAACATGAAGAGCCTGAAAAGGTGTGAAAAATATGAAGAGCTTCAAAAGGTGTGAAATACATGAGGAGCATAAAACTCTCTGAAAAAGAGAAGGAGCATGAAGTGGTGTTCAAAAACATGAAGAGCCTGAAAAGGTGTGAAATATAGGAAGAGCTTCAAAAGGTGTGAAAAATATGAGGAGCATGATATGGTTTGAAAAATAGGATTAGCATGAAGCGGTGTTCAAAAACATGAAGAGCCTGAAAAGTTGTGAAAAATATGAAAACCTTCAAAAGGTGTCAAAAATGAGATGAGCATGAAACGGCCTGAAAAATAGGACGTGCATGAAGCGGTGTTGAAAAACATGAAGAGCCTGAAAAGTAGTGAAAAATATGAAGAGCTTCAAAAGGTGTCAAAAATATGAGGAGCATGAAACGGTCTGAAAAATCGGAGGAGCATGAAGCGTTGTTGAAAAACATGAAGAGCCTGAAAAGGTGTGAGAAATATGAAGAGCTTCAAAAGGTGTTAAAATTATGAGTAGCATGAAACGGTCTGCAAAAAAGGAGGAGCATGAAGTGGTGTTGAAAAAGATGAAGAGCCTGAAAAGGTGTTAAAAATATGAAAGCATCAAAAGGTGTCAAAATTATGAGGAGCATGAAACGGTCTGAAAAATAGGAGGAGCATGAAGCGCTGTTGAATATCATAAAGAGCCTGAAAAGTTGTGAAAAATATGAAGAGCTTCAAAAGGTGTGAAATATATGAGGAGAATGAAACGGTCTGAAAAATAGGAGGAGCATGAAGCGGTTTGCAGAAACATGAAGAGCATGAAAAGGTGTGAAAAATATGAAGAGCTTCAAAAGATGTGAAATACATGAGGAGCATGAAACGGGCTGAAAAATAAGAGAAGCATGAAGTGCTGTGGAAAAACATGAAGAGCCTGAAAAGCTGTGAAAAATATGAAGAGCTTCAAAAGGTGTGAAATACATGAGGAGCTTGAAATGGGCTGAAAAATAGGAGAAGCATGAAGTGGTGTTTAAAAATATGAAGAGCTTGAAAAGGTGTGAAAAATATGAAGACCTTCAAAAGGTGTCAAAAATGAGATGAGCATGAAACGGTCTGAAAAATAGGAGGATCATGAAACGGTGTTGAAAAACATGAAGAGCCTGAAAAGATGTGAAAAATATGAAGAGCTACAAAAGGTGTCAAAATTATGAGGAGCATGATACGGTCTGAAAAATAGAAGCAGCATGAAACGGTGTTGAAACACATGAAGAGCCTGAAAACGTGTGAAAAATATGAAGAGCTTCAAAAGGTGTACAAAATATAAAGAGTTTCAAAGGTGACAAAAATGAGATGAGCAAGAAACGGTCTGAAAAATAGGAGGAGCATGAAGTGGTGGTGAAAAACATGAAGAGCCTGAAAAGGTGTGAAAAATATGAAGAGCTTCAAAATGTTTCAAAAATATGAAGAGCATGAAACGGTCTGAAAATCAGGAGGATCATGAAGTGGTGATCAAAAACATTAAGAGCCTGAAAAGGTGTGAAAAATATGAAGAGCATCAAAAGGTGTGAAATACATGAGGAGCATGAAACGGGCTGAAAAATAGGATGATGAAACGGAGTTGAAAAACATGAAGAGCCTGAAAAGATGTGAAAAATATGAAAAGCTTCAAAAAGTGTCAAAAATATGAGGAGCATGAAACGGTCTGAAAAATAGGAGGAGCATGAAGCTGTGTTCAAAAACATGAAGAGCCTGAAAAGGTGTGAAAAATATGAAGAGCTTCAAAAGGTGTCAAAAATATGAGGAGCATGAAACGGTCTGAAAAATAGGAGGAGCATGAAGCTGTGTTCAAAAACATGAAGATCTTAAAAGGGTGTGAAAAATATGAAGAGCTTCAAAAGGTGTGAAAAATATGAGGAGCATGAAACGGTCTGAAAAATAGAAGCAGCATGAAACGGTTTTGAAAAACATGAAGAGCCTGAAAACGTGTGAAAAATATGAAGGGCTTCAAAAGGTGTGAAAAACATGAAGAGCTTCAAAGGTGACAAAAATGAGATGAGCATGAAACGGTCTGAAAAATAGGAGGAGCATGAACGGAGTTGAAAAACATGAAGAGCCTGAAAAGGTGTGAAAAATATGAAGAGCTTCAAAATGTTTCAAAAATATGAAGAGCATGAAACGGTCTGAAAATCAGGAGGATCATGAAGCGGTGTTCAAAAACATGAAGATCCTGAAAAGGTGTGAAAAATATGAAGAGCTCAAAAAGTGTCAAAAATATGAGGAGCATGAAACGATCTGAAAAATACGAGGAGCATGAAGCAGTGTTCAAAAACATGAAGAGCCTGAAAAGGTGTGAAAAATATGAAGAGCTTCAAAAGGTGTGAAATACATGAAGAGCATGAAAAGCTGTGAAAAATATGAAGAGCTTCAAAAGGTGTGAAATACATGAGGAGCATGAAATGGGCTGAAAAATAGGAGAAGCATGAAGTGGTGTTTAAAAATATGAAGAGCTTGAAAAGGTGTGAAAAATATGAAGAGCTTCAAAAGGTGTCAAAAATGAGATGAGCATGAAACGGTCTGAAAAATAGGAGGATCATGAAACGGTGTTGAAAAACATGAAGAGCCTGAAAAGATGTGAAAAATATGAAGAGCTACAAAAGGTGTCAAAATTATGAGGAGCATGAAACGTTCTGAAAAATAGGAGGAGCCTCACCTGTGTTCAAAAACATGAAGAGCCTGAAAAGGTGTGAAAAATATGAAAAGCTTCAAAAGGTGTCAAAATGAGATGAGCATGAACCCGTCTGAAAAATAGGAGGAGCATGAAGCGGTGTTGAAAGACATGAAGAGCCTGAAAAGGTGTGAGAAATATGAAGAGCTTTAAAAGGTGTCAAAAATATGAGGAGCATGAAACGGTCTGCAAAAAAGTAGGAGCATGAAGTGATGTTGAAAAACTTGAAGAGCATGAAAAGGTGTGAAAAATATTAAGAGGTTCAAAGTTGTGAAATACATGAGGATCATGAAACGGTGTGAAAAAGTGGAGGAGCATGAAGCAGAGTTCGAAAACATGAAGAGCCTGAAAAGGTTTGAAAAATATGAAGAGCTCAAAAAGTGTCAAAAATATGAGGAGCATGAAACGATCTGAAAAATACGAGGAGCATGAAGCAGTGTTCAAAAACATGAAGAGCTTCAAAAGGTATGAAAAATATGAGAGCTTCAAAAGGTGTCAAAAATATGAGGAGCATGAAACGGTCTGAAAAATATGAGGAACATGAAGCCGTGTTCAAACACATGAAGAGCCTGAAAAGTTGTGAAAAATATGAAAGGCTTCAAAAGGTGTGAAAAATATGAGGAGCATGAAACTGTCTGAAAAATCGGAGGAGCATGAAGCGGTGTTGAAAAACATGAAGAGCCTGAAAATGTGTGAAAAATATGAAGAGCTTCAAACGGTGTCAAAAATATGAGGAGCATGAAATGGTCTGAAAAATTGGAGGAGCATGAAGCGGTGTTGAAAAACATGAAGAGCCTTAAAAGGTGTGAAAAAAATGAAGAGCTTCAAAAGGTGTCAAAAATATGAGGAGCATGAAACGGTCTGAAAAATATGAGCAGCATGAAGCGGTGTTGAAAAACATGAAGAGCCTGAAAAGGTGTGAAATATATGAAGAGCTTCAAAAGGTTTGAAAAATATGAGGAGCATGATATGGTTTGAAAAATAGGATTAGCATGAAGCGGTGTTCAAAAACATGAAGAGCCTGAAAAGTTGTGAAAAATATGAAAACCTTCAAAGGTGTCAAAAATGAGATGAGCATGAAACGGTCTGAAAAATAGGACGTGCATGAAGCGGTGTTGAAAAACATGAAGAGCCTGAAAAGTAGTGAAAAATATGAAGAGCTTTAAAAGGTGTCAAAAAAACGAGGAGCATGAAACGGTCTGAACAATAGGAGAAGCATGAAGCGGTGTTCAAAAACATGAAGAGCCTGAAAAGTTGTGAAAAATATGAAAACCTTCAAAGGTGTCAAAAATGAGATGAGCATGAAACGGTCTGAAAAATAGGACGTGCATGAAGCGGTGTTGAAAAACATGAAGAGCCTGAAAAGTAGTGAAAAATATGAAGAGCTTCAAAAGGTGTCAAAAATATGAGGAGCATGAAACATTCTGAACAATAGGAGAAGCATGAAGCGGTGTTCAAAAACATGAAGAGCCTGAAAAGGGGTGAAAAATATGAAGAGCTTCAAAAGGTGTCAAAAATATGAGGAGCATGAAACGGTCTGAAAAATCGGAGGAGCATGAAGCGTTGTTGAAAAACATGAAGAGCCTGAAAAGGTGTGAGAAATATGAAGATCTTCAAAAGGTGTTAAAAGTATGAGTAGCATGAAACGGTCTGCAAAAAAGGAGGAGCATGAAGTGGTGTTGATAAAGATGAAGAGCCTGAAAAGGTGTTAAAAATATGAAAGCATCAAAAGGTGTCAAAATTATGAGGAGCATGAAACGGTCTGAAAAATAGGAGGAGCATGAAGCGCTGTTGAATATCATAAAGAGCCTAAAAAGTTGTGAAAAATATGAAGAGCTTCAAAAGATGAGAAAAACATGAAGAGCTTCAAAAGGTGTCAAAATGAGATGAGCATGAAAAGGTCTGAAAAATAGGAGGAGCATGAAGTCGTGTTGAATAAAAGGAAAAGTCTGAAAAAGTGTGAAATATATGAAGAGCTTCAAAAGGTGTCAAAAATATGAGGAGAATGAAACGGTCTGAAAAATAGGAGGAGCATGAAGCGATGTTGAAAAACATGAATTGTCTGAAAACGTGTGGAAAATATGAAGAGATTCATAAATGTGAAAAATATGAAGAGCTTCAAAAGGTGTGAAAAATCTGAAGAGCTTCAAAAGGTGTCAAAAAAGAGATGAGCATGAAACGGTCTGAAAAATAGGAGGAGCATGAAGCGGTGTTGAAAATCATTAAGAGCCTGAAAAGGTGTGAAAAATATGAAGAGCTTCAAAAGGTATCAAAAATATGAGGAGCATGAAACAATCTGAAAAATAGGAGGAGCATGAAGCGGTGTTCAAAAATATGAAGAGCCTGAAAAGGTGTGAAATATATGAAGAGCTTCAAAAGGTGTCAAAAATATGAGGAGCATGAAACGGTCTGAAAAATAGGAGGAACATGAAGCGGTGTTCAAAAACATGAAAAGCCTGAAAAGGTGTGAAAAATATGAACAGCTTCAAAAGGTGTCAAAAATATGAGGAGCATGAAACGTTCTGAAAAATAGGACGAGCATGAAGCAGTGATAAAAAACATGAAGTGCCTGAAAAGGTGTGAAATATATGAAGAGTTCCTAAAGGTGTCAAAAATATGAGGAGCACCAAACGGTCTCAAAAATAGGAGGAGCATGAAGTGGTGTTGAAAAACATGAAGAGCCTGAAAAGGTGTGAAAAATATGAAGAGCTTCAAAAGGTGTCAAAAATGAGATGAGCATGAAACGGTCTGAAAAATAGGAGGAGCATGAGCGGTGTTGAAAAACATGAAGAGTGTGAAAACGTGTGAAAAAATGAAGAGCTTCAAAAATATTAAAAATATGAAGAGCTTCAAAAGTTTTGAAAAATATGAAGAGATTAAAAAGGTGTCAAAAATGAGATGAGCATGAAAGGGTCTGAAAAATAGGAGGAGCATGAGCGGTGTTGAAAATCATGAAGAGCCTGAAAAGGTGTGAAAAATATGAAGAGCTTCAAAAGGTGTGAAATACATGAGGAGCATGAAACTCTCTGAAAAATAGGAGGAGCATGAAGCGATGTTCAAAAACATGAAGAGCCTGAAAATGTGTGAAAAATATGAATATCTTCAAAAGGTGTCAAAATTGAGATGAGCATGAAACGGTCTGAAAAATAGGAAGAGCATGAAGCGGTGTTGAAAAACATTAAGAGCTGAAAACGTGTGAAAAATATGAAGAGCTTCAAAAGGTGTCAAAAATGAGATGAGCATGAAACGGTCTGAAAAATAGGAAGAGCATGAAGCGGTGTTGAAAAACATTAAGAGCTGAAAACGTGTGAAAAATATGAAGAGCTTCAAAAGGTGTCAAAAATGAGATGAGCATGAAACGGTCTGAAAAATAGGAAGAGCATGAAGCGGTGTTGAAAAACATTAAGAGCTGAAAACGTGTGAAAAATATGAAGAGCTTCAAAAGGTGTCAAAAATATGAGGAGCATGAAACGGTCTGAAAAATAGGAGGAGCATGAAACGGTGACCAAAAACATGAAGAGCCTGAAAAGGTGTGAAAAATATGAAGAGCTTCAAAAGCTCTGAAATACATGAGGAGCATGAAACGGGCTGAAAAACAGGAGAAGCATGAAGTGGTGTGGAAAAATATGAAGAGCCTGAAAATGTGTGAAAAATATGAAAAGCTTCAAAAGGTGTCAAAAATGAGATGAGCATGAAACGGTCTGAAAAATAGGAGGATCATGAAATGGTCTTGAAAAACATGAAGAGCCTGAAAAGATGTGAAAAATATGAAAAGCTTCAAAAAGTGTCAAAAATATGAGGAGCATGAAACGGTCTGAAAAATAGAAGGAGCATGAAGCTGTGTTCAAAAATATGAAGAGCCTGAAAAGGTGTGAAAAATATGAAGAGCTTCAAAAGTTGTCAAAAATATGAGGAGCATGAAACGGTCTGAAAAATAGGACGAGCATGAAGCTGTGTTCAAAAACATGAAGATCTTAAAAGGGTGTGAAAAATATGAAGAGCTTCAAAAGGTGTGAAAAATATGAGGAGCATGAAACGGTCTGAAAAATAGAAGCAGCATGAAACGGTTTTGAAAAACATGAAGAGCCTGAAAACTTGTGAAAAATATGAAGAGCTTTAAAAGGTGTGAAAAATATGAAGAGCTTCAAAGGTGACAAAAATGAGAAGAGCATGAAACGGTCTGAAAAATAGGAGGAGCATGAAGTGGTGGAGAAAAACATGAAGAGCCTGAAAAGGTGTGAAAAATATGAAGAGCTTCAAAATGTTTCAAAAATATGAAGAGCATGAAACGGTCTGAAAATCAGGAGGATCATGAAGCGGTGTTCAAAAACATGAAGAGCCTGAAAAGGTGTGAAAAATATGAAGATCTTCAAAAGGTGTCAAAATTATGAGGAACATGAAACGGTTTGAAAAATAGGAGGAGCATGAAACGGTGTTGAAAAACATGAATAGCCTGAAAAGGTGTGAAAAATATGAAGAGCTTCAAAATCTTTGAAAAATATGAAGAGCTTTCAACGGTGTGAAATACATGAGGAGCATGAAACTCTCTGAAAAATAGGAGGAGCCTGAAATGTTGTTCAAAAACATGAATAGACTGAAAACGTGTGAAAAATATGAAGAGCTTCAAAAGGTGTCAAAAATATGAGGAGCATCAAACGGTCTGAAAAATATGAGCAGCATGAAGCGGTGTTGAAAAACATGAAGAGCCTTAAAAGGTGTGAAAAAATTGAAGAGCTTCAAAAGGTGTCAAAAATATGAGGAGCATGAAACGGTCTGAAAAATAGGAGGAGCATGAAGCTGTGTCGAAAAACATGAAGAGCCTGAAAATGTGTGAAAAATATGAAGAGCTTCAAAAGGTGTGAAATACATGAGGAGCATGAAACTCTGTGAAAAATAGGAGGAGCATGAAGCTGTGTCGAAAAACATGAAGAGCCTGAAAATGTGTGAAAAATATGAAGAGCTTCAAAAGGTGTCAAAAATATGAGGAGAATGAAACGGTCTGAAAAATAGGAGGAGCATGAAGCTGTGTCGAAAAACATGAAGAGCCTGAAAATGTGTGAAAAATATGAAGAGCTTCAAAAGGTGTGAAAAATATGAGGAGCATGAAACGGTCTGAAAAATAGGAGGAGCATGAAGCTGTGTCGAAAAACATGAAGAGCCTGAAAAGGTGTGAAAAATATGAAGAGCTTCAAAAGGTGTCAAAAATATGAGGAGCATGAAACGTTCTGAAAAATAGGACGAGCATGAAGCAGAGATAAAAAACATGAAGTGCCTGAAAAGGTGTGAAAAATATGAAGAGTTCCTAAAGGTGTCAAAAATATGCGGAGCACCAAACGGTCTCAAAAATAGGAGGAGCATGAAGTGGTGTTGAAAAATATGAAGAGCCTGAAAATGAGTGAAAAATATGAAGAGCTTCAAAAAGTGTCAAAAATATGAGGAGCATGATACGGTTTGAAAAATAGGAGGAGCATGAAGCGGTGTTGAAAAACATGAAGAGTGTGAAAACGTGTGAAAATATGAAGAGCTTCAAAAATATTAAAAATATGAAGAGCTTCAAAAGTTTTGAAAAATATGAAGAGTTTAAAAAGGTGTCAAAAATGAGATGAGCATGAAACGGTCTGAAAAATAGGAGGAGCATGAGCGGTGTTGAAAATCATGAAGAGCCTGAAAAGGTGTGAAAAATATGAAGAGCTTCAAAAGGTGTGAAATACATGAGGAGCATGAAACTCTCTGAAAAATAGGAGGAGCATGAAGCGATGTTCAAAAACATGAAGAGCCTGAAAATGTGTGAAAAATATGAAGAGCTTCAAAAGGTGTCAAAATTGAGATGAGCATGAAACGGTCGGAAAAATAGGAAGAGCATGAAGCGGTTTTGAAAAACATTAAGAGCTGAAAACGTGTGAAAAATATGAAGAGCTTCAAAAGGTGTCAAAAATGAGATGAGCATGAAACGGTCTGAAAAATAGGAAGAGCATGAAGCGGTGTTGAAAAACATTAAGAGCTGAAAACGTGTGAAAAATATGAAGAGCTTCAAAAGGTGTCAAAAATATGAGGAGCATGAAACGGTCTGAAAAATAGGAGGAGCATGAAACGGTGACCAAAAACATGAAGAGCTTGAAAAGGTGTGAAAAATATGAAGAGCTTCAAAAGCTCTGAAATACATGAGGAGCATGAAACGGTCTGAAAAATAGGAGAAGCATGAAGTGGTGTGGAAAAATATGAAGAGCCTGAAAAAGTGTGAAAAATATGAAAAGCTTCAAAAGGTGTCAAAAATGAGATGAGCATGAAACGGTCTGAAAAATAGGAGGATCATGAAATGGTGTTGAAAAACATGAAGAGCCTGAAAAGATGTGAAAAATATGAAAAGCTTCAAAAAGTGTCAAAAATATGAGGAGCATGAAACGGTCTGAAAAATAGGAGGAGCATGAAGCTGTGTTCAAAAATATGAAGAGCCTGAAAAGGTGTGAAAAATATGAAGAGCTTCAAAAGTTGTCAAAAATATGAGGAGCATGAAACGGTCTGAAAAATAGGAGGAGCATGAAGCTGTGTTCAAAAACATGAAGATCTTAAAAGGGTGTGAAAATATGAAGAGCTTCAAAAGGTGTGAAAAATATGAGGAGCATGAAACGGTCTGAAAAATAGAAGCAGCATGAAACGGTTTTGAAAAACATGAAGAGCCTGAAAACTTGTGAAAAATATGAAGAGCTTTAAAAGTTGTGAAAAATATGAAGAGCTTCAAAGGTGACAAAAATGAGAAGAGCATGAAACGGTCTGAAAAATAGGAGGAGCATGAAGTGGTGGAGAAAAACTTGAAGAGCCTGAAAAGGTGTGAAAAATATGAAGAGCTTCAAAATGTTTCAAAAATATGAAGAGCATGAAACGATCTGAAAATCAGGAGGATCATGAAGCGGTGTTCAAAAACATGAAGAGCCTGAAAAGGTGTGAAAAATATGAAGAGCTCAAAAAGTGTCAAAAATATGATGAGCATGAAACGATCTGAAAAATAGAAGGAGCATGAAACGGTGATCAAAAACATGAAGAGCCTGAAAAGGTGTGGAAAATATGAAGAGCTTCAAAAGCTGTGAAAGACATGAGGAGCATGAAACTCTCTGAAAAATAGGAGGAGCATGAAGCGGTGTTCAAAAACATGAAGAGTCTGAAAAGTTGTGAAAAATATGAAAAGCTTCAAAAGGTGTCAAAAATGAGATGAGCATTAAACGGTCTGAAAAATAGGAATAACTTGAAACGGTGTTGAAAATCATGAAGAGCCTGAAAAACTGTGAAAAATATAAAGAGCTTCAAAAGGTGTCAAAAATATGAGGAGCATGAAACGGTCTGATATATAGGAGGAGCATGAAGCTGTGTTCCAAAACATGAAGATCCTGAAAAGGTGTGAAAAATATGAAGAGCTTCTAAAGGTGTCAAAAATATGAGAAGCATAAACGGTCTGAAAAATAGGAGTAGCATGAAGCGGTTATCAAAAACATGAAGAGCCTGAAAAGGTGTGAAAAATATGAAGAGCTCAAAAAGTGTCAAAAATATGAGGATCATGAAACGGTGTGAAAAATTGGAGGAGCATGAAGCAGTGTTCAAAAACATGAAGAGCCTGAAAAGGTGTGAAAAATATGAAGAGCTTAAAAAGGTGTCAAAAATATGAGGAGCATGAAACGGTCTGAAAAATAGGAGGAGCATGAAGCTGTGTTCAAAAATATGAAGAGCCTGAAAAGGTGTGAAAAATATGAAGAGCTTCAAAAGTTGTCAAAAATATGAGGAGCATGAAACGGTCTGAAAAATAGGAGGAGCATGAAGCTGTGTTCAAAAACATGAAGATCTTAAAAGGGTGTGAAAATATGAAGAGCTTCAAAAGGTGTGAAAAATATGAGGAGCATGAAACGGTCTGAAAAATAGAAGCAGCATGAAACGGTTTTGAAAAACATGAAGAGCCTGAAAACTTGTGAAAAATATGAAGAGCTTTAAAAGTTGTGAAAAATATGAAGAGCTTCAAAGGTGACAAAAATGAGAAGAGCATGAAACCGTCTGAAAAATAGGAGGAGCATGAAGTGGTGGAGAAAAACATGAAGAGCCTGAAAAGGTGTGAAAAATATGAAGAGCTTCAAAATGTTTCAAAAATATGAAGAGCATGAAACGGTCTGAAAATCAGGAGGATCATGAAGCGGTGTTCAAAAACATGAAGAGCCTGAAAAGGTGTGAAAAATATGAAGAGCTCAAAAAGTGTCAAAAATATGATGAGCATGAAACGATCTGAAAAAAAGAAGGAGCATGAAACGGTGATCAAAAACATGAAGAGCCTGAAAAGGTGTGGAAAATATGAAGAGCTTCAAAAGCTGTGAAAGACATGAGGAGCATGAAACTCTCTGAAAAATAGGAGGAGCATGAAGCGGTGTTCAAAAACATGAAGAGTCTGAAAAGTTGTGAAAAATATGAAAAGCTTCAAAAGGTGTCAAAAATGAGATGAGCATTAAACGGTCTGAAAAATAGGAATAACTTGAAACGGTGTTGAAAATCATGAAGAGCCTGAAAAACTGTGAAAAATATAAAGAGCTTCAAAAGGTGTCAAAAATATGAGGAGCATGAAACGGTCTGATATATAGGAGGAGCATGAAGCTGTGTTCCAAAACATGAAGATCCTGAAAAGGTGTGAAAAATATGAAGAGCTTCTAAAGGTGTCAAAAATATGAGAAGCATAAACGGTCTGAAATATAGGAGTAGCATGAAGCGGTTATCAAAAACATGAAGAGCCTGAAAAGGTGTGAAAAATATGAAGAGCTCAAAAAGTGTCAAAAATATGAGGATCATGAAACGGTGTGAAAAATTGGAGGAGCATGAAGCAGTGTTCAAAAACATGAAGAGCCTGAAAAGGTGTGAAAAATATGAAGAGCTTAAAAAGGTGTCAAAAATATGAGGAGCATGAAACGGTCTGAAAAATAGGAGTAGCATGAAGCGGTGTTCGAAAACATGAAGAGCCTGAAAAGGTTTGAAAAATATGAAGAGCTCAAAAAGTGTCAAAAATAAGAGGAGCATGAAACGATCTGAAAAATACGAGGAGCATGAAGCAGTGTTCAAAAACATGAAGAGCTTCAAAAGGTATGAAAAATATGAGAGCTTCAAAAGGTGTCAAAAATATGAGGAGCATGAAACGGTCTGAAAAATAGGAGGAACATGAAGCGGTGTTCAAACACATGAAGAGCCTGAAAATGTGTGAAAATTATGAAGATCTTCAAAAGGTGTCAAAATTATGAGTAACATGAAACGGTTTGAAAAATAGGAGGAGCATGAAACGGTGTTGAAAAACATGAAGAGCCTGAAAAGGTGTGAAAAATATGAAGAGCTTCAAAATGTTTCAAAAATATGAAGAGCATGAAACGGTCTGAAAATCAGGAGGATCATGAAGCGGTGTTCAAAAACATGAAGAGCCTGAAAAGGTGTGAAAAATATGAAGAGCTCAAAAAGTGTCAAAAATATGATGAGCATGAAACGATCTGAAAAATAGAAGGAGCATGAAACGGTGATCAAAAACATGAAGAGCCTGAAAAGGTGTGGAAAATATGAAGAGCTTCAAAAGCTGTGAAAGACATGAGGAGCATGAAACTCTCTGAAAAATAGGAGGAGCATGAAGCGGTGTTCAAAAACATGAAGAGTCTGAAAAGTTGTGAAAAATATGAAAAGCTTCAAAAGGTGTCAAAAATGAGATGAGCATTAAACGGTCTGAAAAATAGGAATAACTTGAAACGGTGTTGAAAATCATGAAGAGCCTGAAAAACTGTGAAAAATATAAGGAGCTTCAAAAGGTGTCAAAAATATGAGGAGCATGAAACGGTCTGATATATAGGAGGAGCATGAAGCTGTGTTCCAAAACATGAAGATCCTGAAAAGGTGTGAAAAATATGAAGAGCTTCTAAAGGTGTCAAAAATATGAGAAGCATAAACGGTCTGAAAAATAGGAGTAGCATGAAGCGGTTATCAAAAACATGAAGAGCCTGAAAAGGTGTGAAAAATATGAAGAGCTCAAAAAGTGTCAAAAATATGAGGATCATGAAACGGTGTGAAAAATTGGAGGAGCATGAAGCAGTGTTCAAAAACATGAAGAGCCTGAAAAGGTGTGAAAAATATGAAGAGCTTCAAAAGGTGTCAAAAATATGAGGAGCATGAAACGGTCTGAAAAATAGGAGTAGCATGAAGCGGTGTTCGAAAACATGAAGAGCCTGAAAAGGTTTGAAAAATATGAAGAGCTCAAAAAGTGTCAAAAATAAGAGGAGCATGAAACGATCTGAAAAATACGAGGAGCATGAAGCAGTGTTCAAAAACATGAAGAGCTTCAAAAGGTATGAAAAATATGAGAGCTTCAAAAGGTGTCAAAAATATGAGGAGCATGAAACGGTCTGAAAAATAGGAGGAACATGAAGCGGTGTTCAAACACATGAAGAGCCTGAAAATGTGTGAAAATTATGAAGATCTTCAAAAGGTGTCAAAATTATGAGTAACATGAAACGGTTTGAAAAATAGGAGGAGCATGAAACGGTGTTGAAAAACATGAAGAGCCTGAAAAGGTGTGAAAAATATGAAGAGCTTCAAAATCTTTGAAAAATATGAAGAGCTTTCAAAGGTGTGAAATACATGAGGAGCATGAAACACTCTGAAAAATAGGAGGAGCCTGAAAGGGTGTTCAAAAACATGAATAGACTGAAAACGTGTGAAAAATATGAAGAGCTTCAAAAGGTGTCAAAAATATGAGGAGCATGAAACGGTCTGAAAAATATGAGCAGCATGAAGCGGTGTTGAAAAACATGAAGAGCCTTAAAAGGTGTGAAAAAATTGAAGAGCTTCAAAAGGTGTCAAAAATATGAGAAGCATAAACGGTCTGAAAAATAGGAGTAGCATGAAGCGGTTATCAAAAACATGAAGAGCCTGAAAAGGTGTGAAAAATATGAAGAGCTCAAAAAGTGTCAAAAATATGAGGATCATGAAACGGTGTGAAAAATTGGAGGAGCATGAAGCAGTGTTCAAAAACATGAAGAGCATGAAAAGGTGTGAAAAATATGAAGAGCTTCAAAAGTTGTCAAAAATATGAGGAGCATGAAACGGTCTGAAAAATAGGAGGAGCATGAAGCTGTGTTCAAAAACATGAAGATCTTAAAAGGGTGTGAAAATATGAAGAGCTTCAAAAGGTGTGAAAAATATGAGGAGCATGAAACGGTCTGAAAAATAGAAGCAGCATGAAACGGTTTTGAAAAACATGAAGAGCCTGAAAACTTGTAAAAAATATGAAGAGCTTTAAAAGTTGTGAAAAATATGAAGAGCTTTAAAGGTGACAAAAATGAGAAGAGCATGAAACGGTCTGAAAAATAGGAGGAGCATGAAGTGGTGGAGAAAAACATGAAGAGCCTGAAAAGGTGTGAAAAATATGAAGAGCTTCAAAATGTTTCAAAAATATGAAGAGCATGAAACGGTCTGAAAATCAGGAGGATCATGAAGCGGTGTTCAAAAACATGAAGAGCCTGAAAAGGTGTGAAAAATATGAAGAGCTCAAAAAGTGTCAAAAATATGATGAGCATCAAACGATCTGAAAAATAGAAGGAGCATGAAACGGTGATCAAAAACATGAAGAGCCTGAAAAGGTGTGGAAAATATGAAGAGCTTCAAAAGGTGTCAAAAATGAGATGAGCATTAAACGGTCTGAAAAATAGGAATAACTTGAAACGGTGTTGAAAATCATGAAGAGCCTGAAAAACTGTGAAAAATATAAAGAGCTTCACAAGGTGTCAAAAATATGAGGAGCATGAAACGGTCTGATATATAGGAGGAGCATGAAGCTGTGTTCCAAAACATGAAGATCCTGAAAAACTGTGAAAAATATGAAGAGCTTCTAAAGGTGTCAAAAATATGAGAAGCATAAACGGTCTGAAAAATAGGAGTAGCATGAAGCGGTTATCAAAAACATGAAGAGCCTGAAAAGGTGTGAAAAATATGAAGAGCTCAAAAAGTGTCAAAAATATGAGGATCATGAAACGGTGTGAAAAATTGGAGGAGCATGAAGCAGTGTTCAAAAACATGAAGAGCCTGAAAAGGTGTGAAAAATATGAAGAGCTTCAAAAGGTGTCAAAAATATGAGGAGCATGAAACGGTCTGAAAAATAGGAGTAGCATGAAGCGGTGTTCGAAAACATGAAGAGCCTGAAAAGGTTTGAAAAATATGAAGAGCTCAAAAAGTGTCAAAAATAAGAGGAGCATGAAACGATCTGAAAAATACGAGGAGCATGAAGCAGTGTTCAAAAACATGAAGAGCTTCAAAAGGTATGAAAAATATGAGAGCTTCAAAAGGTGTCAAAAATATGAGGAGCATGAAACGGTCTGAAAAATAGGAGGCACATGAAGCGGTGTTCAAACACATGAAGAGCCTGAAAATGTGTGAAAATTATGAAGATCTTCAAAAGGTGTCAAAATTATGAGGAACATGAAACGGTTTGAAAAATAGGAGGAGCATGAAACGGTGTTGAAAAACATGAAGAGCCTGAAAAGGTGTGAAAAATATGAAGAGCTTCAAAATCTTTGAAAAATATGAAGAGCTTTCAAATGTGTGAAATACATGAGGAGCATGCAACACTCTGAAAAATAGGAGGAGCCTGAAAGGGTGTTCAAAAACAAGAATAGACTGAAAACGTGTGAAAAATATGAAGAGCTTCAAAAGGTGTCAAAAGTATGAGGAGCATGAAACGGTCTGAAAAATATGAGCAGCATGAAGCGGTGTTGAAAAACATGAAGAGCCTTAAAAGGTGTGAAAAAATTGAAGAGCTTCAAAAGGTGTCAAAAATATGAGGAGCATGAAACGGTCTGAAAAATATGAGCAGCATGAAGCGGTGTTGAAAAACATGAAGAGCCTGAAAAGGTGTGAAAAATATGAAGAGCTTCAAAAGGTGTGAAATACATGAGGAGCATAAAACTCTCTGAAAAAGAGAAGGAGCATGAAGTGGTGTTCAAAAACATGAAGAGCCTGAAAAGGTGTGAAATATATGAAGAGCTTCAAAAGGTGTGAAAAATATGAGGAGCATGATATGGTTTGAAAAATAGGATTAGCATGAAGCGGTGTTCAAAAACATGAAGAGCCTGAAAAGTTGTAAAAAATATGAAAAACTTCAAAAGGTGTCAAAAATGAGATGAGCATGAAACGGTCTGAAAAATAGGACGTGCATGAAGCGGTGTTGAAAAACATGAAGAGCCTGAAAAGTTGTGAAAAATATGAAGAGCTTCAAAAGGTGTCAAAAATATGAGGAGCATGAAACGGTCTGAAAAATAGGAGAAGCATGAAGCGGTGTTCAAAAACATGAAGAGCCTGAAAAAGTGTGAAAAATATGAAGAGCTTCAAAAGGTGTCAAAAATATGAGGAGCATGAAACGGTCTGAAAAATCGGAGGAGCATGAAGCGTTGTTGAAAAACATGAAGAGCCTGAAAAGGTGTGAGAAATATGAAGAGCTTCAAAAGGTGTTAAAAATATGAGTAGCATGAAACGGTCTGCAAAAAAGGAGGAGCATGAAGTGGTGTTGAAAAAGATGAAGAGCGTGAAAAGGTGTTAAAAATATTAAAGCTTCAAAAGGTGTCAAAATTATGAGGAGCATGAAACGGTCTGAAAAATAGGAATAACATGAAGTGATGTTGAAAAACATGAATTGTCTGAAAACGTGTGGAAAATATGAAGAGATTCATTAATGTGAAAAATATGAAGAGCTTCAAAAGGTGTGAAAAATATGAAGAGCTTCAAAAGATGTCAAAATGAGATGAGCATGAAACGGTCTGAAAAATAGGAGGAGCATGAAGTTGTGTTGAAAAAAAGGAAAAGTCTGAAAAAGTGTGAAATATATGAAGAGCTCCAAAAGGTGTCAAAAATATGAGGAGAATGAAACGGTCTGAAAAATAGGAGGAGCATGAAGCGATGTTGAAAAACATGAATTGTCTGAAAACGTGTGGAAAATATGAAGAGATTCATAAATGTGAAAAATATGAAGAGCTTCAAAAGGTGTGAAAAATCTGAAGAGCTTCAAAAGGTGTCAAAAAAGAGATGAGCATGAAAAGGTCTGAAAAATAGGAGGAGCATGAAGCGGTGTTGAAAATCATGAAGAGCCTGAAAACGTGTGAAAAATATGAAGACCTTCAAAATTTGTCAAAAATATGAAGAGCTTCAAAAGGTGTTAAAATGAGATGAGCATGAAACGATCTGAAAAATAGGAGGAGCATGAAGTGGTGTTGAAAAAATGAAGAGCCTGGAAAGGTGCGAAATATCTGAAGAGCTTCAAAAGGTGTCAAAAATATGAGGAGCATGAAACGGTCAGCAAAATACGACGAGCATGAAGCGGTGTTGAAAAACATGAAGAGCCTGAAAAGGTGTGAAAAATATGAAGAGCTTCAAAAGGTGTAAAAAATATGAGGAGCATGAAACAATCTGAAAAATAGGAGGAGCATGAAGCGGTGTTCAAAAACATGAAAAGCCTGAAAAGGTGTGAAAAATATGAAGAGCTTCAAAAGGTGTCAAAAATATGAGGAGCATGAAACGTTCTGAAAAATAGGACGAGCATGAAGCAGTGATAAAAAACATGAAGTGCCTGAAAAGGTGTGAAAAATATGAAGAGTTCCTAAAGGTGTCAAAAATATGCGGAGCACCAAACGGTCTCAAAAATAGGAGGAGCATGAAGTGGTGTTGAAAAATATGAAGAGCCTGAAAATGAGTGAAAAATATGAAGAGCTTCAAAAAGTGTCAAAAATATGAGGAGCATGAAACGGTCTGAAAAAGAGGAAGAGCATGAAGAAGTGTTCAAAAACATGAAGAGCCTGAAAAGGTGTGAAAAATGTGAAGAGCTTCAAAAGTTTTCAAAAATATGAGGAGCATGATACGGTTTGAAAAATAGGAGGAGCATGAAGCGGTGTTGAAAAACATGAAGAGTCTGAAAACGTGTGAAAATATGAAGAGCTTCAAAAATATTAAAAATATGAAGAGCTTCAAAAGTTTTGAAAGATACGAAGAGATTAAAATGGTGTCAAAAATGAGATGAGCATGAAACGGTCTGAAAAATAGGAGGAGCATAAGCGGTGTTGAAAAACATGAAGAGCCTGAAAAGGTGTGAAAAATATGAAGAGCTTCAAAAGGTGTGAAATACATGAGGAGCATGAAACTCTCTGAAAAATAGGAGGAGCATGAAGCGATGTTCAAAAACATGAAGAGCCTGAAAATGTGTGAAAAATATGAAGAGCTTCAAAAGGTGTCAAACTTGAGATGAGCATGAAACCGTCAGAAAAATAGGAAGAGCATGAAGCGGTGTTGAAAAACATTAAGAGCTGAAAACGTGTGAAAAATATGAAGAGCTTCCAAAGGTGTCAAAAATGAGATGAGCATGAAACGGTCTGAAAAATAGGAAGAGCATGAAGCGGTGTTGAAAAACATTAAGAGCTGAAAACGTGTGAAAAATATGAAGAGCTTCAAAAGATGTCAAAAACATGAGGAGCATGAAACGGGCTGAAAAATAGGAGAAGCATGAAGTGGTGTGGAAAAATATGAAGAGCCTGAAAATGTGTGAAAAATATGAAAAGCTTCAAAAGGTGTCAAAAATGAGATGAGCATGAAACGGTCTGAAAAATAGGAGGAGCATGAAATGGTGTTGAAAAACATGAAGAGCCTGAAAAGATGTGAAAAATATGAAAAGCTTCAAAAGGTATCAAAAATATCAGGAGCATGAAACGTTCTGAAAAATAGGAGGATCATGAAACGGTGTTCAAAAACATGAAGAGCCTGAAAAGGTGTGAAAAATATGAGTAGCCTCAAAATGTGTCAAAAACATGAGGAGTGTGAAACGTTGTGCAAAATAGCAGGAACATGAAGCGGTGTTCAAAAACATGAAGAGCCTGAAAAAGTGTGAAAAATTTGAATAGCTTCATAAATGTGAAAAATATGAAGAGCTTCAAAAGGTGTGAAATATATGAAGAGCTTCAAAAAGTGTCAAAAATTAGATGAGCATGAAACGGTCTGAAAAATAGGAGGAGCATGAAGTGGTGTTTTGAAAAACATGAACAGCCTGAAAAGGTGTGAAATATATGAAGAGCTTCAAAAGGTGTGAAAAATATGAAGAGCTTCAAAAGGTGTCAAAAAAATGAAGAGCATGAAATGGCCTGAAAAATAGGAGGAGCATGAAGCGGTGTTCAAAAACATGAAGAGCCTGAAAAGGTGTGAAATATATGAAGAGCTTCAAAACGTGTGAAAAATATGAAGAGCTTCAAAAGGTGTCAAAAAAATGAAGAGCATGAAACGGTCTGAAAATAGGAGGAGCATGAAACGGTGTTCAAAACATGAAGAGCCTTAAAAGGTGTGAAAAATATGAAGAACTTTAAAAGGTGTCAAGAATATGAGGAGCATGAAACGTTCTGAAAAATAGGAGGATCATGAAACGGTGTTCAAAAACATGAAGAGCCTGAAAACGTGTGAAAAATTTGAATAGCTTCATAAATGTGAAAAATATGAAGAGCTTCAAAAGGTGTGAAATATATGAAGAGCTTCAAAAGGTGTCAAAAATTAGATGAGCATGAAACGGTCTAAAAAATAGGAGGAACATGAAGTGGTGTTGAGAAACATGAAGAGCCTGAAAATGTGTGAAATATATGAAGATCTTCAAAAGGTGTGAAAAATATGAAGTGCTTCTAAAGGTGTCAAAAATATGAAGAGCATGAAACGGTCGCAAAAATAGGAGGAACTTGAATTGGTGTTCGAAAAAATGAAGAGTCTGAAAAGGTGTGAAATATAAGAAGAGCTTCAAAGGGTGTCAAAATTATGAGGAGCATGAAACGGTCTGAAAAATAGGAGGATCATGAAACAGTGTTGAAAACCATGAAGAGCCTGAAAAGGTGTGAAAAATATGAAGAGCTTCAAAACGTGTCAAAAATATGAGGAGCATGAAACTGTCTGAAAAATAGGAGGAGCATGATGCGGTGTTGAAAAATATGAAGAGCCTGAAAACGTGTGAAAAATATGAAAATCTTCAAAAGGTATGAAAAATATGAAGAGCTTCAAAAGGTGTGAAAAATAGGAGGAGCATGAAGAGGTGTTCAAAAACATGAAATGCCTGAAAAGTTGTAAAAAATATGAAGAGCTTCAAAAGGTGTCAAAAATATGAGGAGCCTGAAACGGTCTGAAAAACAGGAGGAGCATGAATCGGTCTTCAAAAACATGAAGAGCCTGAAAAGGTGTGAAAAATATGAAGAGCTTCAAAAGTTTTAAAAATTTGAGGAGCATGAAACGGTCTGAAAAATAGAAGGAACATGAAGCAGTGTTCAAAAACATGAAGAGCCTGAAAAGATGTGGAAAATATGAAGAGCTTCAAAAGGTGTTAAAATTAAGAGGAGCATGAAATGGTCTGAAAAACAGGAGAAGCATGAGTGGTGTTGAAAAACATGAAGAGCCAGAAAAGGTGTGAAATATATGAAGAGCTTTAAAAGGTGTGAAATACTTGAGGAGCATGAAACGGTCTGAAAAATAGGAGGATCAGGAAGCATTGTTGAAAAACATGAACAGCATGAAAAGGTGTGAAAAATATGAAAAGATTCAAAAGGTTTAAAATATATGAGGAGCATGAAAAGGTCTGAAAAATAGAAGCAGCATAAAACGGTGTTCAAAAATATGAAGAGCCTGAAAAGGTGTGAAAAATACGAAGAGCTTCAAAAGGTGTGAAAAATATGAAGAGCTTCAAAAGGTGTCAAAAATACGAGGAGCATGAAACGGTCTGAAAAATACTAGGAGCATGAAGTGGTGTTGAAAATCATGAAGAGCCTGAAAAGATGTGAAAAGTATGAAGAGCTTCAAAAGGTGTCAAAAATATGAGGAGCATGAAACGGTCTGAAAAACAGGAGAAGCATGAAGCGGTGTTGAAAAACATGAAGAGCCTGAAAAGGTATAAAAATATGAAGAGCTTCAAAAGGTGTAAAAAATACGAAGAGCTTCACAAGGTGTCAAAAATGAGATGAGCATGAAAAGTTCTGAAAAATAGGAGGAGCATGAAGCGGTGGTGAAAAACATAAAGAGCCTGAAAATGTGTGAAAAAAATGAAGAGCTTCAAAAGGTGTGAAAAATATGAGGAGCATGAAGCGGTGTTCAAAAACATGAAGAGCCTGAAAATGTGTGAAAAATATGAAGAGACTGAAAACGTGTCAAAAATATGAGGAGCATGAAACGGTCTGAAAAATACGATGAGCATGATAAAGTGTTGAAAAACATGAAGAGCCTGAAAACGTGTGAAAATATGAAGAGCTTCAAAAGGTGTCAAAAATATGAGGGACATGAACGGTCTTAAAAACAGGAGGAGGATGAAGTGGTGTTGAAAAACATGAAAAGCCTGAAAAGGTGTAAAAAATATGAAGAGCTTCAAAATGTTTCAAAATTATGAGGGGCATGAATGGTCTGAAAAATAGGAGGAGCATAAAGCAGTCTTGAAAAATATGAAGAGCTCAAAAGGTGTGAAAAATATGAAGAGCTTCAAAAGGTGTCAAAAAAGAGATGAGCATGAAATGGTCTGAAAAATAGGAGGAGCATGAAGCGGTGTTGAAAAACATGAAGCGCCTGAAAAGGTGTGAAATATATGAAGAGCTTCAAAAGGTGTCAAATATATGAGGAACAAGAAACGGTCTGAAAAATAGGAGGAGCATGAAGCGGTGTTGAAAATCATGAAGAGCCTGAAAAGGTGTGAAAAATATAAGAGATTCAAAAGTTGTGAAAAATATGAAGAGCTTCAAAAGGTGTCAAAAATATGAGGAGCATGAAACGGTCTGAAAAATAGGAGGAGCATGAAACGTTGTTGAAAAACATGAAGAGCTTGAAAAGGTGTGAAAAATATGAAGGGTTTCAAAAGATGTGGAAAATAAGAAGAGCTTCAAAAGGTGTCAAAAATGAGATGAGCATGAAACGGTCT
Organism: Dama dama; assembly: GCF_033118175.1. Classification (NCBI taxonomy): domain Eukaryota; kingdom Metazoa; phylum Chordata; class Mammalia; order Artiodactyla; family Cervidae; genus Dama; species Dama dama. The sequence goes on along the minus strand of NW_026870905.1, from coordinate 4,729,876 downwards.
GAAAAATAGGAGGCGCACGAAGCGGTGTTGAAAAACATGAAGCGCCTGAAAAGGTGTTAGAAATATGAAGAGCTTCAAATGTTGTCAAAAATATGAGGAGTATGAAACTGTCTGCAAAATGGGAGGAACATGAAGTGGTGTTGAAAAACATGGGGAGTCTGAAAAGGTGTGAATAATATGAAGAGCTACAAAAGGTGTCAAATATATGAGGAACATGAAACGGTCTGATAATTAGGAGGAGCATGAAGTGGTGTTTAAAAACATGAAGAGCCTGAAAAGGTGTGAAAAATATGAAGAGCTTCAAAACGTGTGAAATATATGACGAGCATTATATGGTCTGAAAAGTAGGAGGAGCATGAAACGGTGTTCAAAAACATGAAGAGACTGAAAAGGTGTGAAAAATATGAAGAGCTTCAAAAGATGTGAAATACATGAGGAGCATGAAACGGGTTGAAAAATAGGAGGAGCATGAACCGGTGTTCAAAAACATAAAGAGCATGAAAAGGTATGAAAAACATGAAAAGCTTCATAAGGTGTCAAATTTAGTTTAACATGAAAGGGTCTGAAAAATAGGAGGGGCATGAAGTGGTGTTGAAAACATGAAGAGCCTGAAAAGTTGTGACATATACGAAGAGCTTCAAAAGGTGTTAAAAATATGAAGTGCATCAAAAGGTGTCAAAAATGAGATGAGCATGAAACGGTCTGAAAAATAGTAGGAGCATGAAGTGGTGTTGAAAAAAAAGAAGAGCCTGAAAAGGTGTGAAATATATGAAGAGCTTCAAAAGGTGTCAAAAATATGAGGAGCATGAAACGGTCTGAAAAATAGGAGGAGCATGAAGCGGTGATGAAAAACATGAAGGGCATGAAAACGTGTGAAAAATATGAAGAGCTTCAAAAGGTGTGAAAAATACAAACAGCTTCGAAAGGTGTCAAAAATGAGATGAGCATGAAACGGTCTGAAAAATAGTAGGAGCATGAATTGGTGTTGAAATACATGAAGAGCCTGAAAAGGTATGAAAAATATGAAGAGCTTCAAAACGTGTGAAATATATGAGGTGCATGATACGGTCTGAAAAATAGGAGGAACATGAAAAGGTGTTCAAAACCGTGAAGAGCCTGAAAAGTTGTGAAAAATATGAAAAGCTTCCAAAGGTGTCAAAAATGAGATCAGCATGAAACGGTCTGAAAAACAGGAGGATCATGAAGCGGTGTTGAAAAACATGAAGAGCCTGAAAAGGTGTGAGAAATATGAAGAGCTTCAAAAGGTGTCAAAAATATGAGGAGCATGAAACGGAATGAAAAATAGGAGGAGCATGAAGCGGTGTTGAAAAACTTGAAGAGCCTGAAAATGTGTGAAAAATATGAAAAGCGTCAAAAGGTGTCAAGAATATGAGGAGCATGAAACGGAATGAAAAATAGGAGGAGCATGAAGCGGTGTTGAAAAACATGAAGAACCTGAAAACGTGTGAAAAATATGAAGAGCTTAAAAAATTGTGAAAATATGAAGAGCTTAAAAACGAGTCAAAAATATCAGGAGCATGAAACAGTCTTAAAAATAGGAGGAGCATGAAGTGGTGTTGAAAAACATGAAGAGTATGTAAGGGTGTGAAATATATGAAGAGCTTCAAAAGGTGTGAAATACATGAGGAGCATGAAACGGGCTCAAAAATAGGAGGAGCATGAAGCGGTGTGGCAAAACATGAAGAGCCTGAAAAGGTGTGAATGATATGAAGAGTTTCTAAAGGTGTCAAAAATATGACGAGCATGAAAACGTCTGAAAAATAGGAGGAGCATGAAGTGGTGTGGCAAAACATGAAGAGCCTGAAAATGTGTGAAAAATATGAAAAGCGTCAAAAGGTGTCAAGAATATGAGGAGCATGAAACGGAATGAAAAATAGGAGGAGCATGAATCGGTGTTGAAAAACATGAAGAACCTGAAAACGTGTGAAACATATGAAGAGCTTAAAAAATTGTGAAAATATGAAGAGCTTCAAAAGGTGTCAAATATATGAGGAGCATGAAACGGTCTGAAAAATAGGAGGATCAGAAAGCGGTGTTGAAAAACCGGAAGAGCCTGAACATGGTGTGAAAAACATCAAAGGCTTCAAAAGGTGTCAAAAATGAGATGTGCATGAAACGGTCTGAAAAATATGCGGAGCATGAAGCGGTGTTCAAAAACATGAAGAGCGTGAAAAGGTGTGAAAAATATGAAGAGCTTCAAAAGGTGTCAAACATAAGAGGAGCATGAAACAGTCTGAAAAATAGGAGGAGCATGAAACGGTGTTAAAAAACATGAAGAGCCTGAAAATGGTGTGAAAAATATGAAGAGCTTCAAAAGGTGTGAAAAATATGAAGAGCTTCAAAAGGTGTCAAAAATATGAGGAACATGAAACGGTCTGAAAAATTGGAGGAGCATGAAGCCGTGTTCAAAAACATGAACAGCCTGAAATTATGTGAAAAATATGAAGAGCCTGAAAAGGTGTGAAAAATATGAGGAGCTTTAAAAGGTGTCAAATACATGAGGAGCATGAAACGGTCTGGAAAATAGGAGAATCAGAAAGCGGTGTTGAAAAACATGAAGAGCCTGAAAATGGTGTGAAAAATATCAAAGGCTTCAAAAGGTGTCAAAAATGAGATGTGCATGAAACGGTCAGAAAAATAGGAGGAGCATGAAACGGTGTTCAAAAACATGAAGAGCCTGAAAAGGTGTGAAAAATATGAAGAGCCTCAAAAAATGTCAAAAATATGAGGAATATGAAACGGTCTGAAAAATAGGAGGATCATAAAGCGGTGTTGAAAAACATGAAGAGCCTGAAAATGGTGTGAAAAATATGAAGAGCTTCAAAAGGAGTCAAAAATGAAATGTGCATGAAACGGTCTGAAAAATATGAGGAGCATGAAGTCGTTGTGAAAAACCTGAAAAGCCTGAAAATGTGTGCAAAATACGAAGAGCTTCAAAAGGTGAGAAATACATGAGGAGCATGAAATGGTCTGAGAAATAGGAGGAGCATGAAGCGGTGTTCAAAAACATGTAGAGACTGAAAAGGTGTGAAAAATATGAAGAGCTTCAAAAGGAGTGAAAAATAGGAGGAGCATGAAACGGTCTGAAAAATAGGAAGAGCATGAACCGGTGTTCAAATACATGAAAAGCGTGAAAAGGTGTGAAAAATATGAAGAGCTTCAAAAATATGAAAAACATGAAGAGCTTCAAAAGGTGTGAAAAATATGAAGAGCTTCAAAAGGTGTCAAAAATATGAGGAGCATGAAACGGTCTAAAAAATCGGAGGAGCATGAAATGGTGTTCAAATACATGAAGAGACTGAAAAGGTGTGAAAAAGAGGAAGAGCTTCAAATGGTGTGAAATACATGAGGAGCATGAAACGGTCTGAAAAATAGGAGGAGCATGAATCGGTGATGAAAAACATGGAGAGCCTGAAAAGGTGTGAAAAATATGAAGAGCTTCAAAAGGTTTCAAAATGTGTGGAGCATGAAACGGTCTGAAAAATAGGAGGAGCATGAAGCGGTTTTGAAAAACATAAAGAGCCTGAAAAGGTGTGAAAAATATGAAGAGCTTCTAAAGGCGTCAAAAATATGAGGAGCATGAAATGGTCTGAAAAATAGGAGGAGCATGAAACCGTGATCAAAAACATGAATACCTGAAAAGTTGTGAAAAATATGAAGAGCTTCAAAAGGTGTGAAATACATGAGGAGCATAAAACGGTCTGAAAAATAGGAGAAGCATGAAGTGGTGTAAAAAAACATGAAGAGCCTGAAAAGGTGTGAAAAATATGAAAAGCTTCTAAAGGCGTCAAAAATATGAGGAGCATGAAATGGTCTGAAAAATAGGAGGAGCATGAAGGGGTGTTGAAAAACACTAAGAGCCTGAAAGGGTGTGAAAAATATGAAGAGCTTCAAAAGATGACAAAAATATGAGGAGCATGAAACGGTCTGAAAAATAGGCGGAGCATGAAGCGATGTTAAAAAACATGAAGAGCGTGAAAAGGTGTGAAAAATATGAAGAGCTTCAAAAGGTGTCAAACATAAGAGGAGCATGAAACGGTCTGAAAAATAGGAGGAGCATGAAACGGTATTGAAAAACTTGAAGAGCCTTAAAAGGTGTGAAAATATGAAAAGCTTCAAAAGGTGTCAAGAATATGAGGAGCATGAAACGGTCTGAAAAATAGGAGGAAAATGAAGCGGTGTTCAATTACATGAAGAGCATGAAAAGGTGTGAAAAATATGAAGAGCTACAAAAGGTGTCAAAAATGAAATGAGCATGAAACGGTCTGAAAAATAGGAGGAGCATGAAGTGGTGTTGAAAAAAAAGAAGAGCCTGAAAAGGTGTGAAATATATGAAGAGCTTCAAAAGGTGTCAAAAATATGAGGAGCATGAAACGGTCTGAAAGATAGGAGGAGCATGAAGCGTTGATGAAAAACATGTAGGGCATGAAAACGTGTGAAAAATATGAAGAGCTTCAAAAGGTGTGAAAAATATAAACAGCTTCGAAAGGTGTCAAAAATGAGATGAGCATGAAACGGTCTGAAAAATAGTAGGAGCATGAATTGGTGTTGAAATACATGAAGAGCCTGAAAAGGTATGAAAAATATGAAGAGCTTCAAAACGTGTGAAATATATGAGGAGCATGATGCGGTCTGAAAAATAGGAGGAACATGAAGCGGTGTTCAAAAACGTGAAGAGCCTGAAAAGTTGTGAAAAATATGAAAAGCTTCCAAAGGTGTCAAAATGAGATCAGCATGAAACGGTCTGAAAAACAGGAGGATCATGAAGCGGTGTTGAAAAACATGAAGAGCCTGAAAAGGTGTGAGAAATATGAAGAGCTTAAAAAGGTGTCAAAAATATGAGGAGCATGAAACGGAATGAAAAATAGGAGGAGCATGAAGCGGTGTTGAAAAACTAGAAGAGCCTGAAAATGTGTGAAAAATATGAAAAGCGTCAAAAGGTGTCAAGAATATGAGGAGCATGAAACGGAATGAAAAATAGGGGGAGCATGAAGCGGTGTTGAAAAACATGAAGAACCTGAAAACGTGTGAAACATATGAAGAGCTTAAAAAATTGTGAAAATATGAAGAGCTTCAAAAGGTGTCAAATATATGAGGAGCATGAAATGGTGTGAAAAATAGGAGGATCAGAAAGTGGTGTTGAAAAACCTGAAGAGCCTGAAAATGGTGTGAAAAATATCAAAGGCTTCAAAAGGTGTCAAAAATGAGATGTGCATGAAACGGTCTGAAAAATATGCGGAGTATGAAGCGGTGTTCAAAAACATGAAGAGCGTGAAAAGGTGTGAAAAATATGAAGAGCTTCAAAAGGTGTCAAACATAAGAGGAGCATGAAACGGTCTGAAAAATAGGAGGAGCATGAAACGGTGTTAAAAAACATGAAGAGCCTGAAAATGGTGTGAAAAATATGAAGAGCTTCAAAAGGTGTGAAAAATATGAAGAGCTTCAAAAGGTGTCAAAAATATGAGGAACATGAAACGGTCTGAAAAATTGGAGGAGCATGAAGCCGTGTTCAAAAACATGAACAGCCTGAAATTATGTGAAAAATATGAAGAGCCTGAAAAGGTGTGAAATATATGAGGAGCTTTAAAAGGTGTCAAATACATGAGGAGCATGAAACGGTCTGAAAAATAGGAGGATCAGAAAGCGGTGTTGAAAAACATGAAGAGCCTGAAAATGGTGTGAAAAATATCAAAGGCTTCAAAAGGTGTCAAAAATGAGATGTGCATGAAACGGTCACAAAAATAGGAGGAGCATGAAACGGTGTTCAAAGACATGAAGAGCCTGAAAAGGTGTGAAAAATATGAAGAGCCTCAAAAAATGTCAAAAATATGAGGAATATGAAACGGTCTGAAAAATAGGAGGATCATAAAGCGGTGTTGAAAAACATGAAGAGCCTGAAAATGGTGTGAAAAATATGAAGAGCTTCAAAAGGAGTCAAAAATGAAATGTGCATGAAACGGTCTGAAAAATATGAGGAGCATGAAGTCGTTGTGAAAAACCTGAAAAGCCTGAAAATGTGTGCAAAATACGAAGAGCTTCAAAAGGTGTGAAATACATGAGGAGCATGAAATGGTCTGAGAAATAGAAGGAGCATGAAGCGGTGTTCAAAAACATGTAGAGACTGAAAAGGTGTGAAAAATATGAAGAGCTTCAAAAGGAGTGAAAAATAGGAGGAGCATGAAACGGTCTGAAAAATAGGAAGAGCATGAACCGGTGTTCAAATACATGAAAAGCGTGAAAAGGTGTGAAAAATATGAAGAGCTTCAAAAATATGAAAAACATGAAGAGCTTCAAAAGGTGTGAAAAATATGAAGAGCTTCAAAAGGTGTCAAAAATATGAGGAGCATGAAACGGTCTAAAAAATCGGAGGAGCATGAAATGGTGTTCAAAGACATGAAGAGACTGAAAAGGTGTGAAAAACAGGAAGAGCTTCAAATGGTGTGAAATACATGAGGAGCATGAAACGGTCTGAAAAATAGGAGGAGCATGAAGCGCTGTTCAACAACATGAAGAGCCTAAAAGGTGTGAAAAGTATGAAGAGATTCAAAAGGTGTCAAAAATATGAGGAGCATGAAACGGTCTGAACATACGAGGAGCATGAAGCGGTGATGAAAAACATGGAGAGCCTGAAAAGTTGTGAAAAATATGAAGAGCTTCAAAAGGTTTCAAAATGTGTGGAGCATGAAACGGTCTGAAAAATAGGAGGAGCATGAATTGGTGTTGAAAAACATGAAGATCCTGAAAAGGTGTGAGAAATATGAAGAGTTTCAAAAGGTGTCAAAAATATGAGGAGCCTGAAACGGTCTGAAAAATAAGAGGAGCATGAAGCGGTGTTCAAAAACATGAAGAGCCTGAAAAGGTGTGAAATATATGAAGAGCTTGAAAACGTGTGAAATATATGAAGAGCTTCAAAAGGTGTTAAAAATGAGATGAACATGAAACCGTCTGAAAAATATGAGGAGCATGAAACGGTGATCAAAAACATGAAGAGCCTGAAAAGCTGTGAAAAATATGAAGAGCTTCAAAAGGTGTGAAAAATATGAGGAGCATGATACAGTTTGAAAAATAGGAGGTGCATGAAGCCGTGTTGAAAAACATGAATAGTCTGAAAACGTGTGAAAATATGAAGAGCTTCAAAAGGTGTCAAAAAAGAGATGAGCATGAAACGGTCTGAAAAATAGGAGGAGCATGAAGTGGTGTTGAAAAACATGAAGAGCCTGAAATGGTGTGAAATATATGAAGACCTTCAAAACGTGTGAAAAATATGAGGAGCTTCAAAAAGTGTCAAAATTATGAGGAGCATGAAACGGTCTGAAAAATAGGAGGAGCATGAAGCGGTGTTGAAAAATAAGAGGAGCATGAAGAGGTGTTGAAAAAAATGAAGAGCCTGAAAAGGTGTGAAAAATATGAAGAGCTTCAAAAGGTGTGAAAAATATGAAGAGCTTCAAATGGTGTCAAAAATGAGATGAACATGAAACCGTCTGAAAAATAAGAAGAGCATGAAGTGGTGTTGAAAAACATGAAGACCCTGAAAAGGTGTGAAAAACATGAAGAGCTTCAAATGGTGTGAAAAATATGAAGAGCTTCAAAGGTGTCAAAAATGAGATGAAAATGAAACCGTCTGAAAAATAGGAAGAGCATGAAGCGGTGTTCAAAAACATGAAGAGCCTGAAAAGGTGTGAAAAATATGAAGAGCTTCAAAAGGTGTCAAATATATGAGGAGCATGAAACGGTCTGAAAAATAGGAAGAGCATGAAGCGGTGTTCAAAAACATGAAGAGCCTGAAAAGGTGTGAAAAATATGAAGAGCTTCAAAAGGTGTCAAAAATATGAAGAGCCTGAAGCGGTCTGAAAAATAGGAGGAGCATGAAGCAATGTTCAAAAACATGATGTGCCTGAAAAGGTGTGAAAAATATGAAAAGCCTCAAAAACTGTCAAAAATATGAGGAGCATGAAACGGTCTGAAAAATAGCAGGAGCATGAAGCGGTGTTGAAAAACATGAAGAGTCTGAAAACGTCTGAAAACATGAAGAGCTTCAAAAATATGAAAAATATGAAGAGCTTCAAAAGGTGTCAAAAATGAGATGTGCATGAAACGGTCTGAAAAATAGGAGGAGCATGAAGTGGTGTTGAAAAACGTGAAGAACCTGAGAAGGTGTGAGAAATATGAAGAGCTTCAATAGATGTCAAAAATATGAGGAGCATGAAACGGTCTGAAAAAGAGGAGGAGCACGAAGCGGTGTTGAAAAACATGAAGAGCCTGAAAAGGTGTGAAAAATATGAAGAGCTTCAAAATGTGTCAAAATTATGAGGAGCATGAAACGGTCAGAAAAATAGAAGGAGCATGAAGCGGTGTTGAAAAACATGAATAGCCTGAAAAGGTGTGAAAACCATGAAGAGCTTCAAAAGGTGTGAAAAATATGAAGAGCTTCAAATGGTGTCAAAAATGAGAAGAGCATAAAAGGGTCTGAAAAATAGGAGGAGCATGACGTGGTGTTGAAAAAAATGAAGAGCCTGAAAAGGTGTGAAATATATGAGAGCTTCAAAACATGTCAAAAATATGAGGAGAATGAAACGGTATGAAAAATAGGAGGAGCATGAAGCGGTGTGGAAAACCATGAAGTGCTTGAAAAGGTGTGAAAAATATGAAGAGTTTCTAAAGGTGTCAAAAATATGAGGAGCATTAAACAGTCTGAAAAATAGGAGAAGCATGAATTGGTGTTGAAAAACATGAAGAGCCTGAAAAGGTGTGAAAAATATGAAGAGCTTCAAAAGGTGTCAAAAATATGAGGAGCATGAAACGGTCTGAAAAATAGGAAGAGCATGAAGCAGTGTGCAAAAACATGAAGAGCTTGAAAAGGTGTGAAAAATATGAAGAGCTTCAAAAGGTGTCAAAAATATGAGGAGCATGAAACGGTCTGAAAAATAGGAGGAGGATGAAACGGTGTTCAAAAACATGAAGAGCCTGTAAAGGTGTGAAAAATATGAAGAGCTTTAAAAGGTGTGAAATACATGAGGAGCATGAAACTCTCTGAAAAATAAAAGGAGCAAGAAGGGGTGTTCAAAAACATGAAGAGGCTGAAAATGTGTGAAAAACATGAAGAGGCTGAAAAGGTGTGAAAAATATGAAGAGTCTAAAGGTGTCAAAAATATGAGGAGCATGAAACGGTCTGAAAAATAGAAGCAGAATTAAACGGTGTTGAAAAACATGAAAAGCCTGAAAACGTGTGAAAAATATGAAGAGCTTCAAAAGGTGTCAAATATATGAAGAGCATGAAACGGTCTGAAAAATAGGAGGATCATGAAGCGGTGATCAAAAACATGAAGAGCCTGAAAATATGTGAAAAATATAAAGAGCTTCAAAATGTGTGAAATTCATGAGGATCATGAAACGGTCTGAAAAACAGGAGAAGCATGAAGTGGTGTGGAAAAACATGAAGAGCCTGAAAAGATGTGAAAAATATGAAGAGCTTCAAAATGTGTCAAAACTATGAGGAGTATGAAACGGTCTGAAAAATAGGAGCAGCATGAAACGGTGTTCAAAAACATGAAGAGCCTGAAAAGGTGTGAAAAATATGAAGAGCTTCAAAAGGTGTGAAATACATGAGGAGGATGAAACCGTCTGAAAAATAGGAGGAGCATGAAGCGTTGTTCAAATATATGAAGAGCCTGAAAAGGTGTGAAATATATGAAGAGATTCAAAACGTGTCAAAAATATGAGGAGCATGAAACGGTCTGAAAAAAAGGAGGAGCAGGAAACCGTGTTCAAAAACATGAAGAGCCTGAAAAGGTGTGAAAAATATGAAGAGCTTCAAAAGGTGTTAAAAATAGGAGGAGCATGAAGCGGTGTTGAAAAATATGAAGAGGCTGAAAATGTGTGTAAAATATGAAGAGCTTCAAAACGTGACAAAAATATTAGGAGCATGAAACAGTCTGAAATATAGGTGGATCAAGAAGCGGTGTTGAAAACATGAAGAGCGTGAAAACATGTGAAAAATATGAAGAGCTTCAAAAGGTGTGAAAAATATGAAGAGCTTCAAAAGTTGTGAAAAATATGAAGAGCTACACAAGACGTGAAAAACATGAGGAGCATGAAACGGTCTGAAAAATAGGAGGAGCATGAAGCAGTGTTGAAAAACATGAAAACCTGAAAATGTGTGAAAAATATGAAGGGCTTCAAAAGGTGTCAAATATATGAGGAGCATGAAACGGTCTGAAAAATAGGAGGAGCATGAAGCGGTGTTCAAAAAAATGAAGAGCCTGAAAAGGTGTGAAAAATACGAAGTGCTTCAAAAGGTGTCAAAAATATGAGGAGCATGAAACGGTCTGAAAAATAGGAGGAGCATGAAGCGGTGTTCAAGAAAATGAAGAGCCTGAAAAGGTGTGAAAAATATGAAGTGCTTCAAAAGGTGTCAAAAATATGAGGAGCTTGAATCGGTCTGAAAAATAGGAGGAGCATGAAGCGGTGTTGAAAAAAATGAAGAGCCTGAAAAGGTGTGAAATATATGAAGAGCCTCAAAACGTGTCAAATATAAGAGGAGCATGAAACGGTCTGAACAATAGGAGGAGCATGAAGCAGTGTTCAAAACATGAAGAGCCTGAAAAAGTGTGAAAAATATTAAGAGCTTCAAAAGGTGTGAAAAATATGAGGAGCATGAAACGGTCTGAAAAATAGGAGGAGCATGAAGCCGTGTTGAAAAACATGAAGAGCCTGAAAGGGTGTAACAAATATGAAGAGTTTCAGAAGGTGTCAAAAATGAGAAGAGCATGAAACGGTCTGAACAATAGGAGGAGCATGAAGTGGTGTTGAAAAACATGAAGAGCCTGAAAAAGTGTGAAATATATGAAGAGCTTCAAAAGGTGTGAAGTACATGAGGAGAATGAAACCGTCCGAAAAATAGGAGGAGCATGAAGTGGTGTTCCAATACATGAAGAGCCTGAAAAGGTGTGAAATATATGAAGAGATTCAAAAGCTGTCAAAAATATGAGGAGCATGAAACGGTCTGAAAAAAAGGAGGAGCAGGAAACCGTGTTCAAGAATATGAAGAGCCTGAAAAGGTGTGAAAAATTTGAGGTGCTTCAAAAGGTGTGAAAATTCGGATGAGCATGTAGCGATGTTCAAATACATGAAGAGCCTGAAAATGTGTGTAAAATATGAAGAGCTTCAAAACGTGACAAAAATATGAGGAGCATGAAACGATCGGAAAAATAGGAGGATCAAGAAGCGGTGTTGAAAAACATGAAGATCTGAAAACTTGTGAAAAACATGAAGAGCCTGAAAATGTGTGAAAAATATGAAGAGCTTCAAAATGTGTCAAAAATATGAGGAGCATGAAACGGTCTGAAATATAGGAGGAGCATGAAGCGGTGTTGAAAAACCTGAAGAGACTGAAAACGTGTGAAATACATGAAGAGCTTCAAAAGGTGTGAAAAATATGAAGAGCTTCAAAAGGTGTCAAAAATATGAGGAGCATGAAACGGTCTGAAAAATAGGAGGAGCATGAAACGGTGTTCAAAAACATGAAGCGGCTGAAAAGGTGTGAAAGATATCAAGAGCCTCAAAATGTGTGAAATACATGAGGACCATGAAACGGTCTGAAAAAAAGGAGGAGCATGAAGCGGTGTTGAAAAACATGAAGAGCCTGAAAATGTGTGAAATATATGAAGAGCTTCAAAAAGTGTGAAAAATATGAAGAGCTTCAAAAGGTGTCAAAAATGAGATCAACAAGAAACCGTCTGAAAAATAGGAGGAGCATGAAGCGGTGTTGAAAAATATGAAGAGCTTGAAAAGGTGTGAAAAACATGAAGAGCTTATAAATGTGTCAAATATATGAGGAGCATGAATCGGTCTGAAAAATAGGAGGAGCATGAAGTGGTGTTGAAAAACATTAAGAGCCTGAAAAGGTGTGTAAAATATGAAGAGCTTCAAAAAGTGTCAAAAATATGAGGAGCATGAAACTGTCTGAAAAATAGGAGGAGCATGAAACGGTGATCAAAAACATGAAGAGCCTGAAAAGGTTTGAAAAATATGAAGAGCTTCAAAAGATGTGAAATACATGAGGAGCATGAAACGGGCTGAAAAATAGGAGAAGCATGAAGTGGTGTGGAAAAACATGAACAGCCTGAAAAGGTGTGAAAAATATGAAGAGCTTCAAAAGGTGTGAAATACATGAGGACATGAAACTCTTTGAAAAATAGGAGGAGCATGAAGCTGTTTTCAAAATCATGAAGAGCCTGAAAAGTTGTCAAAAATATGAAAAGCTTCAAAAGGTGTCAAATATGAGATGAGCATGAAACGGTCTGAAAAATAGGAAAATCATGAAAAGGTGTTGAAAAATATGAAGTCACTAAAAGTTGTGAAAAATAGAAAGAGCTTCAAAAGGTGTCAAAAATATGAGGAGCATCAAACGGTCTGAAAAATAAGAGGAGCATTAAGCGGTCGTCAAAAACATGAAGAGCCTGAAAAGGTGTGAAAAATAGGAAGAGCTTCAAAAGGTGTGAAATATATGAGGAGCATGAAACGGTCTGAAAATTAGGAGAAGCATGAAGTGGTGTGGAAAAATATGAAGAGCCTGAAAAGGTGTGAAAAATATGAAGAGCTTCAAAATGGGTCAAAAATATGAAGAGCATGAAACGGTCTGAAAAATAGGAGAATCATGAAGCGGTGTTCAAAAACATGAACAGCCTGAAAAGGTGTGAAAAATATGAAGAGCTTCAAAAGTTGTGAAATACATGAGGAGCATGAAACTCTCTGAAAAATAGGAGGAGCATGAAGCGGTGATCAAAAACATGAAGAGCCTAAAGAGTAGTGAAAATTATGAAAAGCTTCAAAAGGTGTCAAAAATGAGATGAGCATGAAACGGTCTGAAAAATAGGAGGATCATGAAACGGTGTTCAAAAACATGAAGAGCCTGAAAAGGTGTGAAAAATATGAAGAGCTTCAAAAGGTGTGAAAAATATGAGGAGCATGAAACGGTCTGAAAAATAGAAGCAGCATGAAACTGTGTTGAAAAACATGAAGAGCATGAAAAGGTGTGAAAAATATGAAGAGCTATAAAAGGTGTCAAAAATATGAGAAGCATGAAAGGGTTTTAAAAAGAGGAGGAGCAAGAAGAAGTGTTCAAAAACATGAAGAGCCTGAAAAGGTGTGAAAAATATGAAGAGCTTCAAAAGGTGTGAAAAATATGAAGAGCTTCAAAAGATGTCAAAAATATGAGGAGCATGAAACGGTCTGAAAAATAGAAGCAGCATGAAGCGGTGTTGAAAAACATGAAGAACCTGAAAAGGTGTGAGAAATATGAAGAGCTTCAATAGGTGTCAAAAATATGAGGAGCATGAAACGGTCTTAAAAATACTAGGAGAATGAAGTTGTGTTGCAAAACATGAAGAGCCTGAAAAGGTGTGAAAAACATGAAGAGCCTGAAAAGGTGTGAAAAATATGAAGAGCTTCATAAGGTGTGAAATACATGAGGAGCATGAAACTCTCTGAAAAATAGGAGGAGCATGAAGTGGTGTTGTAAAACTTGAAGAGCCTGAAAAGGTGTGAAAAATATGAAGAGCTTCAAAAGGTGTCAAAAATATGAGGAGGATGAAACGGTCTGAAAAATAGGAGGATCATGAAACGGTGTGCAAAAACATGAAGAGCCTGAATAGGTGTGAAAAATATGAAGAGCTTCAAAAGGTGTCAAAAATATGACGAGCATGAAACGGTCTGAAAAATAGGTGGAGCATGAAGCGGTGTTCAAAAACATGAATAGCCTGAAAACGTGTGAAAAATATGAAGAGCTTCAAAAGGTGTCAAATACATGAGGATCTTAAACGGTCTGAAAAAAGGGGGAGCATGAAGCGGTGTTCAAAATAGGAAGAGCCTGAAAAGTTGTGAAAAATATGAAGAGCTTCAAAAGGTGTGAAAATTATGAGGAGCATGAAACGGTCTGAAAAATAGGAGGAGCATGAAGCTGTGTTCAAAATCACGAAGAGCCTGAAAAGGTGTGAAAAATATGAAGAGCTTTAAAAGGTGTGAAAAATATGAGGTGCATGAAACGGTCTGAAAAATAGGAGGAGCATGATGCGGTGTTGAAAAATATGAAGAGCCTGAAAAGGTGTGAAAAATATGAAGAGCTTCAAAAGGTGTCAAAAATATGAGGAGCATGAAACGGTCTGAAAATTAGGAGGAGCATGAAGCGTTGTTGAAAAACATGAAGAGCATGAAAAGGTGTGAAAATATGAAGATCTTCTAAAGGTGTCAAAAATATGAGGAGCATGAAACGGTCTTAAAAATTGGAGGAGCATGAAGCGGTGTTGAAAATCATGAAGGGCCTGAAAAGGTGTGAAAAATATGAAGAGTTTCAAAAGGTGTGAAAATATGAAGAGCTTCAAAAGGTGTCAAAAATGAGATCAACATGAAACCGTCTGAATAATAGGAGGAGCATGCAGCGGTGTTGAAAAATATGAAGATCCTGAAAAGGTGTGAAAATATGAAGAGCTTCTAAATGTGTCAAATATATGAGGAGCATGAAACGGTCTGAAAAATAGGAGGATCATGAAACGGTGTGCAAAAACATGAAGAGCCTGAATAGGTGTGAAAAATATGAAGAGCTTCAAAAGGTGTCAAAAATATGACGAGCATGAAACGGTCTGAAAAATAGGAGGAGCATGAAGCTGTGTTCAAAAACATGAAGAGCCTGAAAAGGTGTGAAAAATATGAAGAGCTTTAAAAGGTGTCAAGAATATGAGGAGCATGAAACGGTCTGAAAAATAGGAGGAGAATGAATCGGTGTTGAAAAACATAAGGAGCATGAAAAGGTGTGAAAAATATGAAGAGCTTTAAAAGGTGTGAAAAATATGAGGTGCATGAAACGCTCTGAAAAATAGGAGGAGCATGATGCGGTGTTGAAAAATATGAAGAGCCTGAAAAGGTGTGAAAAATATGAAGAGCTTCAAAAGGTGTCAAAAATGAGATCAACATGAAACCGTCTGAATAATAGGAGGAGCATGCAGCGGTGTTGAAAAATATGAAGATCCTGAAAAGGTGTGAAAATATGAAGAGCTTCTAAATGTGTCAAATATATGAGGAGCATGAAACGGTCTGAAAAATAGGAGGATCATGAAACGGTGTTCAAAAACATGAAGAGCCTGAAGAGGTGTGAAAAATATGAAGAGCTTCAAAAGGTGTCAAAAATATGACGAGCATGAAACGGTCTGAAAAATAGGAGGAGCATGAAGCTGTGTTCAGAAACATGAAGAGCCTGAAAAGGTGTGAAAAATATGAAGAGCTTCAAAATGTGTCATAAATGAGAAGAACATGAAACGGTCTGAAAATTAGGAGGAGCATGAAGTGGTTTTGAAAAACATGAAGAGCCTGAAAAGGTGTGAAATATATGAAGAGCTTCAAACTGGGTCAAAATTATGAAGAGCATGAAATGGTCTGAAAAATAGGAGGATCATGAAGTGGTGTTCAAAAACATGAAGACCCTGAAAAGTTGTGAAAGATATGAAGAGCTTCAAAAGGTGTGAAAAATATGAGGAGCATGAAACGGTCTGAATAATAGGAGGAGCATGAAACGGTGATCAAAAACATGAAGAGCCTGAAAAGGTGTGAAAAATATGAAGAGCTTCAAAGGTGTGAAATACATGAGGAGCATGAAACGGTCTGAAAAATAGGAGAAGCATGAAGTTGGCTGGAAAAACATGAACATCCTGAAAAGGTGTGAAAAATATGAAGAGCTTCAAAAGGTGTCAAAAAAGAGATGAGAATGAAACGGTCTGAAAAATAGGAAGATCATGAAACGGTGTTGAAAAACATGAAGAGCCTAAAAGGTGTGAAAAATATGAAGAGCTTCAAAAGGTGTCAAAAAATATGAGGAGCATCAAATGGTCTGAAAAATAGGAGGAGCATGAAGCGGTCGTCAAAAACATGAAGAGCCTAAAAAGGTGTGAAAAATATGAAGAGCTTCAAAATGTGTGAAATACAAGAGGAGCATGAAACGGTCTGAAAATTAGGCTAAGCATGAAGTGGTGTGGAAAAACATGAAGAGCCTGAAAAGGTGTGAAAAATATGAAGAGCTTCAAAATGTGTCAAAAATATGAAGAGCATGAAAGGGTCTGAAAAATAGGAGAATCATGAAGCGGTGTTCAAAAACATGAAGAGCCTGAAAAGGTGTGAAAAATATGAAGAGCTTCATAAGGTGTGAAATACATGCGGAGCATGAAACTCTCTGAAAAATACGAGGAGCATGAAGTGGTGTTCAAAAACATGAAGAGCCTGAAAAGGTGTGAAAAATATGAAGAAATTCAAAAGGTGTCAAAAATATGCGGAGCATGAAACGGTCTGCAAAAAAGGAGGAGCATGAAGCGGTGTTGAAAAACCTGAAGAGCCTGAAAAGGTGTGAAAAATATGAAGAGCTTCAAAAGGTGTCAAAAATATGAGGAGGATGAAACGGTCTGAAAAATAGGTGGAGCATGAAGCAGTGTTGAAAAACCTGAAGAGCCTGAAAAGGTGTCAAAAATATGAAGAGCTTCAAAAGGTGTCAAAAATATGACGAGCATGAAACGGTCTGAAAAATAGGAGGAGCATGAAGCGGTGTTCAAAAACATGCACAGCCTGAAAACGTGTGAAAAATATGAGGAGCTTCAAAAGGTGTCAAATACATGAGGAGCATTTAACGGTCTGAAAAATAGGAGGAGCATGAAGCGGTGTTCAAAATATGAAAAGCCTGAAAAGTTGTGAAAAATATGAAGAGCTTCAAAAGGTGTGAAAAATATGAGGAGCATGAAACGGTCTGAAAAATAGGAGGAGCATGAAGCGGTGTTCAAAATCATGAAGAGCCTGAAAAGGTGTGAAAAATATGAAGAGCTTTAAAACTTATCAAGAATATGAGGAGCATGAAACGGTCTGAAAAATAGGAGGAGAATGAATCGGTGTTGAAAAACATAAGGAGCCTGAAAAGGTGTTAAAAATATGAAGAGCTTTAAAAGGTGTGAAAAATATGAGGTGCATGAAACGGTCTGAAAAATAGGAAGAGCATGATGCGGTGTTGAAAAATATGAAGAGCCTGAAAAGGTGTGAAAAATATGAAGAGCTTCAAAAGGTGTCAAAAATATGAGGAGCATGAAACGGTCTGAAAAATAGGAGGAGCATGAAGCGTTGTTGAAAAACATGAAGAGCCTGATAAGGTGTGAAAAATATGAAGATCTTCTAAAGGTGTCAAAAATATGAGGAGCATGAAACGGTCTTAAAAATTGGAGGAGCATGAAGCGGTGTTGAAAATCATGAAGGGCCTGAAAAGGTGTGAAAAATATGAAGAGTTTCAAAAGGTGTGAAAATATGAAGAGCTTCAAAAGGTGTCAAAAATGAGATCAACATGAAACCGTCTGAATAATAGGAGGAGCATGCAGCGGTGTTGAAAAATATGAAGATCCTGAAAAGGTGTGAAAATATGAAGAGCTTCTAAATGTGTCAAATATATGAGGAGCATGAAACGGTCTGAAAAATAGGAGGATCATGAAACGGTGTGCAAAAACATGAAGAGCCTGAATAGGTGTGAAAAATATGAAAAGCTTCAAAAGGTGTCAAAAATATGACGAGCATGAAACGGTCTGAAAAATAGGAGGAGCATGAAGCTGTGTTCAAAAACATGAAGAGCCTGAAAAGGTGTGAAAAATATGAAGAGCTTTAAAAGGTGTCAAGAATATGAGGAGCATGAAACGGTCTGAAAAATAGGAGGAGAATGAATCGGTGTTGAAAAACATAAGGAGCATGAAAAGGTGTGAAAAATATGAAGAGCTTTAAAAGGTGTGAAAAATATGAGGTGCATGAAACGCTCTGAAAAATAGGAGGAGCATGATGCGGTGTTGAAAAATATGAAGAGCCTGAAAAGGTGTGAAAAATATGAAGAGCTTCAAAAGGTGTCAAAAATGAGATCAACATGAAACCGTCTGAATAATAGGAGGAGCATGCAGCGGTGTTGAAAAATATGAAGATCCTGAAAAGGTGTGAAAATATGAAGAGCTTCTAAATGTGTCAAATATATGAGGAGCATGAAACGGTCTGAAAAATAGGAGGATCATGAAACGGTGTTCAAAAACATGAAGAGCCTGAAGAGGTGTGAAAAATATGAAGAGCTTCAAAAGGTGTCAAAAATATGACGAGCATGAAACGGTCTGAAAAATAGGAGGAGCATGAAGCTGTGTTCAAAAACATGAAGAGCCTGAAAAGGTGTGAAAAATATGAAGAGCTTCAAAATGTGTCATAAATGAGAAGAACATGAAACGGTCTGAAAATTAGGAGGAGCGTGAAGTGGTTTTGAAAAACATGAAGAGCCTGAAAAGGTGTGAAATATATGAAGAGCTTCAAAATGGGTCAAAATTATGAAGAGCATGAAATGGTCTGAAAAATAGGAGGATCATGAAGTGGTGTTCAAAAACATGAAGACCCTGAAAAGTTGTGAAAGAT
This sequence comes from Dama dama, assembly GCF_033118175.1. NCBI lineage: Eukaryota > Metazoa > Chordata > Mammalia > Artiodactyla > Cervidae > Dama > Dama dama. Next base: position 4,711,402 of record NW_026870905.1, on the reverse strand, counting down.
ATGAAGAGCTTCAAAAGGTGTGAAAAATATGAGGAGCATGAAACGGTCTGAATAATAGGAGGAGCATGAAACGGTGATCAAAAACATGAAGAGCCTGAAAAGGTGTGAAAAATATGAAGAGCTTCAAAGGTGTGAAATACATGAGGAGCATGAAACGGTCTGAAAAATAGGAGAAGCATGAAGTTGGCTGGAAAAACATGAACATCCTGAAAAGGTGTGAAAAATATGAAGAGCTTCAAAAGGTGTCAAAAATGAGATGAGAATGAAACGGTCTGAAAAATAGGAAGATCATGAAACGGTGTTGAAAAACATGAAGAGCCTAAAAGGTGTGAAAAATATGAAGAGCTTCAAAAGGTGTCAAAAAATATGAGGAGCATCAAATGGTCTGAAAAATAGGAGGAGCATGAAGCGGTCGTCAAAAACATGAAGAGCCTAAAAAGGTGTGAAAAATATGAAGAGCTTCAAAATGTGTGAAATACAAGAGGAGCATGAAACGGTCTGAAAATTAGGCTAAGCATGAAGTGGTGTGGAAAAACATGAAGAGCCTGAAAAGGTGTGAAAAATATGAAGAGCTTCAAAATGTGTCAAAAATATGAAGAGCATGAAAGGGTCTGAAAAATAGGAGAATCATGAAGCGGTGTTCAAAAACATGAAGAGCCTGAAAAGGTGTGAAAAATATGAAGAGCTTCATAAGGTGTGAAATACATGCGGAGCATGAAACTCTCTGAAAAATACGAGGAGCATGAAGTGGTGTTCAAAAACATGAAGAGCCTGAAAAGGTGTGAAAAATATGAAGAAATTCAAAAGGTGTCAAAAATATGCGGAGCATGAAACGGTCTGCAAAAAAGGAGGAGCATGAAGCGGTGTTGAAAAACATGAAGAGCCTGAAAAGGTGTGAAAAATATGAAGAGCTTCAAAAGGTGTCAAAAATATGAGGAGGATGAAACGGTCTGAAAAATAGGTGGAGCATGAAGCAGTGTTGAAAAACCTGAAGAGCCTGAAAAGGTGTCAAAAATATGAAGAGCTTCAAAAGGTGTCAAAAATATGACGAGCATGAAACGGTCTGAAAAATAGGAGGAGCATGAAGCGGTGTTCAAAAACATGCACAGCCTGAAAACGTGTGAAAAATATGAGGAGCTTCAAAAGGTGTCAAATACATGAGGAGCATTTAACGGTCTGAAAAATAGGAGGAGCATGAAGCGGTGTTCAAAATATGAAGAGCCTGAAAAGTTGTGAAAAATATGAAGAGCTTCAAAAGGTGTGAAAAATATGAGGAGCATGAAACGGTCTGAAAAATAGGAGGAGCATGAAGCGGTGTTCAAAATCATGAAGAGCCTGAAAAGGTGTGAAAAATATGAAGAGCTTTAAAACTTATCAAGAATATGAGGAGCATGAAACGGTCTGAAAAATAGGAGGAGAATGAATCGGTGTTGAAAAACATAAGGAGCCTGAAAAGGTGTTAAAAATATGAAGAGCTTTAAAAGGTGTGAAAAATATGAGGTGCATGAAACGGTCTGAAAAATAGGAAGAGCATGATGCGGTGTTGAAAAATATGAAGAGCCTGAAAAGGTGTGAAAAATATGAAGAGCTTCAAAAGGTGTCAAAAATATGAGGAGCATGAAACGGTCTGAAAAATAGGAGGAGCATGAAGCGTTGTTGAAAAACATGAAGAGCCTGATAAGGTGTGAAAAATATGAAGATCTTCTAAAGGTGTCAAAAATATGAGGAGCATGATACGGTCTTAAAAATAGGTGGAGCATGAAGTGGCGATGAAAATCATGAAGGGCCTGAAAAGCTGTGAAAAATATGAAGAGTTTCAAAAGGTGTGAAAAATATGAAGAGCTTAAAAAGGTGTCAAAAATGAGATCAACATGAAACCGTCTGAAAAATAGGAGGAGCATGAAGCGGTGATGAAAAATATGAAGAGCCTGAAAAGGTGTGCAAATATGAAGAGCTTCTAAATGTGTCAAATATATGAGGAGCATGAAACGGTCTGAAAAATAGGAGGAGCATGAAGTGGTGTTGAAAAACATGAAGAGCCTGAAAAGGTGTGAAAAATATGAAGATCTTCAAAAAGTGTCAAAAATATGAGGAGCATGAAACCGTCTGAAAAATAGGAGGAGATTGAAACGGTGATCAAAAACATGAAGAGCCTGAAAAGGTTTGAAAAATATGAAGAGCTTCAAAAGGTGTGAAATATATGAGGAGCATGAAACGGGCTGAAAAATAAGAGAAGCATGAAGTGGTGTGGAAAAACATGAAGAGCCTGAAAAGGTGTGAAAAATATGAAGAGCTTCAAAAGGTGTGAAATACATGAGGAGCATGAAACGGTCTGAAAATTAGGAGAAGCATGAAGTGGTGTGGAAAAACATGAAGAGCCTGAAAAGCTGTGAAAAATATGAAGAGCTTCAAAATGTGTCAAAAATATGAAGAGCATGAAACGGTCTGAAAAATAGGAGAATCATGAAGCGCTGTTAAAAAACATGAACAGCCTGAAAAGGTGTGAAAAACATGAAGAGCTTCAAAAGTTGTGAAATACATGAGGAGCATGAAACTCTCTGAAAAATAGGAGGAGCATGAAGCAGTGTTCAAATATATGAAGAGCCTGAAAAGGTGTGAAAAATATAAAGAGCTTTAAAATGTGTGAAATACATGAGGACCATGAAACAGTCTGAAAAATATGAGAAGCATGAAGTGGTGTTCAAAAACATGAAGAGCCTGAAAAGGTGTGAAATATATGAAGAGCTTCAAAATGTTTCAAAAATATGAGGAGCATGATACGGTCTGAAAAATAGGAGGAGCATGAAGCACTGTTCAGAAACATGAAGAGCCTGACAAGGTGTGAAAAATATAAAGAGCTTCAAAAGGTGTGAAATACATTACGACCATGAAACAGTCTGAAAAATAGGAGGAGCATGAAATGTTGTTGAAAAACTGGAAGAGCCTGAAAACGAGTGAAAAAATATGAAGAGTTTCCAAAGGTGTCAAAAATGAGATGAGCATGAAACAGTCTGAAAAATAGGATGAGCATGAAGCGGTGTTGAAAATCATGAAGAGCCTGAAAAGATGTGAATAATATGTAGAGCTTCAAAAGGTGTGAAAATATGAAGAGCTTCAAAAGCTGTCAAAATAAGATGATCATGAAACGGTCTGAAAATTAGGAGGAGCATGAAGTGGTGTTGAAAAAAAAGAAGAGCCTGAAAAGGTGTGAAATATGTGAAGAGCTTCAAAAGGCGTGAAAATATGAAGAGCTTCAAAAGCTGTCAAAATGAGATGAGAATGAAACGGTCTGAAAATTAGGAGCAGCATGAAACGGTGTTCAAACAAATGAAGAGCCTCAAAATGTGTGAAAAATAAGAAGAGCTTCAAAAGGTGTGAAATACATTTGGAGCATGAAACTGTGTGTAAAATAGGAGGAGCATGAAGTGGTGTTCAAAAACATGAAGAGTCTGAAAAGGTGTGAAAAATATGAAGAGCTTCAAAAGGTGTGAAATACATGAGAGGAATGAAACTGTCTGAAAAATAGGAGGAGCATGAAGCGGTTGTGAAAAACATGAAGAGCCTGAAAAGTTGTGAAAAATATAAAGAGCTTCTAAAGGTGTCAAAAATATGAGGACAATGAAACGCTCTGGAAAAGAGGAGGAGCATGAAGTGGTGTTGAAAAAGATGAAGAGCCTGAAAAGGTGTGAAAAATTTGAAGAGCTTCAAAACGTGTCAAAATTATGAGGAGCATGAAACGGTCTGAAAAATAGGAGGAGCATGAAGTGGTGTTGAAAAACATGAAGAGCCTGAAATGATGTGAAATATATGAAGAGGCTCAAAAGGTGCGAAAAATATGAGGAGGTTCAAAAAGGGTAAAAAATATGAGGAGCAGGAAACGGTCAGAAAAATACGAGGAGCATGAAAAGGTGTTCAAAAACATGAAGAGCCTGAAAAGGTGTGAAAAATATGAAGAGCTTCAAAAGGTATTAAATACATGAATAGCATGAAACGGTCTGAAAAATAGGAGAAGCATGAAGCGGTGTTCAAAAACATGGAGAGCCTGAAAAGGTGTGAAAAATATGAAGAGATTCAAAATGTGTCAAAAATATGAGGAGCATGAAATGGTCTGAAAAATAGGAGGAGCATGAAACGGTGTTCAAAAACATGAAGACCCTGAAAAGGTGTGAAAAATATGAAGAGTTTCTAAAGGTGTCACAAATATGAGGAGCATGAAACGGTCTGAAAAATAGGAAGACCATGAAACGGTGTTCAAAAACATGAAGAGCCTGAAAGGTGGGAAAATTCTGAAGAGATTCAAAAGCTGTGAAATACATGTGGAGCATAAAACGGTCTCAAAAATAGGAGGAGCATGAAGCGGTGTTCGAAAACATGAAGAGCCTGAAAAGGTGAGAAAAATATGAAGAGCCTCAAAACGTGTCAAAAATAGGAAGAGCATTAAACGGTCTGAAAAAATAGGAGGAGCATGAAGTGGTGTTGAAAAACATGAAGAGCCTGAAATGGTGTGAAAAATATGAAGAGCTTCATCAGGTGTGTAAAAGATGAGGAGCATGAAACGGTCGGAAAAATAGGAGGAGCATGAAATGGTGTTCAAAACATGAAGAGCCTGAAAAGGTGTGAAAAATATGAAGAGCTTCAAAGGTATCAAAAATATGAGGAGCATGAAACGGTCTGAAAAATAGGAAGAGCATGAAGTGGTTGTGAAAAACATGAAGAGCCTGAAAAGGTGTGCGAAATACGAAGAGGTTCAAAAGGTGTGAAATACATGAGGAGCATGAAACAGTCTGAAAAATAGGAGGAGCATGAAGTGGTGTTCAAAAACATGAAGAGCCTGAAAAAGTGTGAAAAATATGAAGAGCTTCAAAAAGTGTGAAAAATATGAGGAGCATAAGCGATCTGAAAAATAGGTGGAGCAGGAAGCGGTGTTCAAAAACATGAAGAGCCTGACAGGTGTGAAAAGTATGAAGAGCTTCAAAAAGTGTGAAAAATATGAAGAGCTTCAAAAAGTGTGAAAAATATGAGGAGCATGAAATGGTCTGAAAAACAGGAGAAGAATGAAGAGGTGTTTAAAAACATGAAGAGCCTGAAAAGGTGTGAAATATATGACGAACTTCAAAAGGTTTCAAAAATATGAGGAGCATGAAACGGTCTGAAACATAGGAGGAGCATGAAGCAGTGTTCAAAAACATGAAGAGCATGAAAAGGTGTGAAGAAAATGAAGAGTTTCAAAAGTTGACATAAATATGAGGAGAATGAAACAGTCTGAAAAATATGAGGAGCATGAAACGGTGTTGAAAAAGATGAAGAGCCTGAAAAGGTGTGAAAAATATGAAGAGCTTCAAAAAGTGTCAAAAATATGAAGAGAATGAAACAGTCCGAAAAATAGGAGGAGCATGAAAAGGTGTTGAAAAACATGAAGAGGGTGAAAATATGTGTAAAATATGAAGAGCTTCAAAAGGTGTGAAAAATATGAAGAGCTTCAAAAGGTGTGAAAAATATGAAGAGCTTCAAAAGGTGTCAAATATATGAGGAGCATGAAACGGTCAAAAAATAGGAGGAGTATGAAGCGATGTTGAAAAACATGAAGAGTCTGAAAAGGTGTGAAATATATGAAGAGCTTCAAAAGGTGTGAAATATAGGAGGAGCATGAAGCGGTGTTCAAAAACATGAAGAGCCTGAAAAAGTGTGAAATATATGAAGAGCTTCAAAAGGTGTCAAAAATAAGAGGAGCATGAAGCGGTGTTCAGAAACATGAAGAGCTTGAAAAGGTGTGAAATATATGAAGAGCTTCAAAAAGTGTGAAATATAGGAGGAGCATGAAGCGGTGTCCAGAAACATGAAGAGCCTTAAAAGGTGTGAAATATATGAAGAGCTTCAAAAGTTGTCAAATATGAGTAGCATAAAACGGTCTCAAAATATGATGAGGATGAAGCGGTGTTGAAAAACATGTAGAGCCTGAAAAGGTGTGAAATACATGAAGAGCTTCAAAAGGTGTCAAAATATGAGTAGCATAAAACGGTCTCAAAAATATGGGGAGCATGAAGCGGTGTTGAAAATCATGAAGAGCCTGAAAAGGTGTGAATAATATGAAGAGATTCAAAAGGTGTCAAACATATGAGGAGCATGAAAGTGTGTTGAAAAACATGAAGAGCCTGAAAAGGTGTGAAAAATATGAGGAGCTTCAAAAGTTGTCAAAAATATGAGGAGCATGAAACGGTCTGAAAAATAGGAGGAGCATGAAATGGTGTTCAAAACATGAAGAGCTTGAAAAGGTGTGAAAAATATTAAGAGCTTCAAAAGTATCAAAAATATGAGGAGCATGAAACGGCCTGAAAAATAGGAAGAGCATGAAGCGGTGTTGAATAACATGAAGATCTTGAAAAGGTGTGAACAATATTAGGAGCATGAAACGGTCTCAAAAATATGAGGAGCATGAAGCAGTGTTGAAAATCATGAAGAGCCTGAAAAGGTGTGAAAAATATGAAGAGATTCAAAAGGTGTCAAACATATGAGGACCATGAAACTGTGTTGAAAAACAAGAAGAGCATGAAAAGGTGTGAAAAATATGAGGAGCATGAAAAGGTCTGAAAAATAGGAGGAGCATGAAATGTTGTTGAAAAACATGAAGAGCAAGAAAAGGTGTGAAAAATATGAAGAGTTTCAAAGGTTTGAAATACATGAGGATCATGAAAAGGTTTGAAAAATAGGAGGAGCATGAAGCGGTGTTCAAAAACATGAAGAGCCTGAAAAGGCTTGAAAAATATGAAGAGCTTCAAAAGGTGTGAAATAAATGAGGAGCATGAAACGGTCTGAAAAATAGGAGGAGCATGAAGCGGTGTTCAAAAACATGAAGAGCCTGAAAAGGCTTGAAAAATATGAAGAGCTTCAAAAGGTGTGAAATAAATGAGTAGCATGAAACGGTCTCAAAAATAGTAGGAGCATGAAGCGGTGTTTAAAAACATGGAGAGCCTGAAAAGTTTTGAAAAATATGAAGAACTTCAAAAGGTGTCAAAAATATGAGGAGCATGAAACGGTCTGAAAAATAGGAGCAGCATGAAATGGTGTTGAAAAACATGAAGATCCTGAAAAGCTGTGAAAAATATGAAGAGCTTCAAAAGGTGTGAAATATATGAGGAGCATGAAACGGTCTGAAAAATCGGAGGAGCATGAAGCTGTGCTCAAAAACATGAAGATCCAGAAAAGGTGTGAAAAATATGAAGAGCTTCGAAAGGTGTGACAAATATGAGGAGCATGAAACGGTCTGAAAATTTGGAGGAGTATGAAACGTGCTGAAAAATAGGAGGAGCATGAAACTGTCAGAAAAATAGGAGGATCATGAAGCCGTGTTGAAAAACATGAAGAGCGTGAAAGGTTGTGAAAAATAGGAGGAGCTTCAAAATGTGTGAAAAATATGAGGAGCATGAAACGGTCTGAAAATAGGAGGAGCATGAAGCGGTGATCAAAAACATGAAGAGCATGAAAAGGTGTGAAAAATATGAAGAGCTTCAAAAGGTGTGAAAAATATGAAGAGCTTCAAAAGGTGTCAAAAATGAGAAGAGCATAAAGGGGTCTGAAAAGTAGGAGGAGCATGACGTGGTGTTGAAAAAAATGAAGAGCCTGAAAAGGTGTGAAATATATGAGGGCTTCAAAAGGTCTCAAAAATATGGGGAGCATGAAACGGTCTGAAAAATAGGAGGAGCATGAAACGGTGTTCAAAAACATGAAGAGCCTGTAAAGGTGTGAAAAATATGAAGAGCTTCAAAAGGTGTGAAATACATGAGAAGCATGAAACTCTCTGAAAAATAAAAGGAGCAAGAAGGGGTGTTCAAAAACATGAAGAGGCTGAAAAGGTGTGAAAAACATGAAGAGCTTAAAAAGGTGTGAAAAATATGAGGAGCATGAAACGGTCTGAAAAAAAAGGAGGAGCATGAAACGGTGATCAAAAACATGAAGAGCATGAAAAGTTGTGAAAAATATGAAGAGCTTCAAAAGGTGTGCAATACATGAGGAACATGAAACGGTCTGAAATTTAGGAGAAGCATTAAGTGGTGTGGAAAAACATGAAGAGCCTGAAAAGGTGTGAAAAATATGAAGAGCTTCAAAAGTTGTGAAAAATATGAGGAGCATGAAACGGTCTGAAAAATAGAAGCGGCATGAAATGGTGTTGAAAAATATGAAGAGCCTAAAAAGGTGTGAAAAATATGAAGAGCTTCAAAAGATGTGAAAAATATGAGGAGCATGATACTGCCTGAAAAATATGAGGAGCATGAAGTGGTGTGGAAGAAATGAAGAGCCTGAAAAGGTGTGAAATATATTAAGAGCATCAATAGGTGTCAAAAATATGAGGAGCATGAAACGGTCTGCAAAAAGGAGGAGCATGAAGTGGTGTTGATAAACTTGAAGAGCCTGAAAAGGTGTTAAAAATATGAAAAGCTACAAAAGGTGGGAAAAATATGAGGAGCATGAAACGGTCTGAAAAATAGGAGGAGCATGAAGCGGTGTTCAAAAACATGAAGAGCCTGAAAAGGTGTGAGAAATATGAAGAGCTTCAAAAGGTGTCAAAAATATGAGGAGCATGAAACGATCTGAAAAATAGAAGGAGCATGAAGCGGTGTTGAAAAACATGAAGAGCCTGAAAAGGTGTGAGAAATATGAAAAGCTTCAAAAGGTGTGAAATACATGAGGAGCATGAAACTCTCTGAAAAATATAAGGAGCATGAAGTGGTGTTCAAAAACATGAAGAGCCTGAAAAGGTGTAAAAAATATGAAGAGCTTCAAAAGGTGTGAAAAATTTGAGGAGCATGTTATGGTTTGAAAAATAGGATTAGCATGAAGAGGTGTTCAAAAACATGAAGAGCCTGAAAAGTTGTGAAAACTATGAAAAGCTTCAAAAGGTGTCAAAAATGAGATGAGCATGAAACTGTCTGAAATATAGGAGGAGTATGAAGCGGTGTTCAAAAATATGAAGAGCCTGAAAAGGTGTGAACAATATGAAGAGCTTCAAAAATATGAAAAATATGAAGAGCTTCAAAAGGTGTGAAAAATATGAAGAGCTTCAAAAGATGTGAAATATATGAGGAGCATGAAACGGTCTGAAAAATAGCAGGATCATGAAGCGGTGTTGAAAAACATGAAGAGTCTGAAAACGTGTGAAAATATGAAGAGCTTCAAAAATATGAAAAATATGAAGAGCTTCAAAAGGTGTGAAAAATATGAAGAGCTTCAGAAGGTGTCAAAAATATGAGGAGCAAGAAACGGTCTGCAAAATAGGAGGAGCATGAAATGGTGTTCAAAAACATGAAGAGCCTGAAAAGGTGTGAAAAATAAGAAGAGCTTCAAAAGGTGTCAAAAATATGAGGAGCATGAAAAGTTCTGAAAAATAGGAGGAGCATGAAGCGGTGTTCAAAAACAGGAAGACCCTGAAAAGTAGTGAAAAATATGAAGAGCTTCAAAAGGTGTCAAAAATATGAGGAGCATGAAACGGTCTGAAAAATAGGAGGACTATGAAACGGTGTTCAAAAACATGAAGAGCCTGAAAAGGTGTGAAAAATATGAAGAGCTTCAAAACGTGTCAAAAATATGAGGAGCATGAAACGGTCTGAAAAATAGGAGGAGCAAGAAAGGGTGTTGAACAACATGAAGAGCCTGAAAACGTGTGAAAAATATGAAGAGCTTCAAAAGATGTGAAAAATATGAAGAGCTTCAAAAGGTGTCAACAATGAGATGAGCATGAAACCGTCTGAAAAATAGGAGGAGCATGAAGTAGTGTTGAAAAACATGAAGAACCTGAAAAGCTGTGAGAAACATGAAGAGCTTCAAAATGTGTCAAATATATGAGGAGCCTGAAACGGTCTGAAAAAGAGGAGGAGCAGGAAGCGGTGTTGAGAAACATGAAGAGCCTGAAAATGTGTGAAAAATATGAAGAGCTTCTAAAGGTGTCAAAAATATGAGGAGCATGAAACGGTCTTAAAAATACGAGGAGCATGAAGTGGTGTTGAAAAACATGAACAGCCTGAAAAGGTGTGAAATATATGAAGAGCTTCTAAAGGTGTCAAAAATATGAGGAGCATGAATCGGTCTAAAAAATAGGAGGATCATGAAAAGTTGTTGAAAAACATGAAGATCCTGAAAAGATGTGAAAATTATGAAGAGCTTCAGAAGGTGTGAAATATATGAAGAGCTTCAAAAGGTGTCAAAAATGAGATGAGCATGAAATGGTCTGAAAAATAGGAGGAGCATGAAGCAGTGTTGAAAAAAATGAAGAGACTGAAAAGATGTGAAAAATATGAACAGCTTCAAAAGGTGGAAAAATATGAGGAGCATGAAACGGTCTAAAAAATAGGAGTACCATGAACCGATGTTGAAAAACATGAAGAGCCAGAAAAGGTGTGAAAAATATTAAGAGCTTCAAAATGTGTGAAAAATATGAAGAGCTTCAAAAGGTGTCAAAAAAGAGATGAGCATGAAACGGTCTGAAAATTAGGAGGAGAATGAAGTGGTGCTGAAAAAAATGAGGAGCCTGAAAAGGTGTGAAAAATATGAAGAGCTTCAAAAGGTGTCAAAAATGAGATCATCATGAAACGGTCTGAAAAATAGGAGGTGCATGAGGTGGTGTTGAAAAAAAAGAAGAGACTGAAAAGGTGTGAAATATATGAAGAGCTTCAAAAGATGTCAAAATATGAGGAGCATGATACGGTCTGAAAAATAGGAGGAGCATGAAGCGGTGTTCAAAACATGAAGAGCCTGAAAAATTGTGAAAAATATGAAAAGCTTCCAAAGGTGTCAAAAATGAGATGAGCATGAAACGGTCTGAAAAATAGGAGGAGCATGAAGCGGTGTTGAAAAAATGAAGAGCCGGAAAAGGTGTGAAAAATATGAAGAGCATCAAAAGGTGTCAAAAATATGAGGAGTATGAAACGGTCTGAAAAATAGGAGGAGCATGAAGCGGTGTTGCAAAACATGAGGAGCCTGAAAAGGTGTGAAAAATATGAAGAGCTTCAAAAGGTGAGAAAAATAGGAGGTGCATGAAACGGTCTGAAAAAGAGGAGGAGCATGAAGCGGCGTTGAAAAACATGAAGAGCCTGAAAAGGTGTGAAAAATATGAAGAGCTTCATAAGGTGTGAAATACATGAGGAGCATGAAACTCTCTGAAAAATAGGAGGAGCAGAAGCGGTGTTCAAAAATATGAAGAGCCTGAAAAGGTGTGAAAAATATGAAGAGCTTCAAAAATATGAAAAATATGAAGAGCCTCAAAAGGTGTGAAAAATATGAAGAGCCTCAAAAGGTGTGAAAAATATGAAGAGCTTTAAAAGATGTCAAAAATGAGATGAGCATGAAACGGTCTGAAAAATAGGAGGAGCAAGAAGCGGTGTTGAAAAACATAAAGAGCATGAAAACGTATGAAGAATATGAAGAGCTTCAAAAGGTGTGAAAAATATGAAGAGCTTTAAAAGGTGTCAAAAATGAGATGAGCATGAAACGGTCTGAAAAATAGGTGGAGCATGAAGTGGTATTGAAAAACATGAAGAGCCTGAAAAGGTGTGAAAGATATGAAGAGCTTCAAAAGGTCTCAAAAATATGAGGAGCATGAAACGGTCTGAAAAATAGGAACAGCATGAAGCGGTGTTGCAAAACATGAAGAGCCTGAAAAGGTGTCAAAAATATGAAGAGCTTCAAAAGGTGTGAAATACATGAGGAGCATTAAACGCCCTGAAAAATAGGAGGAGCATGCAGAGGTGTTCAAAAACATGAAGAGCCTGAAAAGGTGTCAAAAATATGAAGAGATTCAAAAGGTGTGAAAAATATGAAGAGCTTCAAAATGTTTCAAAAATGAAATGAGCATGAAACGGTCTGAAAAAGCTGAGGAGCATGAAGTGGTGTTGAAACACATGAAGAGCCTGAAAAGGTGTGAAAAATATGAAGAGGTTCAAAGGTGTGAAATACATGAGGATCATGAAATGGTTTGAAAAATACGAGGAGCATGAAGCAGTGTTCAAAAACATGAAGAGCCTGAAAAGGTTTGAAAAATATGAAGAGCTTCAAAAGGTGTCAAAAATATGAGGAGCATGAAACCGTCTGAAAAATAGGAGGAGCATGAAGCGGTGTTGAAAAACATGAAGAGCGTGAAAACGAGTGAAAAATATGAAGAGCTTCAAAAGGTATGAAAAATATGAAGAGCTTCAAAAGGTGTCAAAAAAGAGATGAGCATGAAAACGTCTGAAAAATAGGTGGAGCATGAAGCGGTGTTGAAAAACATGAAGAGCCTGAAAAGATGTGAAAAATATGAAGAGCTTCAAAAGGTGTCAAAAATATGAGGAGCATGAAACGGTCTGAAAAATAGGAGGAGCATGAAACCGTGTTCAAAAACATGAAGAGACTGAAGAGGGTGAAAAATATGAAGAGCTTCAAAAGGTGTGAAAAATAGGAGGAGCATGAAGCGGTGTGCAAAAACATGAAAAGCCTGAAAAGGTGTGAAAAATATGAAGAGCATCAAAAGGTGTCAAAAATATGAGGAGCATGAAACGGTCTGAAAAATAGGAGGAGCATGAAGCGGTGTTGAAAAACATGAAGAGCCTGAAAAGGTGTTAAAAATATGAAGAGTTTCAAAAGGTGTCAAATATATGAGCAGCAAGAATCGGTCTGAAATATAGGAGTAGCATGAAACGGTGTTCAAATACATGCAGAGCCTGAAAAGTTGTGAAAAATATGAAGAGCTTCAAATGGTGTCAAATATATGAAGAGCTTCAAAAGGTGTCAAAAATGAGATGAGCATGAAACGGTCTGAAAAATAGGAGGAGCAAGAAGTCGTGTTCCAAAAAATGAAGAGCCTGAGAAGGTGTGAAATATATCAAGAACTTCAAAATGTGTCAAAAATATGAGGAGCATGAAACGGTCTGAAAAATAGGAGGAGCATGAAACGGTGTTGAAAAACATGCAGAGCCTGAAAAGGTGTGAAAAATATGAAGAACTTCAAAAGGTGTGAAATATATGAGGAGCATGAAACGGTCTTAAAAATAGGAGGAGCATGAAGCGGTTTTCAAAAATATGAAGAGCCTGAAAAGGTGTGAAAAATATGAGGAGCTTCAAAAGGTATGAAATACATGAGGAGTATGAAACTGTCTTGAAAATAGGAGGAGCATGAAGCGGTGCTAAAAAACATGAAGAGGCTTAAAAGGTGTGAAAAATATGAAGAGCTTCAAAAGGTGTGAAAAATATGAGGAGCATGAAACGGTCTGAAAAATAGGAGGAGCATGAAGCCATGTTGAAAAACATGAAGAGCCTGAAAAAGTGTGAAATATATGAAGAGGTTCAAAAGGTGTAAAAAATATGAGGAGATTCAAAAGGTATCAAAAATATGAGGAGAATGAAACGGTCTGAAAATAGGAGGAGCATGAAGCGGTGTTCAAAAACAGGAAAAGCCTGAAAAGTTGTGAAAAATATGAAGAGCTTCAAAAGTTGTCAAAAATATGAGGAGCATGAAAAGGTCAGAAAAATAGGAGGATCATGAAGCGGTGTTCAAAAACATGAAGAGCCTGAAAAGGTGTGCAAAATATGAAGAGCTTCAAAAGGTGTCAAAAATATGAGGAGCATGAAACGGTCTGCAAAAAAGGAGGAGCATGAAGTGGTGTTGAAAAAATTCAAGAGCCTGACAAGGTGTGAAAAATATGAAAAGCTTCAAAAGTTGTCAAAAATATGAGGAGCATGAAACGGTCTGAAAAATAGGAGGAGCATGAAGCGGTGTTCAAAAACATGAAGAGCCTGAAAAGGTGTGAAAAATATGAAGAGCTTCAAAAGGTATGAAAAATATGAAGAGCTTCAAAAGGTGTCAAAAAAGAGATGAGCATGAAACCGTCTGAAAAATAGGTGGAGCATGAAGCGGTGTTGAAAAACATGAAGAGCCTGAAAAGATGTGAAAAATATGAAGAGCTTCAAAAGGTGTCAAAAATATGAGGAGCATGAAACGGTCTGAAAAATAGGAGGAGCATGAAACCGTGTTCAAAAACATGAAGAGACTGAAGAGGGTGAAAAATATGAAGAGCTTCAAAAGGTGTGAAAAATAGGAGGAGCATGAAGCGGTGTGCAAAAACATGAAAAGCCTGAAAAGGTGTGAAAAATATGAAGAGCATCAAAAGGTGTCAAAAATATGAGGAGCATGAAACGGTCTGAAAAATAGGAGGAGCATGAAGCGGTGTTGAAAAACATGAAGAGCCTGAAAAGGTGTTAAAAATATGAAGAGTTTCAAAAGGTGTCAAATATATGAGCAGCAAGAATCGGTCTGAAATATAGGAGTAGCATGAAACGGTGTTCAAATACATGCAGAGCCTGAAAAGTTGTGAAAAATATGAAGAGCTTCAAATGGTGTCAAATATATGAAGAGCTTCAAAAGGTGTCAAAAATGAGATGAGCATGAAACGGTCTGAAAAATAGGAGGAGCAAGAAGTCGTGTTCCAAAAAATGAAGAGCCTGAGAAGGTGTGAAATATATCAAGAACTTCAAAATGTGTCAAAAATATGAGGAGCATGAAACGGTCTGAAAAATAGGAGGAGCATGAAACGGTGTTGAAAAACATGCAGAGCCTGAAAAGGTGTGAAAAATATGAAGAACTTCAAAAGGTGTGAAATATATGAGGAGCATGAAACGGTCTTAAAAATAGGAGGAGCATGAAGCGGTTTTCAAAAATATGAAGAGCCTGAAAAGGTGTGAAAAATATGAGGAGCTTCAAAAGGTATGAAATACATGAGGAGTATGAAACTGTCTTGAAAATAGGAGGAGCATGAAGCGGTGCTAAAAAACATGAAGAGGCTTAAAAGGTGTGAAAAATATGAAGAGCTTCAAAAGGTGTGAAAAATATGAGGAGCATGAAACGGTCTGAAAAATAGGAGGAGCATGAAGCCGTGTTGAAAAACATGAAGAGCCTGAAAAAGTGTGAAATATATGAAGAGGTTCAAAAGGTGTAAAAAATATGAGGAGATTCAAAAGGTATCAAAAATATGAGGAGCATGAAACGGTCTGAAAAAGAGGAGGAGCATGAATCGGTGTTGAAAATCATGAGGAGCCTGAAAACGTGTGAGAAATATGAAGAGCTTCAAAAGGTGTCAAAAATATGAAGAGCTTCAAAAGGTTTCAAAAATGAGAGGAGTATGAAGCAGTCTGAAAAATAAGAGGAGCATGAAGCGGTGTTCAAAAACATGAAGAGCCTGAAAAGGTGTGAAAAATATGAAGAGCTTCAAAAGGTGTCAAAAATGAGATGAGCATGAAACGGTCTGAAAAATAGGAGGAGCATGAAGTGGTGTTGAAAAAAAAGAAGAGACGGAAAAGGTGTGAAATATATGAAGGGCTTCAAAAGGTGTCAAAAATATGAGGAGAATGAAACGGTCTGAAAATAGGAGGAGCATGAAGCGGTGTTCAAAAACATGCAGAGCCTGAAAAGGTGTGAAAAATATGAAGAGCTTCAAAAGGTGTCAAAAATATGAGGAGCATGAAACGGTTTGAAAAATAGGAGGAGCATGAAGCGGTGTTCAAAAACAGGAAAAGCCTGAAAAGTTGTGAAAAATATGAAGAGCTTCAAAAGTTGTCAAAAATATGAGGAGCATGAAAAGGTCAGAAAAATAGGAGGATCATGAAGCGGTGTTCAAAAACATGAAGAGCCTGAAAAGGTGTGCAAAATATGAAGAGCTTCAAAAGGTGTCAAAAATATGAGGAGCATGAAACGGTCTGCAAAAAAGGAGGAGCATGAAGTGGTGTTGAAAAAATTCAAGAGCCTGACAAGGTGTGAAAAATATGAAAAGCTTCAAAAGTTGTCAAAAATATGAGGAGCATGAAACGGTCTGAAAAATAGGAGGAGCATGAAGCGGTGTTCAAAAACATGAAGAGCCTGAAAAGGTGTGAAAAATATGAAGAGCTTCAAAAGGTGTCAAAAATATGAGGAGCATGAAACGGTCTGAAAAATAGGAGGAGCATGAAGTGGTGTTGAAAAACATGAAGAGTCTGAAAACGTGTGAAATTATGAAGAACTTCAAAAATATGCAAAATATGAAGAGCTTCAAAAGGTGTGAAAAATATGAAGAGCTTCAAAAGGTGTCAAAATGAGATGAACATGAAACGGTCTGAAAAATAGGAGGAGCATGAAGCGGTGTTGAAAATCATAAAGAGCCTGAAAATTTGTGAAAAATATGAAGAGCTTCAGAAGATGTGAAAAACATGAAGAACTTCAAAAGTTGTCAAAATGAGATGAGCAAGAAACGGTCTGAAAAATAAGAGGAGCATGAAGTGGTGTTGAAAATAATGAAAAGCCTGAAAAGGTGTGAAATATATGAAGAGCTTCAAAAGGTGTCAAAAATATGAGGAGAATGAAACGGTCTGTAAAATAGGAGGAGCATGAAATGGTGTTCAAAAACATGAAGAGCCTGAAAAGGTGTGAAAAATATGAAGAGCTTCAAAAGGTGTCAAAAATATGAGGAGCATGAAAAGTTCTGAAAAATAGGAGGAGCATGAAGCGGTGTTCAAAACAGGAAGACCCTGAAAAGTAGTGAAAAATATGAAGAGCTTCAAAGGTGTCAAAAATATGAGGAGCATGAAACGGTCTGAAAAATAGGAGGACTATGAAACGGTGTTCAAAAACATGAAGAGCCTGAAAAGGTGTGAAAAATATGAAGAGCTTCAAAACGTGTCAAAAATATGAGGAGCATGAAATGGTCTGAAAAATAGGAGGAGCAAGAAAGGGTGTTGAACAACATGAAGAGCCTGAAAACGTGTGAAAAATATGAAGAGCTTCAAAAGATGTGAAAAATATGAAGAGCTTCAAAAGGTGTCAAAAATGAGATGAGCATGAAACCGTCTGAAAAATAGGAGGAGCATGAAGTAGTGTTGAAAAACATGAAGAACCTGAAAAGCTGTGAGAAACACGAAGAGCTTCAAAAGGTGTCAAAAATATGAGGAGCATGAAACGTTCTGAAAAAGAGGAGGAGCAGGAAGCGGTGTTGAGAAACATGAAGAGCCTGAAAATGTGTGAAAAATATGAAGAGCTTCTAAAGGTGTGAAATATATGAGGTGCAAGAAACGGTCTGAAAAATAGGAGTACCATGAACCGGTGTTGAAAAACATGAAGAGCCAGAAAAGGTGTGAAAAATATTAAGAGCTTCAAAATGTGTGAAAAATATGAAGAGCTTCAAAAGGTGTCAAAAAAGAGATGAGCATGAAACGGTCTGAAAAATAGGAGGAGAATGAAGTGGTGTTGAAAAAAATGAGGAGCCTGAAAAGGTGTGAAAAATATGAAGAGCTTCAAAAGGTGTCAAAAATGAGATGATCATGAAACGGTCTGAAAAATAGGAGGTGCATGAGGTGGTGTTGAAGAAAAAGAAGAGACTGAAAAGGTGTGAAATATATGAAGAGCTTCAAAAGGTGTCAAAATATGAGGAGCATGATACGGTCTGAAAAATAGGAGGAGCATGAAGCGGTGTTCAAAACATGAAGAGCCTGAAAAATTGTGAAAAATATGAAAAGCTTCCAAAGGTGTCAAAAATGAGATGAGCATGAAACGGTCTGAAAAATAGGAGGAGCATGAAGCGGTGTTGAAAAAATGAAGAGCCTGAAAAGGTGTGAAAAATATGAAGAGCATCAAAAGTTGTAAAAAATATGAGGAGTATGAAACGGTCTGAAAAATAGGAGGACCATGAAGCGGTGTTGCAAAACATGAGGAGCCTGAAAAGGTGTGAAAAATATGAAGAGCTTCAAAAGGTGAGAAAAATATGAGGTGCATGAAACGGTCTGAAAAATAGGAGGAGCATGAAGCGGTGTTGAAAAACATGAAGAGCCTGAAAAGGTGTGAAAAATATGAAGAGCTTCAAAAGGTGTGAAATACATGAGGAGCATGAAACGTGTTGAAAAATACGAGAAGCATGAAGTGGTGTGGAAAAACATCAAGAGCCTGAAAAGGTGTGAAAAATATGAAGGGCTTCAAAAGGTGTGAAATACATGAGGAGCAAGAAACGGTCTGAAAAATAGGAGGAAGAGGAAGAGGTGTTCAAAAATATGAAGAGCCTGAAAAGGTGTGAAAAATATGAAGAGCTTCAAAAGGTGTCAAAAATATGAGGAGCATGAAACGTTGTGAAAAATAGGAGCAGCATGAAACGGTGTTCAAAAACATGAAGACATTGAAAAGGTGTGAAAAATATGAAGAGGTGCAAAAGGTTTGAAATATATGAGGAGCATGAAACGGTCTGAAAAATATGAGGAGCATGAAGCGGTGTTCAAAAACATGAAGAGCCTGAAAAGGTGAGAAAAATATGAAGAGCTTCAAAAGGTGTGAAATACATGAGGAGCATTAAACGCCCTGAAAAATAGGAGGAGCATGCAGAGGTGTTCAAAAACATGAAGAGCCTGAAAAGGTGTCAAAAATATGAAGAGATTCAAAAGGTGTGAAAAATATGAAGAGCTTCAAAATGTTTCAAAAATGAAATGAGCATGAAACGGTCTGAAAAAGCTGAGGAGCATGAAGTGGTTTTGAAACACATGGAGAGCCTGAAAAGGTGTGAAAAATATGAAGAGGTTCAAAGGTGTGAAATACATGAGGATCATGAAATGGTTTGAAAAATACGAGGAGCATGAAGCAGTGTTCAAAAACATGAAGAGCCTGAAAAGGTTTGAAAAATATGAAGAGCTTCAAAAGGTGTCAAAAATATGAGGAGCATGAAACCGTCTGAAAAATAGGAGGAGCATGAAGCGGTGTTGAAAAACATGAAGAGCGTGAAAACGAGTGAAAAATATGAAGAGCTTCAAAAGGTATGAAAAATATGAAGAGCTTCAAAAGGTGTCAAAAAAGAGATGAGCATGAAACCGTCTGAAAAATAGGTGGAGCATGAAGCGGTGTTGAAAAACATGAAGAGTCTGAAAAGATGTGAAAAATATGAAGAGCTTCAAAAGGTGTCAAAAATATGAGGAGCATGAAACGGTCTGAAAAATAGGAGGAGCATGAAACCGTGTTAAAAACATGAAGAGACTGAAAAGGGTGAAAAATATGAAGAGCTTCAAAAGGTGTGAAAAATAGGAGGAGCATGAAGCGGTGTGCAAAAACATGAAAAGCCTGAAAAGGTGTGAAAAATATGAAGAGCATCAAAAGGTGTCAAAAATATGAGGAGCATGAAACGGTCTGAAAAATAGGAGGAGCATGAAGCGGTGTTGAAAAACATGAAGAGCCTGAAAAGGTGTTAAAAATATGAAGAGTTTCAAAAGATGTCAAATATATGAGCAGCAAGAATCGGTCTGAAATATAGGAGTAGCATGACACGGTGTTCAAATACATGCAGAGCCTGAAAAGTTGTGAAAAATATGAAGAGCTTCAAATGGTGTCAAATATATGAAGAGCTTCAAAAGGTGTCAAAAATGAGATGAGCATGAAACGGTCTGAAAAATAGGAGGAGCAAGAAGTCGTGTTCCAAAAAATGAAGAGCCTGAGAAGGTGTGAAATATATCAAGAACTTCAAAATGTGTCAAAAATATGAGGAGCATGAAACGGTCTGAAAAATAGGAGGAGCATGAAACGGTGTTGAAAAACATGCAGAGCCTGAAAAGGTGTGAAAAATATGAAGAACTTCAAAAGGTGTGAAATATATGAGGAGCATGAAATGGTCTTAAAAATAGGAGGAGCATGAAGCGGTTTTCAAAAATATGAAGAGCCTGAAAAGGTGTGAAAAATATGAGGAGCTTCAAAAGGTATGAAATACATGAGGAGTATGAAACTGTCTTGAAAATAGGAGGAGCATGAAGCGGTGTTAAAAAACATGAAGAGGCTTAAAAGGTGTGAAAAATATGAAGAGCTTCAAAAGGTGTGAAAAATATGAGGAGCATGAAACGGTCTGAAAAATAGGAGGAAGAGGAAGAGGTGTTCAAAAATATGAAGAGCCTGAAAAGGTGTGAAAAATATGAAGAGCTTCAAAAGGTGTCAAAAATATGAGGAGCATGAAACGTTGTGAAAAATAGGAGCAGCATGAAACGGTGTTCAAAAACATGAAGACATTGAAAAGGTGTGAAAAATATGAAGAGGTGCAAAAGGTTTGAAATATATGAGGAGCATGAAACGGTCTGAAAAATAGGAGGAGCATGAAACCGTGTTCAAAAACATGAAGAGACTGAAGAGGGTGAAAAATATGAAGAGCTTCAAAAGGTGTGAAAAATAGGAGGAGCATGAAGCGGTGTGCAAAAACATGAAAAGCCTGAAAAGGTGTGAAAAATATGAAGAGCATCAAAAGGTGTCAAAAATATGAGGAGCATGAAACGGTCTGAAAAATAGGAGGAGCATGAAGCGGTGTTGAAAAACATGAAGAGCCTGAAAAGGTGTTAAAAATATGAAGAGTTTCAAAAGGTGTCAAATATATGAGCAGCAAGAATCGGTCTGAAATATAGGAGTAGCATGAAACGGTGTTCAAATACATGCAGAGCCTGAAAAGTTGTGAAAAATATGAAGAGCTTCAAATGGTGTCAAATATATGAAGAGCTTCAAAAGGTGTCAAAAATGAGATGAGCATGAAACGGTCTGAAAAATAGGAGGAGCAAGAAGTCGTGTTCCAAAAAATGAAGAGCCTGAGAAGGTGTGAAATATATCAAGAACTTCAAAATGTGTCAAAAATATGAGGAGCATGAAACGGTCTGAAAAATAGGAGGAGCATGAAACGGTGTTGAAAAACATGCAGAGCCTGAAAAGGTGTGAAAAATATGAAGAACTTCAAAAGGTGTGAAATATATGAGGAGCATGAAACGGTCTTAAAAATAGGAGGAGCATGAAGCGGTTTTCAAAAATATGAAGAGCCTGAAAAGGTGTGAAAAATATGAGGAGCTTCAAAAGGTATGAAATACATGAGGAGTATGAAACTGTCTTGAAAATAGGAGGAGCATGAAGCGGTGCTAAAAAACATGAAGAGGCTTAAAAGGTGTGAAAAATATGAAGAGCTTCAAAAGGTGTGAAAAATATGAGGAGCATGAAACGGTCTGAAAAATAGGAGGAGCATGAAGCCGTGTTGAAAAACATGAAGAGCCTGAAAAAGTGTGAAATATATGAAGAGGTTCAAAAGGTGTAAAAAATAAGAGGAGATTCAAAAGGTATCAAAAATATGAGGAGCATGAAACGGTCTGAAAAAGAGGAGGAGCATGAATCGGTGTTGAAAATCATGAAGAGCCTGAAAACGTGTGAGAAATATGAAGAGCTTCAAAAGGTGTCAAAAATATGAAGAGCTTCAAAAGGTTTCAAAAATGAGAGGAGTATGAAGCAGTCTGAAAAATAAGAGGAGCATGAAGCGGTGTTCAAAAACATGAAGAGCCTGAAAAGGTGTGAAAAATATGAAGAGCTTCAAAAGGTGTCAAAAATGAGATGAGCATGAAACGGTCTGAAAAATAGGAGGAGCATGAAGTGGTGTTGAAAAAAAAGAAGAGACGGAAAAGGTGTGAAATATATGAAGGGCTTCAAAAGGTGTCAAAAATATGAGGAGAATGAAACGGTCTGAAAATAGGAGGAGCATGAAGCGGTGTTCAAAAACATGAAGAGCCTGAAAAGGTGTGAAAAATATGAAGAGCTTCAAAAGGTGTCAAAAATATGAGGAGCATGAAACGGTTTGAAAAATAGGAGGAGCATGAAGCGGTGTTCAAAAACAGGAAAAGCCTGAAAAGTTGTGAAAAATATGAAGAGCTTCAAAAGTTGTCAAAAATATGAGGAGCATGAAAAGGTCAGAAAAATAGGAGGATCATGAAGCGGTGTTCAAAAACATGAAGAGCCTGAAAAGGTGTGCAAAATATGAAGAGCTTCAAAAGGTGTCAAAAATATGAGGAGCATGAAACGGTCTGCAAAAAAGGAGGAGCATGAAGTGGTGTTGAAAAAATTCAAGAGCCTGACAAGGTGTGAAAAATACGAAAAGCTTCAAAAGTTGTCAAAAATATGAGGAGCATGAAACGGTCTGAAAAATAGGAGGAGCATGAAGCGGTGTTCAAAAACATGAAGAGCCAGAAAAGGTGTGAAAAATATGAAGAGCTTCAAAAGGTGTCAAAAATATGAGGAGCATGAAACGGTCTGAAAAATAGGAGGAGCATGAAGTGGTGTTGAAAAACATGAAGAGTCTGAAAACGTGTGAAATTATGAAGAACTTCAAAAATATGCAAAATATGAAGAGCTTCAAAAGGTGTGAAAAATATGAAGAGCTTCAAAAGGTGTCAAAATGAGATGAACATGAAACGGTCTGAAAAATAGGAGGAGCATGAAGCGGTGTTGAAAATCATAAAGAGCCTGAAAATTTGTGAAAAATATGAAGAGCTTCAGAAGATGTGAAAAACATGAAGAACTTCAAAAGTTGTCAAAATGAGATGAGCAAGAAACGGTCTGAAAAATAAGAGGAGCATGAAGTGGTGTTGAAAATAATGAAAAGCCTGAAAAGGTGTGAAATATATGAAGAGCTTCAAAAGGTGTCAAAAATATGAGGAGAATGAAACGGTCTGTAAAATAGGAGGAGCATGAAATGGTGTTCAAAAACATGAAGAGCCTGAAAAGGTGTGAAAAATATGAAGAGCTTCAAAAGGTGTCAAAAATATGAGGAGCATGAAAAGTTCTGAAAAATAGGAGGAGCATGAAGCGGTGTTCAAAACAGGAAGACCCTGAAAAGTAGTGAAAAATATGAAGAGCTTCAAAGGTGTCAAAAATATGAGGAGCATGAAACGGTCTGAAAAATAGGAGGACTATGAAACGGTGTTCAAAAACATGAAGAGCCTGAAAAGGTGTGAAAAATATGAAGAGCTTCAAAACGTGTCAAAAATATGAGGAGCATGAAATGGTCTGAAAAATAGGAGGAGCAAGAAAGGGTGTTGAACAACATGAAGAGCCTGAAAACGTGTGAAAAATATGAAGAGCTTCAAAAGATGTGAAAAATATGAAGAGCTTCAAAAGGTGTCAAAAATGAGATGAGCATGAAACCGTCTGAAAAATAGGAGGAGCATGAAGTAGTGTTGAAAAACATGAAGAACCTGAAAAGCTGTGAGAAACACGAAGAGCTTCAAAAGGTGTCAAAAATATGAGGAGCATGAAACGTTCTGAAAAAGAGGAGGAGCAGGAAGCGGTGTTGAGAAACATGAAGAGCCTGAAAATGTGTGAAAAATATGAAGAGCTTCTAAAGGTGTGAAATATATGAGGTGCAAAAACGGTCTGAAAAATAGGAGTACCATGAACCGGTGTTGAAAAACATGAAGAGCCAGAAAAGGTGTGAAAAATATTAAGAGCTTCAAAATGTGTGAAAAATATGAAGAGCTTCAAAAGGTGTCAAAAAAGAGATGAGCATGAAACGGTCTGAAAAATAGGAGGAGAATGAAGTGGTGTTGAAAAAAATGAGGAGCCTGAAAAGGTGTGAAAAATATGAAGAGCTTCAAAAGGTGTCAAAAATGAGATGATCATGAAACGGTCTGAAAAATAGGAGGTGCATGAGGTGGTGTTGAAGAAAAAGAAGAGACTGAAAAGGTGTGAAATATATGAAGAGCTTCAAAAGGTGTCAAAATATGAGGAGCATGATACGGTCTGAAAAATAGGAGGAGCATGAAGCGGTGTTCAAAACATGAAGAGCCTGAAAAATTGTGAAAAATATGAAAAGCTTCCAAAGGTGTCAAAAATGAGATGAGCATGAAACGGTCTGAAAAATAGGAGGAGCATGAAGCGGTGTTGAAAAAATGAAGAGCCTGAAAAGGTGTGAAAAATATGAAGAGCATCAAAAGTTGTAAAAAATATGAGGAGTATGAAACGGTCTGAAAAATAGGAGGACCATGAAGCGGTGTTGCAAAACATGAGGAGCCTGAAAAGGTGTGAAAAATATGAAGAGCTTCAAAAGGTGAGAAAAATATGAGGTGCATGAAACGGTCTGAAAAATAGGAGGAGCATGAAGCGGTGTTGAAAAACATGAAGAGCCTGAAAAGGTGTGAAAAATATGAAGAGCTTCAAAAGGTGTGAAATACATGAGGAGCATGAAACGTGTTGAAAAATACGAGAAGCATGAAGTGGTGTGGAAAAACATCAAGAGCCTGAAAAGGTGTGAAAAATATGAAGGGCTTCAAAAGGTGTGAAATACATGAGGAGCAAGAAACGGTCTGAAAAATAGGAGGAAGAGGAAGAGGTGTTCAAAAATATGAAGAGCCTGAAAAGGTGTGAAAAATATGAAGAGCTTCAAAAGGTGTCAAAAATATGAGGAGCATGAAACGTTGTGAAAAATAGGAGCAGCATGAAACGGTGTTCAAAAATATGAAGACATTGAAAAGGTGTGAAAAATATGAAGAGGTGCAAAAGGTTTGAAATATATGAGGAGCATGAAACGGTCTGAAAAATATGAGGAGCATGAAGCGGTGTTCAAAAACATGAAGAGCCTGAAAAGGTGAGAAAAATATGAAGAGCTTCAAAAGGTGTGAAATACATGAGGAGCATTAAACGCCCTGAAAAATAGGAGGAGCATGCAGAGGTGTTCAAAAACATGAAGAGCCTGAAAAGGTGTCAAAAATATGAAGAGATTCAAAAGGTGTGAAAAATATGAAGAGCTTCAAAATGTTTCAAAAATGAAATGAGCATGAAACGGTCTGAAAAAGCTGAGGAGCATGAAGTGGTTTTGAAACACATGGAGAGCCTGAAAAGGTGTGAAAAATATGAAGAGGTTCAAAGGTGTGAAATACATGAGGATCATGAAATGGTTTGAAAAATACGAGGAGCATGAAGCAGTGTTCAAAAACATGAAGAGCCTGAAAAGGTTTGAAAAATATGAAGAGCTTCAAAAGGTGTCAAAAATATGAGGAGCATGAAACCGTCTGAAAAATAGGAGGAGCATGAAGCGGTGTTGAAAAACATGAAGAGCGTGAAAACGAGTGAAAAATATGAAGAGCTTCAAAAGGTATGAAAAATATGAAGAGCTTCAAAAGGTGTCAAAAAAGAGATGAGCATGAAACCGTCTGAAAAATAGGTGGAGCATGAAGCGGTGTTGAAAAACATGAAGAGTCTGAAAAGATGTGAAAAATATGAAGAGCTTCAAAAGGTGTCAAAAATATGAGGAGCATGAAACGGTCTGAAAAATAGGAGGAGCATGAAACCGTGTTAAAAACATGAAGAGACTGAAAAGGGTGAAAAATATGAGGAGCTTCAAAAGGTGTGAAAAATAGGAGGAGCATGAAGCGGTGTGCAAAAACATGAAAAGCCTGAAAAGGTGTGAAAAATATGAAGAGCATCAAAAGGTGTCAAAAATATGAGGAGCATGAAACGGTCTGAAAAATAGGAGGAGCATGAAGCGGTGTTGAAAAACATGAAGAGCCTGAAAAGGTGTTAAAAATATGAAGAGTTTCAAAAGATGTCAAATATATGAGCAGCAAGAATCGGTCTGAAATATAGGAGTAGCATGACACGGTGTTCAAATACATGCAGAGCCTGAAAAGTTGTGAAAAATATGAAGAGCTTCAAATGGTGTCAAATATATGAAGAGCTTCAAAAGGTGTCAAAAATGAGATGAGCATGAAACGGTCTGAAAAATAGGAGGAGCAAGAAGTCGTGTTCCAAAAAATGAAGAGCCTGAGAAGGTGTGAAATATATCAAGAACTTCAAAATGTGTCAAAAATATGAGGAGCATGAAACGGTCTGAAAAATAGGAGGAGCATGAAACGGTGTTGAAAAACATGCAGAGCCTGAAAAGGTGTGAAAAATATGAAGAACTTCAAAAGGTGTGAAATATATGAGGAGCATGAAATGGTCTTAAAAATAGGAGGAGCATGAAGCGGTTTTCAAAAATATGAAGAGCCTGAAAAGGTGTGAAAAATATGAGGAGCTTCAAAAGGTATGAAATACATGAGGAGTATGAAACTGTCTTGAAAATAGGAGGAGCATGAAGCGGTGTTAAAAAACATGAAGAGGCTTAAAAGGTGTGAAAAATATGAAGAGCTTCAAAAGGTGTGAAAAATATGAGGAGCATGAAACGGTCTGAAAAATAGGAGGAAGAGGAAGAGGTGTTCAAAAATATGAAGAGCCTGAAAAGGTGTGAAAAATATGAAGAGCTTCAAAAGGTGTCAAAAATATGAGGAGCATGAAACGTTGTGAAAAATAGGAGCAGCATGAAACGGTGTTCAAAAACATGAAGACATTGAAAAGGTGTGAAAAATATGAAGAGGTGCAAAAGGTTTGAAATATATGAGGAGCATGAAACGGTCTGAAAAATAGGAGGAGCATGAAACCGTGTTCAAAAACATGAAGAGACTGAAGAGGGTGAAAAATATGAAGAGCTTCAAAAGGTGTGAAAAATAGGAGGAGCATGAAGCGGTGTGCAAAAACATGAAAAGCCTGAAAAGGTGTGAAAAATATGAAGAGCATCAAAAGGTGTCAAAAATATGAGGAGCATGAAACGGTCTGAAAAATAGGAGGAGCATGAAGCGGTGTTGAAAAACATGAAGAGCCTGAAAAGGTGTTAAAAATATGAAGAGTTTCAAAAGGTGTCAAATATATGAGCAGCAAGAATCGGTCTGAAATATAGGAGTAGCATGAAACGGTGTTCAAATACATGCAGAGCCTGAAAAGTTGTGAAAAATATGAAGAGCTTCAAATGGTGTCAAATATATGAAGAGCTTCAAAAGGTGTCAAAAATGAGATGAGCATGAAACGGTCTGAAAAATAGGAGGAGCAAGAAGTCGTGTTCCAAAAAATGAAGAGCCTGAGAAGGTGTGAAATATATCAAGAACTTCAAAATGTGTCAAAAATATGAGGAGCATGAAACGGTCTGAAAAATAGGAGGAGCATGAAACGGTGTTGAAAAACATGCAGAGCCTGAAAAGGTGTGAAAAATATGAAGAACTTCAAAAGGTGTGAAATATATGAGGAGCATGAAACGGTCTTAAAAATAGGAGGAGCATGAAGCGGTTTTCAAAAATATGAAGAGCCTGAAAAGGTGTGAAAAATATGAGGAGCTTCAAAAGGTATGAAATACATGAGGAGTATGAAACTGTCTTGAAAATAGGAGGAGCATGAAGCGGTGCTAAAAAACATGAAGAGGCTTAAAAGGTGTGAAAAATATGAAGAGCTTCAAAAGGTGTGAAAAATATGAGGAGCATGAAACGGTCTGAAAAATAGGAGGAGCATGAAGCCGTGTTGAAAAACATGAAGAGCCTGAAAAAGTGTGAAATATATGAAGAGGTTCAAAAGGTGTAAAAAATATGAGGAGATTCAAAAGGTATCAAAAATATGAGGAGCATGAAACGGTCTGAAAAAGAGGAGGAGCATGAATCGGTGTTGAAAATCATGAAGAGCCTGAAAACGTGTGAGAAATATGAAGAGCTTCAAAAGGTGTCAAAAATATGAAGAGCTTCAAAAGGTTTCAAAAATGAGAGGAGTATGAAGCAGTCTGAAAAATAAGAGGAGCATGAAGCGGTGTTCAAAAACATGAAGAGCCTGAAAAGGTGTGAAAAATATGAAGAGCTTCAAAAGGTGTCAAAAATGAGATGAGCATGAAACGGTCTGAAAAATAGGAGGAGCATGAAGTGGTGTTGAAAAAAAAGAAGAGACGGAAAAGGTGTGAAATATATGAAGGGCTTCAAAAGGTGTCAAAAATATGAGGAGAATGAAACGGTCTGAAAATAGGAGGAGCATGAAGCGGTGTTCAAAAACATGAAGAGCCTGAAAAGGTGTGAAAAATATGAAGAGCTTCAAAAGGTGTCAAAAATATGAGGAGCATGAAACGGTTTGAAAAATAGGAGGAGCATGAAGCGGTGTTCAAAAACAGGAAAAGCCTGAAAAGTTGTGAAAAATATGAAGAGCTTCAAAAGTTGTCAAAAATATGAGGAGCATGAAAAGGTCAGAAAAATAGGAGGATCATGAAGCGGTGTTCAAAAACATGAAGAGCCTGAAAAGGTGTGCAAAATATGAAGAGCTTCAAAAGGTGTCAAAAATATGAGGAGCATGAAACGGTCTGCAAAAAAGGAGGAGCATGAAGTGGTGTTGAAAAAATTCAAGAGCCTGACAAGGTGTGAAAAATACGAAAAGCTTCAAAAGTTGTCAAAAATATGAGGAGCATGAAACGGT
This sequence comes from Dama dama, assembly GCF_033118175.1. Lineage (NCBI taxonomy): Eukaryota > Metazoa > Chordata > Mammalia > Artiodactyla > Cervidae > Dama > Dama dama. The sequence goes on along the minus strand of NW_026870905.1, from coordinate 4,683,348 downwards.
CTGAAAAATAGGAGGAGCATGAAGCGGTGTTCAAAAACATGAAGAGCCTGAAAAGGTGTGAAAAATATGAAGAGCTTCAAAAGGTGTCAAAAATATGAGGAGCATGAAATGGTCTGAAAAATAGGAGGAGCATGAAGTGGTGTTGAAAAACATGAAGAGTCTGAAAACGTGTGAAATTATGAAGAACTTCAAAAATATGCAAAATATGAAGAGCTTCAAAAGGTGTGAAAAATATGAAGAGCTTCAAAAGGTGTCAAAATGAGATGAACATGAAACGGTCTGAAAAATAGGAGGAGCATGAAGCGGTGTTGAAAATCATAAAGAGCCTGAAAATTTGTGAAAAATATGAAGAGCTTCAGAAGATGTGAAAAACATGAAGAACTTCAAAAGTTGTCAAAATGAGATGAGCAAGAAACGGTCTGAAAAATAAGAGGAGCATGAAGTGGTGTTGAAAATAATGAAAAGCCTGAAAAGGTGTGAAATATATGAAGAGCTTCAAAAGGTGTCAAAAATATGAGGAGAATGAAACGGTCTGTAAAATAGGAGGAGCATGAAATGGTGTTCAAAAACATGAAGAGCCTGAAAAGGTGTGAAAAATATGAAGAGCTTCAAAAGGTGTCAAAAATATGAGGAGCATGAAAAGTTCTGAAAAATAGGAGGAGCATGAAGCGGTGTTCAAAACAGGAAGACCCTGAAAAGTAGTGAAAAATATGAAGAGCTTCAAAGGTGTCAAAAATATGAGGAGCATGAAACGGTCTGAAAAATAGGAGGACTATGAAACGGTGTTCAAAAACATGAAGAGCCTGAAAAGGTGTGAAAAATATGAAGAGCTTCAAAACGTGTCAAAAATATGAGGAGCATGAAATGGTCTGAAAAATAGGAGGAGCAAGAAAGGGTGTTGAACAACATGAAGAGCCTGAAAACGTGTGAAAAATATGAAGAGCTTCAAAAGATGTGAAAAATATGAAGAGCTTCAAAAGGTGTCAAAAATGAGATGAGCATGAAACCGTCTGAAAAATAGGAGGAGCATGAAGTAGTGTTGAAAAACATGGAGAACCTGAAAAGCTGTGAGAAACACGAAGAGCTTCAAAAGGTGTCAAAAATATGAGGAGCATGAAACGTTCTGAAAAAGAGGAGGAGCAGGAAGCGGTGTTGAGAAACATGAAGAGCCTGAAAATGTGTGAAAAATATGAAGAGCTTCTAAAGGTGTGAAATATATGAGGTGCAAGAAACGGTCTGAAAAATAGGAGTACCATGAACCGGTGTTGAAAAACATGAAGAGCCAGAAAAGGTGTGAAAAATATTAAGAGCTTCAAAATGTGTGAAAAATATGAAGAGCTTCAAAAGGTGTCAAAAAAGAGATGAGCATGAAACGGTCTGAAAAATAGGAGGAGAATGAAGTGGTGTTGAAAAAAATGAGGAGCCTGAAAAGGTGTGAAAAATATGAAGAGCTTCAAAAGGTGTCAAAAATGAGATGATCATGAAACGGTCTGAAAAATAGGAGGTGCATGAGGTGGTGTTGAAGAAAAAGAAGAGACTGAAAAGGTGTGAAATATATGAAGAGCTTCAAAAGGTGTCAAAATATGAGGAGCATGATACGGTCTGAAAAATAGGAGGAGCATGAAGCGGTGTTCAAAACATGAAGAGCCTGAAAAATTGTGAAAAATATGAAAAGCTTCCAAAGGTGTCAAAAATGAGATGAGCATGAAACGGTCTGAAAAATAGGAGGAGCATGAAGCGGTGTTGAAAAAATGAAGAGCCTGAAAAGGTGTGAAAAATATGAAGAGCATCAAAAGTTGTAAAAAATATGAGGAGTATGAAACGGTCTGAAAAATAGGAGGACCATGAAGCGGTGTTGCAAAACATGAGGAGCCTGAAAAGGTGTGAAAAATATGAAGAGCTTCAAAAGGTGAGAAAAATATGAGGTGCATGAAACGGTCTGAAAAATAGGAGGAGCATGAAGCGGTGTTGAAAAACATGAAGAGCCTGAAAAGGTGTGAAAAATATGAAGAGCTTCAAAAGGTGTGAAATACATGAGGAGCATGAAACGTGTTGAAAAATACGAGAAGCATGAAGTGGTGTGGAAAAACATCAAGAGCCTGAAAAGGTGTGAAAAATATGAAGGGCTTCAAAAGGTGTGAAATACATGAGGAGCAAGAAACGGTCTGAAAAATAGGAGGAGCATGAAGCGGTGTTCAAAAACATGAAGAGCCTGAAAAGGTGTGAAAAATATGAAGAGCTTCAAAAGGTGTCAAAAATATGAGGAGCATGAAACGGTCTGAAAAATAGGAGGAGCATGAAGTGGTGTTGAAAAACATGAAGAGTCTGAAAACGTGTGAAATTATGAAGAACTTCAAAAATATACAAAATATGAAGAGCTTCAAAAGGTGTGAAAAATATGAAGAGCTTCAAAAGGTGTCAAAATGAGATGAACATGAAACGGTCTGAAAAATAGGAGGAGCATGAAGCGGTGTTGAAAATCATAAAGAGCCTGAAAATTTGTGAAAAATATGAAGAGCTTCAGAAGATGTGAAAAACATGAAGAGCTTCAAAAGGTGTCAAAATGAGATGAGCATGAAACGGTCTGAAAAATAAGAGGAGCATGAAGTGGTGTTGAAAATAATGAAAAGCCTGAAAAGGTGTGAAATATATGAAGAGCTTCAAAAGGTGTCAAAAATATGAGGAGAATGAAACGGTCTGTAAAATAGGAGGAGCATGAAATGGTGTTCAAAAACATGAAGAGCCTGAAAAGGTGTGAAAAATATGAAGAGCTTCAAAAGGTGTCAAAAATATGAGGAGCATGAAAAGTTCTGAAAAATAGGAGGAGCATGAAGCGGTGTTCAAAACAGGAAGACCCTGAAAAGTAGTGAAAAATATGAAGAGCTTCAAAAGGTGTCAAAAATATGAGGAGCATGAAACGGTCTGAAAAATAGGAGGACTATGAAACGGTGTTCAAAAACATGAAGAGCCTGAAAAGGTGTGAAAAATATGAAGAGCTTCAAAACGTGTCAAAAATATGAGGAGCATGAAATGGTCTGAAAAATAGGAGGAGCAAGAAAGGGTGTTGAACAACATGAAGAGCCTGAAAACGTGTGAAAAATATGAAGAGCTTCAAAAGATGTGAAAAATATGAAGAGCTTCAAAAGGTGTCAAAAATGAGATGAGCATGAAACCGTCTGAAAAATAGGAGGAGCATGAAGTAGTGTTGAAAAACATGAAGAACCTGAAAAGCTGTGAGAAACATGAAGAGCTTCAAAATGTGTCAAAAATATGAGGAGCATGAAACGGTCTGAAAAAGAGGAGGAGCAGGAAGCGGTGTTGAGAAACATGAAGAGCCTGAAAATGTGTGAAAAATATGAAGAGCTTCTAAAGCTGTGAAATATATGAGGTGGAAGAAACGGTCTGAAAAATAGGAGGAGCATGAAGCAGTGTTGAAAAACATGAAGAGCCTGAAAAGGTGTGAAAAATATGAAGAGCTTCAAAAGGTGTCAAAAATATGAGGACCATGAAACGTTGTGAAAAATAGGAGCAGCATGAAACGGTGTTCAAAAACATGAAGACATTGAAAAGGTGTGAAAAATATGAAGAGGTGCAAAAGGTTTGAAATATATGAGGAGCATGAAACGGTCTGAAAAATATGAGGAGCATGAAGCGGTGTTCAAAAACATGAAGAGCCTGAAAAGGTGAGAAAAATATGAAGAGCTTCAAAAGGTGTGAAATACATGAGGAGCATTAAACGCCCTGAAAAATAGGAGGAGCATGCAGAGGTGTTCAAAAACATGAAGAGCCTGAAAAGGTGTCAAAAATATGAAGAGATTCAAAAGGTGTGAAAAATATGAAGAGCTTCAAAATGTTTCAAAAATGAAATGAGCATGAAACGGTCTGAAAAAGCTGAGGAGCATGAAGTGATGTTGAAACACATGAAGAGCCTGAAAAGGTGTGAAAAATATGAAGAGGTTCAAAGGTGTGAAATACATGAGGATCATGAAATGGTTTGAAAAATACGAGGAGCATGAAGCAGTGTTCAAAAACATGAAGAGCCTGAAAAGGTTTGAAAAATATGAAGAGCTTCAAAAGGTGTCAAAAATATGAGGAGCATGAAACCGTCTGAAAAATAGGAGGAGCATGAAGCGGTGTTGAAAAACATGAAGAGCGTGAAAACGAGTGAAAAATATGAAGAGCTTCAAAAGGTATGAAAAATATGAAGAGCTTCAAAAGGTGTCAAAAAAGAGATGAGCATGAAACCGTCTGAAAAATAGGTGGAGCATGAAGCGGTGTTGAAAAACATGAAGAGCCTGAAAAGATGTGAAAAATATGAAGAGCTTCAAAAGGTGTCAAAAATATGAGGAGCATGAAACGGTCTGAAAAATAGGAGGAGCATGAAACCGTGTTAAAAACATGAAGAGACTGAAAAGGGTGAAAAATATGAAGAGCTTCAAAAGGTGTGAAAAATAGGAGGAGCATGAAGCGGTGTGCAAAAACATGAAAAGCCTGAAAAGGTGTGAAAAATATGAAGAGCATCAAAAGGTGTCAAAAATATGAGGAGCATGAAACGGTCTGAAAAATAGGAGGAGCATGAAGCGGTGTTGAAAAACATGAAGAGCCTGAAAAGGTGTTAAAAATATGAAGAGTTTCAAAAGGTGTCAAATATATGAGCAGCAAGAATCGGTCTGAAATATAGGAGTAGCATGAAACGGTGTTCAAATACATGCAGAGCCTGAAAAGTTGTGAAAAATATGAAGAGCTTCAAATGGTGTCAAATATATGAAGAGCTTCAAAAGGTGTCAAAAATGAGATGAGCATGAAACGGTCTGAAAAATAGGAGGAGCAAGAAGTCGTGTTCCAAAAAATGAAGAGCCTGAGAAGGTGTGAAATATATCAAGAACTTCAAAATGTGTCAAAAATATGAGGAGCATGAAACGGTCTGAAAAATAGGAGGAGCATGAAACGGTGTTGAAAAACATGCAGAGCCTGAAAAGGTGTGAAAAATATGAAGAACTTCAAAAGGTGTGAAATATATGAGGAGCATGAAATGGTCTTAAAAATAGGAGGAGCATGAAGCGGTTTTCAAAAATATGAAGAGCCTGAAAAGGTGTGAAAAATATGAGGAGCTTCAAAAGGTATGAAATACATGAGGAGTATGAAACTGTCTTGAAAATAGGAGGAGCATGAAGCGGTGCTAAAAAACATGAAGAGGCTTAAAAGGTGTGAAAAATATGAAGAGCTTCAAAAGGTGTGAAAAATATGAGGAGCATGAAACGGTCTGAAAAATAGGAGGAGCATGAAGCCGTGTTGAAAAACATGAAGAGCCTGAAAAAGTGTGAAATATATGAAGAGGTTCAAAAGGTGTAAAAAATATGAGGAGATTCAAAAGGTATCAAAAATATGAGGAGCATGAAACGGTCTGAAAAAGAGGAGGAGCATGAATCGGTGTTGAAAATCATGAAGAGCCTGAAAACGTGTGAGAAATATGAAGAGCTTCAAAAGGTGTCAAAAATATGAAGAGCTTCAAAAGGTGTCAAAAATGAGAGGAGTATGAAGCAGTCTGAAAAATAGGAGGAGCATGAAGTGGTGTTCAAAAACATGAAGAGCTTGAAAAGGTGTGAAAAATATGAAGAGCTTCAAAAGGTGTCAAAAATGAGATGAGCATGAAACGGTCTGAAAAAAAGGAGGAGCATGAAGTGGTGTTGAAAAAATGAAGAGCCTGAAAAGGTGTGAAAAATATGAAGAGCATCAAAATTTGTCAAAAATATGAGGAGTATGAAACGGTCTGAAAAATAGGAGGACCATGAAGCGGTGTTGCAAAACATGAGGAGCCTGAAAAGGTGTGAAAAATATGAAGAGCTTCAAAAGGTGAGAAAAATATGAGGTGCATGAAACGGTCTGAAAAATAGGAGGAGCATGAAGCGGTGTTGAAAAACATGAAGAGCCTGAAAAGGTGTGAAAAATATGAAGAGCTTCAAAGGGTGTGAAATACATGAGGAGCATGAAACGTGTTGAAAAATAGGAGAAGCATGAAGTGGTGTGGAAAAACATCAAGAGCCTGAAAAGGTGTGAAAAATATGAAGAGCTTCAAAAGGTGTGAAATATATGAGGAGCAAGAAACGGTCTGAAAAATAGGAGGAAGATGAAGAGGTGTTCAAAAATATGAAGAGCCTGAAAAGGTGTGAAAAATATGAAGAGCTTCAAAAGATGTGAAAAATATGAGGAGCATGATACGGTCTGAAAAATAGGAGGAGCATGAAGCGGTGTTCAAAACATGAAGAGCCTGAAAAGTTGTGAAAAATATGAAAAGCTTCCAAAGGTGTCAAAAATGAGATGAGCATGAAACAGTCTGAAAAATAGGAGGAGCATGAAGCGGTGTTGAAAAAATGAAGAGCCTGAAAAGGTGTGAAAAATATGAAGAGCATCAAAAGGTGTCAAAAATATGACGAGTATGAAATGGTCTGAAAAATAGGAGGACCATGAAGCGGTGTTGCAAAACATGAGGAGCCTGAAAAGGTGTGAAAAATATGAAGAGCTTCAAAAGGTGAAAAAAATATGAGGTGTATGAAACGGTCTGAAAAATAGGAGGATCATGAAGCGGTGTTCAAAAACATGAAGAGCCTGAAAAGGTGTGAAATATATGAAGAGATTCAAAAGGTGTCAAAAATATGAGGAGCATGAAACGGTCTGAAAAATAGGAGGAGCAAGAAGCGGTGTTGAAAAACATGAAGAGCTTGAAAAGGTTTGAAAAATATGAAGAGCTTCAAAAGGTGTCAAAATTTTGAAGAGCTTCAAAGGTGTCAAAAATATGAGGAGCATGGAACGGTGTTCAAAAACATGGAAAGCAAGAAAAGGTTGAAAAATATGAAGAGCTTCAAAAGGTGTCAAAAATATGTGGAGCATGAAACGGTCTGAAAAATAGGAGGAAAATGAAGCTCTGTTTAAAAACATGAAGAGCTTGAAAAGGCTTGAAAAATATGAAGAGCTTCAAAATGTGTCAAAAATAGAGGGGGCATGAAACTATCTGAAAAATAGGAGGAGCATGAAGCGGTGTTGAAAAATATGAAGAACCTGAAGAGGTTTGAAAAATATGAAGAGCTTCAAAAGGTGTCAAAATTAAGAGGAGCATTAAACGGTCTGAAAATAGGATGAGCATGAAGTGGTGTTGAAAAACATAAAGAGCCTCAAAAGGTGTGCAAAATATGAAGAGCTTCAAAAGGTGTCAAAAATATGAGGAGCATGGAACGGTCTGAAAAAAAGGAAGAGCAGGAAGCGGTGCGGAAAAACATGAAGAGCCTGAAAAGGTGTGAAAAATATGACGACCTTCAAAAGATGTTAAAAAGAGGAGGCACATGAAACTGTCTGAAAAATACGAGGAGCATGAAGCGGTGTTGAAAAACAAGAAGAGCCTGAAAAGGTGTGAAAAATATGAAGAGTTTGAAAATGTGTCAAAAATATGAGGAGCAGGAAACGGTCTGAAAAATAGGAGCATGAAGTGGTGTTGAAAAACATGAAGAGCCTGAAAAGCTGTGAAAAATATGAAGAGCATCAAAAACTGTCCAAATATGACGAGCATGAAACGGTTTTCAAAGACATGAAACGCCTGAAAAGGTGTGAAATATATGAACAGCTTCAAAAGGTATCAAAAATAGGAGGAGCATGAAACGGTCTGAAAAATTGGAGGAGCAAGAAGCAGTGTTGAAAAACATGAAGAGGTGGAAAAGGTGTGAAATATATGAAGAGCTTCAAAAGGTGTCAAAAATATGAGGAGCATGAAACGGTTTGAAAAATAGGAGGAGCATGAAGCGGTGTTGAAAAACATGAAGAGCCTAAAAAGGTGTTAAAAATATGAAGAGTTTCAAAAGGTGTCAAATATATGAGCAGCAAGAATCGGTCTGAAATATAGGAGTAGCATGAAACGGTGTTCAAATACATGCAGAGCCTGAAAAGTTGTGAAAAATATGAAGAGCTTCAAATGGTGTCAAATATATGAAGAGCTTCAAAAGGTGTCAAAAATGAGATGAGCATGAAACGGTCTGAAAAATAGGAGGAGCAAGAAGTCGTGTTCCAAAAAATGAAGAGCCTGAGAAGGTGTGAAATATATCAAGAACTTCAAAATGTGTCAAAAATATGAGGAGCATGAAACGGTCTGAAAAATAGGAGGAGCATGAAACGGTGTTGAAAAACATGCAGAGCCTGAAAAGGTGTGAAAAATATGAAGAACTTCAAAAGGTGTGAAATATATGAGGAGCATGAAATGGTCTTAAAAATAGGAGGAGCATGAAGCGGTTTTCAAAAATATGAAGAGCCTGAAAAGGTGTGAAAAATATGAGGAGCTTCAAAAGGTATGAAATACATGAGGAGTATGAAACTGTCTTGAAAATAGGAGGAGCATGAAGCGGTGTTAAAAAACATGAAGAGGCTTAAAAGGTGTGAAAAATATGAAGAGCTTCAAAAGGTGTGAAAAATATGAGGAGCATGAAACGGTCTGAAAAATAGGAGGAGCATGAAGCCGTGTTGAAAAACATGAAGAGCCTGAAAAAGTGTGAAATATATGAAGAGGTTCAAAAGGTGTAAAAAATATGAGGAGATTCAAAAGGTATCAAAAATATGAGGAGCATGAAACGGTCTGAAAAAGAGGAGGAGCATGAATCGGTGTTGAAAATCATGAAGAGCCTGAAAACGTGTGAGAAATATGAAGAGCTTCAAAAGGTGTCAAAAATATGAAGAGCTTCAAAAGGTGTCAAAAATGAGAGGAGTATGAAGCAGTCTGAAAAATAGGAGGAGCATGAAGTGGTGTTCAAAAACATGAAGAGCTTGAAAAGGTGTGAAAAATATGAAGAGCTTCAAAAGGTGTCAAAAATGAGATGAGCATGAAACGGTCTGAAAAAAAGGAGGAGCATGAAGTGGTGTTGAAAAAATGAAGAGCCTGAAAAGGTGTGAAAAATATGAAGAGCATCAAAATTTGTCAAAAATATGAGGAGTATGAAACGGTCTGAAAAATAGGAGGACCATGAAGCGGTGTTGCAAAACATGAGGAGCCTGAAAAGGTGTGAAAAATATGAAGAGCTTCAAAAGGTGAGAAAAATATGAGGTGCATGAAACGGTCTGAAAAATAGGAGGAGCATGAAGCGGTGTTGAAAAACATGAAGAGCCTGAAAAGGTGTGAAAAATATGAAGAGCTTCAAAGGGTGTGAAATACATGAGGAGCATGAAACGTGTTGAAAAATAGGAGAAGCATGAAGTGGTGTGGAAAAACATCAAGAGCCTGAAAAGGTGTGAAAAATATGAAGAGCTTCAAAAGGTGTGAAATACATGAGGAGCAAGAAACGGTCTGAAAAATAGGAGGAAGATGAAGAGGTGTTCAAAAATATGAAGAGCCTGAAAAGGTGTGAAAAATATGAAGAGCTTCAAAAGATGTGAAAAATATGAGGAGCATGATACGGTCTGAAAAATAGGAGGAGCATGAAGCGGTGTTCAAAACATGAAGAGCCTGAAAAGTTGTGAAAAATATGAAAAGCTTCCAAAGGTGTCAAAAATGAGATGAGCATGAAACAGTCTGAAAAATAGGAGGAGCATGAAGCGGTGTTGAAAAAATGAAGAGCCTGAAAAGGTGTGAAAAATATGAAGAGCATCAAAAGGTGTCAAAAATATGACGAGTATGAAATGGTCTGAAAAATAGGAGGACCATGAAGCGGTGTTGCAAAACATGAGGAGCCTGAAAAGGTGTGAAAAATATGAAGAGCTTCAAAAGGTGAAAAAAATATGAGGTGTATGAAACGGTCTGAAAAATAGGAGGATCATGAAGCGGTGTTCAAAAACATGAAGAGCCTGAAAAGGTGTGAAATATATGAAGAGATTCAAAAGGTGTCAAAAATATGAGGAGCATGAAACGGTCTGAAAAATAGGAGGAGCAAGAAGCGGTGTTGAAAAACATGAAGAGCTTGAAAAGGTTTGAAAAATATGAAGAGCTTCAAAAGGTGTCAAAATTTTGAAGAGCTTCAAAGGTGTCAAAAATATGAGGAGCATGGAACGGTGTTCAAAAACATGGAAAGCAAGAAAAGGTTGAAAAATATGAAGAGCTTCAAAAGGTGTCAAAAATATGTGGAGCATGAAACGGTCTGAAAAATAGGAGGAAAATGAAGCTCTGTTTAAAAACATGAAGAGCTTGAAAAGGCTTGAAAAATATGAAGAGCTTCAAAATGTGTCAAAAATAGAGGGGGCATGAAACTATCTGAAAAATAGGAGGAGCATGAAGCGGTGTTGAAAAATATGAAGAACCTGAAGAGGTTTGAAAAATATGAAGAGCTTCAAAAGGTGTCAAAAATAAGAGGAGCATTAAACGGTCTGAAAATAGGATGAGCATGAAGTGGTGTTGAAAAACATAAAGAGCCTCAAAAGGTGTGCAAAATATGAAGAGCTTCAAAAGGTGTCAAAAATATGAGGAGCATGGAACGGTCTGAAAAAAAGGAAGAGCAGGAAGCGGTGCGGAAAAACATGAAGAGCCTGAAAAGGTGTGAAAAATATGACGACCTTCAAAAGATGTTAAAAAGAGGAGGCACATGAAACTGTCTGAAAAATACGAGGAGCATGAAGCGGTGTTGAAAAACAAGAAGAGCCTGAAAAGGTGTGAAAAATATGAAGAGTTTGAAAATGTGTCAAAAATATGAGGAGCAGGAAACGGTCTGAAAAATAGGAGCATGAAGTGGTGTTGAAAAACATGAAGAGCCTGAAAAGCTGTGAAAAATATGAAGAGCTTCAAAATGTGTCAAAAATAGGAGGAGGATGAAACGGTCTGAAAAAACGGAGGAGCATGAAGCTGTGTTGAAAAACATGAAGAGTCTTAAAAGATGTGAAAAATATGAAGAGCTTCAAAATGTGTCAAAAATAGGAGGAGGATGAAACGTTGTTAAATAAACATGAAGAGCCTGAAAAGATGTGAAATATATGAAGAGCTTCAAAAGGTGTGAAAAATATGAAGAGCTTCAAAAGGTGTGAAATACATGAGGAGCATGAAACTCTCTGAATAATAGGAGGAGCATGAAGTGGTGTTCAAAACATGAAGAGCCTGAAAAGGTGTGAAAAATATGAAGAGCTTCAAAACGTGTCAAAAATATGAGGAACATGAAACGGTCTGAAAAATAGGAGGAGCACGACGTGTTGTTGAAAAACGTGAATAGCCTGACAAGGTGAGAATATATGAAGAGCTTCAAAAGGTGTGAAAACTATGAGGAGCATGAAACGGTCTGAATAATAGAAGGAGCATGAAACGGTGTTTAAACAAATGAAGAGCCTGAAAAGGTGTGAAAAATATGAAGAGTTTCAAAAGGTTTGAAAAATATGAGGAGCATGAAATGGTCCGAAAAATAGGAGATGCATGAAGTTGTGTTGAAAAATATGAAGAGACTGAAAAGGTGTGAGAAATATGAAGAGCTTCAAAAGGTGTCAAAAATATGACTAGCATGAAATGGTCTGAAAAACAGGAGGAGCATGAAGCGGTGTTCAAAAATATGACGAGCCTGAAAAGGTGTGAAAAATATGAAGAGCCTCAAAAAATGTCAAATATATGAGGAGCATGAAACGGTCTGAAAAATAGGAGGATCATGAAGTGGTGTTCAAAAACATGAAGAGCCTGAAAAGGTGTGAAAAATATGAAGAGCCTCAAAAGGTGTAAAAAATGAGATGTGCATGAAACGATCGGAAAAATAGGAGGAGCATGAAGTGGTTGTGAAAAACATGAAGAGCCTGAAAAGGTGTGCAAAATATGAAGAGCTTCAAAAGGTGTGAAATACATGAGGAGCATGAAACGGTCTGAAAAATAGGAGGAGCATGAAGCGGTGTTCAAAAACATGAAGAGCCTGAAAAGGTGTGAAAAATATGAAGAGCCTCAAAACGTGTCAAAAATATGAGGAGTATGAAACGGTCTGAAAAATAGCAGGAGCAAGAAGCGGTGTTGAAAAACATGAAGAGGCTGAAAACGTGTGAAAAATATGAAGAGCTTCAAAAACGTGAAAAATAAGAAGATCTTCAAAAGGTGTGAAAAATATGAAGAGCTTCAAAAGGTGTCAAAAATGAGATGAGCATGAAACCGTCTGAAAAATAGGAGGAGCAAGAAAGGTTGTTGAAAAACATGCAGAGCCTGAAAAAGTGTGAAAAATATGAACAGCTTCAAAAGATGTGAAAAATATGAAGAGATTCAAAAGGTGTCAAAAATGAGATGAGTATGAAACCGTCTGAAAAATAGGAGGAGCATGAAGCGGTGTTGAAAAACATGAAGAGCCTGAAAACGTGTGAAAAATATGAAGAGCTTCAAAAGTTTTGAAAAATAAGAAGAGCTTCAAAAGGTGTCAAAAATGAGATCTGCATGAAATGGTCTGAAAAATAGGAGGAGCATGAAGTGGTGTTGAAAAAAATGAAGAGCCTGAAAAGGTGTGAATTATACGAAGAGCTTCAAAAGGTGTCAAAAATATATGGAGCATGAAACGGTCCGAAAAATCGGAGGAGCATGCAGTGGTGTTGAAAAACATGAAGACCCTGAAAAGGTGTGAAAAATATGAAGAGCTTCAAAAGGTGTCAAATATATGAGGAGCATGAAACGGCCTGAAAAATAGGAGGAGCATGAAACGGTGTTCAAAAATATGAAAAGCCTGAAAAGGTGTGAAAAATATGAAGAGCTTCAAAAGGTGTGAAATACATGAGGAGCATGAAACTCTCTGAAAAATAGAAGAAGCATGAAGTGGTGTTCAAAAACAAGAAGAGCCTGAAAAGGTGTGAAAAATATGAAGAGTTTCAAAAGGTTTGAAAAATATGAGGAGCATGAAATGGTCCGAAAAATAGGAGATGCATGAAGTTGTGTTGAAAAATATGAAGAGACTGAAAAGGTGTGAGAAATATGAAGAGCTTCAAAAGGTGTCAAAAATATGACTAGCATGAAATGGTCTGAAAAACAGGAGGAGCATGAAGCGGTGTTCAAAAATATGACGAGCCTGAAAAGGTGTGAAAAATATGAAGAGCCTCAAAAAATGTCAAATATATGAGGAGCATGAAACGGTCTGAAAAATAGGAGGATCATGAAGTGGTGTTCAAAAACATGAAGAGCCTGAAAAGGTGTGAAAAATATGAAGAGCCTCAAAAGGTGTAAAAAATGAGATGTGCATGAAACGATCGGAAAAATAGGAGGAGCATGAAGTGGTTGTGAAAAACATGAAGAGCCTGAAAAGGTGTGCAAAATATGAAGAGCTTCAAAAGGTGTGAAATACATGAGGAGCATGAAACGGTCTGAAAAATAGGAGGAGCATGAAGCGGTGTTCAAAAACATGAAGAGCCTGAAAAGGTGTGAAAAATATGAAGAGCCTCAAAACGTGTCAAAAATATGAGGAGTATGAAACGGTCTGAAAAATAGCAGGAGCAAGAAGCGGTGTTGAAAAACATGAAGAGGCTGAAAACGTGTGAAAAATATGAAGAGCTTCAAAAACGTGAAAAATAAGAAGATCTTCAAAAGGTGTGAAAAATATGAAGAGCTTCAAAAGGTGTCAAAAATGAGATGAGCATGAAACCGTCTGAAAAATAGGAGGAGCAAGAAAGGTTGTTGAAAAACATGCAGAGCCTGAAAAAGTGTGAAAAATATGAACAGCTTCAAAAGATGTGAAAAATATGAAGAGATTCAAAAGGTGTCAAAAATGAGATGAGTATGAAACCGTCTGAAAAATAGGAGGAGCATGAAGCGGTGTTGAAAAACATGAAGAGCCTGAAAACGTGTGAAAAATATGAAGAGCTTCAAAAGTTTTGAAAAATAAGAAGAGCTTCAAAAGGTGTCAAAAATGAGATCTGCATGAAATGGTCTGAAAAAAAGGAGGAGCATGAAGTGGTGTTGAAAAAAATGAAGAGCCTGAAAAGGTGTGAATTATACGAAGAGCTTCAAAAGGTGTCAAAAATATGTGGAGCATGAAACGGTCCGAAAAATCGGAGGAGCATGCAGCGGTGTTGAAAAACATGAAGACCCTGAAAAGGTGTGAAAAATATGAAGAGCTTCAAAAGGTGTCAAATATATGAGGAGCATGAAACGGCCTGAAAAATAGGAGGAGCATGAAACGGTGCTCAAAAATATGAAAAGCCTGAAAAGGTGTGAAAAATATGAAGAGCTTCAAAAGGTGTGAAATACATGAGGAGCATGAAACTCTCTGAAAAATAGAAGAAGCATGAAGTGGTGTTCAAAAACAAGAAGAGCCTGAAAAGGTGTGAAAAATATGAAGAGCTTCAAAAGGTGTGAAAAACATGAGGAGCATGATATGGTTTGAAAAATAGGATTAGCATGAAGCGGTGTTCAAAAACATGAAGAGCCTGAAAATATGTGAAAAATATGAAAAGCTTCAAAAGGTGTCAAAAATGAGATGAGCATGAAATGCTCTGAAAAATAGGAGGTGCATGAAGCGGTGTTGAAAAACATGAAGAGCCTGAAAAGGTGTGAAAAATATGAAGAGCTTCAAAAGGTGTCAAAAATATGAGGAGCATGAAACCGTCTGAAAAATTGGAGGAGCATGAAGCGTTGTTGAAAAACATGAAGAGCCTGAAAAGGTGTGAGAAATAAGAAGAGCTTCAAAAGGTGTCAAAAATATGACTAGCATGAAACGGTCTGAAAAACAGGAGGAGCATGAAGCGGTGTTGAAAAACATGAAGAGCCTGAAAAGGTGTGAAAAATATGAAGAGCTTCAAAAGGTGTCAAAAATATGAGGAGCATGAAACGGTCTGAAAAATAGGAGGAGCATGAAACGGTATTCAAAAACATGACGAGCCTGAAAAGGTGTGAAAAATATGAAGAGCCTCAAAGAATGTCAAATATATGAGGAGCATGAAACGGTCTGAATATAGGAAGATCATGAAGTGGTGTTCAAAAACATGAAGAGCCTGAAAAGGTGTGAAAAATATGAAGAGCCTCAAAAGGTGTAAAAAATGAGATGTGCATGAAACAATCTGAAAAATAGGAGGAGGATGAAGCGGTGTTCAAAAACATGAAGAGCCTGAAAATGTGTGCAAAATATGAAGAGCTTCAAAAGGAGTGAAATACATGAGGAGCATGAAAAGGTGTTCAAAAACATGCAGAGACTTAAAAGGTGCAAAAAGTATGAAGAGCTTCAAAAAGTGTCAAAAATTAGATTAGCATGAAAGGGTCTGAAAAATAGGAGGAGCCTGAAGAGGTGTTGAAAAACATGAAGAGGCTGAAAAAGTGTGAAAAATATGAAGAGCTTCAAAAATATGAAAATTATGAAGAGCTTCAAAAAGTGTGAAAAATATGAAGAGCTTCAAAAGATGTCAAAAATGAGATGAGCATGAAACGGTCTGAAAAATGGAGGAGCATGAAGTGGTGTTGAAAATCATGAAGAGCCTGAAAAGGTGTGAAATATATGCAGAGCTTCAAAAGGTGTCAAAAATATGAGGAGAATGAAACCGTCTGAAAAATACGAGGAGCATGAAGTGTTGTTGAGAAACATGAAGAGCCTGAAAAGGTGTGAAAAATATGAAGAGCTTCAAAAGGTGTCAAAAATATGAGGAGCATGAAACGGTCCGAAAAATAGGAGGATCATGAAGCGGTGTTGAAAAACATGAAGAGCCTGAAAAGGTGTGAAAAATATGAAGACCTTCAAAAGGTGTCAAAAATATGAGGAGCATGAAACGGTCTGAAAAATAGGACGAGCATAAGCGGTGTTCAAAAACATGAACAGCCTGAAAAGGTGTGAAAAATATGAAGACCTTCAAAAGGTGTGAAAAAGATGAAGAGCTTCAAAAGGTGTCAAAAATTAGATTAGCATGAAAGGGTGTGAAAATTAGGAGGAGCATGAAGTGGTGTTGAAAATCATCAAGAGCCTGAAAAGGTGTGAAATATATGAACAGCTTCAAAAGGTGTGAAAATTATGGAGAGCTTCAAAAGGTGTCAAAATTATGAGGAGCATGAAACGGTCTGAAAAATAGGAGGAGCATGAAACGGTGTTGAAAAACATGAAGAGCCTGAAAAGGTGTGAAAAATATGAAGAGCTTCAAAAGGTGTGAATTATATCAGGAGCATGAAAAGTTCTGAAAATTATGAGCACCATGAAGCGGTGTTCAAAAACATAAAGAGCCTGAAAATGTGTGAAAAATATGAAGAGCTTCAAAAGATGTCAAAAATATGAGGAGCATGAAACATTCTGAAAAATAGGAGGAGCATGAAGCGGTGTTGAAACACATGAAGAGCCTGAAAAGGTGTGAAAAATATATAGAGCTTCAAAAGATGTCCAAAATATGAGGAGCATGAAACTGTCTGAAAAATAGGAGGAGCATGAAGCAGTGTTCAAAAACATGAAGAGCCTGAAAACGTGTGAAAAATATGAAGAGCTTCAAAAGTTTTGAAAAATAAGAAGAGCTTCAAAAGGTGTCAAAAATGAGATCTGCATGAAATGGTCTGAAAAATAGGAGGAGCATGAAGCGGTGTTCAAAAACATGAAGAGCCTGAAAAGGTGTGAAAAATATGAAGAGCTTCAAAAGGTGTCAAAAATATGACGAGTATGAAACCCTCTTAAAAATAGGAGGAGGATGAAGCGGTGTTCAAAAACATGAAGAGCCTGAAAAGGTGTGAAAAATATGAAGAGCTTCAAAATGTGTCCAAAATATGACGAGCATGAAACCCTCTAAAAAATAGGAGGAGGATGAAGCGGTGTTCAAAAACATGAAGAGCCTGAAAATGTCTGCAAAATATGAAGAGCTTCAAAAGAAGTGAAATACATGAGGAGCATGAAAAGGTGTTCAAAAACATACAGAGACTTAAAAGGTGCGAAAAGTATGAAGAGCTTCAAAAAGTGTCAAAAATTAGATTAGCATGAAAGGGTCTGAAAAATAGGAGGAGCCTGAACAGGTGTTGAAAAACATGAAGAGGCTGAAAAAGTGTGAAAAATATGAAGAGCTTCAAAAATATGAAAATTATGAAGAGCTTCAAAAGGTGTGAAAAATATGAAGAGCTTCAAAAGATGTCAAAAATGAGATGAGCATGAAACGGTCTGAAAAATGGAGGAGCATGAAGTGGTGTTGAAAATCATGAAGAGCATGAAAAGGTGTGAAATATATGCAGAGCTTCAAAAGGTGTCAAAAATATGAGGAGAATGAAACCGTCTGAAAAATACGAGGAGCATGAAGTGTTGTTGAAAAACATGAAGAGCCTGAAAAGGTGTGAAAAATATGAAGAGCTTCAAAAGGTGTCAAAAATATGAGGAGCATGAAACGGTCTGAAAAATAGGACGAGCATAAGCGGTGTTCAAAAACATGAACAGCCTGAAAAGGTGTGAAAAATATGAAGACCTTCAAAAGGTGTGAAAAATATGAAGAGCTTCAAAAGGTGTCAAAAATTAGATTAGCATGAAAGGGTGTGAAAATTAGGAGGAGCATGAAGTGGTGTTGAAAATCATCAAGAGCCTGAAAAGGTGTGAAATATATGAACAGCTTCAAAAGGTGTGAAAATATGACGAGCATGAAACCCTCTTAAAAATAGGAGGAGGATGAAGCGGTGTTGAAAACCCGGAAGAGCCTGAAAAGGTGTGAAATATATGAAGAGCTTCAAAAGGTGTAAAAATAGGAGGATCATGAAGCGGTGTTGAAAACCCGGAAGAGCCTGAAAAGGTGTGAAAAATATGAATAGTTTCAAAAGGTGTCAAAAATGAGATGTGCATGAAGCGGACTGAAAAATTGGAGGAGCATGAAGTGGTGTTGAAAAATATTAAGAGAATGAAAGGTGTACAAAATATGAAGAGCTTCAAAAGGTGTCAAAAATATGAGGAGCATGAAACGGTCTGAAAAATAGGAGGAGCATGAAGCGGTGTTCAAAACCATGAAGACCCTGAAAAGGTGTGAAATATATGAAGAGCTTCAAAAGGTGTGAAAAATATGAGGAGCATGAAACGGTCTGAAAAATACGAGGAGCATGAAGTGGTGTTGAAAATCATGAAGAGCCTGAAAAGGTGTGAAATATATGCAGAGCTTCAAAAGGTGTCAAAAATATGAGGAGAATGAAACCGTCTGAAAAATACGAGGAGCATGAAGTGTTGTTGAGAAACATGAAGAGCCTGAAAAGGTGTGAAAAATATGAAGAGCTTCAAAAGGTGTCAAAAATATGAGGAGCATGAAACGGTCCGAAAAATAGGAGGATCATGAAGCGGTGTTGAAAAACATGAAGAGCCTGAAAAGGTGTGAAAAATATGAAGACCTTCAAAAGGTGTCAAAAATATGAGGAGCATGAAACGGTCTGAAAAATAGGACGAGCATAAGCGGTGTTCAAAAACATGAACAGCCTGAAAAGGTTTGAAAAATATGAAGACCTTCAAAAGGTGTGAAAAAGATGAAGAGCTTCAAAAGGTGTCAAAAATTAGATTAGCATGAAAGGGTGTGAAAATTAGGAGGAGCATGAAGTGGTGTTGAAAATCATCAAGAGCCTGAAAAGGTGTGAAATATATGAACAGCTTCAAAAGGTGTGAAAATTATGGAGAGCTTCAAAAGGTGTCAAAATTATGAGGAGCATGAAACGATCTGAAAAATAGGAGGAGCATGAAACGGTGTTGAAAAACATGAAGAGCCTGAAAAGGTGTGAAAAATATGAAGAGCTTCAAAAGGTGTGAATTATATCAGGAGCATGAAAAGTTCTGAAAATTATGAGCACCATGAAGCGGTGTTCAAAAACATAAAGAGCCTGAAAATGTGTGAAAAATATGAAGAGCTTCAAAAGATGTCAAAAATATGAGGAGCATGAAACATTCTGAAAAATAGGAGGAGCATGAAGCGGTGTTGAAACACATGAAGAGCCTGAAAAGGTGTGAAAAATATATAGAGCTTCAAAAGATGTCAAAAATATGAGGAGCATGAAACTGTCTGAAAAATAGGAGGAGCATGAAGCAGTGTTCAAAAACATGAAGAGCCTGAAAACGTGTGAAAAATATGAAGAGCTTCAAAAGTTTTGAAAAATAAGAAGAGCTTCAAAAGGTGTCAAAAATGAGATCTGCATGAAATGGTCTGAAAAATAGGAGGAGCATGAAGCGGTGTTCAAAAACATGAAGAGCCTGAAAAGGTGTGAAAAATATGAAGAGCTTCAAAAGGTGTCAAAAATATGACGAGTATGAAACCCTCTTAAAAATAGGAGGAGGATGAAGCGGTGTTCAAAAACATGAAGAGCCTGAAAAGGTGTGAAAAATATGAAGAGCTTCAAAATGTGTCCAAAATATGACGAGCATGAAACCCTCTAAAAAATAGGAGGAGGATGAAGCGGTGTTCAAAAACATGAAGAGCCTGAAAATGTCTGCAAAATATGAAGAGCTTCAAAAGAAGTGAAATACATGAGGAGCATGAAAAGGTGTTCAAAAACATACAGAGACTTAAAAGGTGCGAAAAGTATGAAGAGCTTCAAAAAGTGTCAAAAATTAGATTAGCATGAAAGGGTCTGAAAAATAGGAGGAGCCTGAACAGGTGTTGAAAAACATGAAGAGGCTGAAAAAGTGTGAAAAATATGAAGAGCTTCAAAAATATGAAAATTATGAAGAGCTTCAAAAGGTGTGAAAAATATGAAGAGCTTCAAAAGATGTCAAAAATGAGATGAGCATGAAACGGTCTGAAAAATGGAGGAGCATGAAGTGGTGTTGAAAATCATGAAGAGCCTGAAAAGGTGTGAAATATATGCAGAGCTTCAAAAGGTGTCAAAAATATGAGGAGAATGAAACCGTCTGAAAAATACGAGGAGCATGAAGTGTTGTTGAAAAACATGAAGAGCCTGAAAAGGTGTGAAAAATATGAAGAGCTTCAAAAGGTGTCAAAAATATGAGGAGCATGAAACGGTCTGAAAAATAGGACGAGCATAAGCGGTGTTCAAAAACATGAACAGCCTGAAAAGGTGTGAAAAATATGAAGACCTTCAAAAGGTGTGAAAAATATGAAGAGCTTCAAAAGGTGTCAAAAATTAGATTAGCATGAAAGGGTGTGAAAATTAGGAGGAGCATGAAGTGGTGTTGAAAATCATCAAGAGCCTGAAAAGGTGTGAAATATATGAACAGCTTCAAAAGGTGTGAAAATATGACGAGCATGAAACCCTCTTAAAAATAGGAGGAGGATGAAGCGGTGTTGAAAACCCGGAAGAGCCTGAAAAGGTGTGAAATATATGAAGAGCTTCAAAAGGTGTAAAAATAGGAGGATCATGAAGCGGTGTTGAAAACCCGGAAGAGCCTGAAAAGGTGTGAAAAATATGAATAGTTTCAAAAGGTGTCAAAAATGAGATGTGCATGAAGCGGACTGAAAAATTGGAGGAGCATGAAGTGGTGTTGAAAAATATTAAGAGAATGAAAGGTGTACAAAATATGAAGAGCTTCAAAAGGTGTCAAAAATATGAGGAGCATGAAACGGTCTGAAAAATAGGAGGAGCATGAAGCGGTGTTCAAAACCATGAAGACCCTGAAAAGGTGTGAAATATATGAAGAGCTTCAAAAGGTGTGAAAAATATGAGGAGCATGAAACGGTCTGAAAAATAGGAGGAGCCTGAACCGGGGTTCAAAAACATGAAGAGCCTGAAAAGGTGTGAAAATTATGAAGAGCTTCAAAATATGTCAAAAATATGACGAGCATGAAACCCTCTTACAAATAGGAGGAGGATGAAGCGGTGTTCAAAAACATGAAGAGCCAGAAAAGGTGAGCAAAATATGAAGAGCTTCAAAGGGTGTGAAATATATGAGGAGCATGAAACGGTGTTCAAAAACATGCAGAGACTGAAAAGGTGTGAAAAATATGAAGAGCTTCAAAAAGTGTCAAAAATTAGATTAGCATGAAAGTGTCTGAAAAATAGGAGGAGCCTGAAGTGGTGTTGAAAAACATGAAGAGCCTGAAAAGGTGTGAAAAATATGCAGAGCTTCAAAAAGTGTCAAAAATATGAGGAGCATGTAACGGTCTGAAAAATACGAGAAGCATGAAGTAGTGTTGAAAACCATGAAGAGCCTGAAAAGGTGTGAAAAATATGAAGAGCTTCAAAATGTGTCAAAAATATGAGGTGCATGATATGGTTTGAAAAATAGGATTAGCATGAAGCGGTGTTCAAAACCATGAAGAGCCTGAAAATATGTGAAAAATATGAAAAGCTTCAAAAGGTGTCAAAAATGAGATGAGCATGAAACGGTCTGAAAAATAGGAGGTGCATTAAGCGGTGTTGAAAAACATGAAGAGCCTGAAAAGGTTTGAGAAATATGAAGAGCTTCAAAAGGTGTCAAAAATATGAGGAGCATGAAACGGTCTGAAAAATCGGAGGTGCATGAAGCGGTGTTGAAAAACATGAAGAGCCTGAAAAGGTGTGAGAAATATGAAGAGCTTCAAAAGGTGACAAAAATATGAGTAGCATGAAACTGTCTGCAAAAAAGGAGGAGCATGAAGTGGTGTTGAAAAACATGAAGAGCCTGAAAAGGTGTGAAAAATATGAAAGCTTCAAAAGGTGACAAAAATATGAGGAGCATGAAACGGTCTGAAAAATAGGAGGAGCATGAAGTGGTGTTCAAAAACATGAAGAGCCTGAAAAGGTGTGAAATATATGAAGAGCTTCAAAATGTGTCAAAAATATGACGAGCATGAAACCCTCTAAAAAATAGGAGGAGGATGAAGCGGTGTTCAAAAACATGAAGAGCCTGAAAATGTGTGCAAAATATGAAGAGCTTCAAAAGGAGTGAAATACATGAGGAGCATGAAAAGGTGTTCAAAAATATGCAGAGACTTAAAATGTGCGAAAAGTATGAAGAGCTTCAAAAAGTGTCAAAAATTAGATTAGCATGAAAGGGTCTGAAAAATAGGAGGAGCCTGAAGAGGTGTAGAAAAACATGAAGAGTCTGAAAAGGTGTGAAAAATATGAAGAGCTTCAAAAGATGTCAAAAATGAGATGAGCATGAAACGGTCTGAAAAATAGGAGGAGCATGAAGTGGTGTTGAAAATCATGAAGAGCCTGAAAAGGTGTGAAATATATGCAGAGCTTCAAAAGGTGTCAAAAATATGAGGAGAATGAAACCGTCTGAAATATACGAGGAGCATGAAGTGTTGTTGAAAAACATGAAGAGCCTGAAAAGGTGTGAAAAATATGAAGAGCTTCAAAAGGTGTCAAAAATATGAGGAGCATGAAATGGTCCGAAAAATAGGAGGATCATGAAGCGGTGTTGAAAAACATGAAGAGCCTGAAAAGGTGTGAAAAATATGAAGAGCTTCAAAAGGTGTGAATTATATGAGGAGCATGAAAAGTTCTGAAAATTAGGAGGACCATGAAGCGGTGTTCAAAAACATAAAGAGCCTGAAAATGTGTGAAAAATATGAAGAGCTTCAAAATTTTGAAAAATAAGAAGAGCTTCAAAAGGTGTCAAAAATGAGATCTGCATGAAACGGTCCGAAAAATAGGACGATCATGAAGCGGTGTTGAAAAACATGAAGAGCCTGAAAATGTGTGAAAAATATGAAGAGCTTCAAAAGGTGTCAAAAATATGAGGAGCATGAAACGGCCTGAAAAATAGGAGGATCGTGAAACGGTGATCAAAAACATGAAGAGCCTCAAAATGTGTGAAAAATATGAGGAGCATGAAACGGTCTGAAAAAGATGAGGAACATGAAGCGGTGTTGAAAAACATGAAGAACCTGAAAAGCTGTTAAAAATATGAAGAGCTTCAAAATGTGTCAAAAATATGAGGAACACGATACGGTCTGAAAAATAGGAGGAGCATGAAGTGGTGTGGAAAAGCATGAAGGGCCTGAAAAGGTGTGAAAAATATGAAGAGCTTCAAAATGTGTGAAATACATAAGGAGCATGAAACTCTCTGAAAAATAGGAGGAGCCTGAAATGGTGTTCAAAAACATGAATAGACTGAAAACGTCTGAAAAATATGAAGAGCTTCAAAAGGTTTGAAAAATATGAGGAGCATGATACGGTCTGAAAAATAGGAGGAGCATGAAGCTGTGTTCAAAAACATGAAGAGCCTGAAAAGTTGTGAAAAATATGAAAAGCTTCAAAAGGTGTCAAAAATGAGATGAGCATGAAACGGTCTGAAAAATAGGAGGAGCATGAAGCGATGTTCAAAAACATGAAGAGCTTAAAAAGTTGTGAAAAATATGAAAGGCTTCAAAAGGTGTGAAAAATATTAGGAGCATGAAACGGTCTGAAAAATCGGAGGAGCAGGAAGCGGTGTTGAAAAACATGAAGAGCCTTAAAAGGTGTGAAAAATATGAAGAGCTTCAAAAGGTGTCAAAAATATGAGGAGCATGAAACGGTCTGAAAAATATGAGCAGCATGAAGCGGTGTTGAAAAACATGAAGAGCCTGAAAATGTGTGAAAAATATGAAGAGCTTCAAAAGGTGTCAAAAATATGAGGAGCATGAAACGGTCTGAAAAATTGGAGGAGCATGAAGCGGTGTTGAAAAACATGAAGAGCCTTAAAAGGTGTGAAAAATATGAAGAGCTTCAAAAGGTGTCAAAAATATGAGGAGCATGAAACGGTCTGAAAAATATGAGCAGCGTGAAGCGGTGTTGAAAAACATGAAGAGCCTGAAAAGGTGTGAAAAATATGAAGAGCTTCAAAAGGTGTCAAATACATGAGGAGCATAAAACTCTCTGAAAAAGAGAAGGAGCATGAAGTGGTGTTCAAAAACATGAAGAGCCTGAAAAGGTGTGAAATATATGAAGAGCTTCAATAGGTGTGAAAAATATGAGGAGCATGATATGGTTTGAAAAAAAGGATTAGCATGAAGCGGTGTTCAAAAACATGAAGAGCCTGAAAAGTTGTGAAAAATATGCAAAGCTTCAAAAGGTGTCAAAAATGAGATGAGCATGAAACGGTCTGAAAAATAGGACGTGCATGAAGCTGTGTTGAAAAACATGAAGAGCCTGAAAAGTTGTGAAAAATATGAAGAGCTTCAAAAGGTGTCAAAAATATGAGGAGAATGAAACGGTCTGAAAAATAGGAGGAGCATGAAACGGTGTTGAAAAACATGAAGAGCCTGAAAATGTGTGAAATATATGAAGAGCCTCAAAGGTGTCAAAAATATGAGGAGCAAGAAACGGTCTGAAAAATAGGAGGAGCTTGAAGCGGTGTTGAAAAATACGAAGAGCCTGAAAAGGTGTGAAATATATGCAGAGCTTCAAAAGGTGTCAAAAATATAAGGAGCATGAAATGGTATGAAATATAGGAGGAGCATGAAACGGTGTTCATACACTTGAAGAGCCTGGAAAGGTGTGAAAAAAATGAAGAGCTTCAAAAAGGTATCAAAAATATGAGGAGGGAGAAAGGGTCTGAAAAACAAGAGGAGCAAGAAACTGTTTTCAAAAACATGAAGAGCCTCAACAGTTGTGAAAAATATGAAGAGCTTCAAACTGTGTCAAATATATGAGAAACATGAAACGGTCTGAAAAATAGAAGGAGCTTGAAGTGGTGTTGAAAAAGATGAAGAGCCTGAAATAGTGTGAAATATAGGAAGAGCCTCAAAGGTGTCAAAAATATGAGGAGCAAGAAACGGTCTGAAAAATAGAAGGAGCTTGAAGTGGTGTTGAAAAACAAGAAGAGCCTGAAAAGGTGTGAAAAATATTAAGAGCTTCAAAGAGGGGTCAAATATATAGAGGGTGAAACGGTCTGAAAAATATGAGGAGCAAGAAACTGTTTTGAAAAACATGAAGAGCCTCAAAAGGTGTGAAAAATATGAAGAGCTTCAAAAAGGTGTCAAATATATAGAGGGTGAAACGGTCTGAAAAAAATGAGGAGCAAGAAACTGTTTTCAAAAACATGAAGAGCCTCAAAAGATGTGAAAAATGTGAAGAGCTTCAAACTGTGTCAAAAATATGAGGAGCATGAAACGGTCTGAAACATAGGAGGAGCATGAAGTGTTGTTGAAAAACATGAAGAGCCTGAAAAAGGTGTGAAACATATGAGGAGCATGATACGGTCTGAACAATAGGAGGAGCATGAAGCGGTGTTGAAAAATATGAAGAGCCTGAAAAAGTGTGAAAAATATGAAGAGCTTCAAAAGGTGTCAAAAACATAAGGAGCATGAAACGGTCTGAAATACAGGAGGAGCATGAAAAGGTGTTAAAAAACATGAAGAGCCTGAAAAGGTGTGAAAAATATGAAGAGCTTCAAATGGTGTCAAAAATATGAGGAGCATGAAACGGTCTGATAATTAGGAGGAGCATGAAGTGGTGTTGAAAAACATGAAGAGCTTGAAAAAGGTGTGAAACATATGAGTAGAATAAAACGGTCCAAAAAATAGGAGGAGCATGAAGTGGTGTAGAAAAACATGAAGACCCTGAAAAGGTGTGAAAAATATGAAGAGCTACAAAAAGTGTCAAAAATATGAGGAGCTTGAAACGGTCTGAAATATAGGAGGAGCGTGAAAAGGTGTTAAAAAAAATATGAAGAGCTTCAAAAGGTGTGAAACATATTAGGAGCATGAAACGGGCTGAAAAATAGGAGAAGCATGAAGGGGTGTGGAAAAACATGAAGAGCCTGAAAAGGGTTGAAAAATATGAAGAGCTTCAAAAGGTGTGAAATACATGAGGAGCATGAAACTCTCTGAAAAATAGAAATAGCATGAAGCGTTGTTGAAAAACATGAAGAGCCTGAAAACGTGTGAAAATATGAAGAGCTTCAAAAATATGAAAAATATGAAGAGCTTCAAAAGGTGTGAAAAATTTGAAGAGCTTCAAAAGGTGTCAAAATGAGATGAGCATGAAACGGTCTGAAAAATAGGAGGAGCATGAAGCGGTGTTGAAAATCATAAAGAGCCTGAAAAGTTGTGAAAAATATGAAGAGCTTCAAAAGACGTGAAAAATTTGAAGAGCTTCAAAAGGTGTCAAAATGAGATGAGCATGAAACGGTCTGAAAAATAGGAGGAGCATGAAGTGGTGTTGAAAAAAATGAAGAGCCTGAAAAGGTGTGAAATATATAAAGAGCTTCAAAAGGTGTCAAAAATATGAGGTGAATGAAACGGTCTGCAAATTAGGAGAAGCCTGAAATGGTGTTCAAAAACATGAAGAGCCTGAAAAGGTGTGAAAAACATGAAGAGCCTGAAAAGGTGTGAAAAATATGAAGAGCTTCAAAAGGTGTGAAATACATGAGGAGCATGAAACGGGCTGAAAAATAGGAGAAGCATGAAGGGGTGTGGAAAAACATGAAGAGCCTGAAAAGGTTTGAAAAATATGAAGAGCTTCTAAAGGTGTGAAATACATGAGGAGCATGAAACTCTCTGAAAAATAGAAATAGCATGAAGCGGTGTTGAAAAACATGAAGAGCCTGAAAACGTGTGAAAAATATGAAGAGCATCAAAAGGTGTGAAAAATATGAAGAGCTTCAAAAGGTGTAAAAAATGAGATGAGCATGAAACCGTCTGAAAAATAGGAGGAGCATGAAGTGGTGTTGAAAAAAATGAAGAGCCTGAAAAGTTGTGAAACATATGAAGAGCTTCAAAAGGTGTCAAAATTATGAGGAGCATGAAAGGGTCTGAAAAATAGGAGGAGCATGAAGCGGTGTTCAAAAACATGAAGAGAGTGAAAAGGTGTGAAAAAAAGGAAGAGCTTCAAAAGGTGTGAAAAATATGAGGAGCATGAAACGGTCTGAAAAATAGGAGGAGCATGAAGCGGTGTTTAAAAACATGAGGAGGCTGAGAACTTGTGAAAAATATGAAGAGCTTCTAAAGGTGTCAAAAATGAGATGAGCATGAAACGGTTTGAAAAATAGGAGGAGCATGGAGTGGTGTGAAAAAAATGAAGAGCCTGAAAAGGTGTGAAAAATATGAAGAGCTTCAAAAGGTGTGAAATATATGAGGAGCATGAAACGGTCTGAAAAATAGGAGGAGTATGCAGCGGTTAAAAAACATGAAGAGGCTGATAAGGTGTGAAAAATATGAAGAGCCCCAAAAGTTGTCAAAAATATGTGGAGCGTGAAACGGTCTCAATAATAGGAGGAGCGTGAAGCGGTGATGAAAAACATGAAAAGCCTGAAAACGTGTGATAAAATATGAAGAGCTTCAAAGGTGTCAAATATATGAGGAGCATGAAACGGTCGCAAAAATAGGAGGAGCATGAAGCGGTGTTGAAAAACATGAAGAGCCTGAAAAGGTGTGAAAAGTATGAGAGCTTCAAAAGGTGTCAATAATGAGAGGTGCATGAAACAGTCTGAAAAATAGGAGGAGCATGAAACTGTCTGAAAAATAGGAGAAGCATGAAGCGGTGTTGAAAAACATGAAGAGCATGAAAAGGTGTGAAAAATATGAAGAGGTTGAAAATGTGTGAAATATATGAAGAGCTTCAAAAGGTGTCAAAAATGAGATGAGCATGAAACGGTCTGAAAAATAAGAGGAGCATGAAATGGTGATCAAAACGTGAAGAGCCTGAAAAGGTGTGAAAAATATGAAGAGCTTCAAAAGGTGTGAAATACATGAGGAGCATGAAACGGGCTGAAAAATAGGAGAAGCATGAAGTGGTGTGGAAAAACATGAAGAGCCTGAAAAGGTGTGAAAAATATGAAGAGCTTCAAAAGGTGTGAAATACATGAGGAGCATGAAACTCTCTGAAAAATAGAAGGAGCATGAAGCGGTGTTCAAACATGAAGAGCCTGAAAAGGTGTGAAAAATATGAAGAGCTTCAAAAGGTGTCAAAAATATTAGGAGCATGAAACGGTCTGAAAAATAGGAGGAGCACGAAGCGGTGTTCAAAAACATGAAGAGCGTGAAAAGGTGTGAAAAAAAGGAAGAGCTTCAAAAGGTGTCAAAAATATGAGAAGCATGAAACGGTCTGAAAAATATGAGGAGCATGAAGCGGTGTTGAAAAACATGCAGAGCCTGAGAACTTGTGAAAAATAAGAAGAGCTTCAAAAGGTGTCAAAAATATGAGAAGAATGAAACGGTCTGATAAATAGGAGGATCATGAAGCGGTGTTGAAAAACATGAAGAGTCTGAAAAGGTGTGAAAGATATGTAGAGTTTCTAAAGATGTCAAAAATATGAGGAGCATGAAACGGTCTGAAAAATAGGAGGAGCATGAAGTGGTGTTGAAAAACATGAAGAGCCTGAAAAGGTATGTAAAATTTGAAGAGCTTCAAAAGGTGAGAAATACATGAGGAGCATGAAACTCTCTGAAAAATAGGAGAAGCATGAACCGGTGTTGAAAAACATGAAGAGCCTGAAAAGGTGTGAAAAATATGAAGAGCTTCAAAAGGTGTGAAAAGTATGAGGAGCATGAAGTGGTGTTCAAAAACATGAAGAGCCTGAAAATGTGTGAAAAATATGAAGAGACTGAAAAAGTGTCAAAAATATGAGGAGCATGAAACGTTCTGAAAAATACGATGAGCCTGATAAGGTGTTGAAAAACATGAAGAGCCTGAAAAAGTGTGAAAATATGAAGAGCTTCAAAAGGTGTCAAAAAAGAGATGAGCATGAAATGGTCTGAAAAATAGGAGGAGCATGAAGCGGTGTTGAAAAACATGAAGAGCCTGAAAAGGTGTGAAATATATGAATAGCTTCAAATCGTATGAAATATATGAGGAGCATTATACGGTCTGAAAAGTAGGAGGAGCATGAAACGTTGTTCAAAAACATGAAGAGCCTGAAAATGTGTGAAAAATAGGAAGAGCTTCAAAAGGTGTCAAAAATATGAGGGACATTAAAGGTCTTAAAAACAGGAGGAGGATGAAGTGGTGTTGAAAAACATGAAGAGCTTCAAAAGGTGTGAAAAATAGGAAGAGCTTCAAAAGGTGTCACAAATATGAGGAGCATGAAACGGTCGGAAAAATAGGAGGAGCATGAAGCGCTGTTGAAAAACATGAAGAGCCTGAAAAGGTGTGAAAAATATGAAGAGGTTCAAAACGTGTCAAAAATATGAGGAGCATGAAACGGTCTGAAAATAGGACGAGCATGAAGCGGTGTTCAAAAAGATGAAGAGCCTGAAATGGTGTGAAAAATATGAAGAGCTTCAAAATGTGTCAAAAATATGACGAGCATGAAACCCTCTTAAAAAATAGGAGGAGGATGAAGCGGTGTTCAAAAACATGAAGAGCCTGAAAAGGTGTGAAAATTATGAAGAGCTTCAAAAGGTGTAAAAAATATGAAGAGCTTCAAAAGGTGTCAAAAATGAGATGAGCATGAAACGGTCTAAGAAATAGGAGGAGCATGAAGCGGTGTTCAAAAAAATGCAGAGACTGAAAAATTGTGAAAAATATGAAGAGCTTCAAAAGGTGTAAAAAATAGGAGGAGCATGAAACGGGTTGAAAAATAGGAGGAGCATGAACCGGTGTTCAAAAACATAAAGAGCATGAAAAGGTGTGAAAAACATGAAGAGCTTCATAAGGTGTCAAATTTAGTTTAGCATGAAAGGGTCTGAAAAGTAGGAGGAGCATGAAGTGGTGTTGAAAACATGAAGAGCCTGAAAAGGTGTGAAATATACAAAGAGCTTCAAAAGGTGTGAAAAATATGAAGTGCATCAAAAGGTGTCAAAAATGAGATGAGCATGAAACGGTCTGAAAAATAGGAGGAGCATGAAGTGGTATTGAAAAACATGAAGAGCCTAAAAACGTGTGAAAAATATGAAGAGCTTCAAAAATATGAAAAATATGAAGAGATTCAAAAGGTGTGAAAAATATGAAGAGCTTAAAAAGATGTCAAAAATGAGATGAGCATGAAACGGTCTGAAGAAAAGGAGGAGCATGAAGCGGAGTCCACAAAAATGAAGAGCCTGAAAAGGTGGAAAGTATATGAAGAGCTTCAAAAGCTGTCAAAAATTTGAGGAGCATGAAACGGTATGAAAAATAGGAGGAGTGTGAAGCGGTGTTCAAAAACATGAAGAGTTTAAAAGGTGTGAAAAATATGAAGAGCTTCAAAAGGTGTGAAATATATGAGGAGCATGAAACGGTCTGAAAAATAGGAGGAGTATGCAGCGGTTAAAAAACATGAAGAGGCTGATAAGGTGTGAAAAATATGAAGAGCCCCAAAAGTTGTCAAAAATATGTGGAGCGTGAAACGGTCTCAAAAATAGGAGGAGCGTGAAGCGGTGATGAAAAACATGAAAAGCCTGAAAACGTGTGATAAAATATGAAGAGCTTCAAAGGTGTCAAATATATGAGGAGCATGAAACGGTCGCAAAAATAGGAGGAGCATGAAGCGGTGTTGAAAAACATGAAGAGCCTGAAAAGGTGTGAAAAGTATGAGAGCTTCAAAAGGTGTCAATAATGAGAGGTGCATGAAACAGTCTGAAAAATAGGAGGAGCATGAAACTGTCTGAAAAATAGGAGAAGCATGAAGCGGTGTTGAAAAACATGAAGAGCATGAAAAGGTGTGAAAAATATGAAGAGGTTGAAAATGTGTGAAATATATGAAGAGCTTCAAAAGGTGTCAAAAATGAGATGAGCATGAAACGGTCTGAAAAATAAGAGGAGCATGAAATGGTGATCAAAACGTGAAGAGCCTGAAAAGGTGTGAAAAATATGAAGAGCTTCAAAAGGTGTGAAATACATGAGGAGCATGAAACGGGCTGAAAAATAGGAGAAGCATGAAGTGGTGTGGAAAAACATGAAGAGCCTGAAAAGGTGTGAAAAATATGAAGAGCTTCAAAAGGTGTGAAATACATGAGGAGCATGAAACTCTCTGAAAAATAGAAGGAGCATGAAGCGGTGTTCAAACATGAAGAGCCTGAAAAGGTGTGAAAAATATGAAGAGCTTCAAAAGGTGTCAAAAATATTAGGAGCATGAAACGGTCTGAAAAATAGGAGGAGCACGAAGCGGTGTTCAAAGACATGAAGAGCGTGAAAAGGTGTGAAAAAAAGGAAGAGCTTCAAAAGGGGTCAAAAATATGAGAAGCATGAAACGGTCTGAAAAATATGAGGAGCATGAAGCGGTGTTGAAAAACATGCAGAGCCTGAGAACTTGTGAAAAATAAGAAGAGCTTCAAAAGGTGTCAAAAATATGAGGAGAATGAAACGGTCTGAAAAATAGGAGGATCATGAAGTGGTGTTGAAAAACATGAAGAGTCTGAAAAGGTGTGAAAGATATGTAGAGTTTCTAAAGATGTCAAAAATATGAGGAGCATGAAACGGTCTGAAAAATAGGAGGAGCATGAAGTGGTGTTGAAAAACATGAAGAGCCTGAAAAGGTGTGTAAAATATGAAGAGCTTCAAAAGGTGTAAAAAATAGGAGGAGCATGAAACGGGTTGAAAAATAGGAGGAGCATGAACCGGTGTTCAAAAACATAAAGAGCATGAAAAGGTGTGAAAAACATGAAGAGCTTCATAAGGTGTCAAATTTAGTTTAGCATGAAAGGGTCTGAAAAGTAGGAGGAGCATGAAGTGGTGTTGAAAACATGAAGAGCCTGAAAGGGTGTGAAATATACGAAGAGCTTCAAAAGGTGTGAAAAATATGAAGTGCATCAAAAGGTGTCAAAAATGAGATGAGCATGAAACGGTCTGAAAAATAGGAGGAGCATGAAGTGGTATTGAAAAACATGAAGAGCCTAAAAACGTGTGAAAAATATGAAGAGCTTCAAAAATATGAAAAATATGAAGAGATTCAAAAGGTGTGAAAAATATGAAGAGCTTAAAAAGATGTCAAAAATGAGATGAGCATGAAACGGTCTGAAGAAAAGGAGGAGCATGAAGCGGAGTCCACAAAAATGAAGAGCCTGAAAAGGTGGAAAGTATATGAAGAGCTTCAAAAGCTGTCAAAAATTTGAGGAGCATGAAACGGTATGAAAAATAGGAGGAGTGTGAAGCGGTGTTCAAAAACATGAAGAGTTTAAAAGGTGTGAAAAATATGAAGAGCTTCAAAAGTTGTGAAAAATATGAAAAGCATAAAACGGTCTGAAAAATAGGAGGAGCATGAAACGGTCTGAAAAATAGGAGGAGCATGAAGCGGTGTTGAAAAACATGAAGAGTCTGAAAAGGTGTGAAAAATATGAAGAGCTTCAGAAGGTGTCAAAAATTTGAGGAGCATGAAAAGTTCTGAAGAATAGGAAGAGCATGATGCAGTGTTGAAAAACATGAAGAGCCTGAAAAGGTGTGAAAAATATGAAGCACTTCAAAAGATGTCAAAATTATGAGGAGCATGAAACAGTTGAAAAATAGGAGGAGCATGAAGCAGTGTTCAAAAACATGAAGAACCGGAAAAGGTGTGAAAATATGAAGAGCTTCAAAAGGTGTGAAAATTATGAGGAGCATGAAACGGTCTGAAAAATAGGAGGAGCATGAAGCGGTGTTCAAAAACATGAAGAGCCTGAAAAGGTGTGAAAAATATGAAGAGCTTCAAAAGGTTGGAAATACATGAGGAGCATGAAACGGTCTGAAAAATAGGAGGAGCATGAATCGGTCTGAAAAATGGGAGGAGCATGAAGCGGTGTTGAAAAACATGAAGTTCCTGAAAAGCTGTGAAAATAAGACAAGCTTCAAAAGGTGTCAAAAATATGAGGAGCATGAAACGGTCTGAAAAATAGGAGGAGCATGAAACGGTCTGAAAAATGGGAGGAGCATGAAGCAGTGTTGAAAAACATGAAGTTCCTGAAAAGCTGTGAAAATAAGACAAGCTTCAAAAGGTGTCAAAAATATGAGCAGCATGAAACGGTATGAAAAATACGAGGAGCATGAAGCGGTGTTGAAAGACATGAAGACCCTGAAAAGGTGTGAAAAATATGAAGAGCTTCTAAATGTGTCAAAATATGAGGAGCATGAAATTGTCTGAAATATATCAGGAGCATGAAAAGGTGTTGAAAAACATGAAGAGCATCAAAAGCTGTGAAGAATATGAAGAGCTTCAAAACGTGTCAAAAATATGAGGAGCATGAATCGGTCTGAAAAATAGAAGGAGCATGAAGTGGTGTTGAAAAACATGAAGATCTGAAAAGGAGTGAAAAATATGAAGAGCTTCATAAGGTGTCAAAAATATGAGGAGCATGAAACGGTCTGAAAAATAGGAGGAGCAAGAAACGGGTTTAACAAACATGAAGAGCGGGAAAAGGTGTGAAAAATATGAAGAGCTTCAAAAGGTTTCAAAAATATGAGGAGCATGAAACAGGCTGTAAAATAGGAGGAGCATGAAGCGGTGTCGAAAAACATGAAGAGCATGAAGAGTTGTGAAAAATAGGAAGAACTTCAAAAGGTGTCAAATATATGAGGAGCATGAACGGTATGAAAAATAGGAGGATCATGAAGCCGTGTTGAAAAACATGAAGAGCCTGAAAACGTGTGAAAATTATGAAGAGCTTCAAAAGGTGTGAAATATATGAAGAGCTTCAAAAGGTGTCAAAAATGAGATGAGCATGAAATGGTCTGAAAGATAGGAGGAGCATGAAGCGGTGTTGAAAAACATGAAGAGCCTGAAAAGGTGTGAAAAATATGAAGAGCTTCAAATGGTGTGAAATACATGAGGAGCTTGAAACGGTCTGAAAAACAGGAGGAGCATGAAATCTTGTTGAAAAACATGAAGAGCCTGAAAACGTGTGAAAATTATGAAGAGCTTCAAAAGGTGTGAAATATATGAAGAGCTTCAAAAGGTGTCAAAAATGAGATGAGCATGAAATGGTCTGAAAGATAGGAGGAGCATGAAGTGGTGTTGAAAAACATGAAGAGCCTGAAAAGGTGTGAAAAATATGAAGAGCTTTAAAAGGTGTGAAAAATATGACGAGCATGAAACGGTCTGAAAAATAGGAGGAGCATGAAGCGGTGTTCAAAAACATGAAGAGCCTGACAAGTTGTGAAAAGTATGAACAGCTTCAAAATGTGTCAAATATATGAGGGGAAAGAAATGGTCTGAAAAAAAGGAAGAGAATGAAGTGATGTTCAAAAACATGAAGAGCCTGAAAAGGTGTGAAAAATATGAAGAGCTTCAAAAGCTGTCAAATATATGAGGAGCACGAAACGGTCTGAAAAAAAGCAGGAGCATGAAGCGTTGTTGAAAATCTTGAAGAGCTTGAAAAGGTGTGAAAAATATGAAGAGCTTCAAAAGGTTTCAAATATATGAGGATCATGAAACGGTCTGAAAAATAGGAGGAGCATGAAACGGTCTGAAAAATAAGAGGAGCATGAAATGGTGTTGAAAAACAGGAAGAACCTGAAAATGTGAGAAAAATATGAAGAGCTTCAAAAGGTTTCAAAAATATGAGGAGCAAGAAACTTTCTGAAAAATAGAAGGAGCATGAACCGGTGTTGAAAAACATGAAGAGCCTGAAAAGGTGTGAAAAATATGAAGAGCTTCAAAACGTGTCAAAAATATGAGGAGCATGAAACGGTCGGAAAAATAGGAGGAGCAAGAAGCGGTGTTGAAAAACATGAAGAGCCTGAAAATGTGTGAAAAATATGAAGAGCTTCAAAAGGTGTGAAAAATATGAAGAGCTTCAAAAGGTGTCAAATTGAGATGAGCATGAAATGGTCTGAAAAATAGGAGGAGCATTAAGCTGTGTTGAAAATCATAACGAGCCTGAAAAGGTGTGAAAAATATGAAGAGCTTCAAAAATGTGAAAAATATGAAGAGCTTCAAAAGGTGTCAAAAATGAGATGAGCATGAAACGGTCTGAAAAATAGGAGGAGCATTAAGCTGTGTTGAAAATCATAACGAGCCTGAAAAGGTGTGAAAAATATGAAGAGCTTCAAAAGGTGTGCAAAATATGAAGAGATTCAAAAGCTGTCAAAAATATGAGGAGCCTGAAACAGTCTCAAAAATAGGAAGAGTATGAAACGGTCTGAAAAATAGGAGGATCATGAAGCGATGTTGAAAATCGTGAAGAGCCTGAAAAGGTGTGAAAAATGTGAAGAGCTTCAACAGGTGTCAAAAACATGAGGAGAATGAAACGGTCTGAAAAATAGGAGGAGCATGAAGCTGTGTTCAAAAACATGAAGAGCCAGAAAAGGTGTGAAAAATAAGAAGAGCTTCAAAAAGTGTCAAAAATATGAGGAGCAAGAAACGGTCTGAAAAATAGGAGGAACATGAAGTGGAGATGAAAAACATGAAGAGCCTGAAAAGGTGTGCAAAATATGAAGAGCTTCAAAAGGTGTAAAAAATGAGATGAGCATGAAACGGTCTGAAAAATAGGAGGAGCATGAACTGGTGCTGAAAAACATGAAGAGCCTGAAAAGGTGTGAAATATATGAAGAGCTTCAAAAGGTGTCAAAAATATGAGGAGCATGAAACGGTCTGAAAAATAGGAGGAGCATGAAGCGGTGTTGAAAACCATGAAGAGCATGAAAAGCTGTGAAGAATATGAAGAGCTTCAAAACCTGTCAAAAATATGAGGAGCATGAATCGGTCTGAAAAATAGGAGGAGCAAGAAACGGTTTTAACAAACATGAAGAGCGGGAAAAGGTGTGAAAAATATGAAGAGCTTCAAAAGGTTTGAAAAATATGAAGAACATGGAACGGTCTGAAAAATAGGAGGAGGATAAAGCGGTGTTCAAAAACATGAAGAGCCTGAAAAGGTGTGACAAATATGAAGAGCTTCAAAAGGTGTCAAAAATATGAGGAGCATGAAACAGTCTCAAAAATAGGAGGAGCATGAAGCGGTGTTCAAAAACATGAAGAGCCTGAAAAGGTGTGACAAATATGAAGAGCTTCAAAAGGTGTCAAAAATATGAGGAGCATGAAACGGTCTCAAAAATAGGAGGAGCATGAAGCGGTGTTCAAAAATATGGAGAGCCTGAAAAGGTATGAAAAATATGAAGAGCTTCAAAAGGTGTGAAATATATGAAGAGCTTCAAAAGGTGTCAAAAATATGAGGAGCCTGAAACAGGCTGTAAAATAGGAGGAGCATGAAGCGGTGTCGAAAAACATGAAGAGCATGAAGAGTTGTGAAAAATAGGAAGAACTTCAAAAGGTGTCAAAAATATGAGGAGCATGAACGGTATTAAAAATAGGAGGATCATGAAGCCGTGTTGAAAAACATGAAGAGCCTGAAAACGTGTGAAAATTATGAAGAGCTTCAAAAGCTGTGAAATATATGAAGAGCTTCAAAAGGTGTCAAAAATGAGATGAGCATGAAATGGTCTGAAAGATAGGAGGGGCATGAAGTGGTGTTGAAAAACATGAAGAGTCTGAAAAGGTGTGAAAAATATGAAGAGCTTCAAATGGTGTGAAATAAATGAGGACCTTGAAATGGTCTGAGAAACCGGAGGAGCATGAAATCTTGTTGAAAAACATGAAGAGCCTGAAAACGTGTGAAAATTATGAAGAGCTTCAAAAGGTGTGAAATATATGAAGAGCTTCAAAAGGTGTCAAAAATGAGATGAGCATGAAATGGTCTGAAAGATAGGAGGGGCATGAAGCGGTGTTCAAAAATATGAAGAGCCTGGAATGGTGTGAAAAATATGAGAGCCCCAAAACGTGTCAAAAGTATGAGGAGCATGAAACGGTGTGAAAAACATGAAGAGCCTGAAAAGGTGTGAGAAATAGAACGGCTTCAAAAGGTGTGAAAAATATGAGGAGCCTGAAACGGTCTGAAAAATAGGAGGAGCATGAAGTGGTGTTGAAAAACATGAAGAGCCTGAAAAGGTGTAAGAAATTGAACGGCTTCAAAAGGTGTGAAAAATATGAGGAGCATGAAACGGTCTGAAAAATAGGAAGAGCATGAAGCGGTGTTTAAAAACATGAAGAGCCTGAAAAGGTGTGAAAAATATGAAGAGCTTCAAAAGGTTTGAAAAATATGAAGAGCATGGAACGGTCTGAAAAATAGGAGGAGGATAAAGAGGTGTTCAAAAAAATGAAGAGCCTGAAAAGGGGTGACAAATATGAAGAGCTTCAAAAGGTGTCAAAAATATGAGGAGCATGAAACGGTATGAAAAATAGGAGGATCATGAAACGGTGTGAAAAACATGAAGAGCCTGAAAAGGTGTGAGAAATAGAACGGCTTCAAAAGGTGTGAAAAATATGAGGAGCCTGAAACGGTCTGAAAAATAGGAGGAGAATGAAGTGGTGTTGAAAAACATGAAGAGCCTGAAAAGGTGTGAGAAATAGAACGGCATCAAAAGGTGGGAAAAATATGAGGAGCATGAAACGGTCTGAAAAATAGGAAGAGCATGAAGCGGTGTTCAAAAACATGAAGAGCCTGAAAAGGTGTGAAAAATATGAAGAGCTTCAAAAGGTGTCAATAATAAGACGTGCATGACACAGTCTGAAAAATAGGAGGAGCATGAAACGGTCTGAAATATAGGAGGAGCATGAAGCGGTGTTCAAAAACATGAAGAGCCTGAAAAGGTGTGCAAAATATGAAGAGCTTCAAAAGGTGTCAAGAATATGTGGAGCATGAAACGGTCTGAAAAATAGGAGGAGCATGAACTGGTGCTGAAAAACATGAAAGCCTGAAAAGGTTTGAAAAATATGAAGAGCTTCAAAAGGTGTGAAAAATATGAGGAGCATGAAACGGGCTGAAAAATAAGAGGAGCATGAAGCGGTGTAGAAAACCATGAAGAGCCTGAAAAAGTGTGAAAAATATGAAGAGCTTCAAAAGTAGGCAAAATTATGAAGAGTAAGAAACGGTCAAAAAAATAGGAGGAGCATGAAACTGTGTTCAAAAACATGAAGAGTCTGAAAAGGTGTGAAATATATGAAGAGTTTCAAAAGGTGTCAAAAATATGAAGAGCATGAAACGGTCTGAAAAATAGGAGGAGCATGAAGCGGCGTTGAAAAACATGAAGAGCCTGAAAAGGTGTGAAAAATATGAAGAGCTTCAAAAGGTGTCAAAAATATGAAGAGCATGATATGGTCTGAAAAATATGAGGAGCATGAAACGGTGTTCAAAAACATGAACAGCCTGAAAAGGTGTGAAATATATGAAGAGCTTCAAAAGGTGTCAAAAATATGAAGAGCATGAAACTGTCTGAAAAATAGGAGGAGCATGAAATGGTCTGATAAATAGGAGGAGCATGAAACGGTGTTGAAAAACATGAGGAGCCTGAAAATGTGTGAAATATATGAAGAACTTAAAAGGAGTCAAAAATATGAGATGCATGAAACGGTCTGAAAAAAAGAAGGAACATGAAGCGGTGTTGAAAAACGTGAAGAGCCTGAAAAGGTGTGAAATATATGAAGAGCTTTAAAAGGTGTGAAAAATATGAGGAGCATGAAACGGTCTGAAAAATAGGAGGAGCATGAAGCGGTGTTGAAAAACATGAAGAGCCTGAAAAGGTGTGGAAAATATGAAGAGCTTTAAAAGGTGCCAAAATTATGAAGAGCATGAAACAGTCTTAAAATTAGGAGGAGAATGAAGCGGTATAGAAAAACATGAAGAGCCAGAAACGGTGTGAAATATATGAAGCTTCAAAAGGTGTCAAATATGAAGTGCATGAAACGGTCTTAAAAATACGAGGAGCAAGAAGCGGCGTTGAAAAACATGAAGAGCCTGAAAACGTGTGAAAAATATGAAGAGCTTCAAAAGGTGTCAAAATATGAGGAGCAGTAAACGGTTTGAAAAATAGGAGGAGCATGAAACAGTGTTGAAAAACATGAAGATCATGGAAAGGTGTGTATAATATAAAGAGCGTCAAAAGGTGTAAAAATTATGAGGAGCACGAAACGGTCTGAAAAATAGGAGGAGCCTGCAAAGGTGTTGAAAATCATGAAGAGCCTGAAAAGGTGTGAAGAATAAGAAGAGCTGCAAAAGGCGTCAAAATTATGAGGAGCATGAAACGGTCTGAAAATTAGAAGAAGCATGAAACGGTGTTGAAAAATATGAAGACCATGAAAGGGTGTGAAAAACATGAAGAGCTTAAAAAGGTGTCAAAAATATGAGGAGCATGAAACGGTCAAAAAATAGGAGGAGCACGAGACGTTGATGATAAACCTGAAGAGCATGAAAAGGTGTTAAAAATATGAAGAGCTTAAAAAGGTGTCAAAAATATGAGGAGCAAGAAACGGTGTTGAAACACATGAAGAGCCTGAAAAATTGTGAAAAATATGCAAAGCTTCAAAAGGTGTCAAACATTAGATGAGCATGAAACGGTCTGAAAAATTGGAGGATCAAGAAGTAGCGTTGAAAAAAATGAAGAGCCTGAAAAGGTGTGAAAAATATGAAGAGCTTCAAAAGGTGTCAAAAATATGAGGACCATAAAACGATCTGAAAAATAGGAGGAGTATGAAGCGGTGATGAAAAACATGAAGGGCATGAAAACGTGTGAAAAATATGAAGAGCTTCAAAAGGTGTCAAAAATATGAGGACAATAAAACGATCTGAAAATTATGAGGAGCCTGAAACGGTCTGAAAAATAGGAGGAGCATGAAACGGTGTTCAAAAACATGAAGAGCCTGAAAAGTTTTGAAAAATATGCAAAGCTTCAAAAGGTGTCAAAAATAGGATGAGCATGAAACGGTCTAAAAAATTGGAGGATCAAGAAGTAGCGTTGAAAAAAATGAAGAGCCTGAAAAGGTGTGAAAAATATGAAGAGCTTCAAAAGGTGTCAAAAATATGAGGAGCATGAAACGGTCTGAAAAATAGGAGGAGTATGAAGCGGTGATTAAAAACATGAAGGGCATGAAAACGTGTGAAAAATATGAAGAGCTTCAAAAGGTGTGAAAAATATGAAGAGCTTCAAAAGGTGTCAAAAATATGAGGAGCATGAAACGGTCTGAAAAATAGGAGGAGCATGAAGCGGTGATGAAAAACATGAAGGGCATGAAAACGTGTGAAAAATATTAAGAGCCTGAAAAGGTGTGAAAAATATGAAGAGCTTCAAAAGGTGTCAAAAATATGTTGAGCATGAAACGGTCTGAAAAATAGGAGGAGCATGAAGCGGTGTTCAAAAACATGAAGAGCCTTAAAAGGTGTGAAAAATATGAAGAACTTCAAAAGATGTCAAAAATATGAGGAGCATGAAACGGTCTGAAAAATAGGAGGAGCATCAAGCGGTGTTGAAAAACATGAAGAGCCTGAGAAAGTGTGAGAAATAGGAAGAGCTTCAAAAGGTGTGAAAAATATGAAGAGCTTCAAAAGGTGTCAAATGAGATGAGCATGAAACTGTCTGAAAAATAGGAGGAGCATGAAGTGGTGTTGAAAAAAAAGAAGAGCCTGAAAAGGTGTGAAATATATGAAGAGCTTCAAACGTTGTCAAGAATATGAGGAGAATGAAACGGTCTGAAAAATTGGAGGAGCATGAAGCGGTGTTGAAAAACATGAAGCGCCTGAAAAGGTGTGAAAGATATGAAGAGTTTCTAAAGGTGTCAAAAATATGAGGAGTAAGAAAGGGTCTGAAAAATAGGAGGAGCATGAAGCGGTGTTCAAAAACATGAAGAGCCTGAAAAGGTGTGAAAAATATGAAGAGCCGCAAAAGGTGTCAAAATGAGATGAGCATGAACCGCTCTGAAATATAGGAGGAGCATGAAGTGATGTTGAAAAAAATGAAAAGCCTGAAATGGTGTGAAATATATGAAGAGCTTCAAAAGGTGTAAAAATATGAGGAGAATGAAACGGTCTGCATAATAGGAAGAGCATGAAATGGTGTTCAAAAACATAAAGAGCATGAAAAGGTGTGAAATATATGAAGAGTTTCAAAAGGTGTGAAATACATGAGGAGAATTAAACGGTCTGAAAAATAGGAGGAGCATGAAGCGGTGTTCAAAAACATGAAGAGCCTGAAAAGGTGTGAAAAATATGAAGAGTTTCTAAAGGTGTCAAAAATATGAGGAGCATGAAACGGTCTGAGAAATAGGAGGAGCATGAAGTGGTGTTCAAAAACATGAAGAGCCTGAAAAGGTGTGAAATAAATGAAGAGCTTCAAAACGTGTCAAAAATATGAGGAGCATTAAACGGTCTGAAAAATAGGAGGAGCATGAAACTGTTTTCAAAAACATGAAGAGCCTGAAAAGGTGTGAAATAAATGAAGAGCTTCAAAACGTGTCAAAAATATGAGGAGCATGAAACGGTCAGAAAAATAGGAGGAGCATGAAACTGTTTTCAAAAACATGAAGAGTCTGAAAAGGTGTCAAATATATGAAGAGTTTCAAAAGGTGTCAAAAATATGAAGAGCATGAAACGGTCTGAAAAATAGGAGGAGCATGAAGCGGCGTTGAAAAACATGAAGAGCCTGAAAAGGTGTGAAAAATATGAAGAGCTTCAAAAGGTGTCAAAAATATGAAGAGCATGATATGGTCTGAAAAATATGAGGAGCATGAAACGGTGTTCAAAAACATGAAGAGCCTGAAAAGGTGTGAAATATATGAAGAGCTTCAAAAGGTGTCAAAAATATGAAGAGCATGAAACTGAAAAATAGGAGGAGCATGAAATGGTCTGATAAATAGGAGGAGCATGAGCGGTGTTGAAAAACATGAAGAGCCTGAAAAGGTGTGAAATATATGAAGAACTTAAAAGGAGTCAAAAATATGAGATGCATGAAATGGTCTGAAAAATAGAAGGAACATGAAGTGGTGTTGAAAAATGTGAAGTGCCTGAAAAGTTGTGAAAAATATGAAGAGGTTTAAAAGGTGTCAAAAATATGAGGAGCATGAAACGGTCTGAAAAATAGGAGGAGCATGAAGCGGTGTTGAAAAACATGAAGAGCCTGAAAAGGTGTGAAAAATATGAAGAGCTTCAAAAGGTGCCAAAATTATGAAGAGCATGAAACAGTCTTAAAATTAGGAGGAGAATGAAGCGTTGTAGAAAAACATGAAGAGCCAGAAAAGGTGTGAAATATATGAAGCTTCAAAAGGTGTCAAAAATATGAAGTGCATGAAACGGTCTGAAAAATAGGAGGAGCATGAAATGGTGTTGAAAAACATACAGTCCTGGAAAGGTGTGAAAATTATGAAGAGCTTCAAAAGGTTTCAAAAATATGAGGAGCATGAAAAGGTCTGAAAATTAGGAGGAGCATGAAACGGTGTTCAAAAACATGAAGAGCCTGAAAACGTGTGAAAAAATATGAAGAGCTTCAAAAGGTGTCAAAATATGAGGAGCAGTAAACGGTTTGAAAAATAGGAGGAGCATGAAGCAGTGTTGAAAAACATGAAGATCATGGAAAGGTGTGAATAATATAAAGAGCGTCAAAAGGTGTAAAAAATATGAGGAGCACGAAACGGTCTGAAAAATAGGAGGAGCCTGCAAAGGTGTTGAAAATCATGAAGAGCCTGAAAAGGTGTGAAGAATAAGAAGAGCTGCAAAAGGCGTCAAAATTATGAGGAGCATGAAACTGTCTGAAAATTAGAAGAAGCATGAAACGGTGTTGAAAAATATGAAGACCATGAAAGGGTGTGAAAAACATGAAGAGCTTAAAAAGTTGTCAAAAATATGAGGAGCATGAAAGGGTCAAAAAATAGGAGGAGCATGAGACGTTGATGATAAACCTGAAGAGCATGAAAAGGTGTTAAAAATATGAAGAGCTTAAAAAGGTGTCAAAAATATGAGGAGCAAGAAACGGTGTTGAAACACATGAAGAGCCTGAAAAAGAGTGAAAAATATGAAGAGTTTCAAAAGGTGTAAAAAATATGAGGACCATAAAACGATCTGAAAAATATGAGGAGCCTGAAACGGTCTGAAACATAGGAGGAGCATGAAACGGTTTTGAAAAATATGAAGAGCATGGAAAGGTGTGAAAAATATGAAGAGCTTCAAAAGGTGTCAAAATATGAGGAGCCAGAAACGGTCTGAAAAATAGGAGGAGCATGAAACGGTGTTGAAAAACATGAAGAGCTTGAAAAGGTGTGAAACATATGAGGAGCATGAAAAGGTCTGAAAAATAGGAGGAGCATGAAGTGGTGTTGAAAGACATGAAGACCCTGAAAAGGTGTGAAAAATATGAAGAGCTTCTAAATGTGTCAAAATATGAGGAGCATGAAACTGTCTGAAATATATCAGGAGCATGAAAAGGTGTTGAAAAACATGAAGAGCATCAAAAGCTGTGAAGAATATGAAGAGCTTCAAAACGTGTCAAAAATATGAGGAGCATGAATCGGTCTGAAAAATAGAAGGAGCATGAAGTGGTGTTGAAAAACATGAAGATCTGAAAAGGAGTGAAAAATATGAAGAGCTTCATAAGGTGTCAAAAATATGAGGAGCATGAAACGGTCTGAAAAATAGGAGGGGCAAGAAACGGGTTTAACAAACATGAAGAGCGGGAAAAGGTGTGAAAAATATGAAGAGCTTCAAAAGGTTTCAAAAATATGAGGAGCATGAAACAGGCTGTAAAATAGGAGGAGCATGAAGCGGTGTTGAAAAACATGAAGAGCCTGAAAACGTGTGAAAATTATGAAGAGCTTCAAAAGGTGTGAAGTATATGAAGAGCTTCAAAAGGTGTCAAAAATGAGATGAGCATGAAATGGTCTGAAAGATAGGAGGAGCATGAAGCGGTGTTGAAAAACATGAAGAGCCTGAAAAGGTGTGAAAAATATGAAGAGCTTCAAATGGTGTGAAATACATGAGGAGCTTGAAACGGTCTGAAAAACAGGAGGAGCATGAAATCTTGTTGAAAAACATGAAGAGCCTGAAAACGTGTGAAAATTATGAAGAGCTTCAAAAGGTGTGAAATATATGAAGAGCTTCAAAACGTGTCAAA
This sequence comes from Dama dama, assembly GCF_033118175.1. Taxonomy (NCBI): domain Eukaryota; kingdom Metazoa; phylum Chordata; class Mammalia; order Artiodactyla; family Cervidae; genus Dama; species Dama dama. The sequence continues at coordinate 4,639,865 of NW_026870905.1, read as the reverse complement.
AATGAGATGAGCATGAAATGGTCTGAAAGATAGGAGGAGCATGAAGTGGTGTTGAAAAACATGAAGAGCCTGAAAAGGTGTGAAAAATATGAAGAGCATTAAAAGGTGCGAAAAATATGACGAGCATGAAACGGTCTGAAAAATAGGAGGAGCATGAAGCGGTGTTCAAAAACATGAAGAGCCTGACAAGTTGTGAAAAGTATGAACAGCTTCAAAATGTGTCAAATATATGAGGAGAAAGAAATGGTCTGAAAAAAAGGAAGAGCATGAAGTGATGTTCAAAAACATGAAGAGCCTGAAAAGGTGTGAAAAATATGAAGAGCTTCAAAAGCTGTCAAATATATGAGGAGCACGAAACGGTCTGAAAAAAAGCAGGAGCATGAAGCGTTGTTGAAAATCTTGAAGAGCTTGAAAAGGTGTGAAAAATATGAAGAGCTTCAAAAGGTTTCAAATATATGAGGATCATGAAACGGTCTGAAAAATAGGAGGAGCATGAAACGGTCTGAAAAATAAGAGGAGCATGAAATGGTGTTGAAAAACAGGAAGAACCTGAAAATGTGAGAAAAATATGAAGAGCTTCAAAAGGTTTCAAAAATATGAGGAGCAAGAAACTTTCTGAAAAATAGAAGGAGCATGAACCGGTGTTGAAAAACATGAAGAGCCTGAAAAGGTGTGAAAAATATGAAGAGCTTCAAAACGTGTCAAAAATATGAGGAGCATGAAACGGTCGGAAAAATAGGAGGAGCAAGAAGCGGTGTTGAAAAACATGAAGAGCCTGAAAATGTGTGAAAAATATGAAGAGCTTCAAAAGGTGTGAAAAATATGAAGAGCTTCAAAAGGTGTCAAATTGAGATGAGCATGAAACGGTCTGAAAAATAGGAGGAGCATTAAGCTGTGTTGAAAATCATAACGAGCCTGAAAAGGTGTGAAAAATATGAAGAGCTTCAAAAATGTGAAAAATATGAAGAGCTTCAAAAGGTGTCAAAAATGAGATGAGCATGAAACGGTCTGAAAAATAGGAGGAGCATTAAGCTGTGTTGAAAATCATAACGAGCCTGAAAAGGTGTGAAAAATATGAAGAGCTTCAAAAGGTGTGCAAAATATGAAGAGATTCAAAACCTGTCAAAAATATGAGGAGCCTGAAACAGTCTCAAAAATAGGAAGAGTATGAAACGGTCTGAAAAATAGGAGGATCATGAAGCGATGTTGAAAATCGTGAAGAGCCTGAAAAGGTGTGAAAAATGTGAAGAGCTTCAAAAGGTGTAAAAAATGAGATGAGCATGAAACGGTCTGAAAAATAGGAGGAGCATGAACTGGTGCTGAAAAACATGAAGAGCCTGAAAAGGTGTGAAATATATGAAGAGCTTCAAAAGGTGTCAAAAATATGAGGAGCATGAAACGGTCTGAAAAATAGGAGGAGCATGAAGCGGTGTTGAAAAACATGAAGAGCATGAAAAGCTGTGAAGAATATGAAGAGCTTCAAAACCTGTCAAAAATATGAGGAGCATGAATCGGTCTGAAAAATAGGAGGAGCAAGAAACGGTTTTAACAAACATGAAGAGCGGGAAAAGGTGTGAAAAATATGAAGAGCTTCAAAAGGTTTGAAAAATATGAAGAACATGGAACGGTCTGAAAAATAGGAGGAGGATAAAGCGGTGTTCAAAAACATGAAGAGCCTGAAAAGGTGTGACAAATATGAAGAGCTTCAAAAGGTGTCAAAAATATGAGGAGCATGAAACAGTCTCAAAAATAGGAGGAGCATGAAGCGGTGTTCAAAAACATGAAGAGCCTGAAAAGGTGTGACAAATATGAAGAGCTTCAAAAGGTGTCAAAAATATGAGGAGCATGAAACGGTCTCAAAAATAGGAGGAGCATGAAGCGGTGTTCAAAAATATGGAGAGCCTGAAAAGGTATGAAAAATATGAAGAGCTTCAAAAGGTGTGAAATATATGAAGAGCTTCAAAAGGTGTCAAAAATATGAGGAGCCTGAAACAGGCTGTAAAATAGGAGGAGCATGAAGCGGTGTCGAAAAACATGAAGAGTATGAAGAGTTGTGAAAAATAGGAAGAACTTCAAAAGGTGTCAAAAATATGAGGAGCATGAACGGTATGAAAAATAGGAGGATCATGAAGCCGTGTTGAAAAACATGAAGAGCCTGAAAACGTGTGAAAATTATGAAGAGCTTCAAAAGCTGTGAAATATATGAAGAGCTTCAAAAGGTGTCAAAAATGAGATGAGCATGAAATGGTCTGAAAGATAGGAGGGGCATGAAGCGGTGTTGAAAAACATGAAGAGTCTGAAAAGGTGTGAAAAATATGAAGAGCTTCAAATGGTGTGAAATACATGAGGACCTTGAAATGGTCTGAGAAACCGGAGGAGCATGAAATCTTGTTGAAAAACATGAAGAGCCTGAAAACGTGTGAAAATTATGAAGAGCATCAAAAGGTGTGAAATATATGAAGAGCTTCAAAAGGTGTCAAAAATGAGATGAGCATGAAATGGTCTGAAAGATAGGAGGGGCATGAAGCGGTGTTCAAAAATATGAAGAGCCTGGAATGGTGTGAAAAATATGAGAGCCCCAAAACGTGTCAAAAGTATGAGGAGCATGAAAGGGTGTAAAAAACATGAAGAGCCTGAAAAGGTGTGAGAAATAGAACGGCTTCAAAAGGTGTGAAAAATATGAGGAGCCTGAAACGGTCTGAAAAATAGGAGGAGCATGAAGTGGTGTTGAAAAACATGAAGAGCCAGAAAAGGTGTAAGAAATAGAACGGCTTCAAAAGGTGTGAAAAATATGAGGAGCATGAAACGGTCTGAAAAATAGGAAGAGCATGAAGCGGTGTTTAAAAACATGAAGAGCCTGAAAAGGTGTGAAAAATATGAAGAGCTTCAAAAGGTTTGAAAAATATGAAGAGCATGGAACGGTCTGAAAAATAGGAGGAGGATAAAGAGGTGTTCAAAAAAATGAAGAGCCTGAAAAGGGGTGACAAATATGAAGAGCTTTAAAAGGTGTCAAAAATATGAGGAGCATGAAACGGTATGAAAAATAGGAGGATCATGAAACGGTGTGAAAAACATGAAGAGCCTGAAAAGGTGTGAGAAATAGAACGGCTTCAAAAGGTGTGAAAAATATGAGGAGCCTGAAACGGTCTGAAAAATAGGAGGAGCATGAAGTGGTGTTGAAAAACATGAAGAGCCTGAAAAGGTGTGAGAAATAGAACGGCATCAAAAGGTGGGAAAAATATGAGGAGCATGAAACGGTCTGAAAAATAGGAAGAGCATGAAGCGGTGTTCAAAAACATGAAGAGCCTGAAAAGGTGTGAAAAATATGAAGAGCTTCAAAAGGTGTCAATAATAAGACGTGCATGACACAGTCTGAAAAATAGGAGGAGCATGAAACGGTCTGAAATATAGGAGGAGCATGAAGCGGTGTTCAAAAACATGAAGAGCCTGAAAAGGTGTGCAAAATATGAAGAGCTTCAAAAGGTGTCAAGAATATGTGGAGCATGAAACGGTCTGAAAAATAGGAGGAGCATGAACTGGTGCTGAAAAACATGAAAGCCTGAAAAGGTTTGAAAAATATGAAGAGCTTCAAAAGGTGTGAAAAATATGAGGAGCATGAAACGGGCTGAAAAATAAGAGGAGCATGAAGCGGTGTAGAAAACCATGAAGAGCCTGAAAAAGTGTGAAAAATATGAAGAGCTTCAAAAGTAGGCAAAATTATGAAGAGTAAGAAACGGTCAAAAAAATAGGAGGAGCATGAAACTGTGTTCAAAAACATGAAGAGTCTGAAAAGGTGTGAAATATATGAAGAGTTTCAAAAGGTGTGAAAAATATGAAGAGCTTCAAAAGGTGTCAAAAATATGAGGAGCATGAAACGGTCTGAAAAATAGGAGGAGCATGAAGCGGTGATGAAAAACATGAAGGGCATGAAAACGAGTGAAAAATATTAAGAGCCTGAAAAGGTGTGAAAAATATGAAGAGCTTCAAAAGGTGTCAAAAATATGTTGAGCATGAAACGGTCTGAAAAATAGGAGGAGCATCAAGCGGTGTTGAAAAACATGAAGAGCCTGAGAAAGTGTGAGAAATAGGAAGAGCTTCAAAAGGTGTGAAAAATATGAAGAGCTTCAAAAGGTGTCAAATGAGATGAGCATGAAACTGTCTGAAAAATAGGAGGAGCATGAAGTGGTGTTGAAAAAAAAGAAGAGCCTGAAAAGGTGTGAAATATATGAAGAGCTTCAAACGTTGTCAAGAATATGAGGAGAATGAAACGGTCTGAAAAATTGGAGGAGCATGAAGCGGTGTTGAAAAAAATGAAGCGCCTGAAAAGGTGTGAAAGATATGAAGAGTTTCTAAAGGTGTCAAAAATATGAGGAGTAAGAAAGGGTCTGAAAAATAGGAGGAGCATGAAGCGGTGTTCAAAAACATGAAGAGCCTGAAAAGGTGTGAAAAATATGAAGAGCCGCAAAAGGTGTCAAAATGAGATGAGCATGAACCGCTCTGAAATATAGGAGGAGCATGAAGTGATGTTGAAAAAAATGAAAAGCCTGAAATGGTGTGAAATATATGAAGAGCTTCAAAAGGTGTAAAAATATGAGGAGAATGAAACGGTCTGCATAATAGGAAGAGCATGAAATGGTGTTCAAAAACATAAAGAGCATGAAAAGGTGTGAAAAATATGAAGAGTTTCAAAAGGTGTGAAATACATGAGGAGGATTAAACGGTCTGAAAAATAGGAGGAGCATGAAGCGGTGTTCAAAAACATGAAGAGCCTGAAAAGGTGTGAAAAATATGAAGAGTTTCTAAAGGTGTCAAAAATATGAGGAGCATGAAACGGTCTGAGAAATAGGAGGAGCATGAAGTGGTGTTCAAAAACATGAAGAGCCTGAAAAGGTGTGAAATAAATGAAGAGCTTCAAAACGTGTCAAAAATATGAGGAGCATTAAACGGTCTGAAAAATAGGAGGAGCATGAAACTGTTTTCAAAAACATGAAGAGCCTGAAAAGGTGTGAAATAAATGAAGAGCTTCAAAACGTGTCAAAAATATGAGGAGCATGAAACGGTCAGAAAAATAGGAGGAGCATGAAACTGTTTTCAAAAACATGAAGAGTCTGAAAAGGTGTCAAATATATGAAGAGTTTCAAAAGGTGTCAAAAATATGAAGAGCATGAAACGGTCTGAAAAATAGGAGGAGCATGAAGCGGCGTTGAAAAACATGAAGAGCCTGAAAAGGTGTGAAAAATATGAAGAGCTTCAAAAGGTGTCAAAAATATGAAGAGCATGATATGGTCTGAAAAATATGAGGAGCATGAAACGGTGTTCAAAAACATGAAGAGCCTGAAAAGGTGTGAAATATATGAAGAGCTTCAAAAGGTGTCAAAAATATGAAGAGCATGAAACTGAAAAATTGGAGGAGCATGAAATGGTCTGATAAATAGGAGGAGCATGAGCGGTGTTGAAAAACATGAAGAGCCTGAAAAGGTGTGAAATATATGAAGAACTTAAAAGGAGTCAAAAATATGAGATGCATGAAATGGTCTGAAAAATAGAAGGAACATGAAGCGGTGTTGAAAAATGTGAAGTGCCTGAAAAGTTGTGAAAAATATGAAGAGGTTTAAAAGGTGTCAAAAATATGAGGAGCATGAAACGGTCTGAAAAATAGGAGGAGCATGAAGCGGTGTTGAAAAACATGAAGAGCCTGAAAAGGTGTGAAAAATATGAAGAGCTTCAAAAGGTGCCAAAATTATGAAGAGCATGAAACAGTCTTAAAATTAGGAGGAGAATGAAGCGTTGTAGAAAAACATGAAGAGCCAGAAAAGGTGTGAAATATATGAAGCTTCAAAAGGTGTCAAAAATATGAAGTGCATGAAACGGTCTGAAAAATAGGAGGAGCATGAAATGGTGTTGAAAAACATACAGTCCTGGAAAGGTGTGAAAATTATGAAGAGCTTCAAAAGGTTTCAAAAATATGAGGAGCATGAAAAGGTCTGAAAATTAGGAGGAGCATGAAACGGTGTTCAAAAACATGAAGAGCCTGAAAACGTGTGAAAAATATGAAGAGCTTCAAAAGGTGTCAAAATATGAGGAGCAGTAAACGGTTTGAAAAATAGGAGGAGCATGAAGCAGTGTTGAAAAACATGAAGATCATGGAAAGGTGTGAATAATATAAAGAGCGTCAAAAGGTGTAAAAAATATGAGGAGCACGAAACGGTCTGAAAAATAGGAGGAGCCTGCAAAGGTGTTGAAAATCATGAAGAGCCTGAAAAGGTGTGAAGAATAAGAAGAGCTGCAAAAGGCGTCAAAATTATGAGGAGCATGAAACTGTCTGAAAATTAGAAGAAGCATGAAACGGTGTTGAAAAATATGAAGACCATGAAAGGGTGTGAAAAACATGAAGAGCTTAAAAAGTTGTCAAAAATATGAGGAGCATGAAAGGGTCAAAAAATAGGAGGAGCATGAGACGTTGATGATAAACCTGAAGAGCATGAAAAGGTGTTAAAAATATGAAGAGCTTAAAAAGGTGTCAAAAATATGAGGAGCAAGAAACGGTGTTGAAACACATGAAGAGCCTGAAAAAGAGTGAAAAATATGAAGAGTTTCAAAAGGTGTAAAAAATATGAGGACCATAAAACGATCTGAAAAATATGAGGAGCCTGAAACGGTCTGAAACATAGGAGGAGCATGAAACGGTTTTGAAAAATATGAAGAGCATGGAAAGGTGTGAAAAATATGAAGAGCTTCAAAAGGTGTCAAAATATGAGGAGCCAGAAACGGTCTGAAAAATAGGAGGAGCATGAAACGGTGTTGAAAAACATGAAGAGCTTGAAAAGGTGTGAAACATATGAGGAGCATGAAAAGGTCTGAAAAATAGGAGGAGCATGAAGTGGTGTTGAAAAACATGAAGAGCCTGAAGGTGTGAAATATATGAAGAGCTTCAAAAGGTGTCAAAAAATGAGGAGCATGAAACGATCTGAAAAAAAAGGAGGAGCATGAAGCGGTGTTCAAAAACATGAAGAGCATGGTAAGGTCTGAATAATATATAGAGCGTCAAAAGCTGTAAAAAATATGAGGTGCACGAAACGGTATGAAAATTAGGAGGAGCCTGAAAAGGTGTTGAAAATCATGAAGAGCCTGAAAAGTTGTGAAGAATAAGAAGAGCTGCAAAAGGCATCAAAATTATGAGGAGCATGAAACGGTATGAAAATTAGAAGAAGCATGAAACGGTTTTGAAATATATGAAGACCATGAAACGGTATGAAAAACATGAAGAGCTTAAAAAGGTGTGAAAAATATGAGGAGCATGAAACGGTCTGAAAAATAGGAGGTGCATGAAGCGGTGTCGAAAAACATGAAGAGCCTGAAAAGTTGTGAAATATGTAAAGAGCTTCAAAAGGTGTCAAAAATATGAGGAGCATGAAATGGTCTGAAAAATAGGAGGAGAATGAAGCGGTGTTTAAAAACATGAAGAGCCTGAAAAGGTGTTGAAAAATATGAAGAGACTCAAAACTTGTCAAAAATATGAGGAGCATGAAACGGTCTGAAAAATAGGAGGAGCATGAAAAGATGTTGAAAAACCTGAAGAGCCTGAAAACGTGTGAAAATATGAAGATCTTCAAAAGGTGTGAAAAATATGAAGAGCTTCAAAAGGTGTCAAAAATGAGATGAGCATGAAACTGTCTGAAAAATGGGAGGAGCATGAAGTGGTGTTCAAAAAAATGAAGAGCCTAAAAAGGTGTGAAAAATATGCAGACGTTCAAAAGAAATCAAAAATATGAGGAGCATGAAACGGTCTGAAAAGTAGGAGGAGCATGAAGCGGTATTCAAAAACATGAAGAGCCTGAAAAGGTGTGAAAAAAGTTAAGAGCTTCAAAAGGTGTCAAAAAAATGAGTAGCATGAAACGGTCTGAAAAATCGGAGGAGCATGAAACGGTGTTCAAAAACCTGAAGAGCCTGAAAAGGTGTGAAAAATATGACGAGCTTCAAAACGTGTCAAAAATATGAGGAGCATGAAACGGTCTGAAAAATAGGAGGAGCAAGAAGCGGTGTTGAAAAACATGAAGAACCTGAAAACGTGTGAAAAATATGAAGAGCTTAAAAAATTGTGAAAATATGAAGAGCTTCAAAACGAGTCAAAAATATGAGGAGCATGAAACGGTCTGAAAAATAGGAGGAGCATGAAGTGGTGTTGAAAAACATGAACAGTATGAAAAGGTGTGAAATATATGAAGAGCTTCAAAAGATGTCAAAAAAAGAAGAGCATGAAACGGTATGTAAAATATGAGGAGCATAAAACGGTGTTCAAAAACAAGAAGAGCCTGAAAAGGTGTGAAAAATAGGAAGAGCTTCAAAAGGTGAGAAGTATATGAGGAGCATGAAACGGTCTGAAAAATAGGAGGAACATGAAGCGGTGTTGAAAAACCTGAAGAGCCTGAAAAGTTGTGAAATATGTAAAGAGCTTCAAAAGGTGTCAAAAATATGAGGAGCATGAAACGGTCTGAAAAATAGGAGGAGCATGAAGCTGTATTGAAAAACATGAAGAGCCTGAAAAGGTTTGAACAATATAAAGAGCTTCAAAAGGTGTCAAAAATATGTGGAGCAAGTAACGGTTTGAAAAATAGGAGGAGCATGAAGCGGTGTTCAAAAACATGAAGATCCTGAAAAGGTGTGAAAAATACGAAGAGCTTCAAAAGGTGTGAAATACATGAGGAGCATGAAACGGTCTGAAAAATAGGAGGAGCAAGAAACGGTGTAGAAAATCATGAAGAGCCTGAAAAGATGTGACAAATATAAAGAGCTTCAAAAGTTGTCAATATAAGAGGTGCATGAAACAGTCTGAAAAATATGATGAGCATGAAACGATCTGAAAAATTGGAGGAGCATGAAGCGTTGTAGAAAAACATGAAAGCCTGAAAAGGTGTGACAAATATAAAGAGCTTCAAAAGGTGTGAAAAATATGAGGAGCATGAACGGTCTTAAAAATAGGGGAGCATGAAACGGTGTGAAAAACACGAAGAGCATGAAAAGGTGTGAAAAAAAGGAAGAGCTTCAAAAGGTGTCAAAAATATGAGGAACAAGAAACGGTCTGAAAAATAGAAGGAGCATGAAGTGGTGTTTAATAACATGAAGAGCCTGAAAAGGTGTGAAAAATATGAAGAGCTTCAAAAGGTGTGAAAAATATTAAGAGCATGAAACGATCTGAAAAATAGGAAGAGCATAAAGCGGTGTTCAAAAACATGAAGAGCCTGAAAATGTGTGAAAAATATGAAGAGCTTCAAAAGGTGTCAAAAATATGAGCAGCATGAAACGGTCTCAAAAACAGGAGGAGCATGAAGCGGTGTTCAAAAATATGGAGAGCCTGAAAAGGTATGAAAAATATGAAGAGCTTCAAAAGATGTCAAAAATATGAGGAGCATGAAACGGTCTGAAAAATAGGAGGAGCATGAAACGGAGTTCAAAAACATGAAGAGCCTGAGAAGGTGTGAAAAATATGAAGAGTTTCAAAAGGTGTCAAAAATATGAGGAGCATGAAACAGTCTGAAACATAGTAGGAGCATGAAGCGGTGGTGAAAAACATGAAGAGCCGGAAAAGGTGTGAAAAATATGAAGAGCCTGAAAAGGTGTGAAAAATATGAAGAGCTTGAAAAGGTGTGAAATATATGAAGAGCTTCAAAAGGTGTCAAAATTGAGATGAGCATGAAACTGTCTGAAAAATAGGAGGAGCATGAAACGGTGATCAAAAACATGAAGAGCCTGAAAAGTTGTGAAAAATATGAAGAGCTTCAAAAGGTGTGAAATACATGAGGAGTTTGAAACGGGCTGAAATATAGGAGAAGCATGAAGTGGTGTGGAAAAATTTGAAGAGCCTGAAAAGGTGTGAAAAATTTGAAGAGCCTGAAAAGGAGTGAAAAATTTGAAGAGCCTGAAAAGGTGTGAAAAATATGAAGAGCCTGAAAAGGTGTGAAAATTTTGAAGAGCCTGAAAAGGTGTGAAAAATTTGAAGAGCCTGAAAAGGTGTGAAAAATTTGAAGAGCCTGAAAAGGTGTGAAAAACATGAAGAGCTTCAAATGGTGTGAAATACATGAGGAGCATGAAACGGTCTGAAAAATAGGAGGAGCAAGAAGGTGTGCTCAAAAACATGAAGAGCCTGAAAAAGTGTGAAAAATATGAAGAGCTTCAAAAATATGAAAAATATGAAGAGCTTCAAAAGGTGTGAAAAATATGAAGAGCTTCAAAAGTTGTGAAATATATGAGGAGCATGAAACGGTCTGAAAAATAGGAGGAGCATGAAACGGTGTTCAAAAACATGAAGAGCTTCAAAAGGTGTGAAAAATATGAACAGCTTCAAAAGGTGTCAAAAATGAGATGAGTAAAAAACGGTCTGAAAAATGGGAGGAGCATGAAGTTGTGTTGAAAATAATGAAGAGCCTGAAAAGGTGTGAAAAATATGAGGAGCATGATACGGTCTGAAAAATAGGAGGAGCATGAAGTGGTTGTGAAAAAACATGAAGAGCCGGAAAACGTGTGCAAAATATGACGAGCTTCAAAAGGTGTGAAATACATGAGAAGCTTGAAACGGTCTGAAAAATAGGAGGAGCATGAAGCGATGTTGAAAAACATGAAGAGCCTTAAAATGTGTGAAAAATATGGCGAGCTTCAAAAAGTGTGAAAAATATGAGGATCATGAAACGGTCTGAAAAATAGGAGGAGCATGAAGCGGGGTTGAAAAACATGAAGAGCCTGAAAAGGTGTGACAAATATGAAGAGCTTCAAAAGGTGTGAAATACATGAGGAGCATGAAACGATCTGAAAAATAGGAGGAGCATGAAGCGGTGTTCAAAAACATGCAGAGTCTGAAAAGGTGTGAAAATTATGAAGAGCTTCAAAAGGTTTGAAAAATATGAAGAGCTTCAAAAGGTGTCAAAAATGAGATGAGCATGAAACGGTCTGAAAAATAGGAGGAGCATGAAGCGGTGTTCAAAAACATGAAGAGCCTGAAAAGATGTGAGAAATATGAAGAGCTTCAAAAGATGTCAAAAATATGAGGAGCATGAAACGGTCTGAAAAATAGGAGGAGCATGAAATGGTGTTCAAACACATGAAGAGCCTGAAAAGGTGTGAAAAATATGAAGAGCTTCAAAAGGTGTGAAATACATGAGGAGCATTAAACGGTTTAAAAATTAGGAGGAGCATGAAGCGGTGTTCAAAAACATGAAGAGCCTGAAAAGGTGTGAAAAATATGAAGAGCTTCAAAAGGTGTGTAATACATGAGGAGCATGAAACTCTCTGAAAAATAGAAGGAGCATGAAGTAGTGTTCAAAAACATGAAGAGCCTGAAAAGGTGTGAAAAATATGAAGAGCTTAAAAAGGTGTGAAAAATATGAGGAGCATGATATGGTTTGAAAAATAGGATTAGCATGAAGCGGTGTTCAAAAACATGAAGAGCCTGAAAAGGTGTGAAAAATATGAAAAGCTTCAAAAGGTGTCAAAAATGAGATGAGCATGAAACGTTCTGAAAAATAGGAGGTGCATGAAGCGTTGTTGAAAACCATGAAGAGCCTGAAAAGGTGTGAGAAATATGAAGAGCTTCAAAATGTGTCAAAAATATGAGGAGCATGAAACGGTCTTAAAAATAGGAGGAGCATGAAGCGGTGTTCAAAAACATGAAGAGCCTGAAAAGGTGTGAAAAATATGAAGAGCTTCAAAAAGTGTCAAAAAAGAGATGAGCATGAAACGGTCTGAAAAATTGGAGGTGCATGAAGAGTTGTTGAAAAACATGAAGAGCCAGAAAATGTGTGAAAAATATGAAGAGCTTCAAAAGGTGTCAAAAATATGAGGAGCATGAAACGGTCTTAAAAATACAAGGAGCATGAAGCGGTGTTGAAAAACATGAATAGCCTGAAAATGTGTGAAATATATGAAGAGCTTAAAAATGTGTCAAGTATATGAGGAGCATGAAACGGTCTGAAAAATAGGAGGATCATGCAACGGTGTTGAAAAACATGAAGAGTCTGAAAAGGTGTGAAAAATATGAAGAGCTTCCAAAGCTGTCAAAAATATGAGGAGCATGAAACGGTCTGAAAAATAGGAGGAGCATGAAGCTGTGTTCAAAAACATGAAGAGCCTGAAAATGTGTGAAAAATATGAAGAGCTTCAAAAGGTGTGAAAAATATGAGGAGTATGAAACGGGCTGAAAAATAGGAGGAGCATGAAGTTGTGTTCAAAAACATGAAGAGCCTGAAAAGGTGTGAAAAAAATGAAGAAATTCAAAAGGTGTAAAAATATGAGGAGCATGAAACGGTCTGAAAAATAGGAGGAGCATGAAGTGGTGTTGAAAAACATGAAGAGCCTGAAAAGGGGTGAAAAATATGAAGAGCTTCAAAAGGTGTGAAATACATGAGGAGCATGAAACGGTCTCAAAAATAGGAGGAGCATGAAGCGGTGTTCAAAAACATGCAGAGTCTGAAAAGGGGTGAAAAATATGAAGAGCTTCAAAAGGTTTGATAAATATGAAGAGCTTCAAAAGGTGTGAAAAATATGAAAAGCTTCAAAAGGTGTCAGAAATATGAGGAGCATGAAACGGTCTGAAAAATAGGAGGAGCATGAAGCGGTGTTCAAAAACATAAAGAGCCTGAAAAGGTGTGAAAAATATGAAGAGCTTCAAAAGGTGTCAAAAATATGAGGAGCATGAAACGGTCTGCAAAATAGGAGGAGCATGAAGTGGTGTTGAAAAACATGAAGAGCCTGAAAACGTGTGAAAAAAATGAAGAGCTTCAAAAGGTGTGAAAAATATGAAGAGCTTCAAAAGGTGTCAAAAATGAGATGAGTGTAAAACGGTCTGAAATGTGGGAGGAGCATGAAGTGGTGTTGAAAATAATGAAGAGCCTAAAAAGGTGTGAAATATATGAAGAGCTTCAAAAGGTGTGAAAATAAAGAGGAGCATGATACGGTCTGAAAAATAGGAGGAGCATGAATTGGTTGTGAAAAAACATGAAGAGCCTGAAAACGCGTGCAAAATATGAAGAGCTTCAAAAGGTGTGAAATACATGAGGAGCATGAAACGGTCTGAAAAATAGGAGGAGCAAGAAACGGTGTTGAAAAACATGAAGAGACTGACGAGGTGTCAGAAATATGAAGAACTTCAAAAGGTGTCAAAGATATGAGGAGCATGAAACGGTCTGAAAAATCGGAGGAGCAACAAGGGGTGTTGAAATACATGAAGAGCCTGAAAATGTGTGAAAAATATAAAGAGCTTCAAAAGATGTGAAAAATATGAAGAGCTTCAAAAGGTGTCAAAAATATGAGGAGCATGAAACTGTCTGAAAAATAGGAGGAGCATGAAGCGGTGTTGAAAAACATGAATAGCCTGAAAATGTGTGAAATATATGAAGAGCTTAAAAATGTGTCAAATATATGAGGAGCATGAAACGGTCTGAAAAATAGGAGGATGATGAAACGGTGTTGAAAAACAATAAGAGCCTGAAAAGGTGTGAAAAATATGAAGAGCTTCAAAAGGTGTCAAAATTTGAGGAGCATGAAAAGGTCTGAAAAATAGGAGGAGAATGAAGCTGTTTTCAAAATCATGAAGAGCCTATAAATGTGTGAAAAATATGAAGAGCTTCAAAAGGTGTAAAAATTTGAAGAGCAGGAAACGGTCTGAAAAACAGGAGGAGAATGAAGTGGTGTCCAAAAACATGAAGAGCCTGAAAAGGTGTGAAAAATATGAAGAGCTTCAAAATGTGTCAAAAATATGAGGAGCATGAAATGGTCTGAAAAATAGGAGGAGCATGAGGCGGTGTTCAAAAACATGAAGAGCCTGAAAAGGTGTGAAAAATATGAAGAGCTTCAAAAGGTGTCAAAAATATGAGGAGCATGAAACGGTCTGAAAAATAGGAGGAGCATGAAACGGTGATCAAATACATGAAGAGCCTGAAAAAGTGTGAAAAATATGAAGAGCTTCAAAAGGAGTGAAATTCATGAGGAGCATGAAATGAGCTGAAAAATAGGAGAAGCATGAAGTGGTGTGGAAAAACATGAAGAGCCTGTAAAGGTGTGAAAAATATGAAGAGCTTCAAAAGGTGTGTAATACATGAGGAGCATGAAACTCTCTGAAAAATAGAAGGAGCATGAAGTAGTGTTCAAAAACATGAATAGCCTGAAAAGGTGTGAAAAATATGAAGAGCTTAAAAAGGTGTGAAAAATATGAGGAGCATGATATGGTTTGAAAAATAGGATTAGCATGAAGTGGTGTTCAAAAACATGAAGAGCCTGAAAAGGTGTGAAAAATATGAAAAGCTTCAAAAGGTGTCAAAAATGAGATGAGCATGAAACGTTCTGAAAAATAGGAGGTGCATGAAGCGTTGTTGAAAACCATGAAGAGCCTGAAAAGGTGTGAGAAATATGAAGAGCTTCAAAATGTCTCAAAAATATGAGGAGCATGAAACGGTCTTAAAAATAGGAGGAGCATGACGCGGTGTTCAAAAACATGAAGAGCCTGAAAAGGTGTGAAAAATATGAAGAGCTTCAAAAAGTGTCAAAAATGAGATGAGCATGAAACGGTCTGAAAAATTGGAGGTGCATGAAGAGTTGTTGAAAAACATGAAGAGCCAGAAAATGTGTGAAAAATATGAAGAGCTTCAAAAGGTGTCAAAAATATGAGGAGCATGAAACGGTCTTAAAAATACAAGGAGCATGAAGCGGTGTTGAAAAACATGAATAGCCTGAAAATGTGTGAAATATATGAAGAGCTTCAAAATGTGTCAAGTATATGAGGAGCATGAAACGGTCTGAAAAATAGGAGGATCATGCAACGGTGTTGAAAAACATGTAGAGTCTGAAAAGGTGTGAAAAATATGAAGAGCTTCCAAAGCTGTCAAAAATATGAGGAGCATGAAACGGTCTGAAAAATAGGAGGAGCATGAAGCGGTGTTCAAAAACATGAAGAGCCTGAAAAGGTGGGAAAAATATGAAGAGCTTCAAAAGGTGTGAAAAATATGAAGAGCTTCAAAAGGTGTCAAAAATGAGATGAGTGTAAAACTGTCTGAAATGTGGGAGGAGCATGAAGTGGTGTTGAAAATAATGAAGAGCCTGAAAATGTGTGAAATATATGAAGAGCTTCAAAGGGTGTGAAAATAAAGAGGAGCATGATACGGTCTGAAAAATAGGAGGAGCATGAATTGGTTGTGAAAAAACATGAAGAGCCTGAGAACGCGTGCAAAATATGAAGAGCTACAAAAGGTGTGAAATACATGAGGAGCATGAAACGGTCTGAAAAATAGGAGGAGCAAGAAACGGTGTTGAAAAACATGAAGAGACTGACGAGGTGTCAGAAATATGAAGAACTTCAAAAGGTGTCAAAGATATGAGGAGCATGAAACGGTCTGAAAAATCGGAGGAGCAACAAGGGGTGTTGAAATACATGAAGAGCCTGAAAATGTGTGAAAAATATAAAGAGCTTCAAAAGATGTGAAAAATATGAAGAGCTTCAAAAGGTGTCAAAAATATGAGGAGCATGAAACTGTCTGAAAAATAGGAGGAGCATGAAGCGGTGTTGAAAAACATGAATAGCCTGAAAATGTGTGAGAAATATGAAGAGCTTCAACAGGTGTCAAAAATATGATTAGCATGAAACGGTCTGAAAAACAGGAGGAGCATGAAGCGGTGTTGAAAAACATGAATAGCCTGAAAATGTGTGAAATATATGAAGAGCTTAAAAATGTGTCAAATATATGAGGAGCATGAAACGGTCTGAAAAATAGGAGGATGATGAAACGGTGTTGAAAAACAATAAGAGCCTGAAAAGGTGTGAAAAATATGAAGAGCTTCAAAAGGTGTCAAAATTTGAGGAGCATGAAAAGGTCTGAAAAATAGGAGGAGAATGAAGCTGTTTTCAAAATCATGAAGAGCCTATAAATGTGTGAAAAATATGAAGAGCTTCAAAAGGTGTAAAAATTTGAAGAGCAGGAAACGGTCTGAAAAACAGGAGGAGAATGAAGTGGTGTCCAAAAACATGAAGAGCCTGAAAAGGTGTGAAAAATATGAAGAGCTTCAAAATGTGTCAAAAATATGAGGAGCATGAAATGGTCTGAAAAATAGGAGGAGCATGAGGCGGTGTTCAAAAACATGAAGAGCCTGAAAAGGTGTGAAAAATATGAAGAGCTTCAAAAGGTGTCAAAAATATGAGGAGCATGAAACGGTCTGAAAAATAGGAGGAGCATGAAACGGTGATCAAATACATGAAGAGCCTGAAAAAGTGTGAAAAATATGAAGAGCTTCAAAAGGTGTGAAATTCATGAGGAGCATGAAATGAGCTGAAAAATAGGAGAAGCATGAAGCTGTGTTCAAAAACATGAAGAGCCTGAAAAAGTGTGAAAAATATGAAGAGCTTCAAAAGGTGTGAAATTCATGAGGAGCATGAAATGAGCTGAAAAATAGGAGGAGCATGAAGCTGTGTTCAAAAACATGAAGAGCCTGAAAATGTGTGAAAAATATGAAGAGCTTCAAAAGGTGTGAAAAATATGAGGAGCATGAAACGGTCTGAAAATTAGGAGGAGCATGCAGCGGTTAAAAAACATGAAGAGCCTGAAAAGGTGTGAAAAATATGAAGAGCTCCAAAAGTTGTCAAAAATATGTGGAGCGTGAGACGGTCTCAAAAATAGGAGGAGCGGGAAGCGGTGATGAAAAACATGAAGAGCCTGAAAACGTGTGATAAAACATGAAGAGCTTCAAAGGTGTCAGAAATATGAGGAGCATGAAACGCTCGCAAAAATAGGAGGAGCATGAAGCGGTGTTGAAAAACATGAAGAGCCTGAAATGGTGTGAAAAATATGAGAGCTTCAAAAGGTGTCAATAATAAGAGGTGCATGAAACAGTCGGAAAAATTGGAGGAGCATTAAACTGTCTGAAAAATAGGAGAAGCATGAAGCGGTGTTGAAAAACATGAAGAGCCTGAAAGGGTGTGAAAAATATGAGAGCTTCAAAAGGTATCAATAATAAGAGGTGCATGAAACAGTCTGAAAATTAGGAGGAGCATGAAACTGTATGAAAAATAGGAGAAGCATGAAGCGGTGTTGAAAAATATGAAGAGCCTGAAAAGGTGTGAAAATATGAAAAGCTTCAAAAGGTGTCAAAAATATGAGGAGCATGAAACGGTCTGAAAAATAGGAGGAGCATGAAACGGTGATAAAAAACATGAAGAGCCTGAAAAGATGTGAAAAATATGAAGAGCTTCAAAAGGTGTGAAATACATGAGGAGCATGGAACGGGCTGAAAAATAGGAGAAGCATGAAGGGGTGTGGAAAAACATGAAGAGCCTGAAAAGGTTTGAAAAATATGAAGAGCTTCAAAAGGTGTGAAATACATGAGGAGCATGAAACTCTCTGAAAAATAGAAATAGCATGAAGCGTTGTTGAAAAACATGAAGAGCCTGAAAACGTGTGAAAATATGAAGAGCTTCAAAAATATGAAAAATATGAAGAGCTTCAAAAGGTGTGAAATACATGAGGAGCATGAAACTCTCTGAAAAATAGAAATAGCATGAAGCGGTGTTGAAAAACATGAAGAGCCTGAAAACGTGTGAAAATATGAAGAGCTTCAATAATATGAAAAATATGAAGAGCTTCAAAAGGTGTGAAAAATTTGAAGAGCTTCAAAAGGTGTCAAAATGAGATGAGCATGAAACGGTCTGAAAAATAGGAGGAGCATGAAGCGGTGTTGAAAATCATAAAGAGCCTGAAAAGTTGTGAAAAATATGAAGAGCTTCAAAAGACGTGAAAAATTTGAAGAGCTTCAAAAGGTGTCAAAAATATGAGGAGAATGAAACGGTCTGCAAATTAGGAGAAGCCTGAAATGGTGTTCAAAAACATGAAGAGCCTGAAAAGGTGTGAAAAACATGAAGAGCCTGAAAAGGTGTGAAAAATATGAAGAGCTTCAAAAGGTGTGAAATACATGAGGAGCATGAAACGGGCTGAAAAATAGGAGAAGCATGAAGGGGTGTGGAAAAACATGAAGAGCCTGAAAAGTTTTGAAAAATATGAAGAGCTTCTAAAGGTGTGAAATACATGAGGAACATGAAACTCTCTGAAAAATAGAAATAGCATGAAGCGGTGTTGAAAAACATGAAGAGCCTGAAAACGTGTGAAAAATATGAAGAGCATCAAAAGGTGTGAAAAATATGAAGAGCTTCAAAAGGTGTAAAAAATGAGATGAGCATGAAACCGTCTGAAAAATAGGAGGAGCATGAAGTGGTGTTGAAAAAAATGAAGAGCCTGAAAAGTTGTGAAACATATGAAGAGCTTCAAAAGGTGTCAAAATTATGAGGAGCATGAAACGGCCTGAAAAATTGGAGGAGCATGAAGCGGTGTTCAAAAATATGAAGAGCCTGAAAAGGTGTGAAAAATATGAAGAGTTTCAAAAGGTGTCAAAAATATGAGGAGCATGAAAGGGTCTGAAAAATAGGAGGAGCATGAAGCGGTGTTCAAAAACATGAAGAGCGTGAAAAGGTGTGAAAAAAAGGAAGAGCTTCAAAATGTGTGAAAAATATGAGGAGCATGAAACGGTCTGAAAAATAGGAGGAGCATGAAGCGGTGTTTAAAAACATGAGGAGGCTGAGAACTTGTGAAAAATATGAAGAGCTTCAAAAGGTGTCAAAAAAGAGATGAGCATGAAACGGTCTGAAAAATAGGAGGAGCATGAAGTGGATTTGAAAAAAATGAAGAGCCTGAAAAGGTGTGAAAAATATGAAGAGCTTCAAAAGGTGTGAAATACATGAGGAACATGAAACGGTCTGAAAAATAGGAGGAGTATGCAGCGGTTAAAAAACATGAAGAGCCTGAAAAGGTGTGAAAAATATGAAGAGCTCCAAAAGTTGTCAAAAATATGTGGAGCGTGAAACGGTCTCAAAAATAGGAGGAGCGTGAAGCGGTGATGAAAAACATGAAAAGCCTGAAAAAGTGTGATAAAATATGAAGAGGTTCAAAGGTGTCAAACATATGAGGAGCAAGAAACGGTCGCAAAAATAGGAGGAGCATGAAGCGGTGTTGAAAAACATGAAGAGCCTGAAAAGGTGTGAAAAGTATGAGAGCTTCAAAAGGTGTCAATAATAAGAGGTGCATGAAACAGTCTGAAAAATAGGAGGAGCATGAAAGTGTCTGAAAAATAGGAGAAGCATGAAGCGGTGTTGAAAAACATGAAGACCATGAAAAGGTGTGAAAAATATGAAGAGGTTGAAAATGTGTGAAATATATGAAGAGCTTCAAAAGGTGTCAAAAATCAGATGAGCATGAAACGGTCTGAAAATAAGAGGAGCATGAAATGGTGATCAAAACGTGAAGAGCCTGAAAAGGTGTGAAAAATATGAAGAGCTTCAAAAGGTGTGAAATACATGAGGAGCATGAAACGGGCTGAAAAATAGGAGAAGCATGAAGTGGTGTGGAAAAACATGAAGAGCCTGAAAAGGTGTGAAAAATATGAAGAGCTTCAAAAGGTGTGAAATACATGAGGAGCATGAAACTCTCTGAAAAATAGAAGGAGCATGAAGCGGTGTTCAAACATGAAGAGCCTGAAAAGGTGTGAAAAATATGAAGAGCTTCAAAAGGTGTCAAAAATATTAGGAGCATGAAACGGTCTGAAAAATAGGAGGAGCACGAAGCGGTGTTCAAAAACATGAAGAGCCTGAAAAGGTGTGAAAATATGAAGAGCTTCAAAAGGTGTAAAAATATGAGAAGCATGAAACGGTCTGAAAAATAGGAGGAGCATTAAGCGGTGTTCAAAAACATGAAGAGCGTGAAAAGGTGTGAAAAAAAGAAGAGCTTCAAAAGGTGTCAAAAATATGAGAAGCATGAAACGGTCTGAAAAATATGAGGAGCATGAAGCGGTGTTGAAAAACATGCAGAGCCTGAGAACTTGTGAAAAATGTGAAGAGCTTCAAAAGGTGTCAAAAATATGAGGAGAATGAAACGGTCTGAAAAATAGGAGGAACATGAAGCGGTGTTGAAAAACATGAAGAGTTTGAAAAGGTGTGAAAGATATGTAGAGTTTCTAAAGATGTCAAAAATATGAGGAGCATGAAACGGTCTGAAAAATAGGAGGAGCATGAAGTGGTGTTGAAAAACATGAAGAGCCTGAAAAGGTGTGAAAAATTTGAAGAGCTTCAAAAGGTGAGAAATACATGAGGAGCATGAAACTCTCTGAAAAATAGGAAAGCATGAACCGGTGTTGAAAAACATGAAGAGCCTGAAAAGGTGTGAAAAATATGAGAGCTTCAAAAGGTGTCAATAATAAGAGGTGCATGAAACAGTCTGAAAAATAGGAGGAGCATGAATCTGTCTGAAAAATAGGAGAAGCATGAAGCGGTGTTGAAAAAAATGAAGAGCCTGAAAAGGTGTGAAAAATATGAAAAGCTTCAAAAGGTGTCAAAAATATGAGGAGCATGAAACGGTCTGAAAAATAGGTGGAGCATGAAGCGGTGTTGAATAATATGAAGAGCCTGGAAAGGTGTGCAAAATATGAAGAGCTTCAAAAGGTGTGAAATATATGAAGAGCTTCAAAAGGTGTCAAAAATGAGATGAGCATGAAACGGTCTGAAAAATAGGAGGAGCATGAAACGATGATCAAAAACATGAAGAGCCTGAAAAGGTGTGAAAAATATGAAGAGCTTCAAAAGGTGTGAAATACATGAGGAGCATGAAACGGGCTGAAAAAAAGGAGAAGCATGAAGGGGTGTGGCAAAACATGAAGAGCCTGAAAAGGTTTGAAAAATATGAAGAGCTTCAAAAGGTGTGAAATACATGAGGAGCATGAAACTCTCTGAAAAATAGAAATAGCATGAAGCGGTGTTGAAAAACATGAAGAGCCTGAAAACGTGTGAAAATATGAAGAGCTTCAAAAGTATGAAAAATATGAAGAGTTTCAAAAGGTGTGAAAAATTTGAAGAGCTTCAAAAGGTGTCAAAATGAGATGAGCATGAAACGGTCTGAAAAATAGGAGGAGCATGAAGCGGTGTTGAAAATCATAAAGAGCCTGAAAAGTTGTGAAAAATATGAAGAGCTTCAAAAGACGTGAAAAATTTGAAGAGCTTCAACAGGTGTCAAAATGAGATGAGCATGAAACGGTCTGAAAAATAGGAGGAGCATGAAGTGGTGTTGAAAAAAATGAAGAGCCTGAAAAGGTGTGAAATATATAAAGAGCTTCAAAAGGTGTCAAATATATGAGGAGAATGAAACGGTCTGCAAATTAGGAGAAGCCTGAAATGGTGTTCAAAAACATGAAGAGACTGAAAAGGTGTGAAAAACATGAAGAGCCTGAAAAGGTGTGAAAAATATGAAGAGCTTCAAAAGGTGTAAAAAATGAGATGAGCATGAAACCGTCTGAAAAATAGGAGGAGCATGAAGTGGTGTTGAAAAAAATGAAGAGCCTGAAAAGGTGTGAAACATATGAAGAGCTTCAAAAGGTGTCAAAATTATGAGGAGCATGAAACGGTCTGAAAAATAGGAGGAGCATGAAACGGTGATAAAAAACATGAAGAGCCTGAAAAGATGTGAAAAATATGAAGAGCTTCAAAAGGTGTGAAATACATGAGGAGCATGGAACGGGCTGAAAAATAGGAGAAGCATGAAGGGGTGTGGAAAAACATGAAGAGCCTGAAAAGGTTTGAAAAATATGAAGAGCTTCAAAAGGTGTGAAATACATGAGGAGCATGAAACTCTCTGAAAAATAGAAATAGCATGAAGCGTTGTTGAAAAACATGAAGAGCCTGAAAACGTGTGAAAATATGAAGAGCTTCAAAAATATGAAAAATATGAAGAGCTTCAAAAGGTGTGAAATACATGAGGAGCATGAAACTCTCTGAAAAATAGAAATAGCATGAAGCGGTGTTGAAAAACATGAAGAGCCTGAAAACGTGTGAAAATATGAAGAGCTTCAAAAATATGAAAAATATGAAGAGCTTCAAAAGGTGTGAAAAATTTGAAGAGCTTCAAAAGGTGTCAAAATGAGATGAGCATGAAACGGTCTGAAAAATAGGAGGAGCATGAAGCGGTGTTGAAAATCATAAAGAGCCTGAAAAGTTGTGAACAATATGAAGAGCTTCAAAAGACGTGAAAAATTTGAAGAGCTTCAAAAGGTGTCAAAATGAGATGAGCATGAAACGGTCTGAAAAATAGGAGGAGCATGAAGTGGTGTTGAAAAAAATGAAGAGCCTGAAAAGGTGTGAAATATATAAAGAGCTTCAAAAGGTGTCAAAAATATGAGGAGAATGAAACGGTCTGCAAATTAGGAGAAGCCTGAAATGGTGTTCAAAAACATGAAGAGCCTGAAAAGGTGTGAAAAACATGAAGAGCCTGAAAATGTGTGAAAAATATGAAGAGCTTCAAAAGGTGTGAAATACATGAGGAGCATGAAACGGGCTGAAAAATAGGAGAAGCATGAAGGGGTGTGGAAAAACATGAAGAGCCTGAAAAGTTTTGAAAAATATGAAGAGCTTCTAAAGGTGTGAAATACATGAGGAGCATGAAACTCTCTGAAAAATAGAAATAGCATGAAGCGGTGTTGAAAAACATGAAGAGCCTGAAAACGTGTGAAAAATATGAAGAGCATCAAAAGGTGTGAAAAATATGAAGAGCTTCAAAAGGTGTAAAAAATGAGATGAGCATGAAACCGTCTGAAAAATAGGAGGAGCATGAAGTGGTGTTGAAAAAAATGAAGAGCCTGAAAAGTTGTGAAACATATGAAGAGCTTCAAAAGGTGTCAAAATTATGAGGAGCATGAAACGGCCTGAAAAATTGGAGGAGCATGAAGCGGTGTTCAAAAATATGAAGAGCCTGAAAAGGTGTGAAAAATATGAAGAGTTTCAAAAGGTGTCAAAATTATGAGGAGCATGAAAGGGTCTGAAAAATAGGAGGAGCATGAAGCGGTGTTCAAAAACATGAAGAGCGTGAAAAGGTGTGAAAAAAAGGAAGAGCTTCAAAATGTGTGAAAAATATGAGGAGCATGAAACGGTCTGAAAAATAGGAGGAGCATGAAGCGGTGTTTAAAAACATGAGGAGGCTGAGAACTTGTGAAAAATATGAAGAGCTTCAAAAGGTGTCAAAAAAGAGATGAGCATGAAACGGTCTGAAAAATAGGAGGAGCATGAAGTGGATTTGAAAAAAATGAAGAGCCTGAAAAGGTGTGAAAAATATGAAGAGCTTCAAAAGGTGTGAAATACATGAGGAGCATGAAACGGTCTGAAAAATAGGAGGAGTATGCAGCGGTTAAAAAACATGAAGAGCCTGAAAAGGTGTGAAAAATATGAAGAGCTCCAAAAGTTGTCAAAAATATGTGGAGCGTGAAACGGTCTCAAAAATAGGAGGAGCGTGAAGCGGTGATGAAAAACATGAAAAGCCTGAAAAAGTGTGATAAAATATGAAGAGGTTCAAAGGTGTCAAACATATGAGGAGCAAGAAACGGTCGCAAAAATAGGAGGAGCATGAAGCGGTGTTGAAAAACATGAAGAGCCTGAAAAGGTGTGAAAAGTATGAGAGCTTCAAAAGGTGTCAATAATAAGAGGTGCATGAAACAGTCTGAAAAATAGGAGGAGCATGAAAGTGTCTGAAAAATAGGAGAAGCATGAAGCGGTGTTGAAAAACATGAAGAGCATGAAAAGGTGTGAAAAATATGAAGAGGTTGAAAATGTGTGAAATATATGAAGAGCTTCAAAAGGTGTCAAAAATCAGATGAGCATGAAACGGTCTGAAAAATAAGAGGAGCATGAAATGGTGATCAAAACGTGAAGAGCCTGAAAAGGTGTGAAAAATATGAAGAGCTTCAAAAGGTGTGAAATACATGAGGAGCATGAAACGGGCTGAAAAATAGGAGAAGCATGAAGTGGTGTGGAAAAACATGAAGAGCCTGAAAAGGTGTGAAAAATATGAAGAGCTTCAAAAGGTGTGAAATACATGAGGAGCATGAAACTCTCTGAAAAATAGAAGGAGCATGAAGCGGTGTTCAAACATGAAGAGCCTGAAAAGGTGTGAAAAATATGAAGAGCTTCAAAAGGTGTCAAAAATATTAGGAGCATGAAACGGTCTGAAAAATAGGAGGAGCACGAAGCGGTGTTCAAAAACATGAAGAGCCTGAAAAGGTGAGAAAATATGAAGAGCTTCAAAAGGTGTAAAAATATGAGAAGCATGAAACGGTCTGAAAAATAGGAGGAGCATTAAGCGGTGTTCAAAAACATGAAGAGCGTGAAAAGGTGTGAAAAAAAGAAGAGCTTCAAAAGGTGTCAAAAATATGAGAAGCATGAAACGGTCTGAAAAATATGAGGAGCATGAAGCGGTGTTGAAAAACATGCAGCGCCTGAGAACTTGTGAAAAATGTGAAGAGCTTCAAAAGGTGTCAAAAATATGAGGAGAATGAAACGGTCTGAAAAATAGGAGGAACATGAAGCGGTGTTGAAAAACATGAAGAGTTTGAAAAGGTGTGAAAGATATGTAGAGTTTCTAAAGATGTCAAAAATATGAGGAGCATGAAACGGTCTGAAAAATAGGAGGAGCATGAAGTGGTGTTGAAAAACATGAAGAGCCTGAAAAGGTGTGAAAAATTTGAAGAGCTTCAAAAGGTGAGAAATACATGAGGAGCATGAAACTCTCTGAAAAATAGGAAAGCATGAACCGGTGTTGAAAAACATGAAGAGCCTGAAAAGGTGTGAAAAATATGAGAGCTTCAAAAGGTGTCAATAATAAGAGGTGCATGAAACAGTCTGAAAAATAGGAGGAGCATGAATCTGTCTGAAAAATAGGAGAAGCATGAAGCGGTGTTGAAAAAAATGAAGAGCCTGAAAAGGTGTGAAAAATATGAAAAGCTTCAAAAGGTGTCAAAAATATGAGGAGCATGAAACGGTCTGAAAAATAGGTGGAGCATGAAGCGGTGTTGAATAATATGAAGAGCCTGGAAAGGTGTGCAAAATATGAAGAGCTTCAAAAGGTGTGAAATATATGAAGAGCTTCAAAAGGTGTCAAAAATGAGATGAGCATGAAACGGTCTGAAAAATAGGAGGAGCATGAAACGATGATCAAAAACATGAAGAGCCTGAAAAGGTGTGAAAAATATGAAGAGCTTCAAAAGGTGTGAAATACATGAGGAGCATGAAACGGGCTGAAAAAAAGGAGAAGCATGAAGGGGTGTGGCAAAACATGAAGAGCCTGAAAAGGGTTGAAAAATATGAAGAGCTTCAAAAGGTGTGAAATACATGAGGAGCATGAAACTCTCTGAAAAATAGAAATAGCATGAAGCGGTGTTGAAAAACATGAAGAGCCTGAAAACGTGTGAAAATATGAAGAGCTTCAAAAATATGAAAAATATGAAGAGCTTCAAAAGGTGTGAAAAATTTGAAGAGCTTCAAAAGGTGTCAAAATGAGATGAGCATGAAACGGTCTGAAAAATAGGAGGAGCATGAAGCGGTGTTGAAAATCATAAAGAGCCTGAAAAGTTGTGAAAAATATGAAGAGCTTCAAAAGACGTGAAAAATTTGAAGAGCTTCAAAAGGTGTCAAAATGAGATGAGCATGAAACGGTCTGAAAAATAGGAGGAGCATGAAGTGGTGTTGAAAAAAATGAAGAGCCTGAAAAGGTGTGAAATATATAAAGAGCTTCAAAAGGTGTCAAATATATGAGGAGAATGAAACGGTCTGCAAATTAGGAGAAGCCTGAAATGGTGTTCAAAAACATGAAGAGACTGAAAAGGTGTGAAAAACATGAAGAGCCTGAAAAGGTGTGAAAAATATGAAGAGCTTCAAAAGGTGTAAAAAATGAGATGAGCATGAAACCGTCTGAAAAATAGGAGGAGCATGAAGTGGTGTTGAAAAAAATGAAGAGCCTGAAAAGGTGTGAAACATATGAAGAGCTTCAAAAGGTGTCAAAATTATGAGGAGCATGAAACGGTCTGAAAAATAGGAGGAGCATGAAACGGTGATAAAAAACATGAAGAGCCTGAAAAGATGTGAAAAATATGAAGAGCTTCAAAAGGTGTGAAATACATGAGGAGCATGGAACGGGCTGAAAAATAGGAGAAGCATGAAGGGGTGTGGAAAAACATGAAGAGCCTGAAAAGGTTTGAAAAATATGAAGAGCTTCAAAAGGTGTGAAATACATGAGGAGCATGAAACTCTCTGAAAAATAGAAATAGCATGAAGCGTTGTTGAAAAACATGAAGAGCCTGAAAACGTGTGAAAATATGAAGAGCTTCAAAAATATGAAAAATATGAAGAGCTTCAAAAGGTGTGAAATACATGAGGAGCATGAAACTCTCTGAAAAATAGAAATAGCATGAAGCGGTGTTGAAAAACATGAATAGCCTGAAAACGTGTGAAAATATGAAGAGCTTCAAAAATATGAAAAATATGAAGAGCTTCAAAAGGTGTGAAAAATTTGAAGAGCTTCAAAAGGTGTCAAAATGAGATGAGCATGAAACGGTCTGAAAAATAGGAGGAGCATGAAGCGGTGTTGAAAATCATAAAGAGCCTGAAAAGTTGTGAAAAATATGAAGAGCTTCAAAAGACGTGAAAAATTTGAAGAGCTTCAAAAGGTGTCAAAATGAGATGAGCATGAAACGGTCTGAAAAATAGGAGGAGCATGAAGTGGTGTTGAAAAAAATGAAGAGCCTGAAAAGGTGTGAAATATATAAAGAGCTTCAAAAGGTGTCAAAAATATGAGGAGAATGAAACGGTCTGCAAATTAGGAGAAGCCTGAAATGGTGTTCAAAAACATGAAGAGCCTGAAAAGGTGTGAAAAACATGAAGAGCCTGAAAATGTGTGAAAAATATGAAGAGCTTCAAAAGGTGTGAAATACATGAGGAGCATGAAACGGGCTGAAAAATAGGAGAAGCATGAAGGGGTGTGGAAAAACATGAAGAGCCTGAAAAGTTTTGAAAAATATGAAGAGCTTCTAAAGGTGTGAAATACATGAGGAGCATGAAACTCTCTGAAAAATAGAAATAGCATGAAGCGGTGTTGAAAAACATTAAGAGCCTGAAAACGTGTGAAAAATATGAAGAGCATCAAAAGGTGTGAAAAATATGAAGAGCTTCAAAAGGTGTAAAAAATGAGATGAGCATGAAACCGTCTGAAAAATAGGAGGAGCATGAAGTGGTGTTGAAAAAAATGAAGAGCCTGAAAAGTTGTGAAACATATGAAGAGCTTCAAAAGGTGTCAAAATTATGAGGAGCATGAAACGGCCTGAAAAATTGGAGGAGCATGAAGCGGTGTTCAAAAATATGAAGAGCCTGAAAAGGTGTGAAAAATATGAAGAGTTTCAAAAGGTGTCAAAAATATGAGGAGCATGAAAGGGTCTGAAAAATAGGAGGAGCATGAAGCGGTGTTCAAAAACATGAAGAGCGTGAAAAGGTGTGAAAAAAAGGAAGAGCTTCAAAATGTGTGAAAAATATGAGGAGCATGAAACGGTCTGAAAAATAGGAGGAGCATGAAGCGGTGTTTAAAAACATGAGGAGGCTGAGAACTTGTGAAAAATATGAAGAGCTTCAAAAGGTGTCAAAAAAGAGATGAGCATGAAACGGTCTGAAAAATAGGAGGAGCATGAAGTGGATTTGAAAAAAATGAAGAGCCTGAAAAGGTGTGAAAAATATGAAGAGCTTCAAAAGGTGTGAAATACATGAGGAGCATGAAACGGTCTGAAAAATAGGAGGAGTATGCAGCGGTTAAAAAACATGAAGAGCCTGAAAAGGTGTGAAAAATATGAAGAGCTCCAAAAGTTGTCAAAAATATGTGGAGCGTGAAACGGTCTCAAAAATAGGAGGAGCATGAAGCGGTGTTGAAAAACATGAAGAGCCTGAAAAGGTGTGAAAAGTATGAGAGCTTCAAAAGGTGTCAATAATAAGAGGTGCATGAAACAGTCTGAAAAATAGGAGGAGCATGAAAGTGTCTGAAAAATAGGAGAAGCATGAAGCGGTGTTGAAAAACATGAAGAGCATGAAAAGGTGTGAAAAATATGAAGAGGTTGAAAATGTGTGAAATATATGAAGAGCTTCAAAAGGTGTCAAAAATCAGATGAGCATGAAACGGTCTGAAAAATAAGAGGAGCATGAAATGGTGATCAAAACGTGAAGAGCCTGAAAAGGTGTGAAAAATATGAAGAGCTTCAAAAGGTGTGAAATACATGAGGAGCATGAAACGGGCTGAAAAATAGGAGAAGCATGAAGTGGTGTGGAAAAACATGAAGAGCCTGAAAAGGTGTGAAAAATATGAAGAGCTTCAAAAGGTGTGAAATACATGAGGAGCATGAAACTCTCTGAAAAATAGAAGGAGCATGAAGCGGTGTTCAAACATGAAGAGCCTGAAAAGGTGTGAAAAATATGAAGAGCTTCAAAAGGTGTCAAAAATATTAGGAGCATGAAACGGTCTGAAAAATAGGAGGAGCACGAAGCGGTGTTCAAAAACATGAAGAGCCTGAAAAGGTGAGAAAATATGAAGAGCTTCAAAAGGTGTAAAAATATGAGAAGCATGAAACGGTCTGAAAAATAGGAGGAGCATTAAGCGGTGTTCAAAAACATGAAGAGCGTGAAAAGGTGTGAAAAAAAGAAGAGCTTCAAAAGGTGTCAAAAATATGAGAAGCATGAAACGGTCTGAAAAATATGAGGAGCATGAAGCGGTGTTGAAAAACATGCAGAGCCTGAGAACTTGTGAAAAATGTGAAGAGCTTCAAAAGGTGTCAAAAATATGAGGAGAATGAAACGGTCTGAAAAATAGGAGGAACATGAAGCGGTGTTGAAAAACATGAAGAGTTTGAAAAGGTGTGAAAGATATGTAGAGTTTCTAAAGATGTCAAAAATATGAGGAGCATGAAACGGTCTGAAAAATAGGAGGAGCATGAAGTGGTGTTGAAAAACATGAAGAGCCTGAAAAGGTGTGAAAAATTTGAAGAGCTTCAAAAGGTGAGAAATACATGAGGAGCATGAAACTCTCTGAAAAATAGGAAAGCATGAACCGGTGTTGAAAAACATGAAGAGCCTGAAAAGGTGTGAAAAATATGAGAGCTTCAAAAGGTGTCAATAATAAGAGGTGCATGAAACAGTCTGAAAAATAGGAGGAGCATGAATCTGTCTGAAAAAATAGGAGAAGCATGAAGCGGTGTTGAAAAAAATGAAGAGCCTGAAAAGGTGTGAAAAATATGAAAAGCTTCAAAAGGTGTCAAAAATATGAGGAGCATGAAACGGTCTGAAAAATAGGTGGAGCATGAAGCGGTGTTGAATAATATGAAGAGCCTGGAAAGGTGTGCAAAATATGAAGAGCTTCAAAAGGTGTGAAATATATGAAGAGCTTCAAAAGGTGTCAAAAATGAGATGAGCATGAAACGGTCTGAAAAATAGGAGGAGCATGAAACGATGATCAAAAACATGAAGAGCCTGAAAAGGTGTGAAAAATATGAAGAGCTTCAAAAGGTGTGAAATACATGAGGAGCATGAAACGGGCTGAAAAAAAGGAGAAGCATGAAGGGGTGTGGCAAAACATGAAGAGCCTGAAAAGGTTTGAAAAATATGAAGAGCTTCAAAAGGTGTGAAATACATGAGGAGCATGAAACTCTCTGAAAAATAGAAATAGCATGAAGCGGTGTTGAAAAACATGAAGAGCCTGAAAACGTGTGAAAATATGAAGAGCTTCAAAAATATGAAAAATATGAAGAGCTTCAAAAGGTGTGAAAAATTTGAAGAGCTTCAAAAGGTGTCAAAATGAGATGAGCATGAAACGGTCTGAAAAATAGGAGGAGCATGAAGTGGTGTTGAAAATCATAAAGAGCCTGAAAAGTTGTGAAAAATATGAAGAGCTTCAAAAGACGTGAAAAATTTGAAGAGCTTCAAAAGGTGTCAAAATGAGATGAGCATGAAACGGTCTGAAAAATAGGAGGAGCATGAAGTGGTGTTGAAAAAAATGAAGAGCCTGAAAAGGTGTGAAATATATAAAGAGCTACAAAAGGTGTCAAATATATGAGGAGAATGAAACGGTCTGCAAATTAGGAGAAGCCTGAAATGGTGTTCAAAAACATGAAGAGACTGAAAAGGTGTGAAAAACATGAAGAGCCTGAAAAGGTGTGAAAAATATGAAGAGCTTCAAAAGGTGTAAAAAATGAGATGAGCATGAAACCGTCTGAAAAATAGGAGGAGCATGAAGTGGTGTTGAAAAAAATGAAGAGCCTGAAAAGGTGTGAAACATATGAAGAGCTTCAAAAGGTGTCAAAATTATGAGGAACATGAAACGGCCTGAAAAATTGGAGGAGCATGAAGCGGTGTTCAAAAATATGAAGAGCCTGAAAAGGTGTGAAAAATATGAAGAGCTTCAAAAGGTGTGAAATACATGAGTAGTTTGAAACGGGCTGAAAAATAGGAGAAGTATGAAGTGGTGTGGAAAAATATGAAGAGCGTGAAAAGGTGTGGAAAATATGAAGTGCTTCAAATGGTGTGAAATACATGAGGAGCATGAAACTCTCTGAAAAATAGAAGGAGCATGAAGCGGTGTTCAAACATGAAGAGCCTGAAAAGGTGTGAAAAATATGAAGAGCTTCAAACGGTGTCAAAAATATGAGGAGCATGAAACGGTCTGAAAAATAGGAGGAGCAAGAAGCCGTGTTCAAAAACATGAAGAGCCTGAAAAGGTCTGAAAAATATGAAGAGCTTGAAAATGTGTGAAATATATGAAGAGCTTCAAAAGGTGTCAAAAATGAGATGAGCATGAAACGGTGTGAAAAATAGGAGGAGCATGAAGCGGTGTGGAAAAAAATGAAGAGGCTGAAAAGTTGTGAAATATATGAAGAGCTTCAAGAGGTGTCAAAAATATGAAGAGCAGGAAATGGTCTGAAAAATAGGAGGAGCATGAAGCGGTGTTGAAAAACATGAAGAGTCTGAAAAGGTGTGAAAGATATGAAGTGTTTCTAAAGATGTCAAAAATATGAGGAGCAAGAAACGGTCTGAAAAATAGGAGGAGCAAGCAACGGTGATCAAAAACATGGAGAGCCTTAAAAGGTGTGAAAAATATGACGAGCTTCAAAAGGTGTGAAAAACATGAGGAGCATGAAACGGGCTGAAAAATAGGAGAAGCATGAAGTGGTGTTGAAAAACATGAAGAGCCTGAAAAGGAGTGAAAAATATGAAGAGCTTCAAAAGTAGTCAAACATATGAAGAGCAGGAAATGGTCTGAAAAATAGGAGGAGCATGAAGTGGTGTTGAAAAACATGAAGAGTCTGAAAAGGTGTGAAAGATATGAAGTGTTTCTAAAGATGTCAAAAATATGAGGAGCATGAAACGGTCTGAAAAATAGGAGGAGCAAGCAACAGTGATCAAAAACATGGAGAGCCTTAAAAGGTGTGAGAAATATGACGAGCTTCAAAAGGTGTGAAAAACATGAGGAGCATGAAACGGGCTGAAAAATAGGAGAAGCATGAAGTGGTGTTGAAAAACATGAAGAGCCTGAAAAAGTGTGAAAAATATAAAGAGCTTCAGAAGGTGTGAAAAATATGAAGAGCTTCAACAGGTGTCAAAAATTAGATGAGCATGAAACGGTCTGAAAAATTGGAGGAGCAAGAAGTAGTGTTGAAAAAAATGAAGAGCCTGAAAAGGTGTGAAAAATATGAAAAGCTTCAAAAGGTGTCAAAAATATGAGGAGCATGAAACGGTCTGAAAAGTAGGTGGAGCATGAAGCGGTGTTGAAAAATATGAAGAGCCTGGAAAGGTGTGCAAAATATGAAGAGCTTCAAAAGGTGTGAAATATATGAAGAGCTTCAAAAGGTGTCGAAAATGACATGAGCATGAAACGGTCTGAAAAATAGGAGGAGCATGAAACGGTGATCAAAAACATGAAGAGCCTGAAAAGGTGTGAAAAATATGAAGAGCTTCAAAAAGTGTGAAATACATGAGGAGCATGAAACGGGCTGAAAAATAGGAGAAGCATGAAGGGGTGTGGAAAAACATGAAGAGCCTAAAATGTTGTGAGAAATATGAAGAGCTTCAAAAGATGTGAAATACATGAGGAGCAAGAAACTCTCTGAAAAATAGGAGCATGAAGCGATGTCAAAAACATGAAGAGCCTAAAAAGTTGTGAGAAATATGAAGAGCTTCAAAAGGTGTCAAAAATGAGATGAGCATGAAACGGTCTGAAAAATAGGAGGAGCAAGAAGCGGTGTTGAAAAACATGAAGAGCCTAAAAAGTTGTGAAAAATATGAAAAGCTTCAAAAGGGGTCAAAAATGAGATGAGCATGAAACGGTCCGAAAAATAGGATGATCATGTAACGGTGTTGAAAAACATGAAGAGCCAGAAAAGGTTGAAAAATATGAAAAGCTTCAAAAGGGGTCAAAAATGAGATGAGCATGAAACGGACTGAAAAATAGGAGGATCATGAAACGATATTGAAAAACATGAAGAGCCTGAAAAGGTCTGAAAAATAATAGGAGCTTCAAAAGGTGTGAAAAATATGAGGAGCATGAATCGGTCTGAAAAATAGGAGTAGCATGTAGGTGTGTTCAAAAACATGAAGAGCCTGAAAACGTGTGAAAAATATTAAGAGCTTCAAAAGGTGTGAAAAATATTAGGAGCATGAATCGGTCTGAAAAATAGGAGGAGCATGAAGCGTTGTTGAAAAAAGTGAAGAGCCTGAAAACGTGTGAAAAATATTAAGAGCTTCAAAAGGTGTGAAAAATATGAAGAACTTCAAAAGGTATCAAAAATCGAAGAGCAGGAAATGGTCTGAAAAATAGGAGGAGCATGAAGTGGTGTTAAAAACATGAAGAGCCTGAAAAGGTGTGAAATATAGGAAGAGCTTCAAAAGGTGTCAAAAGTATGAGGAGAATGAAACGGTCTAAAAATAGGAGGAGAATGAAGTGGTGTTGAAAAACATGAAGAGCTTGAAAAGTGTGAAAAATATGAAGAGCTTCTAAAGGTGTCAAAAATATGAGGAGCATGAAAAGGTCTGAAAAATAGGAGAAGCATGAAGTGGTGTTGAAAAAAAAAAGAGCTTGAAAAGTGTGAAAAATATGAAGAGCTTCAAAAGGTGTCAAAAATATGAGGAGCATGAAACGGTCTGAAAAATAGGAGGAGCATGAAGCGGTGTTGAAAAACATGAAGAGCCTGAAAACGTGTGAAAAAATATGAAGAGCTTCAAAAGGTGTGAAAAATATGAAGAGCTTCAAAAGGTGTCAAAAATTTGAGGAGCAAGAGACCGTCTGAAAAACAGGAGGAGCATGAAGCGGTGTTGAAAAACATGAAGAGCATGAAAAGATGCCCAAAACATGAAGAGCTTCAAATGGTGTTAAAAATATGAGGAGCATAAAACGTTCTGAAGTATAGGAGGAGCATGAAGCGGTGTTGAAAAACATGAAGAGCATGAAAAGGTGCCAAAAATATGAAGAGCTTCAAAAGGTATCAAAAATGGGAGCAGCATGAAACGGTCGGAAAAATAGGAGGAGCATGAAGCGATGTTGAAAAACATGAAGAGCCTGAAAAGGTGTGAAATACTTGAAGAGCTTCAAAAGGTGTCAAAAATAGGAGGAGTCTTAAACGGTCTGAAATCTAGGAGGAGCATGAAGTGGTACTGAAAAACATGAAGAACCTGTAAAGATGTGAAAAATATGAAGAGCTTCAAAAGGTGTCAAAAATGTGAGGAGCATGAAACGGTCAGAAAAATAGGAGGAGCATGAAGCGGTGTCAAAAATATGAAGAGCCTCAAAAGTTGTGAAAAATATGAAGAGCTTCAAAAAGTGTCAAAAATACGAGGATCATGAAACGGTCTGAAAAATAGGAGAAGCATGAAGTGTTGTTGAAAAACATGAAGAGCCTGAAAAGGTGTGAAATATATGAAGAGCTTCAAAAGGTGTCAAAAATATGAGGAGCATGAAACGGTGTGAAAATAGGAGGAGGATGAAACGGTCTGAAAAATAATAGGAGCATGAATCGATGTTGAAAACATGAAGAGCATGTAGAGGTGTGAAAAATATGAAGAGCTTCAAAAGGTGTCAAAAATATTAGGAGCAAGAAACGGTCTGAAAAATAGGAGGAGCATGAAGCGGTGTTGAAAAACATGAAGAGCCTGAAAATGTGTGAAAAATATGAAGGGCTTTAAAAGGTGTCAAAAATATGAGGCGCCTGTAACGGTCTGAAAAATAGGAGGAGCATGAAGCGGTGTTGAAAAACATGAAGAGCTTGAAATGGGGTGAAATATATGAAGAGCTTCAAAAGGTGTCAAAAATAGGAGGAGTATGAAACGGTCTGAAATCTAGGAGGAGCATGAAGTGTTATTGAAAAACATGAAGATCATGAAAAGGTGTGAAATATGAAGAGCTTCAAAAGGTGTCAAAAATGTGAGGAGCATGAAACGGTCTGAAAAATAGGAGGAGCATGAAGCCATGTTCAAAAACATGAAGAGCCTGAAAAGGTGTGAAAAATATGAAGAGCTTCAAAAGGTGTCAAATTATGAGGAGAATGAAACGGTGTGAAAAATAGGAGGAGCATGAAACGGGTTGAAAAATAGGAGGAGCATGAAGCGGAGTCCACAAAAATGAAGAGCCTGAAAAGGTGGAAAGTATATGAAGAGCTTCAAAAGCTGTCAAAAATTTGAGGAGCATGAAACGGTATGAAAAATAGGAGGAGTGTGAAGCGGTGTTCAAAAACATGAAGAGTTTAAAAGGTGTGAAAAATATGAAGAGCTTCAAAAGTTGTGAAAAATATGAAAAGCATAAAACGGTCTGAAAAATAGGAGGAGCATGAAACGGTCTGAAAAATAGGAGGAGCATGAAGCGGTGTTGAAAAACATGAAGAGTCTGAAAAGTTGTGAAAAATATGAAGAGCTTCAAAAGGTGTCAAAAATTTGAGGAGCATGAAAAGTTCTGAAGAATAGGAAGAGCATGATGCAGTGTTGAAAAACATGAAGAGCCTGAAAAGGTGTGAAAAATATGAAGCACTTCAAAAGATGTCAAAATTATGAGGAGCATGAAACAGTTGAAAAATAGGAGGAGCATGAAGCAGTGTTCAAAAACATGAAGAACCGGAAAAGTTGTGAAAAATATGAAGAGCTTCAAAAGGTGTGAAAATTATGAGGAGCATGAAACGGTCTGAAAAATAGGAGGAGCATGAAGGGGTGTTCAAAAACATGAAGAGCCTGAAAAGGTGTGAAAAATATGAAGAGCTTCAAAAGGTTGGAAATACATGAGGAGCATGAAACGGTCTGAAAAATAGGAGGAGCATGAATCCGTCTGAAAAATGGGAGGAGCATGAAGCGGTGTTGAAAAACATGAAGTTCCTGAAAAGCTGCGAAAATAAGACAAGCTTCAAAAGGTGTCAAAAATATGAGGAGCATGAAACGGTCTGAAAAATAGGAGGAGCATGAAACGGTCTGAAAAATGGGAGGAGCATGAAGCGGTGTTGAAAAACATGAAGTTCCTGAAAAGATGTGAAAATAAGACAAGCTTCAAAAGGTGTGAAAAATATGAGGAGCATGAAACGGTCTGAAAAATAGGAGGTGCATGAAGCGGTGTCGAAAAACATGAAGAGCCTGAGAACGTGTGAAAAATATGAAGAGCTTCTAAAGGTGTGAAAAATATGAAGAGCTTCAAAAGGTGTCAAAAATGAGATGAGCATGAAACGGCCTGAAAAATAGGAGGAGCATGAAGTGGTGTTGAAAAACATGATGAGCCTGAAAAAGTGTGAAATATATGAAGAGCTTCAAAAGGTGTCAAAAATATGAGGAGCATGAAACGGTCTGAAAAATAGGAGGAGCATGAAGCGGTGTTGAAAAACATGAAGAGCCTGAAAAGGTGTGAAAAATATGAAGAGCTTCAAAAGTTGTCAAAAATATGATGAGCATGAACGGTCCGGAAAATAGCAGGAGCATGAAGCGGTCTTGAAAATCATGAAGAGCCTGAAAAGGTGTGAAAAATAAGAAGAGCTTCAAAATGTTTCAAAATTATGAGGAGAATGAACGGTCTGAAAAATAGGAGGAGCATGAAGCGGTGTTGAAAAACATGAAGAGCCTGAAAAGGTGTGAAATAAATGAAGAGCTTCAAAAGGTGTCAAAAATTTGAGGAGCATGAAACGGTCTGAAAAATAGGAGAAGTATGAAGTGGTGTTGAAAAACATGAAGAGCCTGAAAAGGAGTGAAAAATATGAAGAGCTTCAAAAGGTGTCAAACATATGAAGAACATGAAACGGTCTGAAAAATAGGAGGATCATGAAGCAGTGTTCAAAAACATGAAGAGCCTGAAAATGTGTGAAAAATATTCAGAGCTTCAAAATGTGTCAAATATATGAGGAGCATGAAACGGCCTGAAAAATAGGAGGAGCATGAAACGGTGATTAAAAACATGAAGAGCCTGAAAAGGTCTGAAAAATATGAAGAGCTTCAAAAGGTGTGAAATACATGAGGAACATGAAACAGGCCGAAAAATAGCTGAAGCATGAAGTGGTGTGGAAAAACATGAAGAGCCTAAAATGTTGTGAGAAATATGAAGAGCTTCAAAAGATGTGAAATACATGAGGAGCAAGAAACTCTCTGAAAAATAGGAGGAGCATGAAGCGATGTCAAAAACATGAAGAGCATGAAAAGATGCCCAAAACATGAAGAGCTTCAAATGGTGTTAAAAATATGAGGAGCATAAAACGTTCTGAAGTATAGGAGGAGCATGAAGCGGTGTTGAAAAACATGAAGAGCATGAAAAGGTGCCAAAAATATGAAGAGCTTCAAAAGGTATCAAAAATGGGAGCAGCATGAAACGGTCGGAAAAATAGGAGGAGCATGAAGCGATGTTGAAAAACATGAAGAGCCTGAAAAGGTGTGAAATACTTGAAGAGCTTCAAAAGGTGTCAAAAATAGGAGGAGTCTGAAACGGTCTGAAATCTAGGAGGAGCATGAAGTGGTACTGAAAAACATGAAGAAACTGTAAAGATGTGAAAAATATGAAGAGCTTCAAAAGGTGTCAAAAATGTGAGGAGCATGAAACGGTCAGAAAAATAGGAGGAGCATGAAGCGGTGTCAAAAATATGAAGAGCCTCAAAAGTTGTGAAAAATATGAAGAGCTTCAAAAAGTGTCAAAAATACGAGGATCATGAAACGGTCTGAAAAATAGGAGAAGCATGAAGTGTTGTTGAAAAACATGAAGAGCCTGAAAAGGTGTGAAATATATGAAGAGCTTCAAAAGGTGTCAAAAATATGAGGAGCATGAAACGGTGTGAAAATAGGAGGAGGATGAAACGGTCTGAAAAATAATAGGAGCATGAATCGATGTTGAAAACATGAAGAGCATGTAGAGGTGTGAAAAATATGAAGAGCTTCAAAAGGTGTCAAAAATATTAGGAGCAAGAAACGGTCTGAAAAATAGGAGGAGCATGAAGCGGTGTTGAAAAACATGAAGAGCCTGAAAATGTGTGAAAAATATGAAGGGCTTTAAAAGGTGTCAAAAATATGAGGCGCCTGTAACGGTCTGAAAAATAGGAGGAGCATGAAGCGGTGTTGAAAAACATGAAGAGCTTGAAATGGGGTGAAATATATGAAGAGCTTCAAAAGGTGTCAAAAATAGGAGGAGTATGAAACGGTCTGAAATCTAGGAGGAGCATGAAGTGTTATTGAAAAACATGAAGATCATGAAAAGGTGTGAAATATGAAGAGCTTCAAAAGGTGTCAAAAATGTGAGGAGCATGAAACGGTCTGAAAAATAGGAGGAGCATGAAGCCATGTTCAAAAACATGAAGAGCCTGAAAAGGTGTGAAAAATATGAAGAGCTTCAAAAGGTGTCAAATTATGAGGAGAATGAAACGGTGTGAAAAATAGGAGGAGCATGAAACGGGTTGAAAAATAGGAGGAGCATGAAGCGGAATCCACAAAAATGAAGAGCCTGAAAAGGTGGAAAGTATATGAAGAGCTTCAAAAGCTGTCAAAAATTTGAGGAGCATGAAACGGTATGAAAAATAGGAGGAGTGTGAAGCGGTGTTCAAAAACATGAAGAGTTTAAAAGGTGTGAAAAATATGAAGAGCTTCAAAAGTTGTGAAAAATATGAAAAGCATAAAACGGTCTGAAAAATAGGAGGAGCATGAAACGGTCTGAAAAATAGGAGGAGCATGAAGCGGTGTTGAAAAACATGAAGAGTCTGAGAAGTTGTGAAAAATATGAAGAGCTTCAAAAGGTGTCAAAAATTTGAGGAGCATGAAAAGTTCTGAAGAATAGGAAGAGCATGATGCAGTGTTGAAAAACATGAAGAGCCTGAAAAGGTGTGAAAAATATGAAGCACTTCAAAAGATGTCAAAATTATGAGGAGCATGAAACAGTTGAAAAATAGGAGGAGCATGAAGCAGTGTTCAAAAACATGAAGAACAGGAAAAGTTGTGAAAAATATGAAGAGCTTCAAAAGGTGTGAAAATTATGAGGAGCATGAAACGGTCTGAAAAAAAGGAGGAGCATGAAGGGGTGTTCAAAAACATGAAGAGCCTGAAAAGGTGTGAAAAATATGAAGAGCTTCAAAAGGTTGGAAATACATGAGGAGCATGAAACGGTCTGAAAAATAGAAGGAGCATGAATCCGTCTGAAAAATGGGAGGAGCATGAAGCGGTGTTGAAAAACATGAAGTTCCTGAAAAGCTGCGAAAATAAGACAAGCTTCAAAAGGTGTCAAAAATATGAGGAGCATGAAACGGTCTGAAAAATAGGAGGAGCATGAAATGGTCTGAAAAATGGGAGGAGCATGAAGCGGTGTTGAAAAACATGAAGTTCCTGAAAAGCTGTGAAAATAAGACAAGCTTCAAAAGGTGTGAAAAATATGAAGAGCTTCAAAAGGTATCAAAAATAGGAGTAGCATGAAGAGGTGTTCAAAAATATGAAGAGCCTGAAAAGGTGTGAAAAATATGAAGAGCATGAAACGGTCTGAAAAATAGGTGGAGCATGAAGCGGTGTTCAGAAGCATGAAGAGCCTGAAAACTGTGAAAAATATGAAGAGCTTCAAAAAGTGTGAAAAATATGAAGAGTTTCAAAAGGTGTGAAAAATATGAGGAGCATGAAACGGTCTGAAAAATAGGAGGAGCATGAAACAGTGTGTAAAAAGTGAAGAGCATGAATAGGTGTGAAAATTATGAAGAGCTTTAAAAGGTTTGAAAAATATGACGAGCATGAAATTGTCTGAAAAATTGGAGGAGCATGAAGCGGTGTTGAAATACATGAAGAGCCTGTAAAGGTTTGAAAAATATGAAGAGCTTCAAAAGGTGTGAAAAATATGAAGAGCTTCAAAATTTGTCAAAAATAAGAGGAGAAAGACACGGTCTGAAAAATAGGAGGAGCATGAAGCGGTGTTGAAATACATGAAGAGCCTGTAAAGGTTTGAAAAATATGAAGAGCTTCAAAAGGTGTGAAAAATATGAAGAGCTTCAAAATGTGTCAAAAATAGGAGGAGCATGACACGGTCTGAAAAATAGGAGGAGCATGAAGCGGTGTTGAAAAACATGAAGAGCCTGAAAAGGTGTAAAAAACATGAAGAGCCTAAAAAGGTGTCAAAAATATGAGGAATATGAAACGGTCTGAAAAATAGGAGGATCATGAAGAGGTGTTGAAAAACATGAAGTTCCTGAAAAGGTGTGAAATATATGAAGAGCTTCAAAAGTTGTGAAATATATGAGGAGCATGAAACGGTCTGAAAAATAGGAGGAGCATGAAACGGTGTTCAAAAACATGAAGAGCTTCAAAAGGTGTGAAAAATATGAACAGCTTCAAAAGGTGTCAAAAATGAGATGAGTAAAAAACGGTCTGAAAAATGGGAGGAGCATGAAGTTGTGTTGAAAATAATGAAGAGCCTGAAAAGGTGTGAAAAATATGAGGAGCATGATACGGTCTGAAAAATAGGAGGAGCATGAAGTGGTAGTGAAAAAACATGAAGAGCCTGAAAACGTGTGCAAAATATGACGAGCTTCAAAAGGTGTGAAATACATGAGAAGCTTGAAACGGTCTGAAAAATAGGAGGAGCATGAAGCGATGTTGAAAAACATGAAGAGCCTTAAAATGTGTGAAAAATATGAAGAGCTTCAAAAAGTGTGAAAAATATGAGGATCATGAAACGGTCTGAAAAATAGGAGGAGCATGAAGCGCTGTTGAAAAACATGAAGAGCCTGAAAAGGTGTGACAAATATGAAGAGCTTCAAAAGGTGTGAAATACATGAGGAGCATGAAACGATCTGAA
Organism: Dama dama; assembly: GCF_033118175.1. Taxonomy (NCBI): domain Eukaryota; kingdom Metazoa; phylum Chordata; class Mammalia; order Artiodactyla; family Cervidae; genus Dama; species Dama dama. The sequence goes on along the minus strand of NW_026870905.1, from coordinate 4,599,690 downwards.
AAACAGGAGGAGCATGAAGCGGTGTTCAAAAACATGCAGAGTCTGAAAAGGTGTGAAAAATATGAAGAGCTTCAAAAGGTTTGAAAAATATGAAGAGCTTCAAAAGGTGTCAAAAATGAGATGAGCATGAAACGGTCTGAAAAATAGGAGGAGCATGAAGCGGTGTTCAAAAACATGAAGAGCCTGAAAAGGTGTGAGAAATATGAAGAGCTTCAAAAGATGTCAAAAATATGAGGAGCATGAAACGGTCTGAAAAATAGGAGGAGCATGAAATGGTGTTCAAACACATGAAGAGACTGAAAAGGTGTGAAAAATATGAAGAGCTTCAAAAGGTGTGAAATACATGAGGAGCATTAAACGGTTTAAAAATTAGGGGGAGCATGAAGCGGTGTTCAAAAACATGAAGAGCCTGAAAAGGTGTTAAAAATATGAAGAGCTTCAAAAGGTGTGAAAAATATGAGGAGCATGAAACGGTCTGAAAAATAGGAGGAGCATGAAGCGGTGTTGAAAAACATGAGGAGCCTGAAAAGTTGTGAATAATATGAAGAGCTTCAAAAGGTGTGAAATACATGAGGAGCATGAAACGGTCTGAAAATAGGAGGAGCATGAAGCGGTGTTCAAAAACATGCTGAGACTGAAATCTTGTGAAAAATATGAAGAGCTTCAAAAGGTGTGAAAAATATGAAGAGCTTCAGAAGATGTCAAAAATGAGATGAGCATGAAACGGTCTGAAAAATAGGAGGAGCATGATGTAGTGTTGAAAAAAATGAAGAGCCTGAACAGGTGTGAAATATATGAAGAGCTTCAAAAGGTGGGAAAAATATGAGAAGCATGAAACGGTCTGAAAAATATGAGGAGCATGAACCGGTGTCGAAAAACCTGAAGAGCCTGAAAAGGTGTGAAAAATATGAAGAGCTCCAAAAGGTGTGAAAAATATGAGGAGCATGATACGGTCTGAAAAATAGGAGGAGCATGAACCGGTGTTCAAAAACATGAAGAGCCTGAAAAGGTGTGAAAAATATGAACAGCTTCAAAAGGTGTGAAAAATATGAGGAGCATGAAACGGTCTGAAAAATAGGAGGAGCATGAAGCGGTGTTGAAAAACATGAGGAGCCTGAAAAGGTGTGACAAATATGAAGAGCTTCAAAAGGTGGGAAATACATGAGGAGCATGAAACGGTCTCAAAAATAGGAGGAGCATGAAGCGGTGTTCAAAAACATGCAGAGTCTGAAAAGGGGTGAAAAATATGAAGAGCTTCAAAAGGTTTGATAAATATGAAGAGCTTCAAAAGGTGTGAAAAATATGAAAAGCTTCAAAAGGTGTCAAAAATATGAGGACCATGAAACGGTCTGCAAAATAGGAGGAGCATGAAGTGGTGTTGAAAAACATGAAGAGCCTGAAAACGTGTGAAAAAAATGAAGAGCTTCAAAAGGTGTGAAAAATATGAAGAGCTTTAAAAGGTGTCAAAAATGAGATGAGTGTAAAACGGTCTGAAATGTGGGAGGAGCATGAAGTGGTGTTGAAAATAATGAAGAGCCTGAAAAGGTGTGAAATATATGAAGAGCTTCAAAAGGTGTGAAAAAAAAGAGGAGCATGATACGGTCTGAAAAATAGGAGGAGCATGAATTGGTTGTGAAAAAACATGAAGAGCCTGAAAACGCGTGCAAAATATGAAGAGCTTCAAAAGGTGTGAAATACATGAGGATCATGAAACGGTCTGAAAAATAGGAGGAGCAAGAAACGGTGTTGAAAAACATGAAGAGACTGACGAGGTGTCAGAAATATGAAGAGCTTCACAAGGTGTCAAAAATATGAGGAGCATGAAACGGTCTGAAAAATAGGAGGAGCAACAAGGGGTGTTGAAATACATGAAGAGCCTGAAAATGTGTAAAAAATATAAAGAGCTTCAAAAGATGTGAAAAATACGAAGAGCTTCAAAAGGTGTCAAAAATATGAGGAGCATGAAACTGTCTGAAAAATAGGAGGAGCATGAAGCTGTGTTCAAAAACATGAAGAGCCTGAAAAGGTGTGAAATATATAAAGAGCTTCAAAAAGTGTCAAAATATGAGGAGCATGAAACGGTCTGAATAATAGGAGGAGAATGTAACGGTGATCAAAAACATGAAGAGCCTGAAAAGGTGTGAAAAATATGAAGAGCTTCAAAAGGTGTAAAATATGAGGAGCATGAAACGGTCTGAAAAATAGGAGGAGCATGAAGCGGTGTTCAAAAACATGAAGAGCCTGAAAAGTTGTGAAAAATATGAAAAGCTTCAAAAGGTGTCAAAAATGAGATGAGCATGAAACGGTCTGAAAAATAGGAGGAGCATGAAGCGGTGTTCAAAAACTTGAAGAGCCTGAAACGTTGTGAAAAATATGAAAAGCTTGAAAAGGTTTCAAAAAAGAGATGAGCATGAAACGGTCTGAAAAATAGGAAGAGCATGAAGTGGTGTTGAAAAAATGAAGAGCCTGAAAAGGTGTGAAAAATATGAAGATCATCAAAATGTATCAAAAATATGAGCAGCATGAAACGGTCTGCAAAAAAGGAGGAGCATGAAGTGGTGTTGAAAAACTTGAAGAGCCTGAAAAAGTGTGAAAAATATGAAAAGCTTCAAAAGATGTCAAAAATATGAGGAGCATGAAACGGTCTGAAAAATAGGAGGAGCATGAAGTGGTGTTGAAAAACATGAAGAGCCTGAAAAGGTGTGAAAAATATGAAGAGCTTCAAAAGGTGTCAAAAATATCAGGAGCATGAAACGATCTGAATAATCGGAGGAGCAGGAAACGGTTTTCAAAAACATGAAGAGCCTGAAAAGGTGTGAAAAATATGAAGAGCTTCAAAAGGTGTCAAAAATATGAGGATCATGAAACGGTCTGAAAATTAGGAGGAGCATGAAGCGTTGTTTAAAAACTTGAAGAGCCTGAAAAAGTTTGAAAAATATGAAGAGCTTCAAAAGGTGTCAAAAATATGAGAAGCATAAAACGGTGTTCAAAAACATGAAGAGCCTGAAAAGGTGTGAAAAATATGAAGAGCTTCAAAAGGTGTCAAAAATATGCGGACCATGAAACGGTCTGAAAAATAGGAGGAGCATGAAGCGGTGTTGAAAAACATGAAGAGTCTGAAAAGGTGTGAAATATATGAAGAGCTTCAAAAGGTGTAAAAAATATGAGGAGTTTGAAACGGTGTGAAAATAGGAGGAGGATGAAACGGTCTGAAAAATAATAGGAGCATGAATCGATGTTGAAAACATGAAGAGCATGTAGAGGTGTGAAAAATATGAAGAGCTTCAAAAGGTGTCAAAAATATTAGGAGCAAGAAACGGTCTGAAAAATAGGAGGAGCATGAAGCGGTGTTGAAAAACATGAAGAGCCTGAAAATGTGTGAAAAATATGAAGGGCTTTAAAAGGTGTCAAAAATATGAGGCGCCTGTAACGGTCTGAAAAATAGGAGGAGCATGAAGCGGTGTTGAAAAACATGAAGAGCTTGAAATGGGGTGAAATATATGAAGAGCTTCAAAAGGTGTCAAAAATAGGAGGAGTATGAAACGGTCTGAAATCTAGGAGGAGCATGAAGTGTTATTGAAAAACATGAAGATCATGAAAAGGTGTGAAATATGAAGAGCTTCAAAAGGTGTCAAAAATGTGAGGAGCATGAAACGGTCTGAAAAATAGGAGGAGCATGAAGCCATGTTCAAAAACATGAAGAGCCTGAAAAGGTGTGAAAAATATGAAGAGCTTCAAAAGGTGTCAAATTATGAGGAGAATGAAACGGTGTGAAAAATAGGAGGAGCATGAAACGGGTTGAAAAATAGGAGGAGCATGAAGCGGAATCCACAAAAATGAAGAGCCTGAAAAGGTGGAAAGTATATGAAGAGCTTCAAAAGCTGTCAAAAATTTGAGGAGCATGAAACGGTATGAAAAATAGGAGGAGTGTGAAGCGGTGTTCAAAAACATGAAGAGTTTAAAAGGTGTGAAAAATATGAAGAGCTTCAAAAGTTGTGAAAAATATGAAAAGCATAAAACGGTCTGAAAAATAGGAGGAGCATGAAACGGTCTGAAAAATAGGAGGAGCATGAAGCGGTGTTGAAAAACATGAAGAGTCTGAGAAGTTGTGAAAAATATGAAGAGCTTCAAAAGGTGTCAAAAATTTGAGGAGCATGAAAAGTTCTGAAGAATAGGAAGAGCATGATGCAGTGTTGAAAAACATGAAGAGCCTGAAAAGGTGTGAAAAATATGAAGCACTTCAAAAGATGTCAAAATTATGAGGAGCATGAAACAGTTGAAAAATAGGAGGAGCATGAAGCAGTGTTCAAAAACATGAAGAACAGGAAAAGTTGTGAAAAATATGAAGAGCTTCAAAAGGTGTGAAAATTATGAGGAGCATGAAACGGTCTGAAAAATAGGAGGAGCATGAAGGGGTGTTCAAAAACATGAAGAGCCTGAAAAGGTGTGAAAAATATGAAGAGCTTCAAAAGGTTGGAAATACATGAGGAGCATGAAACGGTCTGAAAAATAGAAGGAGCATGAATCCGTCTGAAAAATGGGAGGAGCATGAAGCGGTGTTGAAAAACATGAAGTTCCTGAAAAGCTGCGAAAATAAGACAAGCTTCAAAAGGTGTCAAAAATATGAGGAGCATGAAACGGTCTGAAAAATAGGAGGAGCATGAAATGGTCTGAAAAATGGGAGGAGCATGAAGCGGTGTTGAAAAACATGAAGTTCCTGAAAAGCTGTGAAAATAAGACAAGCTTCAAAAGGTGTGAAAAATATGAAGAGCTTCAAAAGGTATCAAAAATAGGAGTAGCATGAAGAGGTGTTCAAAAATATGAAGAGCCTGAAAAGGTGTGAAAAATATGAAGAGCATGAAACGGTCTGAAAAATAGGTGGAGCATGAAGCGGTGTTCAGAAGCATGAAGAGCCTGAAAACTGTGAAAAATATGAAGAGCTTCAAAAAGTGTGAAAAATATGAAGAGTTTCAAAAGGTGTGAAAAATATGAGGAGCATGAAACGGTCTGAAAAATAGGAGGAGCATGAAACAGTGTGTAAAAAGTGAAGAGCATGAATAGGTGTGAAAATTATGAAGAGCTTTAAAAGGTTTGAAAAATATGACGAGCATGAAATTGTCTGAAAAATTGGAGGAGCATGAAGCGGTGTTGAAATACATGAAGAGCCTGTAAAGGTTTGAAAAATATGAAGAGCTTCAAAAGGTGTGAAAAATATGAAGAGCTTCAAAATTTGTCAAAAATAAGAGGAGAAAGACACGGTCTGAAAAATAGGAGGAGCATGAAGCGGTGTTGAAATACATGAAGAGCCTGTAAAGGTTTGAAAAATATGAAGAGCTTCAAAAGGTGTGAAAAATATGAAGAGCTTCAAAATGTGTCAAAAATAGGAGGAGCATGACACGGTCTGAAAAATAGGAGGAGCATGAAGCGGTGTTGAAAAACATGAAGAGCCTGAAAAGGTGTAAAAAACATGAAGAGCCTAAAAAGGTGTCAAAAATATGAGGAATATGAAACGGTCTGAAAAATAGGAGGATCATGAAGAGGTGTTGAAAAACATGAAGTTCCTGAAAAGGTGTGAAATATATGAAGAGCTTCAAAAGTTGTGAAATATATGAGGAGCATGAAACGGTCTGAAAAATAGGAGGAGCATGAAACGGTGTTCAAAAACATGAAGAGCTTCAAAAGGTGTGAAAAATATGAACAGCTTCAAAAGGTGTCAAAAATGAGATGAGTAAAAAACGGTCTGAAAAATGGGAGGAGCATGAAGTTGTGTTGAAAATAATGAAGAGCCTGAAAAGGTGTGAAAAATATGAGGAGCATGATACGGTCTGAAAAATAGGAGGAGCATGAAGTGGTAGTGAAAAAACATGAAGAGCCTGAAAACGTGTGCAAAATATGACGAGCTTCAAAAGGTGTGAAATACATGAGAAGCTTGAAACGGTCTGAAAAATAGGAGGAGCATGAAGCGATGTTGAAAAACATGAAGAGCCTTAAAATGTGTGAAAAATATGAAGAGCTTCAAAAAGTGTGAAAAATATGAGGATCATGAAACGGTCTGAAAAATAGGAGGAGCATGAAGCGCTGTTGAAAAACATGAAGAGCCTGAAAAGGTGTGACAAATATGAAGAGCTTCAAAAGGTGTGAAATACATGAGGAGCATGAAACGATCTGAAAAACAGGAGGAGCATGAAGCGGTGTTCAAAAACATGCAGAGTCTGAAAAGGTGTGAAAAATATGAAGAGCTTCAAAAGGTTTGAAAAATATGAAGAGCTTCAAAAGGTGTCAAAAATGAGATGAGCATGAAACGGTCTGAAAAATAGGAGGAGCATGAAGCGGTGTTCAAAAACATGAAGAGCCTGAAAAGGTGTGAGAAATATGAAGAGCTTCAAAAGATGTCAAAAATATGAGGAGCATGAAACGGTCTGAAAAATAGGAGGAGCATGAAATGGTGTTCAAACACATGAAGAGACTGAAAAGGTGTGAAAAATATGAAGAGCTTCAAAAGGTGTGAAATACATGAGGAGCATTAAACGGTTTAAAAATTAGGGGGAGCATGAAGCGGTGTTCAAAAACATGAAGAGCCTGAAAAGGTGTTAAAAATATGAAGAGCTTCAAAAGGTGTGAAAAATATGAGGAGCATGAAACGGTCTGAAAAATAGGAGGAGCATGAAGCGGTGTTGAAAAACATGAGGAGCCTGAAAAGTTGTGAATAATATGAAGAGCTTCAAAAGGTGTGAAATACATGAGGAGCATGAAACGGTCTGAAAATAGGAGGAGCATGAAGCGGTGTTCAAAAACATGCTGAGACTGAAATCTTGTGAAAAATATGAAGAGCTTCAAAAGGTGTGAAAAATATGAAGAGCTTCAGAAGATGTCAAAAATGAGATGAGCATGAAACGGTCTGAAAAATAGGAGGAGCATGATGTAGTGTTGAAAAAAATGAAGAGCCTGAACAGGTGTGAAATATATGAAGAGCTTCAAAAGGTGGGAAAAATATGAGAAGCATGAAACGGTCTGAAAAATATGAGGAGCATGAACCGGTGTCGAAAAACCTGAAGAGCCTGAAAAGGTGTGAAAAATATGAAGAGCTCCAAAAGGTGTGAAAAATATGAGGAGCATGATACGGTCTGAAAAATAGGAGGAGCATGAACCGGTGTTCAAAAACATGAAGAGCCTGAAAAGGTGTGAAAAATATGAACAGCTTCAAAAGGTGTGAAAAATATGAGGAGCATGAAACGGTCTGAAAAATAGGAGGAGCATGAAGCGGTGTTGAAAAACATGAGGAGCCTGAAAAGGTGTGACAAATATGAAGAGCTTCAAAAGGTGGGAAATACATGAGGAGCATGAAACGGTCTCAAAAATAGGAGGAGCATGAAGCGGTGTTCAAAAACATGCAGAGTCTGAAAAGGGGTGAAAAATATGAAGAGCTTCAAAAGGTTTGATAAATATGAAGAGCTTCAAAAGGTGTGAAAAATATGAAAAGCTTCAAAAGGTGTCAAAAATATGAGGACCATGAAACGGTCTGCAAAATAGGAGGAGCATGAAGTGGTGTTGAAAAACATGAAGAGCCTGAAAACGTGTGAAAAAAATGAAGAGCTTCAAAAGGTGTGAAAAATATGAAGAGCTTTAAAAGGTGTCAAAAATGAGATGAGTGTAAAATGGTCTGAAATGTGGGAGGAGCATGAAGTGGTGTTGAAAATAATGAAGAGCCTGAAAAGGTGTGAAATATATGAAGAGCTTCAAAAGGTGTGAAAAAAAAGAGGAGCATGATACGGTCTGAAAAATAGGAGGAGCATGAATTGGTTGTGAAAAAACATGAAGAGCCTGAAAACGCGTGCAAAATATGAAGAGCTTCAAAAGGTGTGAAATACATGAGGATCATGAAACGGTCTGAAAAATAGGAGGAGCAAGAAACGGTGTTGAAAAACATGAAGAGACTGACGAGGTGTCAGAAATATGAAGAGCTTCACAAGGTGTCAAAAATATGAGGAGCATGAAACGGTCTGAAAAATAGGAGGAGCAACAAGGGGTGTTGAAATACATGAAGAGCCTGAAAATGTGTAAAAAATATAAAGAGCTTCAAAAGATGTGAAAAATACGAAGAGCTTCAAAAGGTGTCAAAAATATGAGGAGCATGAAACTGTCTGAAAAATAGGAGGAGCATGAAGCTGTGTTCAAAAACATGAAGAGCCTGAAAAGGTGTGAAATATATAAAGAGCTTCAAAAAGTGTCAAAATATGAGGAGCATGAAACGGTCTGAATAATAGGAGGAGAATGTAACGGTGATCAAAAACATGAAGAGCCTGAAAAGGTGTGAAAAATATGAAGAGCTTCAAAAGGTGTAAAATATGAGGAGCATGAAACGGTCTGAAAAATAGGAGGAGCATGAAGCGGTGTTCAAAAACATGAAGAGCCTGAAAAGTTGTGAAAAATATGAAAAGCTTCAAAAGGTGTCAAAAATGAGATGAGCATGAAACGGTCTGAAAAATAGGAGGAGCATGAAGCGGTGTTCAAAAACTTGAAGAGCCTGAAACGTTGTGAAAAATATGAAAAGCTTGAAAAGGTTTCAAAAAAGAGATGAGCATGAAACGGTCTGAAAAATAGGAAGAGCATGAAGTGGTGTTGAAAAAATGAAGAGCCTGAAAAGGTGTGAAAAATATGAAGATCATCAAAATGTATCAAAAATATGAGCAGCATGAAACGGTCTGCAAAAAAGGAGGAGCATGAAGTGGTGTTGAAAAACTTGAAGAGCCTGAAAAAGTGTGAAAAATATGAAAAGCTTCAAAAGATGTCAAAAATATGAGGAGCATGAAACGGTCTGAAAAATAGGAGGAGCATGAAGTGGTGTTGAAAAACATGAAGAGCCTGAAAAGGTGTGAAAAATATGAAGAGCTTCAAAAGGTGTCAAAAATATCAGGAGCATGAAACGATCTGAATAATCGGAGGAGCAGGAAACGGTTTTCAAAAACATGAAGAGCCTGAAAAGGTGTGAAAAATATGAAGAGCTTCAAAAGGTGTCAAAAATATGAGGATCATGAAACGGTCTGAAAATTAGGAGGAGCATGAAGCGTTGTTTAAAAACTTGAAGAGCCTGAAAAAGTTTGAAAAATATGAAGAGCTTCAAAAGGTGTCAAAAATATGAGAAGCATGAAACGGTGTTCAAAAACATGAAGAGCCTGAAAAGGTGTGAAAAATATGAAGAGCTTCAAAAGGTGTCAAAAATATGCGGACCATGAAACGGTCTGAAAAATAGGAGGAGCATGAAGCGGTGTTGAAAAACATGAAGAGTCTGAAAAGGTGTGAAATATATGAAGAGCTTCAAAAGGTGTAAAAAATATGAGGAGTTTGAAACGGTCTGAAAAATATGAGGATCTGGTTTCCTCATTGTGTATGCCCAGAAGTGGAATTGCTGGGTCATATGGCAGTTCTATTTCCAGTTTTTTAAGAAATCTCTTCACCGTTTTCCATAGCCGCTGTACTAGTGTGCATTCCCACCAACAATATAAGAGGGTTCCCTTTTCTCCACTCCCTCTCCAGCATTTATTGCTTGTAGACTTTTGGATAGCAGCCATCCTGACTGGCATGTAATGGTACCTCATTGTGGTTTTCATTTGCATTTCTCTAATAATGAGTGATGTTGAGCATCTTTTCATGTGTTTGTTATCCATCTGTATGTCTTCTTTGGAGAAATGTCTGTTTAGTTCTTTGGCTCATTTTTTATTGGGTCATTTATTTTTCTGGAATTGAGCTGCAGGATTTGCTTGTATATTTTTGAGATTAATCCTTTGTCTGTTTCTTCATTTGCTATTATTTTCTCCCAATCTGAGGGCTGTCTTTTCACCTTACTTATAGTTTCCTTTGTAGTGCAAAAGCTTTTAAGTTTCATTAGGTCCCATTTGTTTAGTTTTGCTTTTATTTCCAATATTCTGGGAGGTGGGTCATAGAGGATCTTGCTTTGATTTATGTCGGAGAGTGTTTTGCCTATCTTCTCCTCTAGGAGTTTTATAGTTTCTGGTCTTACATTTAGATCTTTAATCCATTTTGAGTTTATTTTTGTGTATGGTGTTAGAAAGTGTTCTATTTTCATTCTTTTACAAGTGGTTGACCAGTTTTCCCAGCACCACTTGTTAAAGAGGTTGTCTTTTTTCCATTGCATATCCTTGCCTCCTTTGTCAAAGATAAGGTGTCCATAGGTTCGTCTGAAAGAGACACGTGCACCCCAATGTTCATCGCAGCACTGTTTATAATAGCCAGGACATGGAAGCAACCTAGATGCCCGTCAGCAGATGAATGGATAAGAAAGCTGTGGTACATATACACCATGGAATATTACTCAGCCATTAAAAAGAATTCATTTGAATCAGTCCTAATGAGATGGATGAAGCTGGAGCCCATTTTACAGAGTGAAGTAAGCCAGAAAGATAAAGAACATTACAGCATACTGACACATGTATATGGAATTTAGAAAGGTGACAACGATAACCCTATATGCAGAACAGAAAAAGAGACACAGAAATACAGAACAGACTTTTAAACTTTGTGGGAGAATGTGAGGGTGGGATATTTCAAAAGAACAGCATGTATGCTATCTATGGTGAAACAAATCACCAGCCCAGGTAGGATGCACGAGACAAGTGCTCCGGCTTGGTGCACTGGGAAGACCCAGAGGAATCGGGTGGAGAGGGAGGTGGGAGGGGGAATCGGGACTGGGAATACATGTAAATCCATGGCTGATTCATATCAAAGTATGACAAAACCCACTGGAAAAAAAAAATAAAAATAAAAAATAAAAATAAAAAAAAATAACAATAAAAAAAAAATAAGAGGAGCATGAAACGGTGTTCAAAAACATGAAGAGCCTGAAAAGGTGTGAAAAATATGAAGAGCTTCAAAACGTGTCAAAAATATGAGGAGCATGAAACAATCTGAAAAATAGGAGGAGCATTAAGCAGTGTTCAAAAACATGAAGAGCCTGAAAAGGTGTGAAAAATATGAAGAGCTTCAAAACGTGTCAAAAATATGAGGAGCATGAATCGCTCTGAAAAATAGGAGGAGCATGAAGCAGTATTCAAAAACATGAAGAGACTGAAATGTGCGAAAAATATGAAGAGCTTCAAAACGTGACAAAATATGAGGAGCATGAAACGGTCTGAAATATAGGAGGTGCATGAAGTGGTGTTGAAAAACATGAAGAGCCTGAAAAGGTTTGAAAAATATGAAGAGCTTCAAAGGTGTCAAAATTATGAGGAGCATGAAACGGTCTGAAATATAGGAGGTGCATGAAGAGGTGTTGAAAAACATGAAGAGCCTGAAAAGATGTGAAATATATGAAGAGCTTCAGAAGCTGTCAAAAATATGAGGAGCATGAAACGGTCTGAAAAATAGGAGGAATATGAAACGGTGTTGAAAAATATGAAGAGCTTGAAAAGGTGTGAAAAAAATGAAGAGCTTCAAAAGGTGTGAAAAATATGAGTAGCATGAAACGGTCTGAAAAGTAGAAGGAGCATGAAAAGGTGTTGATAAAAGTGAAGAGCCTGAAAAGGTGTGAAAAAATATGAAGTGCTTCCAAAGGTGTGAAAAATATGAGGAGCATTAATTGGGCTGAAAAATAGGAGGAGTATGAAACTGTGTTCAAAAACATGAAGAGCCTGAAAAGGTGTGAAAAATATGAAGAGCTTCAAAAGGGATCAAAATTATGAGGGGCATGAAACGGTGTGAAAAAGAGGAGGAGCTTGAAACAGTGTTCAAAAACATGAAGAGCCTGAAAAGGTGTGAAAAATATGAAGAGCCTCAAAAGGTGTCAAAAATATGAGCATCAAGAAACGGTCTGAAAAATAGGAGGAGCATGAAGCGGTGTTGAAAACATGAAGAGCCTGAAACGGTGTGAAATATATGAAGAGCTTCAAAAGGTGTCAAAAATATGAGGAGCAGGAAACGGTCTGAAAAATAGGAGGATCATGTAGCGGTGTTGAAAAACATGAAAAGCCTGAAAAGGTGTGAAAAATATGAAGAGCTTCAAAAGGTGTCAAAAATATGAGGAGCACGAAACGGTCTTAAAAATAGGAGAAAGATGAAGCGGTGTTCAAAAACATGAAGAACATGAAAAGGTGTGAAAAATAAGAAGAGCTTTAAAAGGTGTGAAAATTATGAGGAGCTTGAAACGGTCTGAAAAATAGGAGGAGCATGAACTGGTTGTGAAAAACATGAAGAGCCTGAAAAGGTGGGAAAAATATGAAGAGCTTCAAAAGGTGTGAAAAATATGAGGAGCATGAAACGGTCTGAAAAATAGGAGGAGGATGAAACGGTAATCAAAAACATGAAGAGCCTGAAAAGGTGTGAAAAATTTGAAGAGCTTCAAAAGGTGTGAAATACATGAGGAGCATGAAACGGTCTGAAAAATAGGAGGAGCATGAAGCGGTGTTCAAAAAAATGCAGAGACTGAAAAGTTGTGAAAAATATGAAGAGCTTTAAAGGTGTGAAAAATATGAAGAAGTTCAAAATATGTCAAAAATGAGATGAGCATGAAACGGTCTGAAAAATAGGAGGAGCATGAAGCGGTGTTCAAAAACATGAAGAGCCTGAAAAGTTGTGAAAAATATGAAGAGCTTCAAAAGGTGTCAAATATATGAGGAGCATGAAACGGTCTGAAATATAGGAGGAGCATGAAGCGGTGTTCAAAAACATGAAGTGCCTGAAAAGGTGTGAAAAATCTGAAGAGCTTCAAAAGGTTTTAAAAATATGAGGAGCAAGAAATTGTCTGAAAAATAAAGGAGCATGAAGCGATGTTCAAAAACATGAAGAGCCTGAAAAGGTGTGAAAAATATGACGAGCTTCAAAAGTTGTCTAAAATATGAAGAGCATGAAACCGTCTGAAAAATAGGAGGAGCATGAAGCGGTGTTCAAAAACATGAAGAGCCTGAAAAGGTGTGAAAAATATGAAGAGCTTCAAAAGGTTTGAACTACATGAGGAGCATTAAACGGTCTGAAAAATAGCAGGAGCATTAAGTGGTGTTGAAAAACCTGAAGAGCCTGAAAAGATGTGAAAAATATGAAGAGCGTCAAAAGGTGTAAAAAAAATATGAAGAGCCTGAAACGGTCTGAAAAATAGGAGGAGCATGAAGCTGTGTTTAAAAACATGAAGAGCCTGAAAAGGTGTGAAATATATGAAGAGCTTCAAAAGGTGTGAAAAATATGGAGAGCTTCAAAAGGTGTCAAAAATATGAAGAGCATGAAACGGTCTGAAAAATAGGGGGAGCATGAAATGGTGTTCAAAAACATGAAGAGCCTGAAAAGGTGTGAAATATATGAAGAGCCTGAAAAGGTGTGAAAAATATGAAGAGCTTCAAAAGGTGTCAAAAATATGAAGAGCATGAAACTGTCTGAAAAATAGGAGGAGCATTAAATGGTGTTCAAAAACATGAAGAGCCTGAAAAGGTGTGAAAAATATGAAAAGCTTCAAAGGTGTGATATACATGAGGAGCATGAAACGGTCTGAAAAATAGGAGAAGCATGAAGTGATGTGGAAAAACATGAACAGCCTGAAAAGGTGTGAAAAATATGAAGAGCTTCAAAAGGTGTGAAATACATGAGGAGCATGAAAATCTCTGAAAAATAGGAGGAGCATGAAGTGGTGTTCAAAAACATGAAGAGCCTGAAAATGTGTGAAAAATATGAAGAGCTTCAAAAGGTGTGAAATATATGAGGAGCTTCAAAAGGTGTGAAAAATATGAAGAGCTTCAAAAGATGTCAAAAATATGAAAAGCATGAAACGGTCTGAAAAATAGGAGGAGCATGAAATGGTGTTCAAAAACATGAAGAGCCTGAAAATGTGTGAAAAATTTGAAAAGGTTCAAAGGTTTGATATACATGAGGAGCATGAAACGGTCTGAAAAATAGGAGAAGCATGAAGTGGTGTGGAAAAAAATGAAGAGCCTGAAAAAGTGTGAAAAATATGAAGAGCTTCAAAAGGTGTGAAATATATGTGGAGCATGTATCTCTCTGAAAAATAGGAGGAGCATGAAGTGGTGTTGAAAAACATGAAGAGCCTGAAAAGATGTGAAAAATATGAAGAGCTCCAAAAGGTGTGAAAAATATGAGAAGCATGATACGGTCTGAAAAATAGGAGGAGCATGAAGTGGTGTTCAGAAACATGGAGAGCCTAAAAAGGTGTGAAAAATATGAAGAGCTTCAAAAAGTGTCTAAAATATGAGGAGCTTGAAACGGTCTGAAAAATAGGAGGAGCATGAAGCAGTGTTCACAAACATGAAGAGCCTGAAAAGGTGTGAAAAATATGAAGAGCTTCAAAACGTGTGAAATACATGAGGAGCATGAAAAGGTCTGAAAAATAGGAGGAGCATGAAATGGTGTTCAAAAACATGAAGAGCATGAAAAGGTGTGAAAATTATGAAGAGCTTCAAAAGGTGTCAAAAACATGAGGAGAATGAAACGGTCTGAAAAATAGGAGGAGCATGAAGCAGTGTTCAAAACATGAAGAGCCTGAAAAAGTGTGAAAAATATGAAGATCTTCAAAAGTTTGAAAAATATGAAGACCCTGAAAAGGTGTCAAAAATGAGATGAGCATGAAACAGTCTGAAAAGTAGGAGGAGCATGAAGTGTTGTTCAAAAACGTGAAGAGCCTGAAAAGTTGTGAAAAATATGAAGAGCTTGAAAAGGTGTGAAATACCTGAGGAGCATGAAACGGTCTGAAAAATAGGAGGAGCATGAAGCGGTGTTCAAAACATGAAGAGCCTGAAAAAGTGTGAAAAATATGAAGAGCTTCAAAAGGTTTAAAAAATAGGAGGAGGATGAAGCGGTGTTCAAAAACATGAAGAGCCTGAAAAAGTGTGATAAATATGAAGAGCTTATAAAATTGTCAAAAATATGAGGAGCATGGAGAGATGTTCAAAATCATGAAGAGGCTGATAAGGTGTGAAAAACATTAAGAGCTTCAAAAGGTTTGAAAAATAGGAGGAGCATGAAGCGGTGTTCAAAAACATGAAGAGCCTGAAAATGTGTGAAAAATATGAAGAGCTTATAAAATTGTCAAAAATATGAGGACCATGAAACGGTCTGAAAAATACGAGCAGCCTGAAAACGTCTGAAAAATAGGAGGAGCATGAAGCGGTGTTCAAAAACATGAAGGGCCTGAAAACGTGTGAAAAATATGAAGAGCTTCAAAAGGAGTCAAAAATATGCGGAGCCTGAAACGATCTGAAAAATAGGAGGAGCATGAAGCGGTTTTGAAAAACATGAAGAGCCGGAAAAGGTGTGAAAAATGTGAAGAGCTTCAAAAGGTGTCAAAAATATGAGGAGCATGAAACGGTCTGAAATATAAGAGGATCATGAAGCGGTGTTGAAAAACATGAAGAGCCTGAAAAGGTCTGATAAATGTGAAGAGCTTCAAAATGTGTCAAAAATATGAGGAGCATGAAACGGTCTGAAAAATAGGAGGAGTAAGAAGCGTTATTGAAATACATGAAGAGCCTGAAAACGTGTGAAGAATATGAAGAGCTCAAAAGGTGTGAAAAAAATGAAGAGCTTCAGAAGGTGTCAAAAATGAGATGAGCATGAAACGGCCTCAAAAATAGGAGGAGCAGGAAGTGGTGTTCAGAAACATGGAGAGCCTGAAAAGGTGTGAAAAATATGAAGAGCTTCAAAAGGTGTGAAAAACAGGAGGAACATGAAACGGTGTTCAAAAATATGAAGAGCCTGAAAAGGTGTGAAAAATATGAAGTGCTTCAAAAGGTGTCAACAATATGAGGAGCATGAAACGGTCTGAAAAATAGGAGGAGCAAGAAGCGGTGTTGAAAAACAAGAAGAGACGGAAAAGGTGTGAAAAATATGAAGAGCTTCAAAACGTGTCAAAAATATGAGGAGCACGAAACGGTCTGAAAAATAGGAGGAGCATGAAGCGGTGTTGAAAAACATGAAGAGCCTGAAAACGTGTGAAAAATATGAAGAGCTTCAAAAGGTATGAAAATATGAAGAGCTTCAAAAGTTGTCAAAAAAGAGATGAGCATGAAACGGTCTGAAAAATAGGAGCAGCATGAAGCGGTGTTGAAAAACATGAAGAGCCTGAAAAGGTGTGAAAAATAAGAAGAGCTTTAAAAGGTGTGAAAATTATGAGGAGCTTGAAACGGTCTGAAAAATAGGAGGAGCATGAACTGGTGTTGAAAAACATGAAGAGCCTGAAAAGGTTGGAAAAATATGAAGAGCTTCAAAAGGTGTGAAAAATATGAGGAGCATGAAACGGTCTGAAAAATAGGAGGAGGATGAAACGGTAATCAAAAACATGAAGAGCCTGAAAAGGTGTGAAAAATTTGAAGAGCTTCAAAAGGTGTGAAATACATGAGGAGCATGAAACGGTCTGAAAAATAGGAGGAGCATGAAGCGGTGTTCAAAAAAATGCAGAGACTGAAAAGTTGTGAAAAATATGAAGAGCTTTAAAGGTGTGAAAAATATGAAGAAGTTCAAAATGTGTCAAAAATGAGATGAGCATGAAACGGTCTGAAAAATAGGAGGAGCATGAAGCGGTGTT
The DNA here is from genome assembly GCF_033118175.1 of Dama dama. Lineage (NCBI taxonomy): Eukaryota > Metazoa > Chordata > Mammalia > Artiodactyla > Cervidae > Dama > Dama dama. Next base: position 4,583,156 of record NW_026870905.1, on the reverse strand, counting down.
CAAAAACATGAAGAGCCTGAAAAGTTGTGAAAAATATGAAGAGCTTGAAAAGGTGTCAAATATATGAGGAGCATGAAACGGTCTGAAATATAGGAGGAGCATGAAGCGGTGTTCAAAAACATGAAGTGCCTGAAAAGGTGTGAAAAATCTGAAGAGCTTCAAAAGGTTTTAAAAATATGAGGAGCAAGAAATTGTCTGAAAAATAAAGGAGCATGAAGCGATGTTCAAAAACATGAAGAGCCTGAAAAGGTGTGAAAAATATGACGAGCTTCAAAAGTTGTCTAAAATATGAAGAGCATGAAACCGTCTGAAAAATAGGAGGAGCATGAAGCGGTGTTCAAAAACATGAAGAGCCTGAAAAGGTGTGAAAAATATGAAGAGCTTCAAAAGGTTTGAACTACATGAGGAGCATTAAACGGTCTGAAAAATAGCAGGAGCATTAAGTGGTGTTGAAAAACCTGAAGAGCCTGAAAAGATGTGAAAAATATGAAGAGCGTCAAAAGGTGTAAAAAAAATATGAAGAGCCTGAAACGGTCTGAAAAATAGGAGGAGCATGAAGCGGTGTTTAAAAACATGAAGAGCCTGAAAAGGTGTGAAATATATGAAGAGCTTCAAAAGGTGTGAAAAATATGGAGAGCTTCAAAAGGTGTCAAAAATATGAAGAGCATGAAACGGTCTGAAAAATAGGGGGAGCATGAAATGGTGTTCAAAAACATGAAGAGCCTGAAAAGGTGTGAAATATATGAAGAGCCTGAAAAGGTGTGAAAAATATGAAGAGCTTCAAAAGGTGTCAAAAATATGAAGAGCATGAAACTGTCTGAAAAATAGGAGGAGCATTAAATGGTGTTCAAAAACATGAAGAGCCTGAAAAGGTGTGAAAAATATGAAAAGCTTCAAAGGTGTGATATACATGAGGAGCATGAAACGGTCTGAAAAATAGGAGAAGCATGAAGTGATGTGGAAAAACATGAACAGCCTGAAAAGGTGTGAAAAATATGAAGAGCTTCAAAAGGTGTGAAATACATGAGGAGCATGAAACTCTCTGAAAAATAGGAGGAGCATGAAGTGGTGTTCAAAAACATGAAGAGCCTGAAAATGTGTGAAAAATATGAAGAGCTTCAAAAGGTGTGAAATATATGAGGAGCTTCAAAAGGTGTGAAAAATATGAAGAGCTTCAAAAGATGTCAAAAATATGAAAAGCATGAAACGGTCTGAAAAATAGGAGGAGCATGAAATGGTGTTCAAAAACATGAAGAGCCTGAAAATGTGTGAAAAATTTGAAAAGCTTCAAAGGTTTGAAATACATGAGGAGCATGAAACGGTCTGAAAAATAGGAGAAGCATGAAGTGGTGTGGAAAAAAATGAAGAGCCTGAAAAAGTGTGAAAAATATGAAGAGCTTCAAAAGGTGTGAAATATATGTGGAGCATGTATCTCTCTGAAAAATAGGAGGAGCATGAAGTGGTGTTGAAAAACATGAAGAGCCTGAAAAGATGTGAAAAATATGAAGAGCTCCAAAAGGTGTGAAAAATATGAGAAGCATGATACGGTCTGAAAAATAGGAGGAGCATGAAGTGGTGTTCGGAAACATGGAGAGCCTAAAAAGGTGTGAAAAATATGAAGAGCTTCAAAAAGTGTCAAAAATATGAGGAGCTTGAAACGGTCTGAAAAATAGGAGGAGCATGAAGCAGTGTTCAAAAACATGAAGAGCCTGAAAAGGTGTGAAAAATATGAAGAGCTTCAAAACGTGTGAAATACATGAGGAGCATGAAAAGGTCTGAAAAATAGGAGGAGCATGAAATGGTGTTCAAAAACATGAAGAGCATGAAAAGGTGTGAAAAATATGACGAGCTTCAAAAGTTGTCTAAAATATGAAGAGCATGAAACCGTCTGAAAAATAGGAGGAGCATGAAGCGGTGTTCAAAAACATGAAGAGCCTGAAAAGGTGTGAAAAATATGAAGAGCTTCAAAAGGTTTGAACTACATGAGGAGCATTAATCGGTCTGAAAAATAGCAGGAGCATTAAGTGGTGTTGAAAAACCTGAAGAGCCTGAAAAGATGTGAAAAATATGAAGAGCGTCAAAAGGTGTAAAAAAAATATGAAGAGCCTGAAACGGTCTGAAAAATAGGAGGAGCATGAAGCGGTGTTTAAAACATGAAGAGCCTGAAAAGGTGTGAAATATATGAAGAGCTTCAAAAGGTGTGAAAAATATGGAGAGCTTCAAAAGTTGTCAAAAATATGAAGAGCATGAAACGGTCTGAAAAATAGGGGGAGCATTAAATGGTGTTCAAAAACATGAAGAGCCTGAAAAGGTGTGAAAAATATGAAAAGCTTCAAAGGTGTGATATACATGAGGAGCATGAAACTGTCTGAAAAATAGGAGAAGCATGAAGTGATGTGGAAAAACATGAACAGCCTGAAAAGGTGTGAAAAATATGAAGAGCTTCAAAAGGTGTGAAATACATGAGGAGCATGAAACTCTCTGAAAAATAGGAGGAGCATGAAGTGGTGTTCAAAAACATGAAGAGCCTGAAAATGTGTGAAAAATATGAAGAGCTTCAAAAGGTGTGAAATATATGAGGAGCTTCAAAAGGTGTGAAAAATATGAAGAGCTTCAAAAGATGTCAAAAATATGAAAAGCATGAAACGGTCTGAAAAATAGGAGGAGCATGAAATGGTGTTCAAAAACATGAAGAGCCTGAAAATGTGTGAAAAATTTGAAAAGCTTCAAAGGTTTGAAATACATGAGGAGCATGAAACGGTCTGAAAAATAGGAGAAGCATGAAGTGGTGTGGAAAAAAATGAAGAGCCTGAAAAAGTGTGAAAAATATGAAGAGCTTCAAAAGGTGTGAAATATATGTGGAGCATGTATCTCTCTGAAAAATAGGAGGAGCATGAAGTGGTGTTGAAAAACATGAAGAGCCTGAAAAGATGTGAAAAATATGAAGAGCTCCAAAAGGTGTGAAAAATATGAGAAGCATGATACGGTCTGAAATATAGGAGGAGCATGAAGTGGTGTTCAGAAACATGGAGAGCCTAAAAAGGTGTGAGAAATATGAAGAGCTTCAAAAAGTGTCAAAAATATGAGGAGCTTGAAACGGTCTGAAAAATAGGAGGAGCATGAAGCAGTGTTCACAAACATGAAGAGCCTGAAAAGGTGTGAAAAATATGAAGAGCTTCAAAACGTGTGAAATAAATGAGGAGCATGAAAAGGTCTGAAAAATAGGAGGAGCATGAAATGGTGTTCAAAAACATGAAGAGCATGAAAAGGTGTGAAAATTATGAAGAGCTTCAAAAGGTGTCAAAAACATGAGGAGAATGAAACGGTCTGAAAAATAGGAGGAGCATGAAGCAGTGTTCAAAACATGAAGAGCCTGAAAAAGTGTGAAAAATATGAAGATCTTCAAAAGTTTGAAAAATATGAAGACCCTGAAAAGGTGTCAAAAATGAGATGAGCATGAAACAGTCTGAAAAGTAGGAGGAGCATGAAGTGTTGTTCAAAAACGTGAAGAGCCTGAAAAGTTGTGAAAATATGAAGAGCTTGAAAAGGTGTGAAATACCTGAGGAGCATGAAACGGTCTGAAAAATAGGAGGAGCATGAAGTGGTGTTCAAAACATGAAGAGCCTGAAAAAGTGTGAAAAATATGAAGAGCTTCAAAAGGTTTAAAAAATAGGAGGAGGATGAAGCGGTGTTCAAAAACATGAAGAGCCTGAAAAAGTGTGATAAATATGAAGAGCTTATAAAATTGTCAAAAATATGAGGAGCATGGAGAGATGTTCAAAATCATGAAGAGGCTGATAAGGTGTGAAAAACATTAAGAGCTTCAAAAGGTTTGAAAAATAGGAGGAGCATGAAGCGGTGTTCAAAAACATGAAGAGCCTGAAAATGTGTGAAAAATATGAAGAGCTTATAAAATTGTCAAAAATATGAGGACCATGAAACGGTCTGAAAAATACGAGCAGCCTGAAAACGTCTGAAAAATAGGAGGAGCATGAAGCGGTGTTGAAAAACATGAAGAGCCTGAAAAGGTGTGATAAATGTGAAGAGCTTCAAAAGGTGTCAAAAATATGAGGAGCATGAAACGGTCTGAAAAATAGTAGGAGCATGAAACGGTGATCAAAAACATGAAGAATTTGAAAACGTGTGAAAAATATGAAGAGCTTCAAACGGTGTGAAAAATATCAGGAGCATGAAACGGTCTGAAAAAGATGAGGAGCATGAAGTGGTCTTCATAAACATGTACAGCCTGAAAAGGTGTGAAAAATATGAAGAGATTCAAAAGGTGTGAAAAACAGGAGGAACATGCAGCGGTGTTCAAAAATATGAAGAGCCTGAAAAGGTGTGAAAAATATGTAGTGCTTCAAAAGGTGTCAACAATATGAGGAGCATGAAACGGTCTGAAAAATAGGAGGAGCAAGAAGCGGTGTTGAAAAACAAGAAGAGACGGAAAAGGTGTGAAAAATATGAAGAGCTTCAAAAGGTTTCAAAAATATGAGGAGCTTGAAATGGTCTGAAAAATAGGACGAGCATGAAACGGTGTTCAAAAACATGAAGAGCATGAAAAGGTGTGAAATTATGAAGAGCTTCAAAAGGTGTGAAAAACATGAGGAGAATGAAACGGTCTGAAAAATAGGAGGAGCATGAAGCAGTGTTCAAAACATGAAGAGCCTGAAAAAGTGTGAAAAATATGAAGATCTTGAAAAGTTTGAAAAATATGAAGACCCTGAAAAGGTGTCAAAAATGAGATGAGCATGAAACAGTCTGAAAAGTAGGAGGAGCATGAAGTGTTGTTCAAAAACGTGAAGAGCCTGAAAAGGTGTGAAAAATATGAAGAGCTTGAAAAGGTGTGAAATACCTGAGGAGCATGAAACGGTCTGAAAAATAGGAGGAGCATGAAGCGGTGTTCAAAACATGAAGAGCCTGAAAAAGTGTGAAAAATATGAAGAGCTTATAAAATTGTCAAAAATATGAGGAGCATGAAACGGTCTGAAAAATACGAGCAGCCTGAAACCGTCTGAAAAATAGGAGGAGCATGAAGCGGTGTTCAAAACATGAAGAGCCTGAAAAAGTGTGAAAAATATGAAGAGCTTATAAAATTGTCAAAAATATGAGGAGAATGAAACGGTCTGAAAAATACGAGCAGCCTGAAACCGTCTGAAAAATAGGAGGAGCATGAAGCGGTGTTCAAAACATGAAGAGCCTGAAAAAGTGCGAAAAATATGAAGAGCTTATAAAATTGTCAAAAATATGAGGAGCATGAAACGGTCTGAAAAATACAGCAGCCTAAAACGGTCTGAAAAATAGGAGGAGCATGAAGCGGTGTTCAAAAACATGAAGGGCCTGAAAACGGGTGAAAAATATGAAGAGCTTCAAAAGGAGTCAAAAATATGCGGAGCCTGAAACGATCTGAAAAATAGGAGGAGCATGAAGCGGAGTTGAAAAACATGAAGAGCCGGAAAAGGTGTGAAAAATGTGAAGAGCTTCAAAAGGTGTCAAAAATATGAGGAGCATGAAACGCTCTGAAATATAGGAGGATCATGAAGCGGTGTTGAAAAACATGAAGAGCCTGAAAAGGTGTGATAAATGTGAAGAGCTTCAAAAGGTGTCAAAAATATGAGGAGCATGAAACGGTCTGAAAAATAGTAGGAGCATGAAACGGTGATCAAAAACATGAAGAATCTGAAAACGTGTGAAAAATATGAAGAGCTTCAAACGGTGTGAAAAATATCAGGAGCATGAAACGGTCTGAAAAAGATGAGGAGCATGAAGTGGTCTTCAGAAACATGTACAGCCTGAAAAGGTTTGAAAAATGTGAAGAGCTTCAAAAGGTGTGAAAAACAGGAGGAACATGAAGCGGCGTTCAAAAATATGAAGAGCCTGAAAAGGTGTGAAAAATATGAAGTGCTTCAAAAGGTGTCAACAATATGAGGAGCATGAAACGGTCTGAACAATAGGAGGAGCAAGAAGCGGTGTTGAAAAACAAGAAGAGACGGAAAAGGTGAAAAATATGAAGAGCTTCAAAAGGTTTCAAAAATATGAGGAGCTTGAAATGGTCTGAAAAATAGGACGAGCATGAAACGGTGTTCAAAAACATGAAGAGCATGAAAATGTGTGAAAATTATGAAGAGCTTCAAAAGGTGTGAAAAACATGAGGAGAATGAAACGGTCTGAAAAATAGGAGGAGCATGAAGCAGTGTTCAAAACATGAAGAACCTGAAAAAGTGTGAAAAATATGAAGATCGTCAAAAGTTTGAAAAATATGAAGACGCTGAAAAGGTGTCAAAAATGAGATGAGCATGAAACAGTCTGAAAAGTAGGAGGAGCATGAAGCAGTGTTTAAAAACATGAAGAGCCTGAAAAGGTGTGAAATATATGAAGAGCTTCAAAAGGTGTGAAAAATATGGAGAGCTTCAAAAGGTGTCAAAAATATGAAGAGCATGAAACGGTCTGAAAAATAGGGGGAGCATGAAATGGTGTTCAAAAACATGAAGAGCCTGAAAAGGTGTGAAATATACGAAGAGCCTGAAAAGGTGTGAAAAATATGAAGAGCTTCAAAAGGTGTCAAAAATATGAAGAGCATGAAACGGTCTGAAAAATAGGGGGAGCATGAAATGGTGTTCAAAAACATGAAGAGCCTGAAAAGGTGTGAAATATATGAAGAGCCTGAAAAGGTGTGAAAAATATGAAGAGCTTCAAAAGGTGTCAAAAATATGAGGAGCTTGAAACTGTCTGAAAAATAGGAGGAGCATGAAGCAGTGTTCAAAAACATGAAGAGCCTGAAAAGGTGTGAAAAATATGAAGAGCTTCAAAACGTGTGAAATACATGAGGAGCATGAAAAGGTCTGAAAAATATGAGGAGCATGAAATGGTGTTCAAAAACATGAAGAGCATGAAAAGGTGTGAAAATTATGAAGAGCTTCAAAAGGTGTGAAAAACATGAGGAGAATGAAACGGTCTGAAAAATAGGAGGAGCATGAAGCAGTGTTCAAAACATGAAGAGCCTGAAAAAGTGTGAAAAATATGAAGATCTTCAAAAGTTTGAAAAATATGAAGACCCTGAAAAGGTGTCAAAAATGAGATGAGCATGAAACAGTCTGAAAAGTAGGAGGAGCATGAAGTGTTGTTCAGAAACGTGAAGAGCCTGAAAAGGTGTGAAAAATATGAAGAGCTTGAAAAGGTATGAAATACCTGAGGAGCATGAAACGGTCTGAAAAATAGGAGGAGCATGAAGCGGTGTTCAAAACATGAAGAGCCTGAAAAAGTGTGAAAAATATGAAGAGCTTCAAAAGGTTTGAAAAATAGGAGGAGGATGAAGCGGTGTTCAAAAACATGAAGAGCCTGAAAAAGTGTGATAAATATGAAGAGCTTATAAAATTGTCAAAAATATGAGGAGCATGGAGAGATGTTCAAAAACATGAAGAGGATGATAAGGCGTGAAAAACATTAAGAGCTTCAAAAGGTTTGAAAAATAGGAGGAGCATGAAGCGGTGTTCAAAAACATGAAGGGCTTGAAAACGTGTGAAAAATATGAACAGCTTCAAAAGGAGTCAAAAATATGCGAAGCCTGAAACGATCTGAAAAATAGGAGGAGCATGAAGCGGTGTTGAAAAACATGAAGAGCCTGAAAATGTGTGAAAAATATGAAGAGCTTCAAAAGGTGTGAAATACATGAGGAGCATGAAACTCTCTGAAAAATAAAAGGAGCATGAAGTGGTGTTCAAAAACATGAAGAGCCTGAAAATGTGTGAAAAATATGAAGAGCTTCAAAAGGTGTGAAATATATGAGGAGGTTCAAAAGGTGTGAAAAATATGAAGAGCTTCAAAAGATGTCAAAAATATGAAAAGCATGAAACGGTCTGAAAAATAGGAGGAGCATGAAATGGTGTTCAAAAACATGAAGAGCCTGAAAATGTGTGAAAAATATGAAAAGCTTCAAAGGTTTGAAATACATGAGGAGCATGAAACAGTCTGAAAAATAGGAGAAGCATGAAGTGGTGTGGAAAAAAATGAAGAGCCTGAAAAGGTGTGAAAAATATGAAGAGCTTCAAAAGGTGTGAAATATATGTGGAGCATGAATCTCTCTGAAAAATAGGAGGAGCATGAAGTGGTGTTGAAAAACATGAAGAGCCTGAAAAGATGTGAAAAATATGAAGAGCTCCAAAAGGTGTGAAAAATATGAGAAGCATGATACGATCTGAAAAATAGGAGGAGCATGAAGTGGTGTTCAGAAACATGGAGAGCCTAAAAAGGTGTGAAAAATATGAAGAGCTTCAAAAGGTGTCAAAAATATGAGGAGCTTGAAACTGTCTGAAAAATAGGAGGAGCATGAAGCAGTGTTCAAAAACATGAAGAGCCTGAAAAGGTGTGAAAAATATGAAGAGCTTCAAAACGTGTGAAATACATGAGGAGCATGAAAAGGTCTGAAAAATAGGAGGAGTATGAAATGGTGTTCAAAAACATGAAGAGCATGAAAAGGTGTGAAAATTATGAAGAGCTTCAAAAGGTGTGAAAAACATGAGGAGAATGAAACGGTCTGAAAAATAGGAGGAGCATGAAGCAGTGTTCAAAACATGAATAGCCTGAAAAAGTGTGAAAAATATGAAGATCTTCAAAAGTTTGAAAAATATGAAGACCCTGAAAAGGTGTCAAAAATGAGATGAGCATGAAACAGTCTGAAAAGTAGGAGGAGCATGAAGTGTTGTTCAGAAACGTGAAGAGCCTGAAAAGGTGTGAAAAATATGAAGAGCTTGAAAAGGTATGAAATACCTGAGGAGCATGAAACGGTCTGAAAAATAGGAGGAGCATGAAGCGGTGTTCAAAACATGAAGAGCCTGAAAAAGTGTGAAAAATATGAAGAGCTTCAAAAGGTTTGAAAAATAGGAGGAGGATGAAGCGGTGTTCAAAAACATGAAGAGCCTGAAAAAGTGTGATAAATATGAAGAGCTTATAAAATTGTCAAAAATATGAGGAGCATGGAGAGATGTTCAAAAACATGAAGAGGATGTTAAGGCGTGAAAAACATTAAGAGCTTCAAAAGGTTTGAAAAATAGGAGGAGCATGAAGCGGTGTTCAAAAACATGAAGAGCCTGAAAAAGTGTGAAAAATATGAATAGCTTATAAAATTGTCAAAAATATGAGGAGCATGAAACGGTCTGAAAAATACGAGCAGCCTGAAAACGTCTGAAAAATAGGAGGAGCATGAAGCGGTGTTCAAAAACATGAAGGGCCTGAAAACGTGTGAAAAATATGAAGAGCTTCAAAAGGAGTCAAAAATATGCGAAGCCTGAAACGATCTGAAAAATAGGAGGAGCATGAAGCGGTGTTGAAAAACATGAAGAGCCGGAAAAGGTGTGAAAAATGTGAAGAGCTTCAAAAGGTGTCAAAAATATGAGGAGCATGAAACGGTCTGAAATATAAGAGGATCATGAAGCGGTGTTGAAAAACATGAAGAGCCGGAAAAGGTGTGATAAATGTGAAGAGCTTCAAAAGGTGTCAAAAATATGAGGAGCATGAAACGGTCTGAAATATAAGAGGATCATGAAGCGGTGTTGAAAAACATGAAGAGTCTGAAAACGTGTGAAAAATATGAAGAGCTTCAAACGGTGTGAAAAATATCAGGAGCATGAAACGGTCTGAAAAAGATGAGGAGCATGAAGTGGTCTTCAAAAACATGTACAGCCTGAAAAGGTGTGAAAAATATGAAGAGCTTCAAAAGATGTGAAAAATATGAAGAGCTTCAAAAGGTGTCAAAAATGAGATGAGCATGAAACGGTCTGAAAAATAGGAGAAGAATGAAACGGTGTTGAAAAATTGAAGAGCCTGAAAAGCTGTGAAAAATATGAAGAGCTTCAAAAGGTGTGAAAAATATGAAGAGCTTCAAAACGTGTGAAATACATGAGGAGCATGAAAAGGTCTGAAAAATAGGAGTAGCATGAAGAGGTGTTCAAAAACATGAAGAGGCTGATAAGGTGTGAAAAACATGAAGAGCTTCAAAAAGTTTGAAAAATAGGAGGAGCATGAAGCGGTGTTCAAAAACATGAGGAGCCTGAAAAGGTGAGAAAAATATGAAGAGCTTCAAAAGGTGTGAGAAATGTGAGGAGCATGAAGCGGTGTTCAAATACATGAAGAGCCTGAAAAAGTGTGAAAAATATGAAGAGCTTATAAAATTGTCAAAAATATCAGGAGCATGAAACGGTCTGAAAAATACGAGGAGCCTGAAACGGTCTGAAAAATAGGAGGAGCATGAAGCGGTGTTCAAAAACATGAAGGGCCTGAAAACGTGTGAAAAATATGAAGAGCTTCAAAAGGAGTCAAAAATATGCGGAGCCTGAAACGATCTGAAAAATACGAGGAGCATGAAGCGGAATTGAAAAACATGAAGAGCCGGAAAAGGTGTGAAAAATGTGAAGAGCTTCAAAAGGTGTCAAAAATATGAGGAGCATGAAACGCTCTGAAATATAGGAGGATCATGAAGCGGGGTTGAAAAACATGAAGAGCCTGAAAAGGTGTGATAAATGTGAAGACCTTCAAAAGGTGTCAAAAATATGAGGAGTATGAAATGGTCTGAAAAATAGGAGGAGCATGAAACGGTGATCAAAAACATGAAGAATCTGAAAACGTGTGAAAAATATGAAGAGCTTCAAACGGTGTGAAAAATATCAGGAGCATGAAACGGTCTGAAAAAGATGAGGAGCATGAAGTGGTCTTCAGAAACATGTACAGCCTGAAAAGGTGTGAAAAATATGAAGAGCTTCAAAAGGTGTGAAAAACAGGAGGAACATGAAGCAGCGTTCAAAAATATGAAGAGCCTGAAAAGGTGTCAAAAATATGAAGTGCTTCAAAAGGTGTCAACAATATGAGGAGCATGAAACAGTCTGAAAAATAGGAGGAGCAAGAAGCGGTGTTGAAAAACAAGAAGAGACGGAAAAGGTGTGAAAAATATGAAGAGCTTCAAAAGGTTTCAAAAATATGAGGAGCTTGAAATGATCTGAAAAATAGGACGAGCATGAAACGGTGTTCAAAACATGAAGAGCATGAAAAGGTGTGAAAATTATGAAGAGCTTCAAAAGGTGTGAAAAACATGAGGAGAATGAAACGGTCTGAAAAATAGGAGGAGCATGAAGCAGTGTTCAAAACATGAAGAGCCTGAAAAAGTGTGAAAAATATGAAGATCTTCAAAACTTTGAAAAATATGAAGACCCTGAAAAGGTGTCAAAAATGAGATGAGCATGAAACAGTCTGAAAATTAGGAGGAGCATGAAGTGTTGTTCAAAAACGTGAAGAGCCTGAAAAGGTGTGAAAAATATGAAGAGCTTGAAAAGGTGTGAAATATATGAGGAGCTTCAAAAGGTGTGAAAAATATGAAGAGCTTCAAAAGATGTCAAAAATATGAAAAGCATGAAACGGTCTGAAAAATAGGAGGAGCATGAAATGGTGTTCAAAAACATGAAGAGCCTGAAAATGTGTGAAAAATATGAAAAGCTTCAAAGGTTTGAAATACATGAGGAGCATGAAACAGTCTGAAAAATAGGAGAAGCATGAAGTGGTGTGGAAAAAAATGAAGAGCCTGAAAAGGTGTGAAAAATATGAAGAGCTTCAAAAGGTGTGAAATATATGTGGAGCATGAATCTCTCTGAAAAATAGGAGGAGCATGAAGTGGTGTTGAAAAACATGAAGAGCCTGAAAAGATGTGAAAAATATGAAGAGCTCCAAAAGGTGTGAAAAATATGAGAAGCATGATACGATCTGAAAAATAGGAGGAGCATGAAGTGGTGTTCAGAAACATGGAGAGCCTAAAAAGGTGTGAAAAATATGAAGAGCTTCAAAAGGTGTCAAAAATATGAGGAGCTTGAAACTGTCTGAAAAATAGGAGGAGCATGAAGCAGTGTTCAAAAACATGAAGAGCCTGAAAAGGTGTGAAAAATATGAAGAGCTTCAAAACGTGTGAAATACATGAGGAGCATGAAAAGGTCTGAAAAATAGGAGGAGCATGAAATGGTGTTCAAAAACATGAAGACCATGAAAAGGTGTGAAAATTATGAAGAGCTTCAAAAGGTGTGAAAAACATGAGGAGAATGAAACGGTCTGAAAAATAGGAGGAGCATGAAGCAGTGTTCAAAACATGAAGAGCCTGAAAAAGTGTGAAAAATATGAAGATCTTCAAAAGTTTGAAAAATATGAAGACCCTGAAAAGGTGTCAAAAATGAGATGAGCATGAAACAGTCTGAAAAGTAGGAGGAGCATGAAGTGTTGTTCAGAAACGTGAAGAGCCTGAAAAGGTGTGAAAAATATGAAGAGCTTGAAAAGGTATGAAATACCTGAGGAGCATGAAACGGTCTGAAAAATAGGAGGAGCATGAAGCGGTGTTCAAAACATGAAGAGCCTGAAAAAGTGTGAAAAATATGAAGAGCTTCAAAAGGTTTGAAAAATAGGAGGAGGATGAAGCGGTGTTCAAAAACATGAAGAGCCTGAAAAAGTGTGATAAATATGAAGAGCTTATAAAATTGTCAAAAATATGAGGAGCATGGAGAGATGTTCAAAAACATGAAGAGGATGTTAAGGCGTGAAAAACATTAAGAGCTTCAAAAGGTTTGAAAAATAGGAGGAGCATGAAGCGGTGTTCAAAAACATGAAGAGCCTGAAAATGTGTGAAAAATATGAATAGCTTATAAAATTGTCAAAAATATGAGGAGCATGAAACGGTCTGAAAAATACGAGCAGCCTGAAAACGTCTGAAAAATAGGAGGAGCATGAAGCGGTGTTCAAAAACATGAAGGGCCTGAAAACGTGTGAAAAATATGAAGAGCTTCAAAAGGAGTCAAAAATATGCGAAGCCTGAAACGATCTGAAAAATAGGAGGAGCATGAAGCGGTGTTGAAAAACATGAAGAGCCGGAAAAGGTGTGAAAAATGTGAAGAGCTTCAAAAGGTGTCAAAAATATGAGGAGCATGAAACGGTCTGAAATATAAGAGGATCATGAAGCGGTGTTGAAAAACATGAAGAGCCGGAAAAGGTGTGAAAAATGTGAAGAGCTTCAAAAGGTGTCAAAAATATGAGGAGCATGAAACGGTCTGAAATATAAGAGGATCATGAAGCGGTGTTGAAAAACATGAAGAGTCTGAAAACGTGTGAAAAATATGAAGAGCTTCAAACGGTGTGAAAAATATCAGGAGCATGAAACGGTCTGAAAAAGATGAGGAGCATGAAGTGGTCTTCAAAAACATGTACAGCCTGAAAAGGTGTGAAAAATATGAAGAGCTTCAAAAGATGTGAAAAATATGAAGAGCTTCAAAAGGTGTCAAAAATGAGATGAGCATGAAACGGTCTGAAAAATAGGAGAAGAATGAAACGGTGTTGAAAAATTGAAGAGCCTGAAAAGCTGTGAAAAATATGAAGAGCTTCAAAAGGTGTGAAAAATATGAAGAGCGTCAAAACATGTGAAATACATGAGGAGCATGAAAAGGTCTGAAAAATAGGAGTAGCATGAAGAGGTGTTCAAAAACATGAAGAGGCTGATAAGGTGTGAAAAACATGAAGAGCTTCAAAAAGTTTGAAAAATAGGAGGAGCATGAAGCGGTGTTCAGAAACATGAGGAGCCTGAAAAGGTGAGAAAAATATGAAGAGCTTCAAAAGGTGTGAGAAATGTGAGGAGCATGAAGCGGTGTTCAAATACATGAAGAGCCTGAAAAAGTGTGAAAAATATGAAGAGCTTATAAAATTGTCAAAAATATCAGGAGCATGAAACGGTCTGAAAAATATGAGCAGCCTGAAACGGTCTGAAAAATAGGAGGAGCATGAAGCGGTGTTCAAAAACATAAAGGGCCTGAAAACGTGTGAAAAATATGAAGAGCTTCAAAAGGAGTCAAAAATATGCGGAGCCTGAAACGATCTGAAAAATAGGAGGAGCATGAAGCGGAGTTGAAAAACATGAAGAGCCGGAAAAGGTGTGAAAAATGTGAAGAGCTTCAAAAGGTGTCAAAAATATGAGGAGCATGAAACGGTCTGAAATATAAGAGGATCATGAAGCGGTGTTGAAAAACATGAAGAGCCTGAAAAGGTGTGATAAATGTGAAGAGCTTCAAAAGGTGTCAAAAATATGAGGAGCATGAAACGGTCTGAAATATAAGAGGATCATGAAGCGGTGTTGAAAAACATGAAGAGTCTGAAAACGTGTGAAAAATATGAAGAGCTTCAAACGGTGTGAAAAATATCAGGAGCATGAAACGGTCTGAAAAAGATGAGGAGCATGAAGTGGTCTTCAAAAACATGTACAGCCTGAAAAGGTGTGAAAAATATGAAGAGCTTCAAAAGATGTGAAAAATATGAAGAGCTTCAAAAGGTGTCAAAAATGAGATGAGCATGAAACGGTCTGAAAAATAGGAGAAGAATGAAACGGTGTTGAAAAATTGAAGAGCCTGAAAAGCTGTGAAAAATATGAAGAGCTTCAAAAGGTGTGAAAAATATGAAGAGCTTCAAAACGTGTGAAATACATGAGGAGCATGAAAAGGTCTGAAAAATAGGAGTAGCATGAAGAGGTGTTCAAAAACATGAAGAGGCTGATAAGGTGTGAAAAACATGAAGAGCTTCAAAAAGTTTGAAAAATAGGAGGAGCATGAAGCGGTGTTCAAAAACATGAGGAGCCTGAAAAGGTGAGAAAAATATGAAGAGCTTCAAAAGGTGTGAGAAATGTGAGGAGCATGAAGCGGTGTTCAAATACATGAAGAGCCTGAAAAAGTGTGAAAAATATGAAGAGCTTATAAAATTGTCAAAAATATCAGGAGCATGAAACGGTCTGAAAAATACGAGGAGCCTGAAACGGTCTGAAAAATAGGAGGAGCATGAAGCGGTGTTCAAAAACATGAAGGGCCTGAAAACGTGTGAAAAATATGAAGAGCTTCAAAAGGAGTCAAAAATATGCGGAGCCTGAAACGATCTGAAAAATACGAGGAGCATGAAGCGGAATTGAAAAACATGAAGAGCCGGAAAAGGTGTGAAAAATGTGAAGAGCTTCAAAAGGTGTCAAAAATATGAGGAGCATGAAACGCTCTGAAATATAGGAGGATCATGAAGCGGGGTTGAAAAACATGAAGAGCCTGAAAAGGTGTGATAAATGTGAAGACCTTCAAAAGGTGTCAAAAATATGAGGAGTATGAAATGGTCTGAAAAATAGGAGGAGCATGAAACGGTGATCAAAAACATGAAGAATCTGAAAACGTGTGAAAAATATGAAGAGCTTCAAACGGTGTGAAAAATATCAGGAGCATGAAACGGTCTGAAAAAGATGAGGAGCATGAAGTGGTCTTCAGAAACATGTACAGCCTGAAAAGGTGTGAAAAATATGAAGAGCTTCAAAAGGTGTGAAAAACAGGAGGAACATGAAGCAGCGTTCAAAAATATGAAGAGCCTGAAAAGGTGTCAAAAATATGAAGTGCTTCAAAAGGTGTCAACAATATGAGGAGCATGAAACAGTCTGAAAAATAGGAGGAGCAAGAAGCGGTGTTGAAAAACAAGAAGAGACGGAAAAGGTGTGAAAAATATGAAGAGCTTCAAAAGGTTTCAAAAATATGAGGAGCTTGAAATGATCTGAAAAATAGGACGAGCATGAAACGGTGTTCAAAACATGAAGAGCATGAAAAGGTGTGAAAATTATGAAGAGCTTCAAAAGGTGTGAAAAACATGAGGAGAATGAAACGGTCTGAAAAATAGGAGGAGCATGAAGCAGTGTTCAAAACATGAAGAGCCTGAAAAAGTGTGAAAAATATGAAGATCTTCAAAACTTTGAAAAATATGAAGACCCTGAAAAGGTGTCAAAAATGAGATGAGCATGAAACAGTCTGAAAATTAGGAGGAGCATGAAGTGTTGTTCAAAAACGTGAAGAGCCTGAAAAGGTGTGAAAAATATGAAGAGCTTGAAAAGGTGTGAAATATATGAGGAGCTTCAAAAGGTGTGAAAAATATGAAGAGCTTCAAAAGATGTCAAAAATATGAAAAGCATGAAACGGTCTGAAAAATAGGAGGAGCATGAAATGGTGTTCAAAAACATGAAGAGCCTGAAAATGTGTGAAAAATATGAAAAGCTTCAAAGGTTTGAAATACATGAGGAGCATGAAACAGTCTGAAAAATAGGAGAAGCATGAAGTGGTGTGGAAAAAAATGAAGAGCCTGAAAAGGTGTGAAAAATATGAAGAGCTTCAAAAGGTGTGAAATATATGTGGAGCATGAATCTCTCTGAAAAATAGGAGGAGCATGAAGTGGTGTTGAAAAACATGAAGAGCCTGAAAAGATGTGAAAAATATGAAGAGCTCCAAAAGGTGTGAAAAATATGAGAAGCATGATACGATCTGAAAAATAGGAGGAGCATGAAGTGGTGTTCAGAAACATGGAGAGCCTAAAAAGGTGTGAAAAATATGAAGAGCTTCAAAAGGTGTCAAAAATATGAGGAGCTTGAAACTGTCTGAAAAATAGGAGGAGCATGAAGCAGTGTTCA
Organism: Dama dama; assembly: GCF_033118175.1. Classification (NCBI taxonomy): domain Eukaryota; kingdom Metazoa; phylum Chordata; class Mammalia; order Artiodactyla; family Cervidae; genus Dama; species Dama dama. The sequence goes on along the minus strand of NW_026870905.1, from coordinate 4,566,670 downwards.
AAAACATGAAGAGCCTGAAAAGGTGTGAAAAATATGAAGAGCTTCAAAACGTGTGAAATACATGAGGAGCATGAAAAGGTCTGAAAAATAGGAGGAGCATGAAATGGTGTTCAAAAACATGAAGACCATGAAAAGGTGTGAAAATTATGAAGAGCTTCAAAAGGTGTGAAAAACATGAGGAGAATGAAACGGTCTGAAAAATAGGAGGAGCATGAAGCAGTGTTCAAAACATGAAGAGCCTGAAAAAGTGTGAAAAATATGAAGATCTTCAAAAGTTTGAAAAATATGAAGACCCTGAAAAGGTGTCAAAAATGAGATGAGCATGAAACAGTCTGAAAAGTAGGAGGAGCATGAAGTGTTGTTCAGAAACGTGAAGAGCCTGAAAAGGTGTGAAAAATATGAAGAGCTTGAAAAGGTATGAAATACCTGAGGAGCATGAAACGGTCTGAAAAATAGGAGGAGCATGAAGCGGTGTTCAAAACATGAAGAGCCTGAAAAAGTGTGAAAAATATGAAGAGCTTCAAAAGGTTTGAAAAATAGGAGGAGGATGAAGCGGTGTTCAAAAACATGAAGAGCCTGAAAAAGTGTGATAAATATGAAGAGCTTATAAAATTGTCAAAAATATGAGGAGCATGGAGAGATGTTCAAAAACATGAAGAGGATGATAAGGCGTGAAAAACATTAAGAGCTTCAAAAGGTTTGAAAAATAGGAGGAGCATGAAGCGGTGTTCAAAAACATGAAGAGCCTGAAAATGTGTGAAAAATATGAATAGCTTATAAAATTGTCAAAAATATGAGGAGCATGAAACGGTCTGAAAAATACGAGCAGCCTGAAAACGTCTGAAAAATAGGAGGAGCATGAAGCGGTGTTCAAAAACATGAAGGGCCTGAAAACGTGTGAAAAATATGAAGAGCTTCAAAAGGAGTCAAAAATATGCGAAGCCTGAAACGATCTGAAAAATAGGAGGAGCATGAAGCGGTGTTGAAAAACATGAAGAGCCGGAAAAGGTGTGAAAAATGTGAAGAGCTTCAAAAGGTGTCAAAAATATGAGGAGCATGAAACGGTCTGAAATATAAGAGGATCATGAAGCGGTGTTGAAAAACATGAAGAGCCGGAAAAGGTGTGAAAAATGTGAAGAGCTTCAAAAGGTGTCAAAAATATGAGGAGCATGAAACGGTCTGAAATATAAGAGGATCATGAAGCGGTGTTGAAAAACATGAAGAGTCTGAAAACGTGTGAAAAATATGAAGAGCTTCAAACGGTGTGAAAAATATCAGGAGCATGAAACGGTCTGAAAAAGATGAGGAGCATGAAGTGGTCTTCAAAAACATGTACAGCCTGAAAAGGTGTGAAAAATATGAAGAGCTTCAAAAGATGTGAAAAATATGAAGAGCTTCAAAAGGTGTCAAAAATGAGATGAGCATGAAACGGTCTGAAAAATAGGAGAAGAATGAAACGGTGTTGAAAAATTGAAGAGCCTGAAAAGCTGTGAAAAATATGAAGAGCTTCAAAAGGTGTGAAAAATATGAAGAGCTTCAAAACATGTGAAATACATGAGGAGCATGAAAAGGTCTGAAAAATAGGAGTAGCATGAAGAGGTGTTCAAAAACATGAAGAGGCTGATAAGGTGTGAAAAACATGAAGAGCTTCAAAAAGTTTGAAAAATAGGAGGAGCATGAAGCGGTGTTCAGAAACATGAGGAGCCTGAAAAGGTGAGAAAAATATGAAGAGCTTCAAAAGGTGTGAGAAATGTGAGGAGCATGAAGCGGTGTTCAAATACATGAAGAGCCTGAAAAAGTGTGAAAAATATGAAGAGCTTATAAAATTGTCAAAAATATCAGGAGCATGAAACGGTCTGAAAAATATGAGCAGCCTGAAACGGTCTGAAAAATAGGAGGAGCATGAAGCGGTGTTCAAAAACATAAAGGGCCTGAAAACGTGTGAAAAATATGAAGAGCTTCAAAAGGAGTCAAAAATATGCGGAGCCTGAAACGATCTGAAAAATACGAGGAGCATGAAGCGGAGTTGAAAAACATGAAGAGCCGGAAAAGGTGTGAAAAATGTGAAGAGCTTCAAAAGGTGTCAAAAATATGAGGAGTATGAAACGGTCTGAAAAATAGGAGGAGCATGAAACGGTGATCAAAAACATGAAGAATCTGAAAACGTGTGAAAAATATGAAGAGCTTCAAACGGTGTGAAAAATATCAGGAGCATGAAACGGTCTGAAAAAGATGAGGAGCAAGAAGTGGTCTTCAGAAACATGTACAGCCTGAAAAGGTGTGAAAAATATGAAGAGCTTCAAAAGGTGTGAAAAACAGGAGGAACATGAAGCAGCGTTCAAAAATATGAAGAGCCTGAAAAGGTGTCAAAAATATGAAGTGCTTCAAAAGGTGTCAACAATATGAGGAGCATGAAACAGTCTGAAAAATAGGAGGAGCAAGAAGCGGTGTTGAAAAACAAGAAGAGACGGAAAAGGTGTGAAAAATATGAAGAGCTTCAAAAGGTTTCAAAAATATGAGGAGCTTGAAATGATCTGAAAAATAGGACGAGCATGAAACGGTGTTCAAAAACATGAAGAGCATGAAAAGGTGTGAAAATTATGAAGAGCTTCAAAAGGTGTGAAAAACATGAGGAGAATGAAACGGTCTGAAAAATAGGAGGAGCATGAAGCAGTGTTCAAAACATGAAGAGCCTGAAAAAGTGTGAAAAATATGAAGATCTTCAAAACTTTGAAAAATATGAAGACTGAAAAGGTGTCAAAAATGAGATGAGCATGAAACAGTCTGAAAATTAGGAGGAGCATGAAGTGTTGTTCAAAAACGTGAAGAGCCTGAAAAGGTGTGAAAAATATGAAGAGATGAAAAGGTGTGAAATATATGAGGAGCTTCAAAAGGTGTGAAAAATATGAGGAGCTTCAAAAGATGTCAAAAATATGAAAAGCATGAAACGGTCTGAAAAATAGGAGGAGCATGAAATGGTGTTCAAAAACATGAAGAGCCTGAAAATGTGTGAAAAATATGAAAAGCTTCAAAGGTTTGAAATACATGAGGAGCATGAAACAGTCTGAAAAATAGGAGAAGCATGAAGTGGTGTGGAAAAAAATGAAGAGCCTGAAAAGGTGTGAAAAATATGAAGAGCTTCAAAAGGTGTGAAATATATGTGGAGCATGAATCTCTCTGAAAAATAGGAGGAGCATGAAGTGGTGTTGAAAAACATGAAGAGCCTGAAGAGATGTGAAAAATATGAAGAGCTCCAAAAGGTGTGAAAAATATGAGAAGCATGATACGATCTGAAAAATAGGAGGAGCATGAAGTGGTGTTCAGAAACATGGAGAGCCTAAAAAGGTGTGAAAAATATGAAGAGCTTCAAAAGGTGTCAAAAATATGAGGAGCTTGAAACTGTCTGAAAAATAGGAGGAGCATGAAGCAGTGTTCAAAAACATGAAGAGCCTGAAAAGGTGTGAAAAATATGAAGAGCTTCAGAACGTGTGAAATACATGACGAGCATGAAAAGGTCTGAAAAATAGGAGGAGCATGAAATGGTGTTCAAAAACATGAAGAGCATGAAAAGGTGTGAAAAATATGAAGAGCTTCAAAAGGTGTGAAAAACATGAGGAGAATGAAACGGTCTGAAAAATAGGAGGAGCATGAAGCAGTGTTCAAAACATGAAGAGCCTGAAAAAGTGTGAAAAATATGAAGATCTTCAAAACTTTGAAAAATATGAAGACCCTGAAAAGGTGTCAAAAATGAGATGAGCATGAAAAAGTCTGAAAAGTAGGAGGAGCATGAAGTGTTGTTCAGAAACGTGAAGAGCCTGAAAAGGTGTGAAAAATATGAAGAGCTTGAAAAGGTAGGAAATACCTGAGGAGCATGAAACGGTCTGAAAAATAGGAGGAGCATGAAGCGGTGTTCAAAACATGAAGAGCCTGAAAAAGTGTGAAAAATATGAAGAGCTTCAAAAGGTTTGAAAAATAGGAGGAGGATGAAGCGGTGTTCAAAAACATGAAGAGCCTGAAAAAGTGTGATAAATATGAAGAGCTTATAAAATTGTCAAAAATATGAGGAGCATGGAGAGATGTTCAAAAACATGAAGAGGATGTTAAGGCGTGAAAAACATTAAGAGCTTCAAAAGGTTTGAAAAATAGGAGGAGCATGAAGCGGTGTTCAAAAACATGAAGAGCCTGAAAATGTGTGAAAAATATGAATAGCTTATAAAATTGTCAAAAATATGAGGAGCATGAAACGGTCTGAAAAATACGAGCAGCCTGAAAACGTCTGAAAAATAGGAGGAGCATGAAGCGGTGTTCAAAAACATGAAGGGCCTGAAAACGTGTGAAAAATATGAAGAGCTTCAAAAGGAGTCAAAAATATGCGAAGCCTGAAACGATCTGAAAAATATGAGGAGCATGAAGCGGTGTTGAAAAACATGAAGAGCCGGAAAAGGTGTGAAAAATGTGAAGAGCTTCAAAAGGTGTCAAAAATATGAGGAGCATGAAACGGTCTGAAATATAAGAGGATCATGTAGTGGTGTTGAAAAACATGAAGAGCCGGAAAAGGTGTGAAAAATGTGAAGAGCTTCAAAAGGTGTCAAAAATATGAGGAGCATGAAACGGTCTGAAATATAAGAGGATCATGAAGCGGTGTTGAAAAACATGAAGAGTCTGAAAACGAGTGAAAAATATGAAGAGCTTCAAACGGTGTGAAAAATATCAGGAGCATGAAACGGTCTGAAAAAGATGAGGAGCATGAAGTGGTCTTCAAAAACATGTACAGCCTGAAAAGGTGTGAAAAATATGAAGAGCTTCAAAAGATGTGAAAAATATGAAGAGCTTCAAAAGGTGTCAAAAATGAGATGAGCATGAAACGGTCTGAAAAATAGGAGAAGAATGAAACGGTGTTGAAAAATTGAAGAGCCTGAAAAGCTGTGAAAAATATGAAGAGCTTCAAAAGGTGTGAAAAATATGAAGAGCTTCAAAACGTGTGAAATACATGAGGAGCATGAAAAGGTCTGACAAATAGGAGTAGCATGAAGAGGTGTTCAAAAACATGAAGAGGCTGATAAGGTGTGAAAAACATGAAGAGCTTCAAAAAGTTTGAAAAATAGGAGGAGCATGAAGCGGTGTTCAAAAACATGAGGAGCCTGAAAAGGTGAGAAAAATATGAAGAGCTTCAAAAGGTGTGAAATACATGAGGAGCATGAAAAGGTCTGAAAAATAGGAGGAGCATGAAATGGTGTTCAAAAACATGAAGAGAATGAAAAGGTGTGAAATTTATGAAGAGCTTCAAAAGTTGTCAAAAACATGAGGAGAATGAAACGGTCTGAAAAATAGGAGGAGCATGAAGCAGTGTTCAAAACATGAAGAGCCTGAAAAAGTGTGAAAAATATGAAGATCTTCAAAAGTTTGAAAAATATGAAGACCCTGAAAAGGTGTCAAAAATGAGATGAGCATGAAACAGTCTGAAAAGTAGGAGGAGCATGAAGTGTTGTTCAAAAACGTGAAGAGCCTGAAAAGTTGTGAAAAATATGAAGAGCTTGAAAAGGTGTGAAATACCTGAGGAGCATGAAACGGTCTGAAAAATAGGAGGAGCATGAAGCGGTGTTCAAAACATGAAGAGCCTGAAAAAGTGTGAAAAATATGAAGAGCTTCAAAAGGTTTAAAAAATAGGAGGAGGATGAAGCGTTGTTCAAAAACATGAAGAGCCTGAAAAAGTGTGATAAATATGAAGAGCTTATAAAATTGTCAAAAAAATGAGGAGCATGGAGAGATGTTCAAAAACATGAAGAGGCTGATAAGGTGTGAAAAACATTAAGAGCTTCAAAAGGTTTGAAAAATAGGAGGAGCATGAAGCGGTGTTCAAAAACATGAAGAGCCTGAAAATGTGTGAAAAATATGAAGAGCTTATAAAATTGTCAAAAATATGAGGAGCATGAAACGGTCTGAAAAATACGAGCAGCCTGAAAACGTCTGAAAAATAGGAGGAGCATGAAGCGGTGTTCAAAAACATGAAGGGCCTGAAAACGTGTGAAAAATATGAAGAGCTTCAAAAGGAGTCAAAAATATGCGGAGCCTGAAACGATCTGAAAAATAGGAGGAGCATGAAGCGGTGTTGAAAAACATGAAGAGCCGGAAAAGGTGTGAAAAATGTGAAGAGCTTCAAAAGGTGTCAAAAATATGAGGAGCATGAAACGGTCTGAAATATAAGAGGATCATGAAGCGGTGTTGAAAAACATGAAGAGCCTGAAAAGGTGTGATAAATGGGAAGAGCTTCAAAAGGTGTCAAAAATATGAGGAGCATGATACGGTCTGAAAAATAGTAGGAGTAAGAAGCGTTATTGAAATACATGAACAGCCTGAAAACGTGTGAAGAATATGAAGAGCTCAAAAGGTGTGAAAAAAATGAAGAGCTTCAGAAGGTGTCAAAAATGAGATGAGCATGAAACGGCCTCAAAAATAGGAGGAGCAGGAAGTGGTGTTCAGAAACATGGAGAGCCTGAAAAGGTGTGAAAGATATGAAGAGCTTCAAAAGGTGTGAAATACATGAGGAGCATGAAACGGTCTGAAAAATAGGAGGAGCATGAAGAGGTGTTCAAAAACCTGAAGAGCCTGAAAAGGTGTGAAAAATATGAAGAGCTTCAAAAGGTGTGAAAAACAGGAGGAACATGAAGCTATGTTCAAAAATATGAAGAGCCTGAAAAGGTGTGAAAAATATGAAGTGCTTCAAAAGGTGTCAACAATATGTGGAGCATGAAACGGTCTGAAAAATAGGAGGAGCAAGAAGCGGTGTTGAAAAACAAGAAGAGACGGAAAAGGTGTGAAAAATATGAAGAGCTTCAAAAGGTTTCAAAAATATGAGGAGCTTGAAATGATCTGAAAAATAGGACGAGCATGAAACGGTGTTCAAAAACATGAAGAGCATGAAAAGGTGTGAAAATTATGAAGAGCTTCAAAAGGTGTGAAAAACATGAGGAGAATGAAACGGTCTGAAAAATAGGAGGAGCATGAAGCAGTGTTCAAACCATGAAGAGCCTGAAAAAGTGTGAAAAATATGAAGATCTTCAAAACTTTGAAAAATATGAAGACCCTGAAAAGGTGTCAAAAATGAGATGAGCATGAAACAGTCTGAAAATTAGGAGGAGCATGAAGTGTTGTTCAAAAACGTGAAGAGCCTGAAAAGGTGTGAAAAATATGAAGAGCTTCAAAAGGTGTGAAAAACAGGAGGAACATGAAGCTATGTTCAAAAATATGAAGAGCCTGAAAAGGTGTGAAAAATATGAAGTGCTTCAAAAGGTGTCAACAATATGTGGAGCATGAAACAGTCTGAAAAATAGGAGGAGCAAGAAGCGGTGTTGAAAAACAAGAAGAGACGGAAAAGGTGTGAAAAATATGAAGAGCTTCAAAAGGTTTCAAAAATATGAGGAGCTTGAAATGATCTGAAAAATAGGACGAGCATGAAACGGTGTTCAAAAACATGAAGAGCATGAAAAGGTGTGAAAATTATGAAGAGCTTCAAAAGGTGTGAAAAACATGAGGAGAATGAAACGGTCTGAAAAATAGGAGGAGCATGAAGCAGTGTTCAAAACATGAAGAGCCTGAAAAAGTGTGAAAAATATGAAGATCTTCAAAACTTTGAAAAATATGAAGACCCTGAAAAGGTGTCAAAAATGAGATGAGCATGAAACAATCTGAAAAGTAGGAGGAGCATGAAGTGTTGTTCAAAAAGGTGAAGAGCCTGAAAAGGTGTGAAAAATATGAAGAGCTTCAAAAGGTGTGAAAAAAAGGAGGAACATGAAGCTATGTTCAAAAATATGAAGAGCCTGAAAAGGTGTGAAAAATATGAAGTGCTTCAAAAGGTGTCAACAATATGTGGAGCATGAAACAGTCTGAAAAATAGGAGGAGCAAGAAGCGGTGTTGAAAAACAAGAAGAGACGGAAAAGGTGTGAAAAATATGAAGAGATTCAAAACGTGTCAAAAATATGAGGAGCACGAAACGGTCTGAAAAATAGGAGGAGCATGAAGCGGTGTTGAAAAACATGAAGAGCCTGAAAACGTGTGAAAAATATGAAGAGCTTCAAAAGGTATGAAAATAAGAAGAGCTTCAAAAGTTGTCAAAAAAGAGATGAGCATGAAACGGTCTGAAAAATAGGAGCAGCATGAAGCGGTGTTGAAAAACATGAAGAGTCTGAAAAGGTGTGAAAAATATGAAGAGCTTCAAAAGGTGTCAAAAATATGAGGAGCATGAAACGGTCGGAAATATAGGAGGATCATCAAGCGGTGTTGAAAAACAGGAAGAGCCTGAAAATGTGTGAAAAACGTGAAGAGCTTCAAAAGATGTCAAAAATATGCGGAGCATGAAACGGTCTGAAAAAAATGAGGAGCATGAAGCGGTGTTAAAAAACATGAAGAGCCTGAAAAGAAGTGAAAAATATGAAGAGCTTCAAAAGGTGTGAAAAACATGAAGACCTTCAAAAGGTGTCAAAAATGAGATGAGCATGAAACGGCCTGAAAAATAGGACGTGCATGAAGCGGTGTTGAAAAACATGAAGAGCCTGAAAACCTGTGAAAAATAGGAAGAGCTTCAAAAGGTGTCAAAAATATGAAGAGCTTCAAAAAATGTCAAAAATATGAGGAGCATGAAATGGTCTCAAATATAGGAGAATCATGCAGCGGTGTTGAAAACTATAAACAGCCTGAAAAAGTGTGAAAAATATGAAGAGCTTCAAAAGGTGTCAAAAATATGAGTATCATGAAATGGTCTGAAAAACAGGAGCAGCATGAAACAGTGTTCAAAAACATGAATACATTGAAAAGGTGTGAAAAATATGAAGAGGTTCAAAAGGTGTGAAATACATGAGGATCATGAAACGGTCTGAAAAATATGAGGAGCATGAAGCGGTGTTCAAAAACATGAGGAGCCTGAAAAGGTGAGAAAAATATGAAGAGCTTCAAAAGGTGTGAGAAATGTGAGGAGCATGAAGCGGTGTTCAAATACATGAAAAGCCTGAAAAGGTGTGAAAATTATGAAGAGCTTCAAAAGGTGTGAAAAACATGAGGAGAATGAAACGGTCTGAAAAATAGGAGGAGCATGAAGCAGTGTTCAAAACATGAAGAGCCTGAAAAAGTGTGAAAAATATGAAGATCTTCAAAAGTTTGAAAAATATGAAGACCCTGAAAAGGTGTCAAAAATGAGATGAGCATGAAACAGTCTGAAAAGTAGGAGGAGCATGAAGCGGTGTTTAAAAACATGAAGAGCCTGAAAAGGTGTGAAAAATATGTAGAGCTTGAAAAGGTGTGAAATACCTGAGGAGCATGAAACGGTCTGAAAAATAGGAGGAGCATGAAGCGGTGTTCAAATCATGAAGAGCCTGAAAAAGTGTGAAAAATATGAAGAGCTTATAAAATTTTCAAAAATATGAGGAGCATGAAACGGTCTGAAAAATACGAGCAGCCTGAAACCGTCTGAAAAATAGGAGGAGCATGAAGCGGTGTTCAAAAACATGAAGGGCCTGAAAATGTGTGAAAAATATGAAGAGCTTATAAAATTGTCAAAAATATGAGGAGCATGAAACCTTCTGAAAAATACGAGCAGCCTGAAACCGTCTGAAAAATAGGAGGAGCATGAAGCGGTGTTCAAAACATGAAGAGCCTGAAAAAGTGTGAAAAATATGAAGAGCTTATAAAATTGTCAAAAATATGAGGAGCATGAAACGGTCTGAAAAATACAAGCAGCCTGAAACCGTCTGAAAAATAGGAGGAGCATGAAGTGTTGTTCAAAACATGAAGAGCCTGAAAAAGTGTGAAAAATATGAAGAGCTTATAAAATTGTCAAAAATATGAGGAGCATGAAACGGTCTGAAAAATACAGCAGCCTGAAACGGTCTGAAAAATAGGAGGAGCATGAAGCGGTGTTCAAAAACATGAAGGGCCTGAAAACGGGTGAAAAATATGAAGAGCTTCAAAAGGAGTCAAAAATATGCAGAGCCTGAAACGATCTGAAAAATAGGAGGAGCATGAAGCGGAGTTGAAAAACATGAAGAGCCGGAAAAGGTGTGAAAAATGTGAAGAGCTTCAAAAGGTGTCAAAAATATGAGGAGCATAAAACGCTCTGAAATATAGGAGGATCATGAAGCGGTGTTGAAAAACATGAAGAGCCTGAAAAGGTGTGATAAATGTGAAGAGCTTCAAAAGGTGTCAAAAATATGAGGAGTATGAAAAGGTCTGAAAAATAGGAGGAGTATGAAACGGTGATCAAAAACATGAAGAATCTGAAAACGTGTGAAAAATATGAAGAGCTTCAAACGGTGTGAAAAACATGAGGAGAATGAAACGGTCTGAAAAATAGGAGGAGCATGAAGCAGTGTTCAAAACATGAAGAGCCTGAAAAAGTGTGAGAAATATGAAGAGCTTATAAAATTGTCAAAAATATGAGGAGCATGAAACGGTCTGAAAAATACGAGCAGCCTGAAACCGTCTGAAAAATAGGAGGAGCATGAAGCGGTGTTCAAAAACGTGAAGAGCCTGAAAAGGTGTGAAAAATATGAAGAGTTTCAAAAGGTGTGAAATACCTGAGGAGCATGAAACGATCTGAAAAATAGGAGGAGCATGAAGCGGTGTTCAAACATGAAGAGCCTGAAAAAGTGTGAAAAATATGAACAGCTTCAAGAGGTTTGAAAAATAAGAGGAGCATGAAGCGGTGTTCAAAAACATGAAGAGCCTGAAAAAGTGTGAAAAATATGAAGAGCTTATAAAATTGTCAAAAATATGAGGAGCATGAAACGGTCTGAAAAATACGAGCAGCCTGAAACCGTCTGAAAAATAGGAGGAGCATGAAGCGGTGTTCAAAAACATGAAGGGCCTGAAAACGTGTGAAAAATATGAAGAGCTTCAAAAGGAGTCAAAAATATGCGGAGCCTGAAACGATCTGAAAAATAGGAGGAGCATGAAGCGGAGTTGAAAAACATGAAGAGCCGGAAAAGGTGTGAAAAATGTGAAGAGCTTCAAAAGTGTCAAAAATATGAGGAGCATGAAACGCTCTGAAATATAGGAGGATCATGAAGCGGGGTTGAAAAACATGAAGAGCCTGAAAAGGTGTGATAAATGTGAAGAGCTTCAAAAGGTGTCAAAAATATGAGGAGCATGAAACGGTCTGAAAAATAGTAGGAGCATGAAACGGTGATCAAAAACATGAAGAATTTGAAAACGTGTGAAAAATATGAAGAGCTTCAAACGGTGTGAAAAATATCAGGAGCATGAAACGGTCTGAAAAAGATGACGAGCATGAAGTGGTCTTCAAAAACATGTACAGCCTGAAAAGGTGTGAAAAATATGAAGAGCTTCAAAAGGTGTGAAAAACAGGAGGAACATGCAGCGGTGTTCAAAAATATGAAGAGCCTGAAAAGGTGTGAAAAATATGTAGTGCTTCAAAAGGTGTCAACAATATGAGGAGCATGAAACGGTCTGAAAAATAGGAGGAGCAAGAAGCGGTGTTGAAAAACAAGAAGAGACGGAAAAGGTGTGAAAAATATGAAGAGCTTCAAAAGGTTTCAAAAATATGAGGAGCTTGAAATGGTCTGAAAAATAGGACGAGCATGAAACGGTGTTCAAAAACATGAAGAGCATGAAAAGGTGTGAAAATTATGAAGAGCTTCAAAAGGTGTGAAAAACAGGAGGAGAATGAAACGGTCTGAAAAATAGGAGGAGCATGAAGCAGTGTTCAAAACATGAAGAGCCTGAAAAAGTGTGAAAAATATGAAGATCTTCAAAAGTTTGAAAAATATGAAGACCCTGAAAAGGTGTCAAAAATGAGATGAGCATGAAACAGTCTGAAAAGTAGGAGGAGCATGAAGTGTTGTTCAAAAACGTGAAGAGCCTGAAAAGGTGTGAAAAATATGAAGAGCTTGAAAAGTTGTGAAATACCTGAGGAGCATGAAACGGTCTGAAAAATAGGAGGAGCATGAAGCGGTGTTCAAAACATGAAGAGCCTGAAAAAGTGTGAAAAATATGAAGAGCTTATAAAATTGTCAAAAATATGAGGAGCATGAAACGGTCTGAAAAATACAGCAGCCTGAAACGGTCTGAAAAATAGGAGGAGCATGAAGCGGTGTTCAAAAACATGAAGGGCCTGAAAACGGGTGAAAAATATGAAGAGCTTCAAAAGGAGTCAAAAATATGCGGAGCCTGAAACGATCTGAAAAATAGGAGGAGCATGAAGCGGAGTTGAAAAACATGAAGAGCCGGAAAAGGTGTGAAAAATGTGAAGAGCTTCAAAAGGTGTCAAAAATATGAGGAGCATGAAACGCTCTGAAATATAGGAGGATCATGAAGCGGTGTTGAAAAACATGAAGAGCCTGAAAAGGTGTGATAAATGTGAAGAGCTTCAAAATGTGTCAAAAATATGAGGAGTATGAAAAGGTCTGAAAAATAGGAGGAGTATGAAACGGTGATCAAAAACATGAAGAATCTGAAAACGTGTGAAAAATATGAAGAGCTTCAAACGGTGTGAAAAATATCAGGAGCATGAAACGGTCTGAAAAAGATGAGGAGCATGAAGTGGTCTTCAGATACATGTACAGCCTGAAAAGGTGTGAAAAATATGAAGAGCTTCAAAAGGTGTGAAAAACAGGAGGAACATGAAGCGGCGGCAAAATTATGAAGAGCCTGAAAAGGTGTGAAAAATATGAAGTGCTTCAAAAGGTGTCAACAATATGAGGAGCATGAAACGGTCTGAAAAATAGGAGGAGCAAGAAGCGGTGTTGAAAAAGAAGAAGAGACGGAAAAGGTGAAAAATATGAAGAGCTTCAAAAGGTTTCAAAAATATGAGGAGCTTGAAATGGTCTGAAAAATAGGACGAGCATGAAACGGTGTTCAAAAACATGAAGAGCATGAAAAGGTGTGAAAATTATGAAGAGCTTCAAAAGGTGTGAAAAACATGAGGAGAATGAAACGGTCTGAAAAATAGGAGGAGCATGAAGCAGTGTTCAAAACATGAAGAGCCTGAAAAAGTGTGAAAAATATGAAGATCGTCAAAAGTTTGAAAAATATGAAGACCCTGAAAAGGTGTCAAAAATGAGATGAGCATGAAACAGTCTGAAAAGTAGGAGGAGCATGAAGCGGTGTTTAAAAACATGAAGAGCCTGAAAAGGTGTGAAATATATGAAGAGCTTCAAAAGGTGTGAAAAATATGGAGAGCTTCAAAAGGTGTCAAAAATATGAAGAGCATGAAACGGTCTGAAAAATAGGGGGAGCATGAAATGGTGTTCAAAAACATGAAGAGCCTGAAAAGGTGTGAAATATATGAAGAGCCTGAAAAGGTGTGAAAAATATGAAGAGCTTCAAAAGGTGTCAAAAATATGAAGAGCATGAAACTGTCTGAAAAATAGGAGGAGCATTAAATGGTGTTCAAAAACATGAAGAGCCTGAAAAGGTGTGAAAAATATGAAAAGTTTCAAAGGTGTGATATACATGAGGAGCATGAAACGGTCTGAAAAATAGGAGAAGCATGAAGTGATGTGGAAAAACATGAACAGCCTGAAAAGGTGTGAAAAATATGAAAAGCTTCAAAAGATGTCAAAAATATGAAAAGCATGAAACGGTCAGAAAAATAGGAGGAGCATGAAATGGTGTTCAAAAACATGAAGAGCCTGAAAATGTGTGAAAAATATGAAAAGCTTCAAAGGTTTGAAATACATGAGGAGCATGAAACAGTCTGAAAAATAGGAGAAGCATGAAGTGGTGTGGAAAAAAATGAAGAGCCTGAAAAGGTGTGAAAAATATGAAGAGCTTCAAAAGGTGTGAAATATATGTGGAGCATGAATCTCTCTGAAAAATAGGAGGAGCATGAAGTGGTGTTGAAAAACATGAAGAGCCTGAAAAGATGTGAAAAATATGAAGAGCTCCAAAAGGTGTGAAAAATATGAGAAGCATGATACGATCTGAAAAATAGGAGGAGCATGAAGTGGTGTTCAGAAACATGGAGAGCCTAAAAAGGTGTGAAAAATATGAAGAGCTTCAAAAGGTGTCAAAAATATGAGGAGCTTGAAACTGTCTGAAAAATAGGAGGAGCATGAAGCAGTGTTCAAAAACATGAAGAGCCTGAAAAGGTGTGAAAAATATGAAGAGCTTCAAAACGTGTGAAATACATGAGGAGCATGAAAAGGTCTGAAAAATAGGAGGAGCATGAAATGGTGTTCAAAAACATGAAGAGCATGAAAAGGTGTGAAAATTATGAAGAGCTTCAAAAGGTGTGAAAAACATGAGGAGAATGAAACGGTCTGAAAAATAGGAGGAGCATGAAGCAGTGTTCAAAACATGAAGAGCCTGAAAAAGTGTGAAAAATATGAAGATCTTCAAAACTTTGAAAAATATGAAGACCCTGAAAAGGTGTCAAAAATGAGATGAGCATGAAACAGTCTGAAAAGTAGGAGGAGCATGAAGTGTTGTTCAAAAACGTGAAGAACCTGAAAAGGTGTGAAAAATATGAAGAGCTTCAAAAGGTATGAAATACCTGAGGAGCATGAAAAGGTCTGAAAAATAGGAGGAGCATGAAGCGGTGTTCAAAACATGAAGAGCCTGAAAAAGTGTGAAAAATATGAAGAGCTTCAAAAGGTTTGAAAAATAGGAGGAGGATGAAGCGGTGTTCAAAAACATGAAGAGCCTGAAAAAGTGTGATAAATATGAAGAGCTTATAAAATTGTCAAAAATATGAGGAGCATGGAGAGATGTTCAAAAACATGAAGAGGATGATAAGGCGTGAAAAACATTAAGAGCTTCAAAAGGTTTGAAAAATAGGAGGAGCATGAAGCGGTGTTCAAAAACATGAAGAGCCTGAAAATGTGTGAAAAATATGAATAGCTTATAAAATTGTCAAAAATATGAGGAGCATGAAACGGTCTGAAAAATAAGAGCAGCCTGAAAACGTCTGAAAAATAGGAGGAGCATGAAGCGGTGTTCAAAAACATGAAGGGCCTGAAAACGTGTGAAAACTATGAAGAGCTTCAAAAGGAGTCAAAAATATGCGAAGCCTGAAACGATCTGAAAAATAGGAGGAGCATGAAGCGGTGTTGAAAAACATGAAGAGCCTGAAAATGTGTGAAAAATATGAAGAGCTTGAAAAGGTGTGAAATACATGAGGAGCATGAAACTCTCTGAAAAATAGGAGGAGCATGAAGTGGTGTTCAAAAACATGAAGAGCCTGAAAATGTGTGAAAAATATGAAGAGCTTCAAAAGGTGTGAAATATATGAGGAGCTTCAAAAGGTGTGAAAAATATGAAGAGCTTCAAAAGATGTCAAAAATATGAAAAGCATGAAACGGTCTGAAAAATAGGAGGAGCATGAAATGGTGTTCAAAAACATGAAGAGCCTGAAAATGTGTGAAAAATTTGAAAAGCTTCAAAGGTTTGAAATACATGAGGAGCATGAAACAGTCTGAAAAATAGGAGAAGCATGAAGTGGTGTGGAAAAAAATGAAGAGCCTGAAAAGGTGTGAAAAATATGAAGAGCTTCAAAAGGTGTGATATATATGTGGAGCATGAATCTCTCTGAAAAATAGGAGGAGCATGAAGTGGTGTTGAAAAACATGAAGAGCCTGAAAAGATGTGAAAAATATGAAGAGCTCCAAAAGGTGTGAAAAATATGAGAAGCATGATACGATCTGAAAAATAGGAGGAGCATGAAGTGGTGTTCAGAAACATGGAGAGCCTAAAAAGGTGTGAAAAATATGAAGAGCTTCAAAAGGTGTCAAAAATATGAGGAGCTTGAAACTGTCTGAAAAATAGGAGGAGCATGAAGCAGTGTTCAAAAACATGAAGAGCCTGAAAAGGTGTGAAAAATATGAAGAGCTTCAAAACGTGTGAAATACATAAGGAGCATGAAAAGGTCTGAAAAATAGGAGGAGCATGAAATGGTGTTCAAAAACATGAAGAGCATGAAAAGGTGTGAAAATTATGAAGAGCTTCAAAAGGTATGAAATACCTGAGGAGCATGAAACGGTCTGAAAAATAGGAGGAGCATGAAGTGGTGTTCAAAACATGAAGAGCCTGAAAAAATGTGAAAAATATGAAGAGCTTCAAAAGGTTTGAAAAATAGGAGGAGGATGAAGCGGTGTTCAAAAACATGAAGAGCCTGAAAAAGTGTGATAAATATGAAGAGCTTATAAAATTGTCAAAAATATGAGGAGCATGGAGAGATGTTCAAAAACATGAAGAGGATGTTAAGGTGTGAAAAACATTAAGAGCTTCAAAAGGTTTGAAAAATAGGAGGAGCATGAAGCGGTGTTCAAAAACATGAAGAGCCTGAAAATGTGTGAAAAATATGAATAGCTTATAAAATTGTCAAAAATATGAGGAGCATGAAACGGTCTGAAATATAAGAGGATCATGAAGCTGTGTTGAAAAACATGAATAGTCTGAAAACGTGTGAAAAATAGGAGGAGCATGAAGCGGTGTTCAAAAACATGAAGGGCCTGAAAACGTGTGAAAAATATGAAGAGCTTCAAAAGGAGTCAAAAATATGCGAAGCCTGACACGATCTGAAAAATAGGAGGAGCATGAAGCGGTGTTGAAAAACATGTAGAGCCGGAAAAGGTGTGAAAAATGTGAAGAGCTTCAAAAGGTGTCAAAAATATGAGGAGCATGAAACGTTCTGAAATATAAGAGGATCATGAAGCGGTGTTGAAAAACATGAAGAGACGGAAAAGGTGTGAAAAATATGAAGAGCTTCAAACGGTGTGAAAAATATCAGGAGCATGAAACGGTCTGAAAAAGATGAGGAGCATGAAGTGGTCTTCAAAAACATGTACAGCCTGAAAAGGTGTGAAAAATATGAGGAGCTTCAAAATATGTGAAAAATATGAAGAGCTTCAAAAGGTGTCAAAATTGAGATGAGCATGAAACGGTCTGAAAAATAGGAGAAGAATGAAACGGTGTTGAAAAATTGAAGAGCCTGAAAAGCTGTGAAAAATATGAAGAGCTTCAAAAGGTGTGAAAAATATGAAGAGCTTCAAAACGTGTGAAATACATGAGGAGCATGAAAAGGTCTGAAAAATAGGAGTAGCATGAAGAGGTGTTCAAAAACATGAAGAGGCTGATAAGGTGTGAAAAACATGAAGAGCTTCAAAAAGTTTGAAAAATAGGAGGAGCATGAAGCGGTGTTCAAAAACATGAGGAGCCTGAAAAGGTGAGAAAAATATGAAGAGCTTCAAAAGGTGTGAGAAATGTGAGGAGCATGAAGCGGTGTTCAAATACATGAAGAGCCTGAAAAAGTGTGAAAAATATGAAGAGTTTATAAAATTGTCAAAAATATCAGGAGCATGAAACGGTCTGAAAAATACGAGCAGCCTGAAACCGTCTGAAAAATAGGAGGAGCATGAAGCGGTGTTCAAATACATGAAGGGCCTGAAAACGTGTGAAAAATATGAAGAGCTTCAAAAGGAGTCAAAAATATGCGGAGCCTGAAACGATCTGAAAAATACGAGGAGCATGAAGCGGAGTTGAAAAACATGAAGAGCCGGAAAAGGTGTGAAAAATGTGAAGAGCTTCAAAAGGTGTCAAAAATATGAGGAGCATGAAACGCTCTGAAATATAGGAGGATCATGAAGCGGGGTTGAAAAACATGAAGAGCCTGAAAAGGTGTGATAAATGTGAAGACCTTCAAAAGGTGTCAAAAATATGAGGAGTATGAAACGGTCTGAAAAATAGGAGGAGCATGAAACGGTGATCAAAAACATGAAGAGTCTGAAAAGGTGTGAAAAATATGAAGAGCTTCAAAAGGTGTCAAAAATATGAGGAGCATGAAACGGTCTGAAATATAGGAAGATCATCAACCGGTGTTGAAAAACATGAAGAGCCTGAAAATGTGTGAAAAACGTGAAGAGCTTCAAAAGATGTCAAAAATATGAGGAGCATGAAACGGTCTGAAAAATATGAGGAGCATGAAGCGGTGTTAAAAAACATGAAGAGCCTGAAAAGAAGTGCAAAATATGAAGAGCTTCAAAAGGTGTGAAAAATATGAAGACCTTCAAAAGGTGTCAAAAATGAAATGAGCATGAAACGGTCGGAAAAATAGGAGGAGCATGAAGCAGTGTTGTAAAACATGAAGAGCCTGAAAACCTGTGAAAAACAGGAAGAGCTTCAAAAGGTGTGAAAAATATGAAGAGCTTCAAAAAATGTCAAAAATATGAGGAGCATGAAATGGTCTCAAATATAGGAGAATCATGCAGCGGTGTTGAAAACTATAAACAGCCTGAAAAAGTGTGAAAAACATGAAGAGCTTCAAAAGGTTTGAAAAATAGGAGGAGCATGAAGCGGTGCTCAAAAACATGAAGAGCCTGAAAAAGTGTGAAAAATATGAAGAGCTTATAAAATTGTCAAAAATATGCGGAGCATGAAACGGTCTGAAAAATACGAGCAGCCTGAAGCGTCTGAAAAATAGGAGGAGCATGAAGCGGTGTTCAAAAACATGAAGGGCCTGAAAATGTGTGAAAAATATGAAGAGCTTCAAAAGGAGTCAAAAATATGCGGAGCCTGAAACGATCTGAAAAATAGGAGGAGCATGAAGCGGAGTTGAAAAACATGAAGAGCCGGAAAAGGTGTGAAAAATGTGAAGAGCTTCAAAAGGTGTCAAAAATATGAGGAGCATGAAACGCTCTGAAACATAGAAGGATCATGAAGCGGTGTTGAAAAACATGAAGAGCCTGAAAAGGTGTGATAAATGTGAAGAGCTTCAAAAGGTGTCAAAAATATGAGGAGCATGAAACGGTCTGAAAAATAGGAGGAGCATGAAACGGTGTTCAAAAACATGAAGAATCTGAAAACGTGTGAAAAATATGAAGAGCTTCAAACGGTGTGAAATATATCAGGAGCATGAAACGATCTGAAAAAGATGAGGAGCATGAAGTGGTCTTCAAAAACATGTACAGCCTGAAAAGGTGTGAAAAATATGAAGAGCTTCAAAAGGTGTGAAAAAGAGGAGGAACATGAAGCGGCGTTCAAAAATATGAAGAGCCTGAAGAGGTGTGAAAAATATGAAGTGCTTCAAAAGGTGTCAACAATATGAGGAGCATGAAACGGTCTGAAAAATAGGAGGAGCAAGAAGCGGTGTTGAAAAACAAGAAGAGACGGAAAAGGTGTGAAAAATATGAAGAGCTTCAAAAGGTTTCAAAAATATGAGGAGCTTGAAATGGTCTGAAAAATAGGACGAGCATGAAACGGTGTTCAAAAACATGAAGAGCATGAAAAGGTGTGAAAATTATGAAGAGCTTCAAAAGGTGTGAAAAACATGAGGAGAATGAAACGGTCTGAAAAATAGGAGGAGCATGAAGCAGTGTTCAAAACATGAAGAGCCTGAAAAAGTGTGAAAAATATGAAGATCTTCAAAAGTTTGAAAAATATGAAGACCCTGAAAAGGTGTCAAAAATGAGATGAGCATGAAACAGTCTGAAAAGTAGGAGGAGCATGAAGTGTTGTTCAAAAACGTGAAGAGCTTGAAAAGGTGTGAAAAATATGAAGAGCTTGAAAAGGTGTGGAATACCTGAGGAGCATGAAACGGTCTGAAAAATAGGAGGAGCATGAAGCGGTGTTCAAAACATGAAGAGCGTGAAAAAGTGTGAAAAATATGAAGAGCTTCAAAAGGTTTGAAAAATAGGAGGAGCATGAAGCGGTGTTCAAAAACATGAAGAGACTGAAAATGAGTGAAATATATAAAGAGCTTATAAAACTGTCAAAAATATGAGGAGCATGAAGAGATGTTCAAAAACATGAAGAGGCTGATAAGGTGTGAAAAACATGAAGAGCTTCAAAAGGTTTGAAAAATAGGAGGAGCATGAAGCGGTGCTCAAAAACATGAAGAGCCTCAAAAAGTGTGAAAAATATGAAGAGCTTATAAAATTGTCAAAAATATGAGGAGCATGAAGAGATGTTCAAAAACATGAAGAGGCTGATAAGGTGTGAAAAACATGAAGAGCTTCAAAAGGTTTGAAAAATAGGAGGAGCATGAAGCGGTGTTCAAAAACATGAAGGGCCTGAAAACGTGTGAAAAATATGAAGAGCTTCAAAAGGAGTCAAAAATATGCGGAGCCTGAAACGATCTGAAAAATAGGAGGAGCATGAAGCGGTGTTGCAAAACATGAAGAGCCGGAAAAGGTGTGAAAAATGTGAAGAGCTTCAAAAGGTGTCAAAAATATGAGGAGCATGAAACGCTCTGAAATATAGGTGGATCATGAAGCGGTGTTGAAAAACATGAAGAGCCGGAAAAGGTGTGAAAAATGTGAAGAGCTTCAAAAGGAGTCAAAAATATGAGGAGCATGAAACGGTCTGAAAAATAGGAGGAGCATGAAACGCTGATCAAAAACATGAAGAATCTGAAAACGTGTGAAAAATATGATGAGCTTCAAACGGTGTGAAAAATATCAGGAGCATGAAACGGTCTAAAAAAGATGAGGAGCATGAAGTGGTCTTCAAAAACATGTACAGCCTGAAAAGGTGTGAAAAATATGAAGAGCTTCAAAAGGTGTGAAAAACAGGAGGAACATGAAGCGGTGTTCAAAAATATGAAGAACCTGAAAAGGTGTGAAAAATATGAAGTGCTTGAAAAGGTGTCAACAATATGAGGAGCATGAAACGGTCTGAAAAATAGGAGGAGCAAGAAGCAGTGTTGAAAAACAAGAAGAGACGGAAAAGGTGTGAAAAATATGAAGAGCTTCAAAACGTGTCAAAAATATGAGGAGCATGAAACGGTCTGAAAAATAGGAGGAGCATGAAGCGGTGTTGAAAAACATGAAGAGCCTGAAAACGTGTGGAAAATATGAAGAGCTTCAAAAGGTATGAAAATATGAAGAGCTTCAAAAGTTGTCAAAAAAGAGATGAGCATGAAACGGTCTGAAAAATAGGAGCAGCATGAAGCGGTGTTGAAAAACATGAAGAGTCTAAAAGGGTGTGAAAAATATGAAGAGCTTCAAAAGGTGTCAAAAATATGAGGAGCATGAAACGGTCTGAAAAATAGGAGCAGCATGAAGCGGTGTTGAAAAACATGAAGAGCCTGAAAATGTGTGAAAAACGTGAAGAGCTTCAAAAGATGTCAAAAATATGAGGAGCATGAAACGGTCTGAAAAATATGAGGAGCATGAAGCGGTGTTAAAAAACATGAAAAGCCTGAAAAGAAGTGAAAAATGTGAAGAGCTTCAAAAGGTGTGAAAAATATGAAGTCCTTCAAAAGGTGTCAAAAATATGAAGAGCTTCAAAAGATGTCAAAAATATGAGGAGCATGAAACGGTCTGAAAAATATGAGGAGCATGAAGCGGTGTTGAAAAACATGAAGAGCCTGAAAAGCTGTGAAAAATAGGAAGAGCTTCAAAAGGTGTGAAAAATATGAAGAGCTTCAAAAAATGTCAAAAATATGAGGAGCATGAAATGGTCTCAGATATAGGAGAATCATGCAGCGGTGTTGAAAACTATAAACAGCCTGAAAATGTGTGAAAAATATGAAGAGCTTCAAAAGGTGTCAAAAATATGAGTATCATGAAATGGTCTGAAAAACAGGAGCAGCATGAAACAGTGTTCAAAAACATGAAGACATTGAAAAGGTGTGAAAAATATGAAGAGTTTCAAAATGTGTGAAATACATGAGAAGCATGAAAGGGTGTGAAAAATGGAGGAGCAAGAAGCGGTGTTGAAAAACATGAAGAGCCTGAAAAGGTGTGATAAATGTGAAGAGCTTCAAAAGGTGTCAAAAATATGAGGAGCATGAAACGGTGATCAAAAACATGAAGAATCTGAAAACGTGTGAATAATATGAAGAGCTTCAAACGGTGTGAAAAATATCAGGAGCATGAAACGGTCTGAAAAAGATGAGGAGCATGAAGTGGTCTTCAAAAACATGTACAGCCTGAAAAGGTGTGAAAAATATGAAGAGCTTCAAAAGGTGTGAAATACATGAGTATCATGAAACGGTATAAAAAATAGGAGGAGCATGAAGCTGTGTTCAAAAACATGAGAGCCTGAAAAGGTGTGAAAATATGAAGAGCTTTAAAAGGTGTGAAAAATACGAGGAGCATGAAACGGTGTTCAAAAACATGAAGAGCCTAAAATGGTGTGAAAATTATGAAGAGCCTCAAAACGTGTCAAAAATATGAGGAGCATGAAACGGTCTGAAAAATAGGAGGAGCATGAAGCGATGTTGAAAAACTTGAAGAGCCTGAAAACGTGTAAAATATGAAGAGCTTCAAAAGGTGTGAAAAATATGAAGAGCTTCAAAAGGTGTCAAAAATGAGATGAGCATGAAACGGTCTGAAAAATAGGAGGAGCAAAAAGCGGTGTTGAAAAACATGAAGAGTCTGAAAAGGTGTTTGAAATATGAAGAGCTTCAAAAGGTGTGAAAAATATGAAGAGCTTCAAAAGGAGTGAAGAATATGAAGAGCTTCAAAAGGTGTCAAAAATGAGATGAGCATGAAACGGTCTGAAAAATAGGAGGAGCATGAGCGGTGTTGAAAAACATGAAGAGCCTGAAAACGTGTGGAAAATATGAAGAGCTTCAAAAGGTATGAAAATATGAAGAGCTTCAAAAGTTGTCAAAAAAGAGATGAGCATGAAACGGTCTGAAAAATAGGAGCAGCATGAAGCGGTGTTGAAAAACATGAAGAGTCTAAAAGGGTGTGAAAAATATGAAGAGCTTCAAAAGGTGTCAAAAATATGAGGAGCATGAAACGGTCTGAAAAATAGGAGGAGCATGAAGCGGTGTTGAAAAACATGAAGAGCCTGAAAACGTGTGAAAAATATGAAGAGCTTCAAAAGGTATGAAAATACGAAGAACTTCAAAAGTTGTCAAAAAAGAGATGAGCATGAAACGGTCTGAAAAATAGGAGCAGCATGAAGCGGTGTTGAAAAACATGAAGAGTCTGAAAAGGTGTGAAAAATATGAAGAGCTTCAAAAGGTGTCAAAAATATGAGGAGCATGAAACGGTCTGAAAAATAGGAGGAGCATGAAGCGGTGTTGAAAAACATGAAGAGCCTGAAAACGTGTGAAAAATATGAAGAGCTTCAAAAGGTATGAAAATATGAAGAGCTTCAAAAGTTGTCAAAAAAGAGATGAGCATGAAACGGTCTGAAAAATAGGAGCAGCATGAAGCGGTGTTGAAAAACATGAAGAGCCTGAAAATGTGTGAAAAACGTGAAGAGCTTCAAAAGATGTCAAAAATATGAGGAGCATGAAACGGTCTGAAAAATATGAGGAGCATGAAGCGGTGTTAAAAAACATGAAAAGCCTGAAAAGAAGTGAAAAATGTGAAGAGCTTCAAAAGGTGTGAAAAATATGAAGTCCTTCAAAAGGTGTCAAAAATATGAAGAGCTTCAAAAGATGTCAAAAATATGAGGAGCATGAAACGGTCTGAAAAATATGAGGAGCATGAAGCGGTGTTGAAAAACATGAAGAGCCTGAAAAGCTGTGAAAAATAGGAAGAGCTTCAAAAGATGTGAAAAATATGAAGAGCTTCAAAAAATGTCAAAAATATGAGGAGCATGAAATGGTCTCAGATATAGGAGAATCATGCAGCGGTGTTGAAAACTATAAACAGCCTGAAAATGTGTGAAAAATATGAAGAGCTTCAAAAGGTGTCAAAAATATGAGTATCATGAAATGGTCTGAAAAACAGGAGCAGCATGAAACAGTGTTCAAAAACATGAAGACATTGAAAAGGTGTGAAAAATATGAAGAGTTTCAAAAGGTGTGAAATACATGAGAAGCATGAAAGGGTGTGAAAAATGGAGGAGCAAGAAGCGGTGTTGAAAAACATGAAGAGCCTGAAAAGGTGTGATAAATGTGAAGAGCTTCAAAAGGTGTCAAAAATATGAGGAGCATGAAACGGTGATCAAAAACATGAAGAATCTGAAAACGTGTGAATAATATGAAGAGCTTCAAACGGTGTGAAAAATATCAGGAGCATGAAACGGTCTGAAAAAGATGAGGAGCATGAAGTGGTCTTCAAAAACATGTACAGCCTGAAAAGGTGTGAAAAATATGAAGAGCTTCAAAAGGTGTGAAATACATGAGTATCATGAAATGGTATAAAAAATAGGAGGAGCATGAAGCTGTGTTCAAAAACATGAGAGCCTGAAAAGGTGTGAAAATATGAAGAGCTTTAAAAGGTGTGAAAAATACGAGGAGCATGAAACGGTGTTCAAAAACATGAAGAGCCTAAAATGGTGTGAAAATTATGAAGAGCCTCAAAACGTGTCAAAAATATGAGGAGCATGAAACGGTCTGAAAAATAGGAGGAGCATGAAGCGATGTTGAAAAACTTGAAGAGCCTGAAAACGTGTAAAATATGAAGAGCTTCAAAAGGTGTGAAAAATATGAAGAGCTTCAAAAGGTGTCAAAAATGAGATGAGCATGAAACGGTCTGAAAAATAGGAGGAGCAAAAAGCGGTGTTGAAAAACATGAAGAGTCTGAAAAGGTGTTTGAAATATGAAGAGCTTCAAAAGGTGTGAAAAATATGAAGAGCTTCAAAAGGAGTGAAGAATATGAAGAGCTTCAAAAGGTGTCAAAAATGAGATGAGCATGAAACGGTCTGAAAAATAGGAGGAGCATGAAGCGGTGTTGAAAAACATGAAGAGCCTGAAAAGGTGTGAAAAACATGAAGAGCTTCAAAAGGTGTCAAAAATATGAGGAGCATGAAACGGTCTGAAAAATAGGAGGAGCATGAAGCGATGTTGAAAAACTTGAAGAGCCTGAAAACGTGTAAAATATGAAGAGCTTCAAAAGGTGTGAAAAATATGAAGAGCTTCAAAAGGTGTCAAAAATGAGATGAGCATGAAACGGTCTGAAAAATAGGAGGAGCAAAAAGCGGTGTTGAAAAACATGAAGAGTCTGAAAAGGTGTTTGAAATATGAAGAGCTTCAAAAGGTGTGAAAAATATGAAGAGCTTCAAAAGGAGTGAAGAATATGAAGAGCTTCAAAAGGTGTCAAAAATGAGATGAGCATGAAACGGTCTGAAAAATAGGAGGAGCATGAAGCGGTGTTGAAAAACATGAAGAGCCTGAAAAGGTGTGAAAAACATGAAGAGCTTCAAAAGGTGTCAAAAATATGAGGAGCATGAAACGGTCTGAAAAATAGGAGGAGCATGAAGCGGTGTTGAAAAACATGAAGAGCCTGAAAACGTGTGAAAAATATGAAGAGCTTCAAAAGGTATGAAAATACGAAGAACTTCAAAAGTTGTCAAAAAAGAGATGAGCATGAAACGGTCTGAAAAATAGGAGCAGCATGAAGCGGTGTTGAAAAACATGAAGAGTCTGAAAAGGTGTGAAAAATATGAAGAGCTTCAAAAGGTGTCAAAAATATGAGGAGCATGAAACGGTCTGAAAAATAGGAGGAGCATGAAGCGGTGTTGAAAAACATGAAGAGCCTGAAAACGTGTGAAAAATATGAAGAGCTTCAAAAGGTATGAAAATATGAAGAGCTTCAAAAGTTGTCAAAAAAGAGATGAGCATGAAACGGTCTGAAAAATAGGAGCAGCATGAAGCGGTGTTGAAAAACATGAAGAGCCTGAAAAGCTGTGAAAAATAGGAAGAGCTTCAAAAGGTGTGAAAAATATGAAGAGCTTCAAAAAATGTCAAAAATATGAGGAGCATGAAATGGTCTCAAATATAGGAGAATCATGCAGCGGTGTTGAAAACTATAAACAGCCTGAAAATGTGTGAAAAATATGAAGAGCTTCAAAAGGTGTCAAAAATATGAGTATCATGAAATGGTCTGAAAAACAGGAGCAGCATGAAACAGTGTTCAAAAACATGAAGACATTGAAAAGGTGTCAAAAATATGAAGAGTTTCAAAAGGTGTGAAACACATGAGAAGCATGAAAGGGTGTGAAAAATGGAGGAACAAGAAACGGTGTTGAAAAACATGAAGAGCCTGAAAAGGTGTGATAAATGTGAAGAGCTTCAAAAGGTGTCAAAAATATGAGGAGCATGAAACGGTGATCAAAAACATGAAGAATCTGAAAACGTGTGAATAATATGAAGAGCTTCAAACGGTGTGAAAAATATCAGGAGCATGAAACGGTCTGAAAAAGATGAGGAGCATGAAGTGGTCTTCAAAAACATGTACAGCCTGAAAAGGTGTGAAAAATATGAAGAGCTTCAAAAGGTGTGAAATACATGAGTATCATGAAACGGTATAAAAAATAGGAGGAGCATGAAGCTGTGTTCAAAAACATGAGAGCCTGAAAAGGTGTGAAAATATGAAGAGCTTTAAAAGGTGTGAAAAATACGAGGAGCATGAAACGGTGTTCAAAAACATGAAGAGCCTAAACTGGTGTGAAAATTATGAAGAGCCTCAAAACGTGTCAAAAATATGAGGAGCATGAAACGGTCTGAAAAATAGGAGGAGCATGTAGCGATGTTGAAAAACTTGAAGAGCCTGAAAACGTGTAAAATATGAAGAGCTTCAAAAGGTGTGAAAAATATGAAGAGCTTCAAAAGGTGTCAAAAATGAGATGAGCATGAAACGGTCTGAAAAATAGGAGGAGCAAAAAGCGGTGTTGAAAAACATGAAGAGTCTGAAAAGGTGTGAGGAATATGAAAAGCTTCAAAAGGTGTGAAAAATATGAAGAGCTTCAAAAGGAGTGAAGAATATGAAGAGCTTCAAAAGGTGTCAAAAATGAGATGAGCATGAAACGGTCTGAAAAGTAGGAGGAGCATGAAGCGGTGTTGAAAAACATGAAGAGCCTGAAAAGGTGTGAAAAATATGAAGAGCTTCAAAAGGTGTGAAAAATATGAGAAGCATGAAACGATATGAAAAATAGGAGGAGCATGACGCGGTGTTCAGAAACATGAAGAGCCTGAAAAGGTGTGAAAAATATGAAGAGCTTCAAAAGGTGTCAAAATATGAGGAGCATGAACGGTCTGAAAAATAGGAGGAGCATGAAACGGTGTTCAAAAACATGAAGAGCCTGAAAAATGGGAAAAATATGAAGAGCCTCAAAACGTGTCAAAATATTAGGAGTATGAAACGGTATGATAAATAGAAGGAGCATGAAGCGGTGTTGAAAAACATGAAGAGTCTGAAATTGTGTGAAAAATATGAAGAGCTTCAAAAAGGTGAAAAATATGAAGAGCTTCAAAAGTTGTCAAAAATTAGATGAGTATGAAACGGTCTAAAAAATAGGAGGAGTAACAAATAGTGTTGAAAAAAATGAAGAGGATGAAAAGGTGTGAGAAATATGAACGGCTTCAAAAGGTGTGAAAAATATGAGGAGCCTGAAACGGTCTGAAAAAAAGGAGGAGCATGAAGTGGTGTTGAAAAACATGAAGAGCCTGAAAAGGTGTGAAAAATATGAAGACCTTCAAAAGGTGTCAAAAATATGAGGAGCATGAAATGGTCTGAAAAATCGGAGGAGCATGAAGCGGTGTTGAAAAACATGAAGAGCCTGAAAAGGTGTGGAAAATATGAAGAGCTTCAAAAGGTGTCAAAAATATGAGGAGCATGAAACGGTCTGAAAAATAGGAGGAGCATGAAGTGCTGTTCAAAAACATGAAGAGCCTGAAAAGGTGTGAAAAATATGAAGAGCTACAAAAGGTGTGAAAAATATGAGGAGCATGATACGGTAGAAAAAATAGGAGGAGCATGAAGCTGTGTTCAAAAACATGAAGAGCCTGAAAAGGTGTGAAAAATATGAAGAGCCTCAAAACGTGTCAAAAATATGAGAAGTATGAAACGGTATGATAAATAGCAGGAGCATGAAGCGGTTTTGAAAAACATGAAGGGTCTGAAATCGTGTGAAAAATATGAAGAGCTTCAAAAATGTGAAAAATATGAAGAGCTTCAAAAGGTGTAAAAAATATGAAGTGCCTCAAAATGTGTCAAAAATTAGATGAGTATGAAAAGTCCTAAAAAATAGGAGGAGCAACAAATAGTGTTGAAAAAAATGAAGAGCCTGAAAAGGTGTGAAAAATATGAAGACCTTCAAGAGGTGTCAAAAATATGAGGAGCATGAAACTTTCTAAAAAATAGGACGAGCATGAAGCAGTGATAAAAAACATGAAGAGCCTGAAAAGGTGTGAAAAATGTGAAGAGTTTCTAAAGGTGTCAAAAATATGAGGAGCATGATACGGTTTGAAAAAAGGAGGAGCATGAAGCGGTGTTGAAAAACATGAAGAGTGTGAAAACGTGTGAAAATATGAAGAGCTTCAAAAATATTAAAAATATGAAGAGCTTCAACAGTTGTGAAAAATATGAAGAGATTAAAAAGGTGTCAAAAATGAGATGAGCTTGAAACGGTCTGAAAAATAGAAGGAGCATGAAGCGGTGTTGAAAATCATGAACAGACTGAAAAGGTGTGAACAATATGAAAAGCTTCAAAAGGTGTCAAAAATGAGATGAGCATTAAACGGTCTGAAAAATAGGAATAACATGAAACGGTGTTGAATATCATGAAGAGCCTGAAATAATGTGAAAAATATAAAGAGCTGCAAAAGGTGTCAAAAATATGAGGAGCATGAAACGGTCTGATAAATAGGTGGAGCATGAAGCTGTGTTCAAAAACATGAAGAGCCTGAAAAGGTGTGAAAAATATGAAGAGCTTCAAAAGGTGTGAAAAATATGAGGAGCATGAAACGGTCTGAAAAATAGAAGCAGCATGAAACGGTGTTGAAAAATATGAAGAGCCTGAAAACGTGTGAAAAATATGAGGAGCTTCAAAAGGTGTGAAAAATATAAAGAGCTTCAAAGGTGACAAAAATGAGATGAGCATGAAACGGTCTGAAAAATAGGAGGAGAATGAAGTGGTGGTGAAAAACATGAAGAGCCTGAAAAGGTGTGAAAAATATGAAGAGCTTCAAAATGTTTCAAAAATATGAAGAGCATGAAACGGTCTGAAAATCAGGAGGATCATGAAGCGGTGTTCAAAAACATGAAGAGCCTGAAAAGGTGTGAAAAATATGAAGAGCGCAAAAAGTGTCAAAAATATGAGGAGCATGAAATGATCTGAAAAATACGAGGAGCATGAAGCAGTGTTCAAAAACATGAAGAGCCTGAAAAGGTGGGAAAAATATGAAGTGCTTCAAAAGGTGTGAAATATATGAGGAGAATGAAACGGTCTGAAAAATAGGAGGTACATGAAGCGGTTTTCAGAAACATGAAGAGCATGAAAAGGTGTGAAAAATATGAAGAGCTTCAAAAGGTGTGAAATATATGAGGAGAATGAAACGGTCTGAAAAATAGGAGGATCATGAAGCGGTTTTCAGAAACATGAAGAGCATGAAAAGGTGTGAAAAATAGGAAGAGTTTCAAAAGGTGTCATAAATATGAGGAGCATGAAACGGTCTGAAAAATAGGAGGAGCATGAAACGGTGATCAAAAACATGAAGAGCCTGAAAAGGTGTGAAAAATATGAAGAGCTTCAAAAGGTGTGAAATACATGAGGAGCATGAAACTCTCTGAAAAATAGGAGGAGCATGAAGCGGTTGTCAAAAACATGAAGAGCCTGAAAATGTGTGAAAAATATGAAGAGCTTCAAAAGGTGTCAAAAATGAGATGAGCATGAAACGGTCTGAAAAATATGAGGAGCCTGAAACGGTGTTGAAAGACATGAAGAGCATGAAAAGTTGTGAAAAATATGAAAAGCTTCAAAAGGTGTCAAAAATGAGATGAGCATGAAACGGTCTGAAAAATAGGAGGAGCATGAAGCGGTGTTGAAAAATGAAGAGCCTGAAAAGGTGTGAAAAATATGAAGAGGATCAAAAGGTGTCAAATATATGAGGAGAATGAAATGGTCTGAAAAATAGGAGGATCATGAAGCTGTGTCGAAAAACATGAAGAGCCTGAAAAGGTGTGAAAAAAATGAAGAGCTTCTAAATGTGTCAAAAATATGAGGAGCATGAAACGGTCTGAAAAATAGGAGGATCATGAAGCGGTGTTCAAAAACATGAAGAGCCTGAAAAGGTGTGAAAAATATGAAGAGCTCAAAAAGTGTCAAAAATATGATGAGCATGAAACGATCTGAAAAATAGAAGGAGCATGAAACGGTGATCAAAAACATGAAGAGCCTGAAAAGGTGTGAAAAATATGAAGAGCTCAAAAAGTGTCAAAAATATGAGGAGCATGAAACGCTCTGAAAAATAGGAGGAGCATGAAGCGGTGTTCAAAAACATGAAGAGCCTGAAAAGTTGTGAAAAATAGGAAAAGCTTCAAAAGGTGTCAAAAATGATATTAGCATTAAACGGTCGGAAAAATAGGAATAACATGAAACGGTGTTGAAAATCATGAAGAGCCTGAAATAGTGTGAAAAATATAAAGAGCTGCAAAAGGTGTCAAAAATATGATCGGGATTGGGAATACATGTAAATCAATGGCTGATTCATAGCAATGTATGACAAAACCCACTGGAAAAAAAAATAATAAAAATTAAAAAAAAAAAAAAGCTTATCAAGAATAAAAAAACAAAAAAAAAATATGAGGAGCATGAAATGGTCTGATAAATAGGTGGAGCATGAAGCTGTGTTCAAAAACATGAAGAGCCTGAAAAGGTGTGAAAAATATGAAGAGCTTCAAAATGTTTCACAAATATGAAGAGCATGAAACGGTCTGAAAAACAGGAGGATCATGAAGCGGTGTTCAAAAACATGAAGAGCCTGAAAAGGTGTGAAAAATATGAAGTGCTCAAAAAGTGTCAAAAATATGAGGAGCATGAAACGCTCTGAAAAATAGGAGGAGCATGAAGCGGTGATCAAACACATGAAGAGCCTGAAAAGGTGTGGAAAATATGAAGAGCTTCAAAAGGTGTGAAATACATGAGGAGCATGAAACTCTCTGAAAAATAGGAGGAGCATGGAGCTGTGTTCAAAAACATGAAGAGCCTGAAAAGGTGGGAAAAATATGAAGAGCTTCAAAAGGTGTGAAAAATATGAGGAGCATGAAACGGTCTGAAAAATAGAAGCAGCATGAAACGGAGTTGAAAAATATGAAGAGCCTGAAAACGTGTGAAAAATATGAAGAGCTTCAAAAGGTGTGAAAAATATAAAGAGCTTCAAAGGTGACAAAAATGAGATGAGCATGAAATGGTCTGAAAAATAGGAGGAGAATGAAGTGGTGGTGAAAAACATGAAGAGCATGAAAAGGTGTGAAAAATATGAAGAGCTTCAAAATGTTTCAAAAATATGAAGAGCATGAAACGGTCTGAAAATCAGGAGGAGCATGAAGCTGTGTTCAAAAACATGAAGAGCCTGAAAAGGTGTGAAAAATATGAAGAGCTCAAAAAGTGTCAAAAATATGAGGAGCATGAAACGATCTGAAAAATAGAAGAAGCATGAAACGGTGATCAAACACATGAAGAGCCTGAAAAGGTGTGGAAAATATGAAGAGCTTCAAAAGGTGTGAAATACATGAGGAGCATGAAACTCTCTGAAAAATAGGTGGAGCATGAAGCTGTGTTCAAAAACATGAAGAGCCTGAAAAGGTGGGAAAAATATGAAGAGCTTCAAAAGGTGTGAAAAATATGAGGAGCATGAAACGGTCTGAAAAATAGAAGCAGCATGAAACGGTGTTGAAAAATATGAAGAGCCTGAAAACGTGTGAAAAATATGAAGAGCTTCAAAAGGTGTGAAAAATATAAAGAGCTTCAAAGGTGACAAAAATGAGATGAGCATGAAATGGTCTGAAAAATAGGAGGAGAATGAAGTGGTGGTGAAAAACATGAAGAGCATGAAAAGGTGTGAAAAATATGAAGAGCTTCAAAATGTTTCAAAAATATGAAGAGCATGAAACGGTCTGAAAATCAGGAGGAGCATGAAGCTGTGTTCAAAAACATGAAGAGCCTGAAAAGGTGTGAAAAATATGAAGAGCTTCAAAAGGTGTCAAAAATATGAGGAGCATGAAACGGTCTGAAAAATAGGAGGAGCATGAAACGGTGATCAAAAACATGAAGAGCCTGAAAAGGTGTGAAAAATATGAAGAGCTTCAAAAGTTGTGAAATACATGAGGAGCATGAAACGGGCTGAAAAATAAGAGAAGCATGAAGTGCTGTGGAAAAACATGAAGAGCCTGAAAAGCTGTGAAAAATATGAAAAGCTTCAAAAGGTGTCAAAAATGAGATGAGCATGAAACGGTCTGAAAAATAGGAGGATCATGAAATGGTGTTGAAAAACATGAAGAGCCTGAAAAGATGTGAAAAATATGAAAAGCTTCAAAAAGTGTCAAAAATATGAGGAGCATGAAACGGTCTGAAAAATAGGAGGAGCATGAAGCTGTGTTCAAAACATGAAGATCTTAAAAGGGTGTGAAAAATATGAAGAGCTTCAAAAGGTGTGAAAAATATGAGGAGCATGAAACGGTCTGAAAAATAGAAGCAGCATGAAACGGTTTTGAAAAACCTGAAGAGCCTGAAAAAGTGTGAAAAATATGAAGAGCTTCAAAAGGTGTGAAAAATATGAAGAGCTTCAAATGTGACAAAAATGAGATGAGCATGAAACGGTCTGAAAAATAGGAGGAGCATGAAGTGGTGGTGAAAAACATGAAGAGCCTGAAAAGGTGTGAAAAATATGAAGAGCTCAAAAAGTGTCAAAAATATGAGGAGCATGAAACGATCTGAAAAATACGAGGAGCATGAAGCAGTGTTCAAAAACATGAAGAGCCTGAAAAGGTGGGAAAAATATGAAGAGCTTCAAAAGGTGTGAAATATATGAGGAGAATGAAACGGTCTGAAAAATAGGAGGATCATGAAGCGGTTTTCAGAAACATGAAGAGCATGAAAAGGTGTGAAAAATATGAAGAGCTTCAAAAGGTGTGAAATATATGAGGAGAATGAAACGGTCTGAAAAATAGGAGGATCATGAAGCGGTTTTCAGAAACATGAAGAGCATGAAAAGGTGTGAAAAATAGGAAGAGTTTCAAAAGGTGTCATAAATATGAGGAGCATGAAACGGTCTGAAAAATAGGAGGAGCATGAAACGGTGATCAAAAACATGAAGAGCCTGAAAAGGTGTGAAAAATATGAAGAGCTTCAAAAGGTGTGAAATACATGAGGAGCATGAAACTCTCTGAAAAATAGGAGGAGCATGAAGCGGTGTTCAAAAACATGAAGAGCCTGAAAATGTGTGAAAATTATGAAGAGCTTCAAAAGGTGTCAAAATTGAGATGAGCATGAAACGGTCTGAAAAATAGCAGGAGCCTGAAACGGTGTTGAAAGACATGAAGAGCCTGAAAAGTTGTGAAAAATATGAAAAGCTTCAAAAGGTGTCAAAAATGAGATGAGCATGAAACGGTCTGAAAAATAGGAGGAGCATGAAGCGGTGTTGAAAAATGAAGAGCCTGAAAAGGTGTGAAAAATCTGAAGAGGATCAAAAGGTGTCAAATATATGAGGAGCATGAAACGGTCTGCAAAAAAGAAGGAGCATGAAGTGGTGTTGAAAAACTTGAAGAGCCTGAAAAGGTGTGAAAAATATGAAAAGCTTAAAAAGGTGTTAAAAATATGAGGAGCAAAAAACGGTCTGAAAAATAAGAGGAGCATGAAGCGGTGTTCAAAAACATGAAGAGCCTGAAAAGGTGTGAAAAATATGAAGAGCTTCAAAAGGTGTCAAAAATGAGATTAGCA
This sequence comes from Dama dama, assembly GCF_033118175.1. NCBI lineage: Eukaryota > Metazoa > Chordata > Mammalia > Artiodactyla > Cervidae > Dama > Dama dama. The sequence continues at coordinate 4,533,099 of NW_026870905.1, read as the reverse complement.
TAAAACGGTCTGAAAAATAGGAATAACATGAAACGGTGTTGAAAATCATGAAGAGCCTGAAATAGTGTGAAAAATATAAAGAGCTGCAAAAGGTGTCAAAAATATGAGGAGCATGAAACGGTCTAATAAATAGGTGGAGCATGAAGCTGTGTTCAAAAACATGAAGAGCCTGAAAAGGTGTGAAAAATATGAAGAGCTTCAAAATGTTTCACAAATATGAAGAGCATGAAACGGTCTGAAAAACAGGAGGATTATGAAGCGGTGTTCCAAAACATGAAGAGCCTGAAAAGGTGTGAAAAATATGAAGAGCTTCAAAAGGTGTCAAAAATATGAGGAGCATGAAACGGTCTGAAAAATAGGAGGAGCATGAAACGGTGATCAAAAACATGAAGAGCCTGAAAAGGTTTGAAAAATATGAAGAGCTTCTAAAGGTGTCAAAAATATGAGGAGCATAAACGATCTGAAAAATAGGAGTAGCATGAAGCGGTGTTCAAAAACATGAAGAGCCTGAAAAGGTGTGAAAAATATGAAGAGCTCAAATAGTGTCAAAAATATGAGGAGCATGAAACGGTCTGAAAAATAGGAGGATCATGAAGCGGTGTTCAAAAACATGAAGAGCCTGAAAAGGTGTGAAAAATATGAACAGCTTCAAAATGTGTCAAAAATATGAGGAGCATGAAACGGTCTGAAAAATAGGAGGAGCATGAAACGGTGATCAAAAACATGAAGAACCTGAAAAGGTTTGAAAAATATGAAGAGCTTCTAAAGGTGTCAAAAATATGAGGAGCATAAACGATCTGAAAAATAGAAGCAGCATGAAACGGTGTTGAAAACTATGAAGAGCCTGAAAACGTGTGAAAAATATGAAGAGCTTCAAAAGGTGTGAAAAATATAAAGAGCTTCAATGGTGACAAAAATGAGATGAGCATGAAACGGTCTGAAAAATAGGAGGAGAATGAAGTGGTGGTGAAAAACATGAAGAGCCTGAAAAGGTGTGAAAAATATGAAGAGATTCAAAATGTTTCAAAAATATGAAGAGCATGAAACGGTCTGAAAATCAGGAGGATCATGAAGCGGTGTTCAAAAACATGAAGAGCCAGAAAAGGTGTGAAAAATATGAAGAGCTTTAAAAGGTGTCAAAAATGAGATGAGCCTTAAACGGTCTGAAAAACAGGAATAACATGAAACGGTGTTGAAAATCATGAAGAGCCTGAAATAGTGTGAAAAATATAAAGAGCTGCAAAAGGTGTCAAAAATATGAGGAGCATGAAACGGTCTGAACAATAGGAGAAGCATGAAGCGGTGTTCAAAAACATGAAGAGCCTGAAAAGGGGTGAAAAATATGAAGAGCTTCAAAAGGTGTCAAAAATATGAGGAGCATGAAACGGTCTGAAAAATCGGAGGAGCATGAAGCGTTGTTGAAAAACATGAAGAGCCTGAAAAGGTGTGAGAAATATGAAGAGCTTCAAAAGGTGTTAAAAGTATGAGTAGCATGAAACGGTCTGCAAAAAAGGAGGAGCATGAAGTGGTGTTGAAAAAGATGAAGAGCCTGAAAAGGTGTTAAAAATATGAAAGCATCAAAAGGTGTCAAAATTATGAGGAGCATGAAACGGTCTGAAAAATAGGAGGAGCATGAAGCGCTGTTGAATATCATAAAGAGCCTGAAAAGTTGTGAAAAATATGAAGAGCTTCAAGAGATGAGAAAACATGAAGAGCTTCAAAAGGTGTCAAAATGAGATGAGCATGAAAAGGTCTGAAAAATAGGAGGAGCATGAAGTCGTGTTGAAAAAAAGGAAAAGTCTGAAAAAGTGTGAAATATATGAAGAGCTTCAAAAGGTGTCAAAAATATGAGGAGAATGAAACGGTCTGAAAAATAGGAGGAGCATGAAGCGATGTTGAAAAACATGAATTGTCTGAAAACGTGTGGAAAATATGAAGAGATTCATAAATGTGAAAAATATGAAGAGCTTCAAAAGGTGTGAAAAATCTGAAGAGCTTCAAAAGGTGTCAAAAAAGAGATGAGCATGAAAAGGTCTGAAAAATAGGAGGAGCATGAAGCGGTGTTGAAAATCATGAAGAGCCTGAAAACGTGTGAAAAATATGAAGACCTTCAAAATTTGTCAAAAATATGAAGAGCTTCAAAAGGTGTTAAAATGAGATGAGCATGAAACGGTCTGAAAAATAGGAGGAGCATGAAGTGGTGTTAAAAAAATGAAGAGCCTGGAAAGGTGTGAAATATCTGAAGAGCTTCAAAAGGTGTCAAAAATATGAGGAGCATGAAACGGTCGGCAAAATACGACGAGCATGAAGCGGTGTTTAAAAACATGAAGAGCCTGAAAAGGTGTGAAAAATATGAAGAGCTTCAAAAGGTGTGAAATATATGAGGAGAATGAAACGGTCTGAAAAATAGGAGGATCATGAAGCGGTTTTCAGAAACATGAAGAGCATGAAAAGGTGTGAAAAATATGAAGAGTTTCAAAAGGTGTCAAAAATGAGATGAGCATGAAACGGTCGGCAAAATACGACGAGCATGAAGCGGTGTTGAAAAACATGAAGAGCCTGAAAAGGTGTGAAAAATATGAAGAGCTTCAAAAGGTGTGAAATATATGAGGAGCATGAAACGGTCTGAAAAATAGGAGGATCATGAAGCAGTTTTCAGAAACATGAAGAGCATGAAAAGGTGTGAAAAATATGAAGAGCTTCAAAAGGTGTGAAATATGAGGAGAATGAAACGGTCTGAAAAATAGGAGGATCATGAAGCGGTTTTCAGAAACATGAAGAGCATGAAAAGGTGTGAAAAATATGAAGAGCTTCAAAAGGTGTGAAATACATGAGGAGCATGAAACTCTCTGAAAAATAAGAGAAGCATGAAGTGCTGTGGAAAAACATGAAGAGCCTGAAAATGTGTGAAAAATATGAAGAGCTTCAAAAGGTGTCAAAATTGAGATGAGTATGAAACGGTCTGAAAAATAGTAGGAGCATGAAGTGGTGTTGAAAAAAAAAGAAGAGACTGAAAAGGTGTGAAATATATGAAGAGCTTCAAAAGGTGTCAAAAATATGAGGAGAATGAAACGGTCTGAAAAATAGGAGGAGCATGAAGCTGTGTCGAAAAACATGAAGAGCCTGAAAAGGTGTGAAAAATATGAAGAGCTTCTAAAGGTGTCAAAAATATGAGGAGCATGAAACGGTCTGAAAAATAGGAGGATCATGAAGCGGTGTTCAAAAACATGAAGAGCCTGAAAAGGTGTGAAAAATATGAAGAGCTCAAAAAGTGTCAAAAATATGATGAGCATGAAACGATCTGAAAAATAGAAGGAGCATGAAACGGTGATCAAAAACATGAAGAGCCTGAAAAGGTGTGGAAAATATGAAGAGCTTCAAAAGCTGTGAAATACATGAGGAGCATGAAACTCTCTGAAAAATAGGAGGAGCATGAAGCGGTGTTCAAAAACATGAAGAGCCTGAAAAGTTGTGAAAAATATGAAAAGCTTCAAAAGGTGTCAAAAATGAGATGAGCATTAAACGGTCTGAAAAATAGGAATAACATGAAACGGTGTTGAAAATAATGAAGAGCCTGAAAAACTGTGAAAAATATAAAGAGCTTCAAAAGGTGTCAAAAATATGAGGAGCATGAAACGGTCTGATAAATAGGAGGAGCATGAAGCTGTGTTCCAAAACATGAAGATCCTGAAAAGGTGTGAAAAATATGAAGAGCTTCAAAAGGTGTGAAATATATGAGGAGCATGAAACGGACTGAAAAATAGAAGCAGCATGAAACGGTGTTGAAAAATATGAAGAGCATGAAGAAGTGTGAAAAATATGAAGAGCTTCAAAAGGTGTGAAAAAAATAAAGTGCTTCAAAGGTGACAAAAATGAGATGAGCATGATACGGTCTGAAATATAGGAGGAGCGTGAAGTGGTGGTGAAAAACATGAAGAGCCTGAAAAGGTGTGAAAAATATGAAGAGCTTCAAAATGTTTCACAAATATGAAGAGCATGAAACGTTCTGAAAAACAGGAGGATCATGAAGCGGTGTTCAAAAACATGAAGAGCCTGAAAAGGTGTGAAAAATATGAAGAGCTTCAAAAGGTGTCAAAAATATGAGGAGCATGAAACGGTCTGAAAAATAGGAGGAGCATGAAACGGTGATCAAAAACATGAAGAGCCTGAAAAGGTGTGAAAAATATGAAGAGCTTCTAAAGGTGTCAAAAATATGAGGAGCATAAACGGTCTGAAAAATAGGAGTAGCATGAAGCGGTGTTCAAAAACATGAAGAGCCTGAAAAGGTGTGAAAAATATGAAGAGCTCAAAAATTGTCAAAAATATGAGGAGATTGAAACGATCTGAAAAACAGACGGAGTATGAAACGGTGATCAAACACATGAAGAGCCTGAAAAGGTGTGGAAAATATGAAGAGCTTCAAAAGGTGTGAAATACATGAGGAGCATGAAACTCTCTGAAAAATAGGAGGAGCATGAAGCGGTGTTCAAAAACATAAAGAGCCTGAAAAGTTGTGAAAAATATGAAAAGCTTCAAAAGGTGTCAAAAATGAGATGAGCATTAAACGGTCTGAAAAATAGGAAAAACATGAAACGGTGTTGAAAATCATGAAGAGCCTGAAATAGTGTGAAAAATATAAAGAGCTGCAAAAGGTGTCAAAAATATGAGGAGCATGAAACGGTCTGAAAAATAGAAGCAGCATGAAACGGTGTTGAAACACATGAAGAGCCTGAAAACGTGTGAAAAATATGAAGAGCTTCAAAAGGTGTACAAAATATAAAGAGTTTCAAAGGTGACAAAAATGAGATGAGCAAGAAACGGTCTGAAAAATAGGAGGAGCATGAAGTGGTGGTGAAAAACTTGAAGAGCCTGAAAAGGTGTGAAAAATATGAAGAGCATCAAAATGTTTCAAAAATATGAAGAGCATGAAACGGTCTGAAAATCAGGAGGATCATGAAGTGGTGATCAAAAACATTAAGAGCCTGAAAAGGTGTGAAAAATATGAAGAGCATCAAAAGGTGTGAAATACATGAGGAGCATGAAACGGGCTGAAAAATAGGATGATGAAACGGAGTTGAAAAACATGAAGAGCCTGAAAAGATGTGAAAAATATGAAAAGCTTCAAAAAGTGTCAAAAGTATGAGGAGCATGAAACGGTCTGAAAAATAGGAGGAGCATGAAGCTGTGTTCAAAAACATGAAGAGCCTGAAAAGGTGTGAAAAATATGAAGAGCTTCAAAAGGTGTCAAAAATATGAGGAGCATGAAACGGTCTGAAAAATAGGAGGAGCATGAAGCTGTGTTCAAAAACATGAAGATCTTAAAAGGGTGTGAAAAATATGAAGAGCTTCAAAAGGTGTGAAAAATATGAGGAGCATGAAACGGTCTGAAAAATAGAAGCAGCATGAAACGGTTTTGAAAAACATGAAGAGCCTGAAAACGTGTGAAAAATATGAAGGGCTTCAAAAGGTGTGAAAAACATGAAGAGCTTCAAAGGTGACAAAAATGAGATGAGCATGAAACGGTCTGAAAAATAGGAGGAGCATGAACGGAGTTGAAAAACATGAAGAGCCTGAAAAGGTGTGAAAAATATGAAGAGCTTCAAAATGTTTCAAAAACATGAAGAGCATGAAACGGTCTGAAAATCAGGAGGATCATGAAGCGGTGTTCAAAAACATGAAGATCCTGAAAAGGTGTGAAAAATATGAAGAGCTCAAAAAGTGTCAAAAATATGAGGAGCATGAAACGATGTGAAAAATACGAGGAGCATGAAGCAGTGTTCAAAAACATGAAGAGCCTGAAAAGGTGTGGAAAATATGAAGAGCTTCAAAAGGTGTGAAATATATGAGGAGAATGAAACGATCTGAAAAATAGGAGGATCATGAAGCGGTTTTCAGAAACATGAAGAGCATGAAAAGGTGTGAAAAATATGAAGAGCTTCAAAAGGTGTGAAATACATGAAGAGCATGAAACCGGCTGAAAAATAAGAGAAGCATGAAGTGCTGTGGAAAAACATGAAGAGCCTGAAAAGCTGTGAAAAATATGAAGAGCTTCAAAAGGTGTGAAATACATGAGGAGCATGAAATGGGCTGAAAAATAGGAGAAGCATGAAGTGGTGTTTAAAAATATGAAGAGCTTGAAAAGGTGTGAAAAATATGAACACCTTCAAAAGGTGTCAAAAATGAGATGAGCATGAAACGGTCTGAAAAATAGGAGGATCATGAAACGGTGTTGAAAAACATGAAGAGCCTGAAAAGATGTGAAAAATATGAAGAGCTACAAAAGGTGTCAAAATTATGAGGAGCATGAAACGTTCTGAAAAATAGGAGGAGCCTCAACCTGTGTTCAAAAACATGAAGAGCCTGAAAAGGTGTGAAAAATATGAAAAGCTTCAAAAGGTGTCAAAATGAGATGAGCATGAACCCGTCTGAAAAATAGGAGGAGCATGAAGCGGTGTTGAAAGACATGAAGAGCCTGAAAAGGTGTGAGAAATATGAAGAGCTTTAAAAGGTGTCAAAAATATGAGGAGCATGAAACGGTCTGCAAAAAAGTAGGAGCATGAAGTGATGTTGAAAAACTTGAAGAGCATGAAAAGGTGTGAAAAATATTAAGAGGTTCAAAGTTGTGAAATACATGAGGATCATGAAACGGTGTGAAAAAGTGGAGGAGCATGAAGCAGAGTTCGAAAACATGAAGAGCCTGAAAAGGTTTGAAAAATATGAAGAGCTCAAAAAGTGTCAAAAATATGAGGAGCATGAAACGATCTGAAAAATACGAGGAGCATGAAGCAGTGTTCAAAAACATGAAGAGCTTCAAAAGGTATGAAAAATATGAGAGCTTCAAAAGGTGTCAAAAATATGAGGAGCATGAAACGGTCTGAAAAATATGAGGAACATGAAGCGGTGTTCAAACACATGAAGAGCCTGAAAATGTGTGAAAATTATGAAGATCTTCAAAAGCTGTCAAAATTATGAGGAACATGAAACGTTTTGAAAAATAGGAGGAGCATGAAACGGTGTTGAAAAACATGAAGAGCCTGAAAAGGTGTGAAAAATATGAAGAGCTTCAAAATCTTTGAAAAATATGAAGAGCTTTCAAAGGTGTGAAATACATGAGGAGCATGAAACTCTCTGAAAAATAGGAGGAGCCTGAAATGGTGTTCAAAAACATGAATAGACTGAAAACGTGTGAAAAATATGAAGAGCTTCAAAAGGTGTGAAAAATATGAGGAGCATGATACGGTCTGAAAAATAGGAGGAGCATGAAGCTGTGTTCAAAAACATGAAGAGCCTGAAAAGTTGTGAAAAATATGAAAGGCTTCAAAAGGTTGAAAAATATGAGGAGCATGAAACGGTCTGAAAAATCGGAGGAGCATGAAGCGGTGTTGAAAAACATGAAGAGCCTGAAAATGTGTGAAAAATATGAAGAGCTTCAAAAGGTGTCAAAAATATGAGGAGCATGAAATGGTCTGAAAAATTGGAGGAGCATGAAGCGGTGTTGAAAAACATGAAGAGCCTTAAAAGGTGTGAAAAAAATGAAGAGCTTCAAAAGGTGTCAAAAATATGAGGAGCATGAAACGGTCTGAAAAATATGAGCAGCATGAAGCGGTGTTGAAAAACATGAAGAGCCTGAAAAGGTGTGAAAAATATGAAGAGCTTCAAAAGGTGTGAAATACATGAGGAGCATAAAACTCTCTGAAAAAGAGAAGGAGCATGAAGTGGTGTTCAAAAACATGAAGAGCCTGAAAAGGTGTGAAATATAGGAAGAGCTTCAAAAGGTGTGAAAAATATGAGGAGCATGATATGGTTTGAAAAATAGGATTAGCATGAAGCGGTGTTCAAAAACATGAAGAGCCTGAAAAGTTGTGAAAAATATGAAAACCTTCAAAAGGTGTCAAAAATGAGATGAGCATGAAACGGCCTGAAAAATAGGACGTGCATGAAGCGGTGTTGAAAAACATGAAGAGCCTGAAAAGTAGTGAAAAATATGAAGAGCTTCAAAAGGTGTCAAAAATATGAGGAGCATGAAACGGTCTGAAAAATCGGAGGAGCATGAAGCGTTGTTGAAAAACATGAAGAGCCTGAAAAGGTGTGAGAAATATGAAGAGCTTCAAAAGGTGTTAAAATTATGAGTAGCATGAAACGGTCTGCAAAAAAGGAGGAGCATGAAGTGGTGTTGAAAAAGATGAAGAGCCTGAAAAGGTGTTAAAAATATGAAAGCATCAAAAGGTGTCAAAATTATGAGGAGCATGAAACGGTCTGAAAAATAGGAGGAGCATGAAGCGCTGTTGAATATCATAAAGAGCCTGAAAAGTTGTAAAAAATATGAAGAGCTTCAAAAGGTGTGAAATATATGAGGAGAATGAAACGGTCTGAAAAATAGGAGGAGCATGAAGCGGTTTGCAGAAACATGAAGAGCATGAAAAAGTGTGAAAAATATGAAGAGCTTCAAAAGATGTGAAATACATGAGGAGCATGAAACGGGCTGAAAAATAAGAGAAGCATGAAGTGCTGTGGAAAAACATGAAGAGCCTGAAAAGCTGTGAAAAATATGAAGAGCTTCAAAAGGTGTGAAATACATGAGGAGCATGAAATGGGCTGAAAAATAGGAGAAGCATGAAGTGGTGTTTAAAAATAAGAAGAGCTTGAAAAGGTGTGAAAAATATGAAGACCTTCAAAAGGTGTCAAAAATGAGATGAGCATGAAACGGTCTGAAAAATAGGAGGATCATGAAACGGTGTTGAAAAACATGAAGAGCCTGAAAAGATGTGAAAAATATGAAGAGCTACAAAAGGTGTCAAAATTATGAGGAGCATGATACGGTCTGAAAAATAGAAGCAGCATGAAACGGTGTTGAAACACATGAAGAGCCTGAAAACGTGTGAAAAATATGAAGAGCTTCAAAAGGTGTACAAAATATAAAGAGTTTCAAAGGTGACAAAAATGAGATGAGCAAGAAACGGTCTGAAAAATAGGAGGAGTATGAAGTGGTGGTGAAAAACATGAAGAGCCTGAAAAGGTGTGAAAAATATGAAGAGCTTCAAAATGTTTCAAAAATATGAAGAGCATGAAACGGTCTGAAAATCAGGAGGATCATGAAGTGGTGATCAAAAACATTAAGAGCCTGAAAAGGTGTGAAAAATATGAAGAGCATCAAAAGGTGTGAAATACATGAGGAGCATGAAACGGGCTGAAAAATAGGATGATGAAACGGAGTTGAAAAACATGAAGAGCCTGAAAAGATGTGAAAAATATGAAAAGCTTCAAAAAGTGTCAAAAATATGAGGAGCATGAAACGGTCTGAAAAATAGGAGGAGCATGAAGCTGTGTTCAAAAACATGAAGAGCCTGAAAAGGTGTGAAAAATATGAAGAGCTTCAAAAGGTGTCAAAAATATGAGGAGCATGAAACGGTCTGAAAAATAGGAGGAGCATGAAGCTGTGTTCAAAAACATGAAGATCTTAAAAGGGTGTGAAAAATATGAAGAGCTTCAAAAGGTGTGAAAAATATGAGGAGCATGAAACGGTCTGAAAAATAGAAGCAGCATGAAACGGTTTTGAAAAACATGAAGAGCCTGAAAACGTGTGAAAAATATGAAGGGCTTCAAAAGGTGTGAAAAACATGAAGAGCTTCAAAGGTGACAAAAATGAGATGAGCATGAAACGGTCTGAAAAATAGGAGGAGCATGAACGGAGTTGAAAAACATGAAGAGCCTGAAAAGGTGTGAAAAATATGAAGAGCTTCAAAATGTTTCAAAAATATGAAGAGCATGAAACGGTCTGAAAATCAGGAGGATCATGAAGCGGTGTTCAAAAACATGAAGATCCTGAAAAGGTGTGAAAAATATGAAGAGCTCAAAAAGTGTCAAAAATATGAGGAGCATGAAACGATCTGAAAAATACGAGGAGCATGAAGCAGTGTTCAAAAACATGAAGAGCCTGAAAAGGTGTGAAAAATATGAAGAGCTTCAAAAGGTGTGAAATATATGAGGAGAATGAAACGGTCTGAAAAATAGGAGGATCATGAAGCGGTTTTCAGAAACATGAAGAGCATGAAAAGGTGTGAAAAATATGAAGAGCTTCAAAAGGTGTGAAATACATGAAGAGCATGAAAAGCTGTGAAAAATATGAAGAGCTTCAAAAGGTGTGAAATACATGAGGAGCATGAAATGGGCTGAAAAATAGGAGAAGCATGAAGTGGTGTTTAAAAATATGAAGAGCTTGAAAAGGTGTGAAAAATATGAAGAGCTTCAAAAGGTGTCAAAAATGAGATGAGCATGAAACGGTCTGAAAAATAGGAGGATCATGAAACGGTGTTGAAAAACATGAAGAGCCTGAAAAGATGTGAAAAATATGAAGAGCTACAAAAGGTGTCAAAATTATGAGGAGCATGAAACGTTCTGAAAAATAGGAGGAGCCTCAACCTGTGTTCAAAAACATGAAGAGCCTGAAAAGGTGTGAAAAATATGAAAAGCTTCAAAAGGTGTCAAAATGAGATGAGCATGAACCCGTCTGAAAAATAGGAGGAGCATGAAGCTGTGTTGAAAGACATGAAGAGCCTGAAAAGGTGTGAGAAATATGAAGAGCTTTAAAAGGTGTCAAAAATATGAGGAGCTGAAACGGTCTGCAAAAAAGTAGGAGCATGAAGTGATGTTGAAAAACTTGAAGAGCATGAAAAGGTGTGAAAAATATTAAGAGGTTCAAAGTTGTGAAATACATGAGGATCATGAAACGGTGTGAAAAAGTGGAGGAGCATGAAGCAGAGTTCGAAAACATGAAGAGCCTGAAAAGGTTTGAAAAATATGAAGAGCTCAAAAAGTGTCAAAAATATGAGGAGCATGAAACGATCTGAAAAATACGAGGAGCATGAAGCAGTGTTCAAAAACATGAAGAGCTTCAAAAGGTATGAAAAATATGAGAGCTTCAAAAGGTGTCAAAAATATGAGGAGCATGAAACGGTCCGAAAAATATGAGGAACATGAAGCGGTGTTCAAACACATGAAGAGCCTGAAAATGTGTGAAAATTATGAAGATCTTCAAAAGCTGTCAAAATTATGAGGAACATGAAACGTTTTGAAAAATAGGAGGAGCATGAAACGGTGTTGAAAAACATGAAGAGCCTGAAAAGGTGTGAAAAATATGAAGAGCTTCAAAATCTTTGAAAAATATGAAGAGCTTTCAAGGTGTAAAATACATGAGGAGCATGAAACTCTCTGAAAAATAGGAGGAGCCTGAAATGGTGTTCAAAAACATGAATAGACTGAAAACGTGTGAAAAATATGAAGAGCTTCAAAAGGTGTGAAAAATATGAGGAGCATGATACGGTCTGAAAAATAGGAGGAGCATGAAGCTGTGTTCAAAAACATGAAGAGCCTGAAAAGTTGTGAAAAATATGAAAGGCTTCAAAAGGTGTGAAAAATATGAGGAGCATGAAACTGTCTGAAAAATCGGAGGAGCATGAAGCGGTGTTGAAAAACATGAAGAGCCTGAAAATGTGTGAAAAATATGAAGAGCTTCAAAAGGTGTCAAAAATATGAGGAGCATGAAATGGTCTGAAAAATTGGAGGAGCATGAAGCGGTGTTGAAAAACATGAAGAGCCTTAAAAGGTGTGAAAAAAATGAAGAGCTTCAAAAGGTGTCAAAAATATGAGGAGCATGAAACGGTCTGAAAAATATGAGCAGCATGAAGCGGTGTTGAAAAACATGAAGAGCCTGAAAAGGTGTGAAAAATATGAAGAGCTTCAAAAGGTGTGAAATACATGAGGAGCATAAAACTCTCTGAAAAAGAGAAGGAGCATGAAGTGGTGTTCAAAAACATGAAGAGCCTGAAAAGGTGTGAAATATAGGAAGAGCTTCAAAAGGTGTGAAAAATATGAGAAGCATGATATGGTTTGAAAAATAGGATTAGCATGAAGCGGTGTTCAAAAACATGAAGAGCCTGAAAAGTTGTGAAAAATATGAAAACCTTCAAAAGGTGTCAAAAATGAGATGAGCATGAAACGGCCTGAAAAATAGGACGTGCATGAAGCGGTGTTGAAAAACATGAAGAGCCTGAAAAGTAGTGAAAAATATGAAGAGCTTCAAAAGGTGTCAAAAATATGAGGAGCATGAATCGGTCTGAAAAATCGGAGGAGCATGAAGCGTTGTTGAAAAACATGAAGAGCCTGAAAAGGTGTGAGAAATATGAAGAGCTTCAAAAGGTGTTAAAATTATGAGTAGCATGAAACGGTCTGCAAAAAAGGAGGAGCATGAAGTGGTGTTGAAAAAGATGAAGAGCCTGAAAAGGTGTTAAAAATATGAAAGCATCAAAAGGTGTCAAAATTATGAGGAGCATGAAACGGTCTGAAAAATAGGAGGAGCATGAAGCGCTCTTGAATATCAAAAAGAGCCTGAAAAGTTGTGAAAAATATGAAGAGCTTCAAAAGGTGTGAAATATATGAGGAGAATGAAACGGTCTGAAAAATAGGAGGAGCATGAAGCGGTTTGCAGAAACATGAAGAGCATGAAAAGGTGTGAAAAATATGAAGAGCTTCAAAAGATGTGAAATACATGAGGAGCATGAAACGGGCTGAAAAATAAGAGAAGCATGAAGTGCTGTGGAAAAACATGAAGAGCCTGAAAAGCTGTGAAAAATATGAAGAGCTTCAAAAGGTGTGAAATACATGAGGAGCATGAAATGGGCTGAAAAATAGGAGAAGCATGAAGTGGTGTTTAAAAATATGAAGAGCTTGAAAAGGTGTGAAAAATATGAAGACCTTCAAAAGGTGTCAAAAATGAGATGAGCATGAAACGGTCTGAAAAATAGGAGGATCATGAAACGGTGTTGAAAAACAAGAAGAGCCTGAAAAGATGTGAAAAATATGAAGAGCTACAAAAGGTGTCAAAATTATGAGGAGCATGAAACGTTCTGAAAAATAGGAGGAGCATCAACCTGTGTTCAAAAACATGAAGAGCCTGAAAAGGTGTGAAAAATATGAAAAGCTTCAAAATGTGTCAAAAATGAGATGAGCATGAACCCGTCTGAAAAATAGGAGGAGCATGAAGCGGTGTTGAAAGACATGAAGAGCCTGAAAAGGTGTGAGAAATATGAAGAGCTTCAAAAGGTGTCAAAAATTTGAGGAGCATGAAACGGTCTGCAAAAAAGTAGGAGCATGAAGTGATGTTGAAAAACTTGAAGAGCATGAAAAGGTGTGAAAAATATTAAGAGGTTCAAAGTTGTGAAATACATGAGGATCATGAAATGGTGTGAAAAAGTGGAGGAGCATGAAGCAGAGTTCGAAAACATGAAGAGCCTGAAAAGGTTTGAAAAATATGAAGAGCTCAAAAAGTGTCAAAAATATGAGGAGCATGAAACGATCTGAAAAATACCAGGAGCATGAAGCAGTGTTCAAAAACATGAAGAGCTTCAAAAGGTATGAAAAATATGAGAGCTTCAAAAGGTGTCAAAAATATGAGGAGCATGAAACGGTCTGAAAAATATGAGGAACATGAAGCGGTGTTCAAACACATGAAGAGCCTGAAAATGTGTGAAAATTATGAAGATCTTCAAAAGCTGTCAAAATTATGAGGAGCATGAAACTCTCTGAAAAATAGGAGGAGCTTGAAACGGTGTTGAAAAACATGAAGAGCCTGAAAAGGTGTGAAAAATATGAAGAGCTTCAAAATCTTTGAAAAATATGAAGAGCTTTCAAAGGTGTGAAATACATGAGGAGCATGAAACTCTCTGAAAAATAGGAGGAGCCTGAAATGGTGTTCAAAAACATGAATAGACTGAAAACGTGTGAAAAATATGAAGAGCTTCAAAAGGTGTGAAAAATATGAGGAGCATGATACGGTCTGAAAAATAGGAGGAGCATGAAGCTGTGTTCAAAAACATGAAGAGCCTGAAAAGTTGTGAAAAATATGAAAGGCTTCAAAAGGTGTGAAAAATAAGAGGAGCATGAAACTGTCTGAAAAATCGGAGGAGCATGAAGCGGTGTTGAAAAACATGAAGAGCCTGAAAATGTGTGAAAAATATGAAGAGCTTCAAAAGATGAGAAAAACATGAAGAGCTTCAAAAGGTGTCAAAATGAGATGAGCATGAAAAGGTCTGAAAAATAGGAGGAGCATGAAGTCGTGTTGAATAAAAGGAAAAGTCTGAAAAAGTGTGAAATATATGAAGAGCTTCAAAAGGTGTCAAAAATATGAGGAGAATGAAACGGTCTGAAAAATAGGAGGAGCATGAAGCGATGTTGAAAAACATGAATTGTCTGAAAACGTGTGGAAAATATGAAGAGATTCATAAATGTGAAAAATATGAAGAGCTTCAAAAGGTGTGAAAAATCTGAAGAGCTTCAAAAGGTGTCAAAAAAGAGATGAGCATGAAACGGTCTGAAAAATAGGAGGAGCATGAAGCGGTGTTGAAAATCATTAAGAGCCTGAAAATGTGTGAAAAATATGAAGAGCTTCAAAAGGTATCAAAAATATGAGGAGCATGAAACAATCTGAAAAATAGGAGGAGCATGAAGCGGTGTTCAAAAATATGAAGAGCCTGAAAAGGTGTGAAATATATGAAGAGCTTCAAAAGGTGTCAAAAATATGAGGAGCATGAAACGGTCTGAAAAATAGGAGGAACATGAAGCGGTGTTCAAAAACATGAAAAGCCTGAAAAGGTGTGAAAAATATGAACAGCTTCAAAAGGTGTCAAAAATATGAGGAGCATGAAACGTTCTGAAAAATAGGACGAGCATGAAGCAGTGATAAAAAACATGAAGTGCCTGAAAAGGTGTGAAATATATGAAGAGTTCCTAAAGGTGTCAAAAATATGAGGAGCACCAAACGGTCTCAAAAATAGGAGGAGCATGAAGTGGTGTTGAAAAACATGAAGAGCCTGAAAAGGTGTGAAAAATATGAAGAGCTTCAAAAGTGTCAAAAATATGAGGAGCATGAAACGGTCTGAAAAATAGGAGGAGCATGAAGCTGTGTTCAAAAACATGAAGATCTTAAAAGGGTGTGAAAATATGAAGAGCTTCAAAAGGTGTGAAAAATATGAGGAGCATGAAACGGTCTGAAAAATAGAAGCAGCATGAAACGGTTTTGAAAAACATGAAGAGCCTGAAAACTTGTGAAAAATATGAAGAGCTTTAAAAGTTGTGAAAAATATGAAGAGCTTCAAAGGTGACAAAAATGAGAAGAGCATGAAACGGTCTGAAAAATAGGAGGAGCATGAAGTGGTGGAGAAAAACTTGAAGAGCCTGAAAAGGTGTGAAAAATATGAAGAGCTTCAAAATGTTTCAAAAATATGAAGAGCATGAAACGGTCTGAAAATCAGGAGGATCATGAAGCGGTGTTCAAAAACATGAAGAGCCTGAAAAGGTGTGAAAAATATGAAGAGCTCAAAAAGTGTCAAAAATATGATGAGCATGAAACGATCTGAAAAATAGAAGGAGCATGAAACGGTGATCAAAAACATGAAGAGCCTGAAAAGGTGTGGAAAATATGAAGAGCTTCAAAAGCTGTGAAAGACATGAGGAGCATGAAACTCTCTGAAAAATAGGAGGAGCATGAAGCGGTGTTCAAAAACATGAAGAGTCTGAAAAGTTGTGAAAAATATGAAAAGCTTCAAAAGGTGTCAAAAATGAGATGAGCATTAAACGGTCTGAAAAATAGGAATAACTTGAAACGGTGTTGAAAATCATGAAGAGCCTGAAAAACTGTGAAAAATATAAAGAGCTTCAAAAGGTGTCAAAAATATGAGGAGCATGAAACGGTCTGATATATAGGAGGAGCATGAAGCTGTGTTCCAAAACATGAAGATCCTGAAAAGGTGTGAAAAATATGAAGAGCTTCTAAAGGTGTCAAAAATATGAGAAGCATAAACGGTCTGAAAAATAGGAGTAGCATGAAGCGGTTATCAAAAACATGAAGAGCCTGAAAAGGTGTGAAAAATATGAAGAGCTCAAAAAGTGTCAAAAATATGAGGATCATGAAACGGTGTGAAAAATTGGAGGAGCATGAAGCAGTGTTCAAAAACATGAAGAGCCTGAAAAGGTGTGAAAAATATGAAGAGCTTAAAAAGGTGTCAAAAATATGAGGAGCATGAAACGGTCTGAAAAATAGGAGGAGCATGAAGCTGTGTTCAAAAATATGAAGAGCCTGAAAAGGTGTGAAAAATATGAAGAGCTTCAAAAGTTGTCAAAAATATGAGGAGCATGAAACGGTCTGAAAAATAGGAGGAGCATGAAGCTGTGTTCAAAAACATGAAGATCTTAAAAGGGTGTGAAAATATGAAGAGCTTCAAAAGGTGTGAAAAATATGAGGAGCATGAAACGGTCTGAAAAATAGAAGCAGCATGAAACGGTTTTGAAAAACATGAAGAGCCTGAAAACTTGTGAAAAATATGAAGAGCTTTAAAAGTTGTGAAAAATATGAAGAGCTTCAAAGGTGACAAAAATGAGAAGAGCATGAAACGGTCTGAAAAATAGGAGGAGCATGAAGTGGTGGAGAAAAACATGAAGAGCCTGAAAAGGTGTGAAAAATATGAAGAGCTTCAAAATGTTTCAAAAATATGAAGAGCATGAAACGGTCTGAAAATCAGGAGGATCATGAAGCGGTGTTCAAAAACATGAAGAGCCTGAAAAGGTGTGAAAAATATGAAGAGCTCAAAAAGTGTCAAAAATATGATGAGCATGAAACGATCTGAAAAATAGAAGGAGCATGAAACGGTGATCAAAAACATGAAGAGCCTGAAAAGGTGTGGAAAATATGAAGAGCTTCAAAAGCTGTGAAAGACATGAGGAGCATGAAACTCTCTGAAAAATAGGAGGAGCATGAAGCGGTGTTCAAAAACATGAAGAGTCTGAAAAGTTGTGAAAAATATGAAAAGCTTCAAAAGGTGTCAAAAATGAGATGAGCATTAAACGGTCTGAAAAATAGGAATAACTTGAAACGGTGTTGAAAATCATGAAGAGCCTGAAAAACTGTGAAAAATATAAAGAGCTTCAAAAGGTGTCAAAAATATGAGGAGCATGAAACGGTCTGATATATAGGAGGAGCATGAAGCTGTGTTCCAAAACATGAAGATCCTGAAAAGGTGTGAAAAATATGAAGAGCTTCTAAAGGTGTCAAAAATATGAGAAGCATAAACGGTCTGAAAAATAGGAGTAGCATGAAGCGGTTATCAAAAACATGAAGAGCCTGAAAAGGTGTGAAAAATATGAAGAGCTCAAAAAGTGTCAAAAATATGAGGATCATGAAACGGTGTGAAAAATTGGAGGAGCATGAAGCAGTGTTCAAAAACATGAAGAGCCTGAAAAGGTGTGAAAAATATGAAGAGCTTAAAAAGGTGTCAAAAATATGAGGAGCATGAAACGGTCTGAAAAATAGGAGTAGCATGAAGCGGTGTTCGAAAACATGAAGAGCCTGAAAAGGTTTGAAAAATATGAAGAGCTCAAAAAGTGTCAAAAATAAGAGGAGCATGAAACGATCTGAAAAATACGAGGAGCATGAAGCAGTGTTCAAAAACATGAAGAGCTTCAAAAGGTATGAAAAATATGAGAGCTTCAAAAGGTGTCAAAAATATGAGGAGCATGAAACGGTCTGAAAAATAGGAGGAACATGAAGCGGTGTTCAAACACATGAAGAGCCTGAAAATGTGTGAAAATTATGAAGATCTTCAAAAGGTGTCAAAATTATGAGTAACATGAAACGGTTTGAAAAATAGGAGGAGCATGAAACGGTGTTGAAAAACATGAAGAGCCTGAAAAGGTGTGAAAAATATGAAGAGCTTCAAAATGTTTCAAAAATATGAAGAGCATGAAACGGTCTGAAAATCAGGAGGATCATGAAGCGGTGTTCAAAAACATGAAGAGCCTGAAAAGGTGTGAAAAATATGAAGAGCTCAAAAAGTGTCAAAAATATGATGAGCATGAAACGATCTGAAAAATAGAAGGAGCATGAAACGGTGATCAAAAACATGAAGAGCCTGAAAAGGTGTGGAAAATATGAAGAGCTTCAAAAGCTGTGAAAGACATGAGGAGCATGAAACTCTCTGAAAAATAGGAGGAGCATGAAGCGGTGTTCAAAAACATGAAGAGTCTGAAAAGTTGTGAAAAATATGAAAAGCTTCAAAAGGTGTCAAAAATGAGATGAGCATTAAACGGTCTGAAAAATAGGAATAACTTGAAACGGTGTTGAAAATCATGAAGAGCCTGAAAAACTGTGAAAAATATAAAGAGCTTCAAAAGGTGTCAAAAATATGAGGAGCATGAAACGGTCTGATATATAGGAGGAGCATGAAGCTGTGTTCCAAAACATGAAGATCCTGAAAAGGTGTGAAAAATATGAAGAGCTTCTAAAGGTGTCAAAAATATGAGAAGCATAAACGGTCTGAAAAATAGGAGTAGCATGAAGCGGATATCAAAAACATGAAGAGCCTGAAAAGGTGTGAAAAATATGAAGAGCTCAAAAAGTGTCAAAAATATGAGGATCATGAAACGGTGTGAAAAATTGGAGGAGCATGAAGCAGTGTTCAAAAACATGAAGAGCCTGAAAAGGTGTGAAAAATATGAAGAGCTTAAAAAGGTGTCAAAAATATGAGGAGCATGAAACGGTCTGAAAAATAGGAGTAGCATGAAGCGGTGTTCGAAAACTTGAAGAGCCTGAAAAGGTTTGAAAAATATGAAGAGCTCAAAAAGTGTCAAAAATAAGAGGAGCATGAAACGATCTGAAAAATACGAGGAGCATGAAGCAGTGTTCAAAAACATGAAGAGCTTCAAAAGGTATGAAAAATATGAGAGCTTCAAAAGGTGTCAAAAATATGAGGAGCATGAAACGGTCTGAAAAATAGGAGGAACATGAAGCGGTGTTCAAACACATGAAGAGCCTGAAAATGTGTGAAAATTATGAAGATCTTCAAAAGGTGTCAAAATTATGAGTAACATGAAACGTTTTGAAAAATAGGAGGAGCATGAAACGGTGTTGAAAAACATGAAGAGCCTGAAAAGGTGTGAAAAATATGAAGAGCTTCAAAATCTTTGAAAAATATGAAGAGCTTTCAAAGGTGTGAAATACATGAGGAACATGAAACACTCTGAAAAATAGGAGGAGCCTGAAAGGGTGTTCAAAAACATGAATAGACTGAAAACGTGTGAAAAATATGAAGAGCTTCAAAAGGTGTCAAAAATATGAGGAGCATGAAACGGTCTGAAAAATATGAGCAGCATGAAGCGGTGTTGAAAAACATGAAGAGCCTTAAAAGGTGTGAAAAAATTGAAGAGCTTCAAAAGGTGTCAAAAATATGAGAAGCATAAACGGTCTGAAAAATAGGAGTAGCATGAAGCGGTTATCAAAAACATGAAGAGCCTGAAAAGGTGTGAAAAATATGAAGAGCTCAAAAAGTGTCAAAAATATGAGGATCATGAAACGGTGTGAAAAATTGGAGGAGCATGAAGCAGTGTTCAAAAACATGAAGAGCCTGAAAAGGTGTGAAAAATATGAAGAGCTTAAAAAGGTGTCAAAAATATGAGGAGCATGAAACGGTCTGAAAAATAGGAGGAGCATGAAGCTGTGTTCAAAAATATGAAGAGCCTGAAAAGGTGTGAAAAATATGAAGAGCTTCAAAAGTTGTCAAAAATATGAGGAGCATGAAACGGTCTGAAAAATAGGAGGAGCATGAAGCTGTGTTCAAAAACATGAAGATCTTAAAAGGGTGTGAAAATATGAAGAGCTTCAAAAGGTGTGAAAAATATGAGGAGCATGAAACGGTCTGAAAAATAGAAGCAGCATGAAACGGTTTTGAAAAACATGAAGAGCCTGAAAACTTGTGAAAAATATGAAGAGCTTTAAAAGTTGTGAAAAATATGAAGAGCTTCAAAGGTGACAAAAATGAGAAGAGCATGAAACGGTCTGAAAAATAGGAGGAGCATGAAGTGGTGGAGAAAAACATGAAGAGCCTGAAAAGGTGTGAAAAATATGAAGAGCTTCAAAATGTTTCAAAAATATGAAGAGCATGAAACGGTCTGAAAATCAGGAGGATCATGAAGCGGTGTTCAAAAACATGAAGAGCCTGAAAAGGTGTGAAAAATATGAAGAGCTCAAAAAGTGTCAAAAATATGATGAGCATGAAACGATCTGAAAAATAGAAGGAGCATGAAACGGTGATCAAAAACATGAAGAGCCTGAAAAGGTGTGGAAAATATGAAGAGCTTCAAAAGCTGTGAAAGACATGAGGAGCATGAAACTCTCTGAAAAATAGGAGGAGCATGAAGCGGTGTTCAAAAACATGAAGAGTCTGAAAAGTTGTGAAAAATATGAAAAGCTTCAAAAGGTGTCAAAAATGAGATGAGCATTAAACGGTCTGAAAAATAGGAATAACTTGAAACGGTGTTGAAAATCATGAAGAGCCTGAAAAACTGTGAAAAATATAAAGAGCTTCAAAAGGTGTCAAAAATATGAGGAGCATGAAACGGTCTGATATATAGGAGGAGCATGAAGCTGTGTTCCAAAACATGAAGATCCTGAAAAGGTGTGAAAAATATGAAGAGCTTCTAAAGGTGTCAAAAATATGAGAAGCATAAACGGTCTGAAAAATAGGAGTAGCATGAAGCGGTTATCAAAAACATGAAGAGCCTGAAAAGGTGTGAAAAATATGAAGAGCTCAAAAAGTGTCAAAAATATGAGGATCATGAAACGGTGTGAAAAATTGGAGGAGCATGAAGCAGTGTTCAAAAACATGAAGAGCCTGAAAAGGTGTGAAAATATGAAGAGCTTAAAAAGGTGTCAAAAATATGAGGAGCATGAAACGGTCTGAAAAATAGGAGTAGCATGAAGCGGTGTTCGAAAACATGAAGAGCCTGAAAAGGTTTGAAAAATATGAAGAGCTCAAAAAGTGTCAAAAATAAGAGGAGCATGAAACGATCTGAAAAATACGAGGAGCATGAAGCAGTGTTCAAAAACATGAAGAGCTTCAAAAGGTATGAAAAATATGAGAGCTTCAAAAGGTGTCAAAAATATGAGGAGCATGAAACGGTCTGAAAAATAGGAGGAACATGAAGCGGTGTTCAAACACATGAAGAGCCTGAAAATGTGTGAAAATTATGAAGATATTCAAAAGGTGTCAAAATTATGAGTAACATGAAACGGTTTGAAAAATAGGAGGAGCATGAAACGGTGTTGAAAAACATGAAGAGCCTGAAAAGGTGTGAAAAATATGAAGAGCTTCAAAATGTTTCAAAAATATGAAGAGCATGAAACGGTCTGAAAATCAGGAGGATCATGAAGCGGTGTTCAAAAACATGAAGAGCCTGAAAAGGTGTGAAAAATATGAAGAGCTCAAAAAGTGTCAAAAATATGATGAGCATGAAACGATCTGAAAAATAGAAGGAGCATGAAACGGTGATCAAAAACATGAAGAGCCTGAAAAGGTGTGGAAAATATGAAGAGCTTCAAAAGCTGTGAAAGACATGAGGAGCATGAAACTCTCTGAAAAATAGGAGGAGCATGAAGCGGTGTTCAAAAACATGAAGAGTCTGAAAAGTTGTGAAAAATATGAAAAGCTTCAAAAGGTGTCAAAAATGAGATGAGCATTAAACGGTCTGAAAAATAGGAATAACTTGAAACGGTGTTGAAAATCATGAAGAGCCTGAAAAACTGTGAAAAATATAAAGAGCTTCAAAAGGTGTCAAAAATATGAGGAGCATGAAACGGTCTGATATATAGGAGGAGCATGAAGCTGTGTTCCAAAACATGAAGATCCTGAAAAGGTGTGAAAAATATGAAGAGCTTCTAAAGGTGTCAAAAATATGAGAAGCATAAACGGTCTGAAAAATAGGAGTAGCATGAAGCGGTTATCAAAAACATGAAGAGCCTGAAAAGGTGTGAAAAATATGAAGAGCTCAAAAAGTGTCAAAAATATGAGGATCATGAAACGGTGTGAAAAATTGGAGGAGCATGAAGCAGTGTTCAAAAACATGAAGAGCCTGAAAAGGTGTGAAAAATATGAAGAGCTTAAAAAGGTGTCAAAAATATGAGGAGCATGAAACGGTCTGAAAAATAGGAGTAGCATGAAGCGGTGTTCGAAAACATGAAGAGCCTGAAAAGGTTTGAAAAATATGAAGAGCTCAAAAAGTGTCAAAAATAAGAGGAGCATGAAACGATCTGAAAAATACGAGGAGCATGAAGCAGTGTTCAAAAACATGAAGAGCTTCAAAAGGTATGAAAAATATGAGAGCTTCAAAAGGTGTCAAAAATATGAGGAGCATGAAACGGTCTGAAAAATAGGAGGAACATGAAGCGGTGTTCAAACACATGAAGAGCCTGAAAATGTGTGAAAATTATGAAGATCTTCAAAAGGTGTCAAAATTATGAGTAACATGAAACGTTTTGAAAAATAGGAGGAGCATGAAACGGTGTTGAAAAACATGAAGAGCCTGAAAAGGTGTGAAAAATATGAAGAGCTTCAAAATCTTTGAAAAATATGAAGAGCTTTCAAAGGTGTGAAATACATGAGGAACATGAAACACTCTGAAAAATAGGAGGAGCCTGAAAGGGTGTTCAAAAACATGAATAGACTGAAAACGTGTGAAAAATATGAAGAGCTTCAAAAGGTGTCAAAAATATGAGGAGCATGAAACGGTCTGAAAAATATGAGCAGCATGAAGCGGTGTTGAAAAACATGAAGAGCCTTAAAAGGTGTGAAAAAATTGAAGAGCTTCAAAAGGTGTCAAAAATATGAGAAGCATAAACGGTCTGAAAAATAGGAGTAGCATGAAGCGGTTATCAAAAACATGAAGAGCCTGAAAAGGTGTGAAAAATATGAAGAGCTCAAAAAGTGTCAAAAATATGAGGATCATGAAACGGTGTGAAAAATTGGAGGAGCATGAAGCAGTGTTCAAAAACATGAAGAGCCTGAAAAGGTGTGAAAAATATGAAGAGCTTAAAAAGGTGTCAAAAATATGAGGAGCATGAAACGGTCTGAAAAATAGGAGGAGCATGAAGCTGTGTTCAAAAATATGAAGAGCCTGAAAAGGTGTGAAAAATATGAAGAGCTTCAAAAGTTGTCAAAAATATGAGGAGCATGAAACGGTCTGAAAAATAGGAGGAGCATGAAGCTGTGTTCAAAAACATGAAGATCTTAAAAGGGTGTGAAAATATGAAGAGCTTCAAAAGGTGTGAAAAATATGAGGAGCATGAAACGGTCTGAAAAATAGAAGCAGCATGAAACGGTTTTGAAAAACATGAAGAGCCTGAAAACTTGTGAAAAATATGAAGAGCTTTAAAAGTTGTGAAAAATATGAAGAGCTTCAAAGGTGACAAAAATGAGAAGAGCATGAAACGGTCTGAAAAATAGGAGGAGCATGAAGTGGTGGAGAAAAACATGAAGAGCCTGAAAAGGTGTGAAAAATATGAAGAGCTTCAAAATGTTTCAAAAATATGAAGAGCATGAAACGGTCTGAAAATCAGGAGGATCATGAAGCGGTGTTCAAAAACATGAAGAGCCTGAAAAGGTGTGAAAAATATGAAGAGCTCAAAAAGTGTCAAAAATATGATGAGCATGAAACGATCTGAAAAATAGAAGGAGCATGAAACGGTGATCAAAAACATGAAGAGCCTGAAAAGGTGTGGAAAATATGAAGAGCTTCAAAAGCTGTGAAAGACATGAGGAGCATGAAACTCTCTGAAAAATAGGAGGAGCATGAAGCGGTGTTCAAAAACATGAAGAGTCTGAAAAGTTGTGAAAAATATGAAAAGCTTCAAAAGGTGTCAAAAATGAGATGAGCATTAAACGGTCTGAAAAATAGGAATAACTTGAAACGGTGTTGAAAATCATGAAGAGCCTGAAAAACTGTGAAAAATATAAAGAGCTTCAAAAGGTGTCAAAAATATGAGGAGCATGAAACGGTCTGATATATAGGAGGAGCATGAAGCTGTGTTCCAAATCATGAAGATCCTGAAAAGGTGTGAAAAATATGAAGAGCTTCTAAAGGTGTCAAAAATATGAGAAGCATAAACGGTCTGAAAAATAGGAGTAGCATGAAGCGGTTATCAAAAACATGAAGAGCCTGAAAAGGTGTGAAAAATATGAAGAGCTCAAAAAGTGTCAAAAATATGAGGATCATGAAACGGTGTGAAAAATTGGAGGAGCATGAAGCAGTGTTCAAAAACATGAAGAGCCTGAAAAGGTGTGAAAATATGAAGAGCTTAAAAAGGTGTCAAAAATATGAGGAGCATGAAACGGTCTGAAAAATAGGAGTAGCATGAAGCGGTGTTCGAAAACATGAAGAGCCTGAAAAGGTTTGAAAAATATGAAGAGCTCAAAAAGTGTCAAAAATAAGAGGAGCATGAAACGATCTGAAAAATACGAGGAGCATGAAGCAGTGTTCAAAAACATGAAGAGCTTCAAAAGGTATGAAAAATATGAGAGCTTCAAAAGGTGTCAAAAATATGAGGAGCATGAAACGGTCTGAAAAATAGGAGGAACATGAAGCGGTGTTCAAACACATGAAGAGCCTGAAAATGTGTGAAAATTATGAAGATCTTCAAAAGGTGTCAAAATTATGAGGAACATGAAACGGTTTGAAAAATAGGAGGAGCATGAAACGGTGTTGAAAAACATGAAGAGCCTGAAAAGGTGTGAAAAATATGAAGAGCTTCAAAATCTTTGAAAAATATGAAGAGCTTTCAAAGGTGTGAAATACATGAGGAGCATGAAACACTCTGAAAAATAGGAGGAGCCTGAAAGGGTGTTCAAAAACATGAATAGACTGAAAACGTGTGAAAAATATGAAGAGCTTCAAAAGGTGTCAAAAATATGAGGAGCATGAAACGGTCTGAAAAATATGAGCAGCATGAAGCGGTGTTGAAAAACATGAAGAGCCTTAAAAGGTGTGAAAAAATTGAAGAGCTTCAAAAGGTGTCAAAAATATGAGAAGCATAAACGGTCTGAAAAATAGGAGTAGCATGAAGCGGTTATCAAAAACATGAAGAGCCTGAAAAGGTGTGAAAAATATGAAGAGCTCAAAAAGTGTCAAAAATATGAGGATCATGAAACGGTGTGAAAAATTGGAGGAGCATGAAGCAGTGTTCAAAAACATGAAGAGCCTGAAAAGGTGTGAAAAATATGAAGAGCTTAAAAAGGTGTCAAAAATATGAGGAGCATGAAACGGTCTGAAAAATAGGAGGAGCATGAAGCTGTGTTCAAAAACATGAAGATCTTAAAAGGGTGTGAAAATATGAAGAGCTTCAAAAGGTGTGAAAAATATGAGGAGCATGAAACGGTCTGAAAAATAGAAGCAGCATGAAACGGTTTTGAAAAACATGAAGAGCCTGAAAACTTGTGAAAAATATGAAGAGCTTTAAAAGTTGTGAAAAATATGAAGAGCTTCAAAGGTGACAAAAATGAGAAGAGCATGAAACGGTCTGAAAAATAGGAGGAGCATGAAGTGGTGGAGAAAAACATGAAGAGCCTGAAAAGGTGTGAAAAATATGAAGAGCTTCAAAATGTTTCAAAAATATGAAGAGCATGAAACGGTCTGAAAATCAGGAGGATCATAAAGCGGTGTTCAAAAACATGAAGAGCCTGAAAAGGTGTGAAAAATATGAAGAGCTCAAAAAGTGTCAAAAATATGATGAGCATCAAACGATCTGAAAAATAGAAGGAGCATGAAACGGTGATCAAAAACATGAAGAGCCTGAAAAGGTGTGGAAAATATGAAGAGCTTCAAAAGGTGTCAAAAATGAGATGAGCATTAAACGGTCTGAAAAATAGGAATAACTTGAAACGGTGTTGAAAATCATGAAGAGCCTGAAAAACTGTGAAAAATATAAAGAGCTTCACAAGGTGTCAAAAATATGAGGAGCATGAAACGGTCTGATATATAGGAGGAGCATGAAGCTGTGTTCCAAAACATGAAGATCCTGAAAAACTGTGAAAAATATGAAGAGCTTCTAAAGGTGTCAAAAATATGAGAAGCATAAACGGTCTGAAAAATAGGAGTAGCATGAAGCGGTTATCAAAAACATGAAGAGCCTGAAAAGGTGTGAAAAATATGAAGAGCTCAAAAAGTGTCAAAAATATGAGGATCATGAAACGGTGTGAAAAATTGGAGGAGCATGAAGCAGTGTTCAAAAACATGAAGAGCCTGAAAAGGTGTGAAAAATATGAAGAGCTTAAAAAGGTGTCAAAAATATGAGGAGCATGAAACGGTCTGAAAAATAGGAGTAGCATGAAGCGGTGTTCGAAAACATGAAGAGCCTGAAAAGGTTTGAAAAATATGAAGAGCTCAAAAAGTGTCAAAAATAAGAGGAGCATGAAACGATCTGAAAAATACGAGGAGCATGAAGCAGTGTTCAAAAAAATGAAGAGCTTCAAAAGGTATGAAAAATATGAGAGCTTCAAAAGGTGTCAAAAATATGAGGAGCATGAAACGGTCTGAAAAATAGGAGGCACATGAAGCGGTGTTCAAACACATGAAGAGCCTGAAAATGTGTGAAAATTATGAAGATCTTCAAAAGGTGTCAAAATTATGAGGAACATGAAACGGTTTGAAAAATAGGAGGAGCATGAAACGGTGTTGAAAAACATGAAGAGCCTGAAAAGGTGTGAAAAATATGAAGAGCTTCAAAATCTTTGAAAAATATGAAGAGCTTTCAAATGTGTGAAATACATGAGAAGCATGAAACACTCTGAAAAATAGGAGGAGCCTGAAAGGGTGTTCAAAAACAAGAATAGACTGAAAACGTGTGAAAAATATGAAGAGCTTCAAAAGGTGTCAAAAATATGAGGAGCATGAAACGGTCTGAAAAATATGAGCAGCATGAAGCGGTGTTGAAAAACATGAAGAGCCTTAAAAGGTGTGAAAAAATTGAAGAGCTTCAAAAGGTGTCAAAAATATGAGGAGCATGAAACGGTCTGAAAAATATGAGCAGCATGAAGCGGTGTTGAAAAACATGAAGAGCCTGAAAAGGTGTGAAAAATATGAAGAGCTTCAAAAGGTGTGAAATACATGAGGAGCATAAAACTCTCTGAAAAAGAGAAGGAGCATGAAGTGGTGTTCAAAAACATGAAGAGCCTGAAAAGGTGTGAAATATATGAAGAGCTTCAAAAGGTGTGAAAAATATGAGGAGCATGATATGGTTTGAAAAATAGGATTAGCATGAAGCGGTGTTCAAAAACATGAAGAGCCTGAAAAGTTGTAAAAAATATGAAAAACTTCAAAAGGTGTCAAAAATGAGATGAGCATGAAACGGTCTGAAAAATAGGACGTGCATGAAGCGCTGTTGAAAAACATGAAGAGCCTGAAAAGTTGTGAAAAATATGAAGAGCTTCAAAAGGTGTCAAAAATATGAGGAGCATGAAACGGTCTGAAAAATAGGAGAAGCATGAAGCGGTGTTCAAAAACATGAAGAGCCTGAAAAGGTGTGAAAAATATGAAGAGCTTCAAAAGGTGTAAAAATATGAGGAGCATGAAACGGTCTGAAAAATCGGAGGAGCATGAAGCGTTGTTGAAAAACATGAAGAGCCTGAAAAGGTGTGAGAAATATGAAGAGCTTCAAAAGGTGTTAAAAATATGAGTAGCATGAAACGGTCTGCAAAAAAGGAGGAGCATGAAGTGGTGTTGAAAAAGATGAAGAGACTGAAAAGGTGTTAAAAATATTAAAGCTTCAAAAGGTGTCAAAATTATGAGGAGCATGAAACGGTCTGAAAAATAGGAATAACATGAAGTGATGTTGAAAAACATGAATTGTCTGAAAACTTGTGGAAAATATGAAGAGATTCATTAATGTGAAAAATATGAAGAGCTTCAAAAGGTGTGAAAAATATGAAGAGCTTCAAAAGATGTCAAAATGAGATGAGCATGAAACGGTCTGAAAAATAGGAGGAGCATGAAGTCGTGTTGAAAAAAAGGAAAAGTCTGAAAAAGTGTGAAATATATGAAGAGCGTCAAAAGGTGTCAAAAATATGAGGAGAATGAAACGGTGTGAAAAATAGGAGGAGCATGAAGCGATGTTGAAAAACATGAATTGTCTGAAAACGTGTGGAAAATATGAAGAGATTCATAAATGTGAAAAATATGAAGAGATTCAAAAGGTGTGAAAAATCTGAAGAGCTTCAAAAGGTGTCAAAAAAGAGATGAGCATGAAAAGGTCTGAAAAATAGGAGGAGCATGAAGCGGTGTTGAAAATCATGAAGAGCCTGAAAACGTGTGAAAAATATGAAGACCTTCAAAATTTGTCAAAAATATGAAGAGCTTCAAAAGGTGTTAAAATGAGATGAGCATGAAACGATCTGAAAAATAGGAGGAGCATGAAGTGGTGTTGAAAAAATGAAGAGCCTGGAAAGGTGCGAAATATCTGAAGAGCTTCAAAAGGTGTCAAAAATATGAGGAGCATGAAACGGTCAGCAAAATACGACGAGCATGAAGCGGTGTTGAAAAACATGAAGAGCCTGAAAAGGTGTGAAAAATATGAAGAGCTTCAAAAGGTGTAAAAAATATGAGGAGCATGAAACAATCTGAAAAATAGGAGGAGCATGAAGCGGTGTTCAAAAGCATGAAAAGCCTGAAAAGGTGTGAAAAATATGAAGAGCTTCAAAAGGTGTCAAAAATATGAGGAGCATGAAACGTTCTGAAAAATAGGACGAGCATGAAGCAGTGATAAAAAACATGAAGTGCCTGAAAAGGTGTGAAAAATATGAAGAGTTCCTAAAGGTGTCAAAAATATGCGGAGCACCAAACGGTCTCAAAAATAGGAGGAGCATGAAGTGGTGTTGAAAAATATGAAGAGCCTGAAAATGAGTGAAAAATATGAAGAGCTTCAAAAAGTGTCAAAAATATGAGGAGCATGAAACGGTCTGAAAAAGAGGAAGAGCATGAAGAAGTGTTCAAAAACATGAAGAGCCTGAAAAGGTGTGAAAAATGTGAAGAGCTTCAAAAGTTTTCAAAAATATGAGGAGCATGATACGGTTTGAAAAATAGGAGGAGCATGAAGCGGTGTGGAAAAACATGAAGAGTCTGAAAACGTGTGAAAATATGAAGAGCTTCAAAAATATTAAAAATATGAAGAGCTTCAAAAGTTTTGAAAGATACGAAGAGATTAAAAAGGTGTCAAAAATGAGATGAGCATGAAACGGTCTGAAAAATAGGAGGAGCATAAGCGGTGTTGAAAAACATGAAGAGCCTGAAAAGGTGTGAAAAATATGAAGAGCTTCAAAAGGTGTGAAATACATGAGGAGCATGAAACTCTCTGAAAAATAGGAGGAGCATGAAGCGATGTTCAAAAACATGAAGAGCCTGAAAATGTGTGAAAAATATGAAGAGCTTCAAAAGGTGTCAAACTTGAGATGAGCATGAAACCGTCAGAAAAATAGGAAGAGCATGAAGCGGTGTTGAAAAACATTAAGAGCTCAAAACGTGTGAAAAATATGAAGAGCTTCCAAAGGTGTCAAAAATGAGATGAGCATGAAACGGTCTGAAAAATAGGAAGAGCATGAAGCGGTGTTGAAAAACATTAAGAGCTGAAAACGTGTGAAAAATATGAAGAGCTTCAAAAGATGTCAAAATCATGAGGAGCATGAAACGGGCTGAAAAATAGGAGAAGCATGAAGTGGTGTGGAAAAATATGAAGAGCCTGAAAATGTGTGAAAAATATGAAAAGCTTCAAAAGGTGTCAAAAATGAGATGAGCATGAAACGGTCTGAAAAATAGGAGATCATGAAATGGTGTTGAAAAACATGAAGAGCCTGAAAAGATGTGAAAAATATGAAAAGCTTCAAAAGGTGTCAAAAATATGAGGAGCATGAAACGGTCTGAAAAATAGGAGGAGCATGAAGCTGTGTTCAAAAATATGAAGAGCCTGAAAAGGTGTGAAAAATATGAAGAGCTTCAAAAGTTGTCAAAAATATGAGGAGCATGAAACGGTCTGAAAAATAGGAGGAGCATGAAGCTGTGTTCAAAAACATGAAGATCTTAAAAGGGTGTGAAAAATATGAAGAGCTTCAAAAGGTGTGAAAAATATGAGGAGCATGAAACGGTCTGAAAAATAGAAGCAGCATGAAACGGTTTTGAAAAACATGAAGAGCCTGAAAACTTGTGAAAAATATGAAGAGCTTTAAAAGGTGTGAAAAATATGAAGAGCTTCAAAGGTGACACAAATGAGATGAGCATGAAACGGTCTGAATAATATGAGGAGCATGAAGTGGTGGAGAAAACAATAAAGAGCCTGAAAAGGTGTGAAAAATATGAAGAGCTTCAAAATGTTTCAATAATATGAAGAGCATGAAACGGACTGAAAATCAGGAAGATCATGAAGCGGTGTTCAAAAACATGAAGAGCCTGAAAAGGTGTGAAAAATATGAAGAGCTCAAAAAGTGTCAAAAATATGAGGAGCATGAAACGATCTGAAAAATACGAGGAGCATGAAGCAGTGTTCAAAAACATGAAGAGCTTCAAAAGGTATGAAAAATATGAGAGCTTCAAAAGGTGTCAAAAATGAGGAGCATGAAACGGTCTGAAAAATAGGAGGAACATAAAGCGGTGTTCAAA
The DNA here is from genome assembly GCF_033118175.1 of Dama dama. NCBI lineage: Eukaryota > Metazoa > Chordata > Mammalia > Artiodactyla > Cervidae > Dama > Dama dama. The sequence goes on along the minus strand of NW_026870905.1, from coordinate 4,502,586 downwards.
CACATGAAGAGCCTGAAAATGTGTGAAAATTATGAAGATCTTCAAAAGGTGTCAAAATTATGAGGAACATGAAACGGTTTGAAAAATAGGAGGAGCATGAAACGGTGTTGAAAAACATGAAGAGCCTGAAAAGGTGTGAAAAATATGAAGAGCTTCAAAATCTTTGAAAAATATGAAGAGCTTTCAAAGGTGTGAAATACATGAGGAGCATGAAACTCTCTGAAAAATAGGAGGAGCCTGAAATGTTGTTCAAAAACTGAATAGACTGAAAACGTGTGAAAAATATGAAGAGCTTCAAAAGGTGTGAAAAATATGAGGAGCATGATACGGTCTGAAAAATAGGAGGAGCATGAAGCTGTGTTCAAAAACATGAAGAGCCTGAAAAGTTGTGAAAAATATCAAAAGCTTCAAAAGGTGTCAAAAATGAGATGAGCATGAAACGGTCTGAAAAATAGGAGGAGCATGAAGCGATGTTCAAAAACATGAAGAGCCTGAAACGTTGTGAAAAATATGAAAGGCTTCAAAAGGTGTGAAAAATATGAGGAGCATGAAACGGTCTGAAAAATCGGAGGAGCATGAAGCGGTGTTGAAAAATATGAAGAGCCTGAAAATGTGTGAAAAATATGAAGAGCTTTAAAAGGTGTCAAAAATGAGATGAGCATGAAACGGTCTGAAAAATAGGACGTGCATGAAGCGGTGTTGAAAAACATGAAGAGCCTGAAAAGTTGTGAAATATATGAAGAGCTTCAAAAGGTGTCAAAAATATGAGGAGCATGAAACGGTCTGAAAAATAGGAGAAGCATGAAGCGGTGTTCAAAAACATGAAGAGCCTGAAAAGGTGTGGAAAATATGAAGAGCTTCAAAAGCTGTGAAATACATGAGGAGCATGAAACTCTCTGAAAAATAGGAGGAGCATGAAGCGGTGTTCAAAAACATGAAGAGCCTGAAAAGTTGTGAAAAATATGAAAAGCTTCAAAAGGTGTCAAAAATGAGATGAGCATTAAAAAGTCTGAAAAATAGGAATAACATGAAACGATGTTGAAAATCATGAAGAGCCTGAAAAACTGTGAAAAATATAAAGAGCTTCAAAAGGTGTCAAAAATATGAGGAGCATGAAACGGTCTGAAAAATAGGAGGAGCATGAAGCTGTGTTCCAAAACATGAAGATCCTGAAAAGGTGTGAAAAATATGAAGAGCTTCAAAAGGTGTGAAAAATATGAGGAGCATGAAACGGACTGAAAAATTGAAGCAGCATGAAACGGTGTTGAAAAATATGAAGAGCATGAAAACGTGTGAAAAATATGAAGAGCTTCAAAAGGTGTGAAAAAAATAAAGAGCCTCAAAGGTGACAAAAATGAGATGAGCATGATACGGTCTGAAAAATAGGAGGAGCGTGAAGTGGTGGTGAAAAACATGAAGAGCCTGAAAAGGTGTGAAAAATATGAAGAGCTTCAAAAGGTGTCAAAAATATGAGGAGCATGAAACGGTCTGAAAAATAGGAGGAGCATGAAACGGTGATCAAAAACATGAAGAGCCTGAAAATGTGTGAAAAATATGAAGAGCTTCTAAAGGTGTCAAAAATATGAGGAGCATAAACGGTCTGAAAAATAGGAGTAGCATGAAGCGGTGTTCAAAAACATGAAGAGCCTGAAAAGGTGTGAAAAATATGAAGAGCACAAAAAGTATCAAAAATATGAGGATCATGAAACGGTGTGAAAAATTGGAGGAGCATGAAGCAGAGTTCGAAAACATGAAGAGCCTGAAAAGGTTTGAAAAATACGAAGAGCTCAAAAAGTGTCAAAAAATGAGGAGCATGAAACGATCTGAAAAATACGAGGAGCATGAAGCAGTGTTCAAAAACATGAAGAGCTTCAAAAGGTATGAAAAATATGAGAGCTTCAAAAGGTGTCGAAAATATGAGGAGCATGAAACGGTCTGAAAAATAGGAGGAACATGAAGCGGTGTTCAAACACATGAAGAGCCTGAAAATGTGTGAAAATTATGAAGATCTTCAAAAGGTGTCAAAATTATGAGGAACATGAAACGGTTTGAAAAAGGAGGAGCATGAAACGGTGTTGAAAAACATGAAGAGCCTGAAAAGGTGTGAAAAATATGAAGAGCTTCAAAATCTTTGAAAAATATGAAGAGCTTTCAAAGGTGTGAAATACATGAGGAGCATGAAACACTCTGAAAAATAGGAGGAGCCTGAAATGGTGTTCAAAAACATGAATAGACTGAAAACGTGTGAAAAATATGAAGAGCTTCAAAAGGTGTCAAAAATATGAGGAGCATGAAACGGTCTGAAAAATATGAGCAGCATGAAGCGGTGTTGAAAAACATGAAGAGCCTTAAAAGGTGTGAAAAAAATGAAGAGCTTCAAAAGGTGTCAAAAATATGAGGAGCATGAAACGGTCTGAAAAATATGAGCAGCATGAAGTGGTGTTGAAAAACATGAAGAGCATGAAAAGGTGTGAAAAATATGAAGAGCTTCAAAAGGTGTGAAATACATGAGGAGCATAAAACTCTCTGAAAAAGAGAAGGAGCATGAAGTGGTGTTCAGAAACATGAAGAGCCTGAAAAGGTGTGAAATATATGAAGAGCTTCAAAAGGTGTGAAAAATATGAGGAGCATGATATGGTTTGAAAAATAGGATTAGCGTGAAGCGGTGTTCAAAAACATGAAGAGCCTGAAAAGTTGTGAAAAATATGAAAAACTTCAAAAGGTGTCAAAAATGAGATGAGCATGAAATGGTCTGAAAAATAGGACGTGCATGAAGCGGTGTTGAAAAACATGAAGAGCCTGAAAAGTTGTGAAAAATATGAAGAGCTTCAAAAGGTGTCAAAAATATGAGGAGCATGAAACGGTCTGAAAAATAGGAGAAGCATGAAGCGGTGTTCAAAAACATGAAGAGCCTGAAAAGGTGTGAAAAACATGAAGAGCTTCAAAAGGTGTCAAAAATATGAGGAGCATGAAACGGTCTGAAAAATCGGAGGAGCATGAAGCGTTGTTGAAAAACATGAAGAGCCTGAAAAGGTGTGAGAAATATGAAGAGCTTCAAAAGGTGTTAAAAATATGAGTAGCATGAGACGGTCTGCAAAAAAGGAGGAGCATGAAGTGGTGTTGAAAAAGATGAAGAGCCTGAAAAGGTGTTAAAAATATTAAAGCTTCAAAAGGTGTCAAAATTATGAGGAGCATGAAACGGTCTGAAAAATAGGAGGAGCATGAAGCGATGTTGAAAAACATGAATTGTCTGAAAACGTGTGGAAAATATGAAGACATTCATAAATGTGAAAAATATGAAGAGCTTCAAAAGGTGTGAAAAATATGAAGAGCTTCAAAAGGTGTCAAAAATGAGATGAGCATGAAACGGTCTGAAAATTAGGAGGAGCATGAAGCGGTGATGAAAATCATGAAGAGCCTGAAAAGGTGAGAAAAATATGAAGAGCTTCAAAATGTGTGAAAAATATGAGGAGCTTCAAAAGGTGTAAAAAATATGAAGAGCTTCAAAAGTGTCAAAAATTAGATGAGCATGAAAAGGTCTAAAAAATAGGAGGAGCAACAAGTACTGTTGAAAAAAATGAAGAGCCTGAAAAGGTGTGAAAAATATGAAGAGCTTCAAAATGTGTGAAAAATATGAGGAGCATGATACGGTCTGAAAAATAGGAGGAGCATGAAGCAGTGTTCAGAAACATGAAGAGCCTGAATAGGTGTGTAAAGAAATGCAAATCTTCAAAAGGTGTCAAAAATGAGAGGAGCATGAAACGGTCTGAAAATAGGAGGAGCATGAAGCTGTGTTCAAAAATATGAAGAGCCTGAAAAGGTGTGAAAAATATGAAGAGCTTCAAAAGTTGTCAAAAATATGAGGAGCATGAAACGGTCTGAAAAATAGGAGGAGCATGAAGCTGTGTTCAAAAATATGAAGATCTTAAAAGGGTGTGAAAAATATGAAGAGCTTCAAAAGGTGTGAAAAATATGAGGAGCATGAAACGGACTGAAAAATTGAAGCAGCATGAAACGGTGTTGAAAAATATGAAGAGCATGAAAACGTGTGAAAAATATGAAGAGCTTCAAAAGGTGTGAAAAAAATAAAGAGCTTCAAAGGTGACAAAAATGAGATGAGCATGATACGGTCTGAAAAATAGGAGGAGCGTGAAGCGGTGTTCAAAAACATGAAGAGCCTGAAAAGGTGTGAAAAATATGAAGAGCTTCAAAAGGTGTCAAAAATATGAGGAGCATGAAACGGTCTGAAAAATAGGAGGAGCATGAAACGGTGATCAAAAACATGAAGAGCCTGAAAATGTGTGAAAAATATGAAGAGCTTCTAAAGGTGTCAAAAATATGAGGAGCATAAACGGTCTGAAAAATAGGAGTAGCATGAAGCGGTGTTCAAAAACATGAAGAGCCTGAAAAGGTGTGAAAAATATGAAGAGCTCAAAAAGTATCAAAAATATGGGGATCATGAAACGGTGTGAAAAATTGGAGGAGCATGAAGCAGAGTTCGAAAACATGAAGAGCCTGAAAAGGTTTGAAAAATACGAAGAGCTCAAAAAGTGTCAAAAAATGAGGAGCATGAAACGATCTGAAAAATACGAGGAGCATGAAGCAGTGTTCAAAAACATGAAGAGCTTCAAAAGGTATGAAAAATATGAGAGCTTCAAAAGGTGTCAAAAATATGAGGAGCATGAAAAGGTCTGAAAAATAGGAGGAACATGAAGCGGTGTTCAAACACATGAAGAGCCTGAAAATGTGTGAAAATTATGAAGATCTTCAAAAGGTGTCAAAATTATGAGGAACATGAAACGGTTTGAAAAATAGGAGGAGCATGAAACGGTGTTGAAAAACATGAAGAGCCTGAAAAGGTGTGAAAAATATGAAGAGCTTCAAAATCTTTGAAAAATATGAAGAGCTTTCAAAGGTGTGAAATACATGAGGAGCATGAAACACTCTGAAAAATAGGAGGAGCCTGAAATGGTGTTCAAAAACATGAATAGACTGAAAACGTGTGAAAAATATGAAGAGCTTCAAAAGGTGTCAAAAATATGAGGAGCATGAAACGGTCTGAAAAATATGAGGAGCATGAAGCGGTGTTGAAAAACATGAAGAGCCTTAAAAGGTGTGAAAAAAATGAAGAGCTTCAAAAGGTGTCAAAAATATGAGGAGCATGAAACGGTCTGAAAAATATGAGCAGCATGAAGTGGTGTTGAAAAACATGAAGAGCCTGAAAAGGTGTGAAAAATATGAAGAGCTTCAAAAGGTGTGAAATACATGAGGAGCATAAAACTCTCTGAAAAAGAGAAGGAGCATGAAGTGGTGTTCAGAAACATGAAGAGCCTGAAAAGGTGTGAAATATATGAAGAGCTTCAAAAGGTGTGAAAAATATGAGGAGCATGATATGGTTTGAAAAATAGGATTAGCGTGAAGCGGTGTTCAAAAACATGAAGAGCCTGAAAAGTTGTGAAAAATATGAAAAACTTCAAAAGGTGTCAAAAATGAGATGAGCATGAAATGGTCTGAAAAATAGGACGTGCATGAAGCGGTGTTGAAAAACATGAAGAGCCTGAAAAGTTGTGAAAAATATGAAGAGCTTCAAAAGGTGTCAAAAATATGAGGAGCATGAAACGGTCTGAAAAATAGGAGAAGCATGAAGCGGTGTTCAAAAACATGAAGAGCCTGAAAAGGTGTGAAAAACATGAAGAGCTTCAAAAGGTGTCAAAAATATGAGGAGCATGAAACGGTCTGAAAAATCGGAGGAGCATGAAGCGTTGTTGAAAAACATGAAGAGCCTGAAAAGGTGTGAGAAATATGAAGAGCTTCAAAAGGTGTCAAAAATATGAGTAGCATGAAACGGTCTGCAAAAAAGGAGGAGCATGAAGTGGTGTTGAAAAAGATGAAGAGCCTGAAAAGGTGTTAAAAATATTAAAGCTTCAAAAGGTGTCAAAATTATGAGGAGCATGAAACGGTCTGAAAAATAGGAGGAGCATGAAGCGATGTTGAAAAACATGAATTGTCTGAAAACGTGTGGAAAATATGAAGAGATTCATAAATGTGAAAAATATGAAGAGCTTCAAAAGGTGTGAAAAATATGAAGAGCTTCAAAAGGTGTCAAAATGAGATGAGCATGAAACGGTCGGAAAAATAGGAGGAGCATGAAGCAGTGTTGAAAAACATGAAGAGCCTGAAAACCTGTAAAAAATAGGAAGAGCTTCAAAAGGTGTCAAAAATGAGATGAGCATGAAACGGTCTGAAAATTAGGAGGAGCATGAAGCGGTGATGAAAATCATGAAGAGCCTGAAAAGGTGAGAAAAATATGAAGAGCTTCAAAATGTGTGAAAAATATGAGGAGCTTCAAAAGGTGTAAAAAATATGAAGAGCTTCAAAAGTGTCAAAAATTAGATGAGCATGAAAAGGTCTAAAAAATAGGAGGAGCAACAAGTACTGTTGAAAAAAATGAAGAGCCTGAAAAGGTGTGAAAAATATGAAGAGCTTCAAAATGTGTGAAAAATATGAGGAGCATGATACGGTCTGAAAAATAGGAGGAGCATGAAGCAGTGTTCAGAAACATGAAGAGCCTGAATAGGTGTGTAAAGAAATGCAAATCTTCAAAAGGTGTCAAAAATGAGAGGAGCATGAAACGGTCTGAAAATAGGAGGAGCATGAAGCTGTGTTCAAAAATATGAAGAGCCTGAAAAGGTGTGAAAAATATGAAGAGCTTCAAAAGTTGTCAAAAATATGAGGAGCATGAAACGGTCTGAAAAATAGGAGGAGCATGAAGCTGTGTTCAAAAACATGAAGATCTTAAAAGGGTGTGAAAAATATGAAGAGCTTCAAAAGGTGTGAAAAATATGAGGAGCATGAAACGGTCTGAAAAATAGAAGCAGCATGAAACGGTTTTGAAAAACATGAAGAGCCTGAAAACTTGTGAAAAATATGAAGAGCTTTAAAAGGTGTGAAAAATATGAAGAGCTTCAAAGGTGACACAAATGAGATGAGCATGAAACGGTCTGAATAATATGAGGAGCATGAAGTGGTGGAGAAAACAATAAAGAGCCTGAAAAGGTGTGAAAAATATGAAGAGCTTCAAAATGTTTCAATAATATGAAGAGCATGAAACGGTCTGAAAATCAGGAAGATCATGAAGCGGTGTTCAAAAACATGAAGAGCCTGAAAAGGTGTGAAAAATATGAAGAGCTCAAAAAGTGTCAAAAATATGAGGAGCATGAAACGATCTGAAAAATACGAGGAGCATGAAGCAGTGTTCAAAAACATGAAGAGCTTCAAAAGGTATGAAAAATATGAGAGCTTCAAAAGGTGTCAAAAATGAGGAGCATGAAACGGTCTGAAAAATAGGAGGAACATGAAGCGGTGTTTAAACACATGAAGAGCCTGAAAATGTGTGAAAATTATGAAGATCTTCAAAAGGTGTCAAAATTATGAGGAACATGAAACGGTTTGAAAAATAGGAGGAGCATGAAACGGTGTTGAAAAACATGAAGAGCCTGAAAAGGTGTGAAAAATATGAAGAGCTTCAAAATCTTTGAAAAATATGAATAGCTTTCAAAGGTGTGAAATACATGAGGAGCATGAAACTCTCTGAAAAATAGGAGGAGCCTGAAATGTTGTTCAAAAACATGAATAGACTGAAAACGTGTGAAAAATATGAAGAGCTTCAAAAGGTGTGAAAAATATAAGGAGCATGATACGGTCTGAAAAATAGGAGGAGCATGAAGCTGTGTTCAAAAACATGAAGAGCCTGAAAAGTTGTGAAAAATATCAAAAGCTTCAAAAGGTGTCAAAAATGAGATGAGCATGAAACGGTCTGAAAAATAGGAGGAGCATGAAGCGATGTTCAAAAACATGAAGAGCCTGAAACGTTGTGAAAAATATGAAAGGCTTCAAAAGGTGTGAAAAATATGAGGAGCATGAAACGGTCTGAAAAATCGGAGGAGCATGAAGCGGTGTTGAAAAATATGAAGAGCCTGAAAATGTGTGAAAAATATGAAGAGCTTTAAAAGGTGTCAAAAATGAGATGAGCATGAAACGGTCTGCAAAATAGGACGTGCATGAAGCGGTGTTGAAAAACATGAAGAGCCTGAAAAGTTGTGAAATATATGAAGAGCTTCAAAAGGTGTCAAAAATATGAGGAGCATGAAACGGTCTGAAAAATAGGAGAAGCATGAAGCGGTGTTCAAAAACATGAAGAGCCTGAAAAGGTGTGGAAAATATGAAGAGCTTCAAAAGCTGTGAAATACATGAGGAGCATGAAACTCTCTGAAAAATAGGAGGAGCATGAAGCGGTGTTCAAAAACATGAAGAGCCTGAAAAGTTGTGAAAAATATGAAAAGCTTCAAAAGGTGTCAAAAATGAGATGAGCATTAAAAGGTCTGAAAAATAGGAATAACATGAAACGATGTTGAAAATCATGAAGAGCCTGAAAAACTGTGAAAAATATAAAGAGCTTCAAAAGGTGTCAAAAATATGAGGAGCATGAAACGGTCTGAAAAATAGGAGGAGCATGAAGCTGTGTTCCAAAACATGAAGATCCTGAAAAGGTGTGAAAAATATGAAGAGCTTCAAAAGTTGTGAAAAATATGAGGAGCATGAAACGGACTGAAAAATTGAAGCAGCATGAAACGGTGTTGAAAAATATGAAGAGCATGAAAACGTGTGAAAAATATGAAGAGCTTCAAAAGGTGTGAAAAAAATAAAGAGCTTCAAAGGTGACAAAAATGAGATGAGCATGATACGGTCTGAAAAATAGGAGGAGCGTGAAGTGGTGGTGAAAAACATGAAGAGCCTGAAAAGGTGTGAAAAATATGAAGAGCTTCAAAAGGTGTCAAAAATATGAGGAGCATGAAACGGTCTGAAAAATAGGAGGAGCATGAAACGGTGATCAAAAACATGAAGAGCCTGAAAATGTGTGAAAAATATGAAGAGCTTCTAAAGGTGTCAAAAATATGAGGAGCATAAACGGTCTGAAAAATAGGAGTAGCATGAAGCGGTGTTCAAAAACATGAAGAGCCTGAAAAGGTGTGAAAAATATGAAGAGCTCAAAAAGTATCAAAAATATGAGGATCATGAAACGGTGTGAAAAATTGGAGGAGCATGAAGCAGAGTTCGAAAACATGAAGAGCCTGAAAAGGTTTGAAAAATACGAAGAGCTCAAAAAGTGTCAAAAAATGAGGAGCATGAAACGATCTGAAAAATACGAGGAGCATGAAGCAGTGTTCAAAAACATGAAGAGCTTCAAAAGGTATGAAAAATATGAGAGCTTCAAAAGGTGTCAAAAATATGAGGAGCATGAAACGGTCTGAAAAATAGGAGGAACATGAAGCGGTGTTCAAACACATGAAGAGCCTGAAAATGTGTGAAAATTATGAAGATCTTCAAAAGGTGTCAAAATTATGAGGAACATGAAACGGTTTGAAAAATAGGAGGAGGATGAAACGGTGTTGAAAAACATGAAGAGCCTGAAAGGGTGTGAAAAATATGAAGAGCTTCAAAATCTTTGAAAAATATGAAGAGCTTTCAAAGGTGTGAAATACATGAGGAGCATAAAACTCTCTGAAAAAGAGAAGGAGCATGAAGTGGTGTTCAGAAACATGAAGAGCCTGAAAAGGTGTGAAATATATGAAGAGCTTCAAAAGGTGTGAAAAATATGAGGAGCATGATATGGTTTGAAAAATAGGATTAGCGTGAAGCGGTGTTCAAAAACATGAAGAGCCTGAAAAGTTGTGAAAAATATGAAAAACTTCAAAAGGTGTCAAAAATGAGATGAGCATGAAATGGTCTGAAAAATAGGACGTGCATGAAGCAGTGTTGAAAAACATGAAGAGCCTGAAAAGTTGTGAAAAATATGAAGAGCTTCAAAAGGTGTCAAAAATATGAGGAGCATGAAACGGTCTGAAAAATAGGAGAAGCATGAAGCGGTGTTCAAAAACATGAAGAGCCTGAAAAGGTGTGAAAAACATGAAGAGCTTCAAAAGGTGTCAAAAATATGAGGAGCATGAAACGGTCTGAAAAATCGGAGGAGCATGAAGCGTTGTTGAAAAACATGAAGAGCCTGAAAAGGTGTGAGAAATATGAAGAGCTTCAAAAGGTGTTAAAAATATGAGTAGCATGAAACGGTCTGCAAAAAAGGAGGAGCATGAAGTGGTGTTGAAAAAGATGAAGAGCCTGAAAAGGTGTTAAAAATATTAAAGCTTCAAAAATGTCAAAATTATGAGGAGCATGAAACGGTCTGAAAAATAGGAGGAGCATGAAGCGATGTTGAAAAACATGAATTGTCTGAAAACGTGTGGAAAATATGAAGAGATTCATAAATGTGAAAAATATGAAGAGCTTCAAAAGGTGTGAAAAATATGAAGAGCTTCAAAAGGTGTCAAAATGAGATGAGCATGAAACGGTCGGAAAAATAGGAGGAGCATGAAGCAGTGTTGAAAAACATGAAGAGCCTGAAAACCTGTAAAAAATAGGAAGAGCTTCAAAAGGTGTCAAAAATGAGATGAGCATGAAACGGTCTGAAAAATAGGAGGAGCATGAAGCGGTGATGAAAATCATGAAGAGCCTGAAAAGGTGAGAAAAATATGAAGAGCTTCAAAATGTGTGAAAAATATGAGGAGCTTCAAAAGGTGTAAAAAATATGAAGAGCTTGAAAGGTGTCAAAAATTAGATGAGCATGAAAAGGTCTAAAAAATAGGAGGAGCAACAAGTACTGTTGAAAAAAATGAAGAGCCTGAAATGGTGTGAAAAATATAAAGAGCTTCAAAATGTGTGAAAAATATGAGGAGCATGATACGGTCTGAAAAATAGGAGGAGCATGAAGCAGTGTTCAAAAACATGAAGAGCCTGAATAGGTGTGTAAAGAAATGCAAATCTTCAAAAGGTGTCAAAAATGAGAGGAGCATGAAACTGTCTGAAAATAGGAGGAGCATGAAGCGGTGTTCAAAAATATGAAGAGCCTGAAAAGTTGTGAAATATATGAAGAGCTTCCAAAGGTGTCAAAAATATGAGGAGCATGAAACGGTCTGAAAAATAGGAGGAACATGAAGCGGTGTTCAAAAAAACATGAAAAGCCTGAAAAGGTGTGAAAAATATGAAGAGCTTCAAAAGGTGTCAAAAATTTGAGGAGCATGAAACGTTCTGAAAAATAGGACGAGCATGAAGCAGTGTTGAAAAACATGAAGAGCCTGAAAATGTGTGAAATATATGAAGAGCTTCAAAAGCTGTCAAAAAGATGAGGAGCATGAAACGCTCTGAAAAATAGGAGGAGCATGAAGTGGTGTTGAAAAAAATGAAGAACCTGAAAGGGTGTGAAATATATGAAGAGCTTGAAAAGGTGTCAAAAATATGAGGAGAATGAAAATGGTCTGAAAAATAGGAGGAGTATGAAGAGGTGTTAAAAAACCTGAAGAGCCGGAAAAGGTGTGAAAAATATGAAGAGTTTCTAAAGGTGTCAGAAATATGAGGAGCATGAAACGGTCTCAAAAATAGGAGGAGCATGAAACGGTGATCAAAAACATGAAGAGCCTGAAAAGGTGTGAAAAATATGAAGAGCTTCAAAAGGTGTCAAAAATATGAGGAGCATGAAACGGTCTGAAAAATAGGAGGAGCCTGAAACGGTGTTGAAAGACATGAAGAGTCTGAAAAGTTGTGAAAAATATGAAAAGCTTCAAAAGGTGTCAAAAATGAGATGAGCATGAAACGGTCTGAAAAATAGGAGGAGCATGAAGCGGTGTTGACAAATGAAGAGCCTGAAAAGGTGTGAAAAATATGAAGAGGATCAAAAGGTGTCAAATATATGAGGAGCATGAAACGGTCTGCAAAAAAGAAGGAGCTTGAAGTGGTGTTGAAAAACTTGAAGAGCCTGAAAAGGTGTGAAAAATATGAAAAGCTTAAAAAGGTGTCAAAAATATGAGGAGCAAAAAACGGTCTGAAAAATAAGAGGAGCATGAAGCGGTGTTCAAAAACATGAAGAGCCTGAAAAGGTGTGAAAAATATGAAGAGCTTCAAAAGGTGTGAAAAATATGAGGAGCATGAAACGGTCTGAAAAATAGAAGCAGCATGAAACGGTGTTGAAAAATATGAAGAGCCTGAAAACATGTGAAAAATATGAAGAGCTTCAAAATGTGAGAAAAATATAAAGAGCTTCAAAGGTGAAAAAAATGAGATGAGCATGAAACGGTCTGAAAAATAGGAGGAGCATGAAGCTGTGTTGAAAAACATGAAGGGCCTGAAAAGGTGTGCAAAATATCAAGAGCTTCAAAAATGTGAAAAATATGAGCAGCATGAAACGTTCTGAAAAATAGGAGGAGCATGAAGCGGTGTTCAAAAAAATGAAGAGCCTGAAAAGGTGTGAAAAATATGAATAGCATCAAAATGTTTCAAAAATATGAAGAGCATGAAACGGTCTGAAATAGGAGGCGCATGAAGTCGTGTTGAAAAAAAAAGAAGAGACTGAAAAGGTGTGAAAAATATGAAGAGCTTCAAAATCTTTGAAAAATATGAAGAGCTTTCAAAGGTGTGAAATACATGAGGAGCATGAAACTCTCTGAAAAATAGGAGGAGCCTGAAATGGTGTTCAAAAACATGAATAGACTGAAAACGTGTGAAAAATATGAAGAGCTTCAAAAGGTGTCAAAAATATGAGGAGCATGAAACGGTCTGAAAAATATGAGCAGCATGAAGCGGTGTTGAAAAATATGAAGAGCCTTAAAAGGCATGAAAAAAATGAAGAGCTTCAAAAGGTGTCAAAAATATGAGGAGCATGAAACGGTCTGAAAAATATGAGCAGCATGAAGCGGTGTTGAAAAACATGAAGAGCCTGAAAAGGTGTGAAAAATATGAAGAGCTTCAAAAGGTGTGAAATACATGAGGAGCATAAAACTCTCTGAAAAAGAGAAGGAGCATGAAGTGGTGTTCAAAAACAGGAAGAGCCTGAAAAGGTGTGAAATATATGAAGAGCTTCAAAAGGTGTGAAAAATATGAGGAGCATGATATGGTTTGAAAAATAGGATTAGCATGAAGCGGTGTTCAAAAACATGAAGAGCCTGAAAAGTTGTGAAAAATATGAAAAACTTCAAAAGGTGTCAAAAATGAGATGAGCATGAAACGGTCTGAAAAATAGGACGTGCATGAAGCGGTGTTGAAAAACATGAAGAGCCTGAAAAGTTGTGAAAAATATGAAGAGCTTCAAAAGGTGTCAAAAATATGAGGAGCATGAAACGGTCTGAAAAATAGGAGGAGCATGAAGCGATGGTCAAAAACATGAAGAGCCTGAAAATGTGTGAAAAATATGAAGAGCTTCAAAAGGTGTGAAATACATGAGGAGCATGAAACTCTCTGAAAAATAGGAGGAGCATGAAGCAATGTTCAAAAACATGAAGAGCCTGAAAATGTGTGAAAAATATGAAGAGCTTCAAAAGGTGTCAAAAATATGAGGAGAATGAAACGGTCTGAAAAATAGGAGGAGCATGAAGCTGTGTCGAAAAACATGAAGAGCCTGAAAATGTGTGAAAAATATGAAGAGCTTCAAAAGGTGTCAAAAATATGAGGAGAATGAAACGGTCTGAAAAATAGGAGGAGCATGAAGCTGTGTCGAAAAACATGAAGAGCCTGAAAAGGTGTGAAAAATATGAAGAGCTTCAAAAGGTGTTAAAAATATGAGGAGCATGAAACGTTCTGAAAAATAGGACGAGCATGAAGCAGTGATAAAAAACATGAAGTGCCTGAAAAGGTGTGAAAAATATGAAGAGTTCCTAAAGGTGTCAAAAATATGCGAAGCACCAAACGGTCTCAAAAATAGGAGGAGCATGAAGTGGTGTTGAAAAATATGAAGAGCCTGAAAATGAGTGAAAAATATGAAGAGCTTCAAAAAGTGTCAAAAATATGAGGAGCATGATACGGTTTGAAAAATAGGAGGAGCATGAAGCTGTGTCGAAAAACATGAAGAGCCTGAAAATGTGTGAAAAATATGAAGAGCTTCAAAAGGTGTCAAAAATATGAGGAGAATGAAACGGTCTGAAAAATAGGAGGAGCATGAAGCTGTGTCGAAAAACATGAAGAGCCTGAAAAGGTGTGAAAAATATGAAGAGCTTCAAAAGGTGTTAAAAATATGAGGAGCATGAAACGTTCTGAAAAATAGGACGAGCATGAAGCAGTGATAAAAAACATGAAGTGCCTGAAAAGGTGTGAAAAATATGAAGAGTTCCTAAAGGTGTCAAAAATATGCGAAGCACCAAACGGTCTCAAAAATAGGAGGAGCATGAAGTGGTGTTGAAAAATATGAAGAGCCTGAAAATGAGTGAAAAATATGAAGAGCTTCAAAAAGTGTCAAAAATATGAGGAGCATGATACGGTTTGAAAAATAGGAGGAGCATGCAGCGGTGTTGAAAAACATGAAGAGTGTGAAAACGTGTGAAAATATGAAGAGCTTCAAAAATATTAAAAATATGAAGAGCTTCAAAAGTTTTGAAAAATATGAAGAGATTAAAAAGGTGTCAAAAATGAGATGAGCATGAAACGGTCTGAAAAATAGGAGGAGCATGAGCGGTGTTGAAAATCATGAAGAGCCTGAAAAGGTGTGAAAAATATGAAGAGCTTCAAAAGGTGTGAAATACATGAGGAGCATGAAACTCTCTGAAAAATAGGAGGAGCATGAAGCGATGTTCAAAAACATGAAGAGCCTGAAAATGTGTGAAAAATATGAAGAGCTTCAAAAGGTGTCAAAATTGAGATGAGCATGAAACGGTCTGAAAAACAGGAAGAGCATGAAGCGGTGTTGAAAAACATTAAGAGCTGAAAACGTGTGAAAAATATGAAGAGCTTCAAAAGGTGTCAAAAATGAGATGAGTATGAAACGGTCTGAAAAATAGGAAGAGCATGAAGCGGTGTTGAAAAACATTAAGAGCTGAAAACGTGTGAAAAATATGAAGAGTTTCAAAAGGTGTCAAAAATATGAGGAGCATGAAACGGTCTGAAAAATAGGAGGAACATGAAGCGGTGTTCAAACACATGAAGAGCCTGAAAATGTGTGAAAATTATGAAGATCTTCAAAAGGTGTCAAAATTATGAGGAACATGAAACGGTTTGAAAAATAGGAGGAGCATGAAACGGTGTTGAAAAACATGAAGAGCCTGAAAAGGTGTGAAAAATATGAAGAGCTTCAAAATCTTTGAAAAATATGAAGAGCTTTCAAAGGTGTGAAATACATGAGGAGCATGAAACTCTCTGAAAAATAGGAGGAGCCTGAAATGGTGTTCAAAAACATGAATAGACTGAAAACGTGTGAAAAATATGAAGAGCTTCAAAAGGTGTCAGAAATATGAGGAGCATGAAACGGTCTGAAAAATATGAACAGCATGAAGCGGTGTTGAAAAATATGAAGAGCCTTAAAAGGCATGAAAAAAATGAAGAGCTTCAAAAGGTGTCAAAAATATGAGGAGCATGAAACGGTCTGAAAAATATGAGCAGCATGAAGCGGTGTTGAAAAACATGAAGAGCCTGAAAAGGTGTGAAAAATATGAAGAGCTTCAAAAGGTGTGAAATACATGAGGAGCATAAAACTCTCTGAAAAAGAGAAGGAGCATGAAGTGGTGTTCAAAAACAGGAAGAGCCTGAAAAGGTGTGAAATATATGAAGAGCTTCAAAAGGTGTGAAAAATATGAGGAGCATGATATGTTTTGAAAAATAGGATTAGCATGAAGCGGTGTTGAAAAACATTAAGAGCTGAAAACGTGTGAAAAATATGAAGAGTTTCAAAAGGTGTCAAAAATATGAGGAGCATGAAACGGTCTGAAAAATAGGAGGAGCATGAAACGGTGACCAAAAACATGAAGAGCATGAAAAGGTGTGAAAAATATGAAGAGCTTCAAAGGTGTGAAATACATGAGGAGCATGAAACGGGCTGAAAAATAGGAGAAGCATGAAGTGGTGTGGAAAAATATGAAGAGCCTGAAAAAGTGTGAAAAATATGAAGAGCTTCAAAAGGTGTCAAAAATGAGATGAGCATGAAACGGTCTGAAAAATAGGAGGATCATGAAATGGTGTTGAAAAACATGAAGAGCCTGAAAAGATGTGAAAAATATGAAAAGCTTCAAAAAGTGTCAAAAATATGAGGAGCATGAAACGGTCTGAAAAATAGGAGGAGCATGAAACTGTGCTGAAAACATGAAAGGTCTGAAAAGTTGTGAAAAATATGAAGAGCTTCAAAAGGTATCAAAAATATGAGGAGCATGAAACGGTCTGAAAAATAGGAGGAGCATGAAACGGTGTTGAAAACCTGAAGCGCCTGAAAAGATGTGAAAAATATGAAGAGATTCAAAACATGTCAAAATATGAGGAGCATGAAACGGTCTGAAAAATAGGAGGAGCATGAAACGGTGTTGAAAAACATGAAGAGCCTGAAAAGGTGTGAAAAATATGAAGAGCTTCAAAAGGTGTGAAAAATATGAAGAGCTTCAAAAGGTGTCAAAAATATGCGGAGCATGAAACAGTCTGAAAAATAGGAGAATCATGTAACGGTATTCAAAAACATGAAGAGCCTGAATAGGTGTGAAATACATGAAGAGCTTCAAAAGGTGTCAAAAATATGAGGAGCATGAAACTTCTAAAAAATAGGAGGAGCATGAAACGGTGTACAAAAATATGAAGAGCCTGAAAAGGTGTGAAAAATATGAAGAGCTTCAAAAGGTGTCAAATATATGAGGAGCATGAAATAGTCTGAAAAATAGGAAGAGCATGAAACGGTGTTGAAAATCTTGAAGAGCCTGAAAAAGTGTGAATTATATGAAGAGCTTCAAAACGTGTCAAAAATACGAGGAGCATGATACGGTCTGAAAAATAGGAGGAGCATGAAGCGGTGTTGAAAGACATGAAGAGCCTGAAAAGGTTTGAAAAATATGAAGAGCTTTCAAAGGTGTGAAATACATGAGGAGCATGAAACTCTCTGAAAAATAGGAGGAGCCTGAAATGGTGTTCAAAAACATGAATAGACTGAAAACGTGTGAAAAATATGAAGAGCTTCAAAAGGTGTCAGAAATATGAGGAGCATGAAACGGTCTGAAAAATATGAACAGCATGAAGCGGTGTTGAAAAATATGAAGAGCCTTAAAAGGCATGAAAAAAATGAAGAGCTTCAAAATGTGTCAAAAATATGAGGAGCATGAAACGGTCTGAAAAATATGAGCAGCATGAAGCGGTGTTGAAAAACATGAAGAGCCTGAAAAGGTGTGAAAAATATGAAGAGCTTCAAAAGGTGTGAAATACATGAGGAGCATAAAACTCTCTGAAAAAGAGAAGGAGCATGAAGTGGTGTTCAAAAACAGGAAGAGCCTGAAAAGGTGTGAAATATATGAAGAGCTTCAAAGGTGTGAAAAATATGAGGAGCATGATATGGTTTGAAAAATAGGATTAGCATGAAGCGGTGTTGAAAAACATTAAGAGCTGAAAACGTGTGAAAAATATGAAGAGTTTCAAAAGGTGTCAAAAATATGAGGAGCATGAAACGGTCTGAAAAATAGGAGGAGCATGAAACGGTGACCAAAAACATGAAGAGCCTGAAAAGGTGTGAAAAATATGAAGAGCTTCAAAGGTGTGAAATACATGAGGAGCATGAAACGGGCTGAAAAATAGGAGAAGCATGAAGTGGTGTGGAAAAATATGAAGAGCCTGAAAAAGTGTGAAAAATATGAAGAGCTTCAAAAGGTGTCAAAAATGAGATGAGCATGAAACGGTCTGAAAAATAGGAGGATCATGAAATGGTGTTGAAAAACATGAAGAGCCTGAAAAGATGTGAAAAATATGAAAAGCTTCAAAAAGTGTCAAAAATATGAGGAGCATGAAACGGTCTGAAAAATAGGAGGAGCATGAAACTGTGCTGAAAACATGAAAGGTCTGAAAAGTTGTGAAAAATATGAAGAGCTTCAAAAGGTATCAAAAATATGAGGAGCATGAAACGGTCTGAAAAATAGGAGGAGCATGAAACGGTGTTGAAAACCTGAAGCGCCTGAAAAGATGTGAAAAATATGAAGAGATTCAAAACATGTCAAAATATGAGGAGCATGAAACGGTCTGAAAAATAGGAGGAGCATGAAACGGTGTTGAAAAACATGAAGAGCCTGAAAAGGTGTGAAAAATATGAAGAGCTTCAAAAGGTGTGAAAAATATGAAGAGCTTCAAAAGGTGTCAAAAATATGCGGAGCATGAAACAGTCTGAAAAATAGGAGAATCATGTAACGGTATTCAAAAACATGAAGAGCCTGAATAGGTGTGAAATACATGAAGAGCTTCAAAAGGTGTCAAAAATATGAGGAGCATGAAACTTCTAAAAAATAGGAGGAGCATGAAACGGTGTACAAAAATATGAAGAGCCTGAAAAGGTGTGAAAAATATGAAGAGCTTCAAAAGGTGTCAAATATATGAGGAGCATGAAATAGTCTGAAAAATAGGAAGAGCATGAAACGGTGTTGAAAATCTTGAAGAGCCTGAAAAAGTGTGAATTATATGAAGAGCTTCAAAACGTGTCAAAAATACGAGGAGCATGATACGGTCTGAAAAATAGGAGGAGCATGAAGCGGTGTTGAAAGACATGAAGAGCCTGAAAAGGTTTGAAAAATATGAAGAGCTTCAAAAGGTGTGAAATACATGAGGAGCATGAAACTCTCTGAAAAATAGAAGGAGCATGAAGCGGTGTTCAAAAACATGAAGAGCCTGAAAAAGTGTGAAAAATATGAAGAGCTTCAAAAGGTGTGGAAAATATGAAGAGCTTCAAAAAGTGTCAAAAATATGAGGAGCATGAAACGTTCTGAAAATAAGAGGAGCACGAAACGATGTTCAAAAATATTAAGAGCCTGAAAAGGTGAGAAAAATATGAAGAGCTTCAGAAGCTGTGAAAAATATGAGGAGCATGAAGCGGTGTTCAAAAACTTGAATACTGAAAAGGTGTGAAAAATATGAAGACCTTCAAAAGGTGTCAAAAGATGAGGAGCATGAAACGGTCTGAAAAATAGGAGGAGCATGAAGCGGCGTTGAAAACATGAAGAGCGTGAAAAGGTGTCAAAAATATGAAGAGCTTCAAAATGTGTCAAAAATATGAGGAGCATGAAACGGTCTGAAAATTACGAGGAGCATGAGGCACTGTTGAAAAACATGAAGAGCCTGAAAAGGTGTGAAAAATATAAAGAGTTTCAAAACGAGTCAAAAATATGAGGAGCATGAAACGGTCTGAAAAATAGGAGGAGCATGAAGTGGTGTTGGAAAACATGAAGAGCCTGAAAAGGTGTGAAAAATATGAAGAGCTTCAAAAGGTGTGAAAACTATGAAGAGCTTCAAAAGGTGTCAAAAATATGAGGAGCATGAAACGGTCTGAAAAATAGGAGAAGCATGAAACCATGTTCAAAAACATGAAGAGCCTGAAAATGTGTGAAAAATATGAAGAGCTTCAAAAAGTGTCAGAAATATGAAGAGCAGGGAACGGTCTGAAAAATAGGGGGAGTATGAAGCAGTGTTCAAAAACATGAACAGCATGAAAAGGTGTGTAAAATATGAAGAGCCCTAAAGGTGTCAAAATTATGAGGAGCATGACACGGTCTGAAAAATAGGAGGATCATGAAATGGTGTTCAAAAACATGAAGAACCTGAAAATTTGTGAAAAATATGAAGAGCTTCAAAAGGTCTGAAAAATATCAGGAGCATGAAACGGTGTTCAAAAAATTGAAGATACTGAAAATTTGTGAAAAATATGAAGAGCTTCAAAAGGTGTCAAAAATATGAGGTGCATGAAACGGTCTGAAAAATAGGAGAAGCATGAAACCATGTTCAAAAACATGAAGAGCCTGAAAATGTGTGAAAAATATGAAAAGCATCAAAAGGTTTGAAAAAAATGAGGAGCATGAAACAGTGTTCAAAACCATGAAGAGACTGAAAATGTGAGAAATGTATGAAGAGCTTCAAAAGGTGTCAAAAATATGAGGAGCTTGAAACGGTCTCAAATATAGGAGGAGAATGAAACGGTGTTGACAAACATGTAGATCCTGAAAAGGTGTGAACAATATGCAGAGCCTAAAAAGGAGTGAAAAATATGAGGAGCATGAAACGGTCTGAAAAATAGGAGGAGCATGAAACGCTGTTCAAAACCATGAAGAGACTGAAAAGCTGTGAAATACATGAAGAGCTTCAAAAGGTGTCAAAAATATGAGGAGCATGAAACGGTCAGACAAATAGGAGGAGCATGAAACGGTGTTCAAAAACATAAAGAGCCTGAAAAGGTGTGAAATATATGAAGAGCTTAAAAAGGTGTCAAAAATATGAGGAAAATGAAACTGTCTGAAAAATAGGAGGAGCATGAAGTTTTGTTCAAAACATGAAGAGCCTGAAAAGGTGTGAAAAATATGAAGAGTTTCAAAAAGTGTCAAAAATATGAGGAGCATGAAACGGTCTGAAAAATAGGAGGAGCATGAAGCGGAGTTGAAAAACATGAAGAGCCTGACAAGGTGTGAAATATATGAGGAGCTTCAAAAGGTGTCAAAAATATGAGGAGCAGGAAAAGTTCTGAAAAATAGGAGGAGCATGACCTGGTGTTGAAATACATGAAGAGTCTGAAAAGATGTGAAAAATATGAAGAGCTTCAAAAGGTGTAAAAAATATGAAGAGCTTCAAAAAGTGTCAAACATATGAGGAGCATGAAACTTTCTGAAAAATAGGAGGAGCATGAAGCGTTGTTGAACACATGAAGAGCCTGAAAAGGAATGAAAATATGAAGAGCTTCAAAAGGTGTCAAAAATATGAGGAGCATGAAACGGTCAGAAAAATAGGAGTAACATAAATCGGTGTTCAAAAACATGAAGAGCCTGAATAGGTGTGAAAAATATGAGGAGTTCCATAAGGTGTCAAAAATAGGAGGAGCATGAAATGGTGTTCAAAAACATGAAGAGCCTGAAAAGGAGTGAAAAATATGAATAGCTTCAAAGGTGTGAAAATATGAGGAGTATCAAACGGTCAGAAAAATAGCAGGAGCATGAAGCGGCGTTAAACAACATGAAGAGCCTGAAAAGGTGTGAAAAATATGAAGAGGTTCAAAAAGTTTGAAAAATATGAAGAGCTTCAAAATGTGTCAAAAATATGAGGAGTATGAAGTGGTGTTGAAAAACATGAAGAGCATGAAAAGGTGTGAAAAATATGAAGAGCTTCAAAAGGCGTCAAAAATATGAGGAGCATGAAACGGTCTGAAACATAGGAGAAGCATGAAACCGTGTTCAACAACATGAAGAGCCTGAAAAGGCGTGAAAAATATGAAGAGCTTCAAAAGGTGTCAAAAATATGAGAAGCTTGAAACGGTTTGAAAAATAGGAGGAGCATGAAACTGTGTTGAAAAACATGAAGAGCCTGAAAAGCTGTGAAAAATATGAAGAGCTTCAAAAGGTGTGAAAAATATGAAGATCTTCAAAAGGTGTCAAAAATATGAGGAGCATGAAACGTTCTGAAAAATAGGAGGAGCATGAAACGGTGTTGAAAATCATTAAGAGTCTGAAAAGGTGTGAAAAATATGAAGAGTTTCAAAAAGTGTCAACAATATGAGGAACATGAAACGGTCTGAAAAATAGGAGGAGCATGAAACTTTGTTCATAAACATGAAGAGCCTGAAAAGGTGTGAAAAATACGAAGAGCTTAAAAAGGCGTGGAAAATATGAAGATTATGAAAAGGTGTGAAATATAGGAGAAGCATGAAGCGGTGTTCCAAAACAAGAAGAGCCTGGAAAAGTGTGAAATATATGAAGAGCTTCAAAAGTCGTGAAAAATATGAGGAGCATGAAAAGTGCTGAAAAATAGGCGGAGCATGAAACTGTGCTGAAAACATGAAAGGTCTGAAAAGTTGTGAAAAATATGAAGAGCTTCAAAAGGTATCAAAAATATGAGGAGCATGAAACGGTCTGAAAAATAGGAGGAGCATGAAACGGTGTTGAAAACCTGAAGCGCCTGAAAAGATGTGAAAAATATGAAGAGATTCAAAACATGTCAAAATATGAGGAGCATGAAACGGTCTGAAAAATAGGAGGAGCATGAAACGGTGTTGAAAAACATGAAGAGCCTGAAAAGGTGTGAAAAATATGAAGAGCTTCAAAAGGTGTGAAAAATATGAAGAGCTTCAAAAGGTGTCAAAAATATGTGGAGCATGAAACAGTCTGAAAAATAGGAGAATCATGTAACGGTATTCAAAAACATGAAGAGCCTGAATAGGTGTGAAATACATGAAGAGCTTCAAAAGGTGTCAAAAATATGAGGAGCATGAAACGTTGTGAAAAATTGGAAAAGCATGAAGTGGTGTTCAAAAACATGAAGAGCCTGAAAAGGTGTGAAATACATGAAGAGCTTCAAAAGGTGTCAAAAATATGAGGAGCATGAAGTGGTGTTGAAAAAGATGAAGAGCATTAAAAGTTGTGGAAAATATGAAGAGCTTCAAAAAGTGTCAAAAATATGAGGAGCACGAAATGGACTGAACAATAGGAGGAGCATGAAACGGTGTTGAAACCCTGAAGCGCCTGAGAAGGTGTGAAAAATATGAAGAGTTTCAAAACATGTCAAAAATAAGAGGAGGATGAATCTGTGAAAAACAGGAGAAGCATGAAACCGTGTTCAAAAACATGAAGAGCCTGAAAAGGTGTGAAAAAAATGAAGAGCATCAATAGGTGTCAAAAATATGAGGAGCATGAAATGGTCTGAAAAATAGGAGGAGCATGAAGCGGTGTTCAAAAACATGAAGAACCTGAAAAGGTGTGAAATATATGAAGAGCTTCAAAAGGTGTCAAAAATATGAACAGCTTCAAAATGTGTGAAAAATATGAGGAGAATGAAACTTCTAAAAAATAGGAGGAGCATGAAACGGTGTACAAAAACATGAAGAGCCTGAAAAGGTGTGAAAAATATGAAGAGCTTCAAAAGGTGTCAAATATATGAGGAGCATGAAATAGTCTGAAAAATAGGAAGAGCATGAAACGGTGTTGAAAATCTTGAAGAGCCTGAAAAAGTGTGAATTATATGAAGAGCTTCAAAACGTGATAAAAATACGAGGAGCATGATACGGTCTGAAAAATAGGAGGAGCATGAAGCGGTGTTGAAAGACATGAAGAGCCTGAAAAGGTTTGAAAAATATGAAGAGCTTCAAAAGGTGTGAAATACATGAGGAGCATGAAACTCTCTGAAAAATAGAAGGAGCATGAAGCGGTGTTCAAAAACATGAAGAGCCTGAAAAAGTGTGAAAAATATGAAGAGCTTCAAAAGGTGTGGAAAATATGAAGAGCTTCAAAAAGTGTCAAAAATATGAGGAGCATGAAACGTTCTGAAAATAAGAGGAGCACGAAACGATGTTCAAAAATATTAAGAGCCTGAAAAGTTGAGAAAAATATGAAGAGCTTCAGAAGCTGTGAAAAATATGAGGAGCATGAAGCGGTGTTCAAAAACTTGAATACTGAAAAGGTGTGAAAAATATGAAGACCTTCAAAAGGTGTCAAAAGATGAGGAGCATGAAACGATCTGAAAATTAGGAGGAGCATGAAGAGGTGTTGAAAAACATGAAGAGGCTGAAAAGGTGTTAAAAATATGAAGAGCTTCACAAGGTGTGAAAAATATGAAGGGCATGAAACGCTCTGAAAAATAGGAGGAGCATGAAGCGGCGTTGAAAACATGAAGAGCGTGAAAAGGTGTCAAAAATATGAAGAGCTTCAAAATGTGTCAAAAATATGTGGAGCATGAAACGGTCTGAAAATTACGAGGAGCATGAGGCACTGTTGAAAAACATGAAGAGCCTGAAAAGGTGTGAAAAATATAAAGAGTTTCAAAACGAGTCAAAAATATGAGGAGCATGAAACGGTCTGAAAAATAGGAGGAGCATGAAGTGGTGTTGGAAAACATGAAGAGCCTGAAAAGGTGTGAAAAATATGAAGAGCTTCAAAAGGTGTGAAAACTATGAAGAGCTTCAAAAGGTGTCAAAAATATGAGGAGCATGAAACGGTCTGAAAAATAAGAGGAGCATGAAGTGGTGTTGAAAAACAAGAAGAGCCTGAAAAGGTGTGAAAAATATGAAAGGCTTCAAAAGGTGTCAAAAATATTTGGAGCATGAAAAGGTCTGAAAAATAGTAGCAGCAAGAAACGGTGTTCAAAGACATGAAGAGCCTGAGAAGGTGTGAAAAATATGAAGAGCTTCAAAAGGTGACAAAAATATTAACAGCATGAAACGTTCTGAAAAAAGGAGGAGCATGAGGCGGTGTTGAAAAACATGAAGAGACTGAAAAGGTGTGAAGAATATGAAGAGCTTCACAAGGTGTCAAACATATGAGGAGCACGAAACGGTCTGAAAAATAGGAGGAGCATGAAACGGTGTTGAAAAACATGAAAAGCGTGAAAAGGTGTGAAAAATAAGAAGACCTTCAAAAGATGTCAAATATATGAGGAGCACGAAACGGTCTGAAAAATATAAGGAGCATGAAACGGTGTTCAAAAACATGAAGAGCCTGAAACGGTGTGAAATACATGAAGAGCTTTAAAAGGTGTCAAATATATGAGGAGCATGAAACGGTCTGAAAATAGGAGGAGCATGAAACGGTGTTGAAAAACTTGAAAAGCATGAAAAGGTGTGAAAAATAAGAAGAGCTTCAAAAGATGTCAAATATATGAGGAGCAGGAAACGGTCTGAAAAATAGGAGAAGCATGAAATGGTGTTGAAAAACATGAAAAGCATGAAAAGGTGTGAAAAATAAGAAGAGCTTTAAAAGGTGTCAAATATGTGAGGAGCATGAAACGGTCGGAAAATAGGAGGAGCATAAAACGGTGTTGAAAAACATGAAAAGCATGAAAAGGTGTGAAAAATAAGAAGAGCTTCAAAAGATGTCAAATATATGAGGAGCAGGAAACGGTCTGAAAAATAGGAGGAGCATGAAACGGTGTTCAAAAACCTGAAGAGGCTGAAAAGGTGTGAAAAATATGAAGAGCATGAAAATGTGTGAAAAATATGAGGAGCATAAACTGTGTTCAAAAACATGAAGATCTACAAAAGGTGTGAAAAATATGAAGAGCGTCAAAATGTCTCAAAGAAATGAGGAGCATGAAACGGTCTGAAAATAGAAGGAGCATGAAGAGGTGTTGAAAAACATGAAGAACCTGAAAAGGTGTGAAAAATATGAAAAGCTTCAAAATGTGTCAAAAATATGAGGAGCATGAAACGGTCTGAAAAATAGGAGGAGCATTAAGCGGTGTTGAAAAACATGAAGAACCTGAAAAGCTGTGAAAAATATGAAAAGCTTCAAAAGGTGTGAAAAATATGAGGAGCAGGAAACGATCTTAAAAATAGGAGGAGCATGAAATGGTGTTGAAAAACATGAAAAGCGTGAAAAGGTGTGAAAAATAAGAAGACCTTCAAAAGATGTCAAATATATGAGGAGCACGAAACGGTCTGAAAAATATGAGGAGCATGAAACGGTGTTCAAAAACTTGAAGAGCCTGAAAAGGTGTGAAATATATGAAGAGCTTTAAAAGGTGTCAAATATATGAGGAGCATGAAACGGTCTGAAAATAGGAGGAGCATGAAACGGTGTTGAAAAACATGAAAAGCATGAAAAAGTGTGAAAAATAAGAAGAGCTTCAAAAGATGTCAAATATATGAGGAGCAGGAAACGGTCTGAAAAATAGGAGGAGCATGAAACGGTGTTCAAAAACCTGAAGAGCCTGAAAAGGTGTGAAAAATATGAAGAGCATGAAAATGTGTGAAAAATATGAGGAGCATAAACTGTGTTCAAAAACATGAAGATCCACAAAAGGTGTGAAAAATATGAAGAGCTTCAAAATGTCTCAAAGAAATGAGGAGCATGAAACGGTTTGAAAATAGAAGGAGCATGAAGAGGTGTTCAAAAACATGAAGAGCCTGAAAAGGTGTGAAAAATATGAAGAGCTTCAAAATGTGTCAAAAATATGAGGAGCATGAAACGGTCTGAAAAATAGGAGGAGTATGAAGTGGTGTTGAAAAACATGAAGAGCCTGAAAAGGTGTGAAAAATATGAAGAGCTTCAAAAGGTGTCAAAAATATGAGGAGCATGAAAAGGTCTGGAAAATAGGAGGAGCATGAAGTGGTGTTGATAAAAGTGAAGAGCCTGAAAAGTTGTGAAAAATATGAAGTGCTTCCAAAGGTGTGAAAAATATGAAGAGCTTCAAAAGGTGTCAAAAAAATGACGAGCATGAAATGGTATGAAAAATAGAAGGAGCATGTAACGTTGTTCAAAAACATGAAGAGCCTGAAAAGGTGTGAAAAATATGAAAAGCTTCAAAAGGGATCAAAATTATGAGGGGCATGAAACGGTGTGAAAATGAGGAGGAGCTTGAAACAGTGTTCAAAAACATGAAGAGCCTGAAAAGTTGTGAAAAATATGAAGAGCCTCAAAAGGTGTCAAAAATATGAGCATCATGAAACGGTCTGAAAAATAGGAGGAGCATGAAGCGGTGTTGAAAAACATGAAGAGCCTAAAACGGTGTGAAATATATGAAGAGCTTCAAAAGGTGTCAAAAATATGAGGAGCAGGAAACGGTTTGAAAAATAGGAGGATCATGTAGCGGTGTTGAAAAACATGAAGAGCCTGAAAAGGTGTGAAAAACATGAAGAGCTTCAAAAGGTGTCAAATGTGAGATGAGCATGAAACCTTCTGAAAATCAGGAGGAGCATGAAGCGCTGTTCAAAAACATGAAAAGCCTGAAAAGGTGTGAAAAATATGAAGAGCTTCAAAAGGTGTGAAATACATGAGGAGGATTAAACGGTCTGACAAATAGGAGAAGCATGAAGTTTTGTTCAAAAACATGAAGAGCCTGAAAAGTTGTGAAATATAAGAAGAGCTTCAAAAGGTGTGAAAAATATGAAGAGCTTCAAAAGGTGTCAAAAATATGAGGAGCATGATACGTTCTGAAAAATAGGAGGAGCGTGAAGTGCTTGTGAAAAACATGAAGAGCCTGAAAAGGTGTGCAAAATATGAAGAGCTTCAAAAGGTGTCAAAAATATGAGGAGCATGAAACGGTCTTAAAAATAGGAGAAAGATGAAGCGGTGTTCAAAAACATGAAGAAAATGATAAGGTGTGAAAAATAAGAAGAGCTTTAAAAGGTGTGAAAATTATGAGGAGCATGAAACGGTCTGAAAAATAGGAGGAGCATGAAGCGGTGTTCAAAAACATGAAGAGCCAGAAAAGGTGTGAAAAATATGAAGAGCTTCAAAAGGTGTGAAATACATGAGGAGCATGAAACGGTTTGAAAAATAGGAGGAGCATGAAGCGGTGTTCAAAAACATGAAGAGCCTGAAAAGGTGTGCAAAATATGAAGAGCTTCAAAAGGTGTGAAATACAAGAGGAGCATGAAACGGTCTGAAAAATAGGAGGAGCAAGAAGCAGTGTTCAACAACATGAAGAGCCTGAAAAAGTCTGAAAAATATGAAGAGCTTCAAAAGGTGTGAAATACATGAGGAGTATGAAAAGGTCTGAAAAATAGGAGGAGCATGAAGCGGTGTTCAAAAACTTGAAGAGCCTGAAAACGTGTTAAAAATATGAAGAGCTTCAAAAGGTTTGAAAAATATGAAGAGCTTGAAAAGGTGTGAAGAATATGAAGAGCTTCAAAAGCTGTGAAAACTATAAGGAGCATGAAACGATCTGAAAAATAGGAGGAGTAAGAAGCATTGTTGAAATACATGAAGAGCCTGAAAACGTGTGAAGAATATGAAGAGCTCCAAAGGTGTGAAAAAAATGAAGAGTTTCAGAAGGTGTCAAAAATGAGATGAGCATGAAACGGTCTCAAAAATAGGAGCATGAAGTGCTGTTCAGAAACATGGAGAGCCTAAAAAGGTGTGAAAAATATGAAGAGCTTCAAAAGGTGTGAAATACATGAGGAGCATGTAACGTTCTGAAAAATAGGAGGAGCATGAGGCGGTGTTGAAAAACATGAAGAGCTTGAAAAGGTGTGAAAAATATGAAGAGCTTCAAAGGTGTCAAAAATATGAGGAGCTTGAAACGGTCTGAAAAATAGAAGGAGCATGAAGCTGTGTTCAAACACATGAAGAGCCTGAAAAGGTGTGAAAAACATGAAGAGCTTCAAAACGTGTGAAATACATGAGGAGCATGAAAAGGTCTGAAAAATAGGAGGAGCATGAAGAGGTGTTCAAAAACATGAAGAGGCTGATAAGGTGTGAAAAACATGAAGAGCTTCAAAAAGTTTGAAAAATAAGAGGAGCATGAAGCGGTGTTCAAAAACATGAAGAGCCTGAAAAAGTGTGAAAAATATGAGGAGCTTATGAAATTGTCAAAAATATGAGGAGCATGAAACGGTCTGAAAAATAGGAGGAGCATGAAACGGTGATCAAAAACATGAAGAGCCTGAAAACGTGTTAAAAATATGAAGAGCTTCAAACGCTGTGAAAAATATGAGGAGCATGAAACAGACTGAAAAAGATGAGGAGCATGAAGTGGTGTTCAAAAACATGTGCAGCCTGAAAAGCTGTGAAAAATATGAAGAGCTTCAAAAGGTGTGAAAAATAGGAGGAGCATGAAGCGTTGTTCAGAAACATGAAAAGCCTGAAAAAGTGTGAAAAATATGAAGAGCTTCAAAAGGTGTCAAAAATATGAGGAGCATGAAACGGTCTGAAAAATAGGAGAAGTAAGAAGCGTTATTGAAATACATGAAGAGCCTGAAAACGTGTCAAGAATATGAAGAGCTCAAAAGGTGTGAAAAAAATGAAGAGCTTCAGAAGGTGTCAAAAATGAGATGAGCATGAAACGGCCTCAAAAATAGGAGGAAAAGGAAGTGGTGTTCAGAAACATGGAGAGACTGAAAAGGTGTGAAAAATATGAAGAGCTTCAAAAGGTGTGAAAGACATGAGGAGCATGAAACGGTCTGAAAAATAGGAGGAGCATGAAGAGGTGTTCAAAAACCTGAAGAGCCTGAAAAGGTGTGAAAAATATGAAGAGCTTCAAAAGGTGTGAAAAACAGGAGGAACATGAAGCGGTGTTCAAAAATATGAAGAGCCTGAAAAGGTGTGAAAAATATGAAGTGCTTCAAAAGGTGTCAACAATATGAGGAGCATGAAACGGTTTGAAAAATAGGAGGAACAAGAAGCGGTGTTGAAAAACAAGAAGAGACGGAAAAGGTGTGAAAAATATGAAGAGCTTCAAAACGTGTCAAAAATATGAGGAGCACGAAACGGTCTGAAAAATAGGAGGAGCATGAAGCGGTGTTGAAAAACATGAAGAGCCTGAAAACGTGTGAAAAATATGAAGAGCTTCAAAAGGTATGAAAATATGAAGAGCTTCAAAAGTTGTCAAAAAAGAGATGAGCATGAAACGGTTTGAAAAATAGGAGCAGCATGAAGCGGTGTTGAAGAACATGAAGAGTCTGAAAAGGTGTGAAAAATATGAAGAGCTTCAAAAGGTGTCAAAAATATGAGGAGCATGAAACGGTCTGAAATATAGGAGGATCATCAAGCGGTGTTGAAAAACATGAAGAGCCTAAAAATGTGTGAAAAACGAGAAGAGCTTCAAAAGATGTCAAAAATATGAGGAGCATGAAACGGTCTGAAAAAATGAGGAGCATGAAGCGGTGTTAAAAAACATGAAGAGCCTGAAAAGAAGTGAAAAATATGAAGAGCTTCAAAAGGTGTGAAAAATATGAAGACCTTCAAAAGGTGTCAAAAATGACATGAGCATGAAACGCTCGGAAAAATAAGAGGAGCATGAAGCGGTGTTGAAAAACATGAAGAGCCTGAAAACCTGTGAAAAATAGGAAGAGCTTCAAAAGGTGTGAAAAATATGAAGAGCTTCAATAAATGTCAAAAATATGAGGAGCATGAAATGGTCTCAAATATAGGAGAATCATGCAGCGGTGTTGAAAACTATAAACACCTGAAAAAGTGTGAAAAATATGAAGAGCTTCAAAAGGTGTCAAAAATATGAGGAGCATGATACGTTCTGAAAAATAGGAGGAGCGTGAAGTGCTTGTGAAAAACATGAAGAGCCTGAAAAGGTGTGCAAAATATGAAGAGCTTCAAAAGGTGTCAAAAATATGAGGAGCATGAAACGGTCTTAAAAATAGGAGAAAGATGAAGCGGTGTTCAAAAACATGAAGAAAATGATAAGGTGTGAAAAATAAGAAGAGCTTTAAAAGGTGTGAAAATTATGAGGAGCATGAAACGGTCTGAAAAATAGGAGGAGCATGAAGCGGTGTTCAAAAACATGAAGAGCCAGAAAAGGTGTGAAAAATATGAAGAGCTTCAAAAGGTGTGAAATACATGAGGAGCATGAAACGGTTTGAAAAATAGGAGGAGCATGAAGCGGTGTTCAAAAACATGAAGAGCCTGAAAAGGTGTGCAAAATATGAAGAGCTTCAAAAGGTGTGAAATACAAGAGGAGCATGAAACGGTCTGAAAAATAGGAGGAGCAAGAAGCAGTGTTCAACAACATGAAGAGCCTGAAAAAGTCTGAAAAATATGAAGAGCTTCAAAAGGTGTGAAATACATGAGGAGTATGAAAAGGTCTGAAAAATAGGAGGAGCATGAAGCGGTGTTCAAAAACTTGAAGAGCCTGAAAACGTGTTAAAAATATGAAGAGCTTCAAAAGGTTTGAAAAATATGAAGAGCTTGAAAAGGTGTGAAGAATATGAAGAGCTTCAAAAGCTGTGAAAACTATAAGGAGCATGAAACGATCTGAAAAATAGGAGGAGTAAGAAGCATTGTTGAAATACATGAAGAGCCTGAAAACGTGTGAAGAATATGAAGAGCTCCAAAGGTGTGAAAAAAATGAAGAGTTTCAGAAGGTGTCAAAAATGAGATGAGCATGAAACGGTCTCAAAAATAGGAGCATGAAGTGCTGTTCAGAAACATGGAGAGCCTAAAAAGGTGTGAAAAATATGAAGAGCTTCAAAAGGTGTGAAATACATGAGGAGCATGTAACGTTCTGAAAAATAGGAGGAGCATGAGGCGGTGTTGAAAAACATGAAGAGCTTGAAAAGGTGTGAAAAATATGAAGAGCTTCAAAGGTGTCAAAAATATGAGGAGCTTGAAACGGTCTGAAAAATAGAAGGAGCATGAAGCTGTGTTCAAACACATGAAGAGCCTGAAAAGGTGTGAAAAACATGAAGAGCTTCAAAACGTGTGAAATACATGAGGAGCATGAAAAGGTCTGAAAAATAGGAGGAGCATGAAGAGGTGTTCAAAAACATGAAGAGGCTGATAAGGTGTGAAAAACATGAAGAGCTTCAAAAAGTTTGAAAAATAAGAGGAGCATGAAGCGGTGTTCAAAAACATGAAGAGCCTGAAAAAGTGTGAAAAATATGAGGAGCTTATGAAATTGTCAAAAATATGAGGAGCATGAAACGGTCTGAAAAATAGGAGGAGCATGAAACGGTGATCAAAAACATGAAGAGCCTGAAAACGTGTTAAAAATATGAAGAGCTTCAAACGCTGTGAAAAATATGAGGAGCATGAAACAGACTGAAAAAGATGAGGAGCATGAAGTGGTGTTCAAAAACATGTGCAGCCTGAAAAGCTGTGAAAAATATGAAGAGCTTCAAAAGGTGTGAAAAATAGGAGGAGCATGAAGCGTTGTTCAGAAACATGAAAAGCCTGAAAAAGTGTGAAAAATATGAAGAGCTTCAAAAGGTGTCAAAAATATGAGGAGCATGAAACGGTCTGAAAAATAGGAGAAGTAAGAAGCGTTATTGAAATACATGAAGAGCCTGAAAACGTGTCAAGAATATGAAGAGCTCAAAAGGTGTGAAAAAAATGAAGAGCTTCAGAAGGTGTCAAAAATGAGATGAGCATGAAACGGCCTCAAAAATAGGAGGAAAAGGAAGTGGTGTTCAGAAACATGGAGAGACTGAAAAGGTGTGAAAAATATGAAGAGCTTCAAAAGGTGTGAAAGACATGAGGAGCATGAAACGGTCTGAAAAATAGGAGGAGCATGAAGAGGTGTTCAAAAACCTGAAGAGCCTGAAAAGGTGTGAAAAATATGAAGAGCTTCAAAAGGTGTGAAAAACAGGAGGAACATGAAGCGGTGTTCAAAAATATGAAGAGCCTGAAAAGGTGTGAAAAATATGAAGTGCTTCAAAAGGTGTCAACAATATGAGGAGCATGAAACGGTTTGAAAAATAGGAGGAACAAGAAGCGGTGTTGAAAAACAAGAAGAGACGGAAAAGGTGTGAAAAATATGAAGAGCTTCAAAACGTGTCAAAAATATGAGGAGCACGAAACGGTCTGAAAAATAGGAGGAGCATGAAGCGGTGTTGAAAAACATGAAGAGCCTGAAAACGTGTGAAAAATATGAAGAGCTTCAAAAGGTATGAAAATATGAAGAGCTTCAAAAGTTGTCAAAAAAGAGATGAGCATGAAACGGTTTGAAAAATAGGAGCAGCATGAAGCGGTGTTGAAGAACATGAAGAGTCTGAAAAGGTGTGAAAAATATGAAGAGCTTCAAAAGGTGTCAAAAATATGAGGAGCATGAAACGGTCTGAAATATAGGAGGATCATCAAGCGGTGTTGAAAAACATGAAGAGCCTAAAAATGTGTGAAAAACGAGAAGAGCTTCAAAAGATGTCAAAAATATGAGGAGCATGAAACGGTCTGAAAAAATGAGGAGCATGAAGCGGTGTTAAAAAACATGAAGAGCCTGAAAAGAAGTGAAAAATATGAAGAGCTTCAAAAGGTGTGAAAAATATGAAGACCTTCAAAAGGTGTCAAAAATGACATGAGCATGAAACGCTCGGAAAAATAAGAGGAGCATGAAGCGGTGTTGAAAAACATGAAGAGCCTGAAAACCTGTGAAAAATAGGAAGAGCTTCAAAAGGTGTGAAAAATATGAAGAGCTTCAATAAATGTCAAAAATATGAGGAGCATGAAATGGTCTCAAATATAGGAGAATCATGCAGCGGTGTTGAAAACTATAAACACCTGAAAAAGTGTGAAAAATATGAAGAGCTTCAAAAGGTGTCAAAAATATGAGTATCATGAAATGGTCTGAAAAACAGGAGCAGCATGAAACAGTGTTCAAAAACATGAAGACATTGAAAAGGTGTGAAAAATATGAAGAGGTTCAAAAGGTGTGAAATACATGAGGATCATGAAACGGTCTGAAAAATATGAGGAGCATGAAGCGGTGTTCAAAAACATGAGGAGCCTGAAAAGGTGAGAAAAATATGAAGAGCTTCAAAAGGTGTGAGAAATGTGAGGAGCATGAAGCGGTGTTCAAATACATGAAAAGCCTGAAAAGGTGTGAAAAATATGAAGAGCTTCAAAAGGTTTCAAAAATATGAGGAGCTTGAAATGGTCTGAAAAATAGGACGAGCATGAAACGGTGTTCAAAAACATGAAGAGCATGAAAAGGTGTGAAAATTATGAAGAGCTTCAAAAGGTGTGAAAAACATGAGGAGAATGAAACGGTCTGAAAAATAGGAGGAGCATGAAGGAGTGTTCAAAACATGAAGAGCCTGAAAAAGTGTGAAAAATATGAAGATCTTCAAAAGTTTGAAAAATATGAAGACCCTGAAAAGGTGTCAAAAATGAGATGAGCATGAAACAGTCTGAAAAGTAGGAGGAGCATGAAGTGTTGTTCAAAAACGTGAAGAGCCTGAAAAGGTGTGAAAATTATGAAGAGCTTCAAAAAGTGTGAAATACCTGAGGAGCATGAAACGGTCTGAAAAATAGGAGGAGCATGAAGCGGTGTTCAAAAACATGAAGAGCCTGAAAAAGTGTGAAAAATATGAAGAGCTTATAAAATTGTCAAAAATATGAGGAGCATGAAGAGATGTTCAAAAACATGAAGAGGCTGATAAGGTGTGAAAAACATGAAGAGCTTCAAAAGGTTTGAAAAATAGGAGGAGCATGAAGCGGTGCTAAAAAACATGAAGAGCCTGAAAAAGTGTGAAAAATATGAAGAGCTTATAAAATTGTCAAAAATATGAGGAGCAAGAAACGGTCTGAAAAATACGAGCAGCCTGAAACCGTCTGACAAATAGGAGGAGCATGAAGCGGTGTTCAAAAACATGAAGGGCCAGAAAACGTGTGAAAAATATGAAGAGCTTCAAAAGGAGTCAAAAATATGCGGAGCCTGAAACGTTCTGAAAAATAGGAGGAGCATGAAGCGGAGTTGAAAAACATGAAGAGCCGGAAAAGGTGTGAAAAATGTGAAGAGCTTCAAAAGGTGTGAAATACCTGAGGAGCATGAAACGGTCTGAAAAATAGGAGGAGCATGAAGTGTTGTTCAAAACATGAAGAGCCTGAAAAAGTGTGAAAAATATGAAGAGCTTCAAAAAATGTCAAAAATATGAGGAGCATGAAATGGTCTCAAATATAGGAGAATCATGCAGCGGTGTTTAAAACTATAAACAGCCTGAAAAAGTGTGAAAAACATGAAGAGCTTCAAAAGGTTTGAAAAATAGGAGGAGCATGAAGCGGTGCTCAAAAACATGAAGAGCCTGAAAAAGTGTGAAAAATATGAAGAGCTTATAAAATTGTCAAAAATATGAGGAGCATGAAGAGATGTTCAAAAACATGAAGAGGCTGATAAGGTGTGAAAAACATGAAGAGCTTCAAAAGGTTTGAAAAATAGGAGGAGCATGAAGCGGTGCTCAAAAACATGAAGAGCCTGAAAAAGTGTGAAAAATATGAAGAGCTTATAAAATTGTCAAAAATATGAGGAGCATGAAGAGATGTTCAAAAACATGAAGAGGCTGATAAGGTGTGAAAAACATGAAGAGCTTCAAAAGGTTTGAAAAATAGGAGGAGCATGAAGTGGTGTTCAAAAACATGAAGGGCCTGAAAACGTGTGAAAAATATGAAGAGCTTCAAAAGGAGTCAAAAATATGCGGAGCCTGAAACGATCTGAAAAATAGGAGGAGCATGAAGCGGTGTTGAAAAACATGAAGAGCCGGAAAAGGTGTGAAAAATAAGAGGAGCATGAAACGCTCTGAAATATAGGTGGATCATGAAGCGGTGTTGAAAAACATGAAGAGCCTGAAAAGGTGTGATAAATGTGAAGAGCTTCAAAAGGTGTCAAAAATATGAGGAGCATGAAACGGTCTGAAAAATAGGAGGAGCATGAAACGGTGATCAAAATCATGAAGAATCTGAAAACGTGTGAAAAATATGAAGAGCTTCAAACGGTGTGAAAAATATCAGGAGCATGAAACGGTCTGAAAAAGATGAGGAGCATGAAGTGGTCTTCAAAAACATGTACAGCCTGAAAAGGTGTGAAAAATATGAAGAGCTTCAAAAGGTGTGAAAAACAGGAGGAACATGAAAAGGTCTGAAAAATAGGAGTAGCATGAAGAGGTGTTCAAAAACATGAAGAGGCTGATAAGGTGTGAAAAACATGAAGAGCTTCAAAAAGTTTGAAAAATAGGAGGAGCATGAAGCGGTGTTAAAAAACATGAAGAGCCTAAAAAAGTGTGAAAAATATGAAGAGCTTATAAAATTGTCAAAAACATGAGGAGCATGAAACGGTCTGAAAAATAGCAGGAGCATGAAACGGTGATCAAAAACATGAAGAGCCTGAAAACTTGTGAAAAATATGAAGAGCTTATAAAATTGTCAAAAATATGAGGAGCATGAAGAGATGTTCAAAAACATGAAGAGGCTGATAAGGTGTGAAAAACATGAAGAGCTTCAAAAGGTTTGAAAAATAGGAGGAGCATGAAGCGGTGCTAAAAAACATGAAGAGCCTGAAAAAGTGTGAAAAATATGAAGAGCTTATAAAATTGTCAAAAATATGAGGAGCATGAAACGGTCTGAAAAATACGAGCAGCCTGAAACCGTCTGACAAATAGGAGGAGCATGAAGCGGTGTTCAAAAACATGAAGGGCCTGAAAACGTGTGAAAAATATGAAGAGCTTCAAAAGGAGTCAAAAATATGCGGAGCCTGAAATGATCTGAAAAATAGGAGGAGCATGAAGCGGAGTTGAAAAATATGAAGAGCCGGAAAAGGTGTGAAAAATGTGAAGAGCTTCAAAAGGTGTCAAAAATATGAGGAGCATGAAACGCTCTGAAATATAGGAGGATCATGAAGCGGTGTTGAAAAACATGAAGAGCCTGAAAAGGTGTGATAAATGTGAAGAGCTTCAAAAGGTGTCAAAAATATGAGGAGTATGAAACGGTCTGAAAAATAGGAGGAGCATGAAACGGTGATCAAAAACATGAAGAATCTGAAAACGTGTGAAAAATATGAAGAGCTTCAAACGGTGTGAAAATTATCAGGAGCATGAAACGGTCTGAGAAAGATGAGGAGCATGAAGTGGTCTTCAAAAACATGTACAGCCTGAAAAGGTGTGAAAAATATGAAGAGCTTCAATAGGTGTGAAAAACAGGAGGAACATGAACCGGCGTTCAAAAATATGAAGAGCCTGAAAAGGTGTGAAAAATATGAAGTGCTTCAAAAGGTGTCAACAATATGAGGAGCATGAAACGGTCTGAAAAATAGGAGGAGCAAGAAGCGGTGTTGAAAAACAAGAAGAGACGGAAAAGGTGTGAAAAATATGAAGAGCTTCAAAAGGTTTCAAAAATATGAGGAGCTTGAAATGGTCTGAAAAATAGGACGAGCATGAAACGGTGTTCAAAAACATGAAGAGCATGAAAAGGTGTGAAAATTATGAAGAGCTTCAAAAGGTGTGAAAAACATGAGGAGAATGAAACGGTCTGAAAAATAGGAGGAGCATGAAGCAGTGTTCAAAACATGAAGAGCCTGAAAAAGTGTGAAAAATATGAAGATCTTCAAAAGTTTGAAAAATATGAAGACCCTGAAAAGGTGTCAAAAATGAGATGAGCATGAAACAGTCTGTAAAGTAGGAGGAGCATGAAGTGTTGTTCAAAAAGGTGAAGAGCCTGAAAAGGTGTGAAAAATATGAAGAGCTTCAAAAGGTGTGAAATACCTGAGGAGCATGAAACGGTCTGAAAAATAGGAGGAGCATGAAGTGTTGTTCAAAACATGAAGAGCCTGAAAAAGTGTGAAAAATATGAAGAGCTTCAAAAAATGTCAAAAATATGAGGAGCATGAAATGGTCTCAAATATAGGAGAATCATGCAGCGGTGTTTAAAACTATAAACAGCCTGAAAAAGTGTGAAAAACATGAAGAGCTTCAAAAGGTTTGAAAAATAGGAGGAGCATGAAGCGGTGCTCAAAAACATGAAGAGCCTGAAAAAGTGTGAAAAATATGAAGAGCTTATAAAATTGTCAAAAATATGAGGAGCATGAAGAGATGTTCAAAAACATGAAGAGGCTGATAAGGTGTGAAAAACATGAAGAGCTTCAAAAGGTTTGAAAAATAGGAGGAGCATGAAGCGGTGTTCAAAAACATGAAGGGCCTGAAAACGTGTGAAAAATATGAAGAGCTTCAAAAGGAGTCAAAAATATGCGGAGCCTGAAACGATCTGAAAAATAGGAGGAGCATGAAGCGGTGTTGAAAAACATGAAGAGCCGGAAAAGGTGTGAAAAATAAGAGGAGCATGAAACGCTCTGAAATATAGGTGGATCATGAAGCGGTGTTGAAAAACATGAAGAGCCTGAAAAGGTGTGATAAATGTGAAGAGCTTCAAAAGGTGTCAAAAATATGAGGAGCATGAAACGGTCTGAAAAATAGGAGGAGCATGAAACGGTGATCAAAATCATGAAGAATCTGAAAACGTGTGAAAAATATGAAGAGCTTCAAACGGTGTGAAAAATATCAGGAGCATGAAACGGTCTGAAAAAGATGAGGAGCATGAAGTGGTCTTCAAAAACATGTACAGCCTGAAAAGGTGTGAAAAATATGAAGAGCTTCAAAAGGTGTGAAAAACAGGAGGAACATGAAAAGGTCTGAAAAATAGGAGTAGCATGAAGAGGTGTTCAAAAACATGAAGAGGCTGATAAGGTGTGAAAAACATGAAGAGCTTCAAAAAGTTTGAAAAATAGGAGGAGCATGAAGCGGTGTTAAAAAACATGAAGAGCCTAAAAAAGTGTGAAAAATATGAAGAGCTTATAAAATTGTCAAAAATATGAGGAGCATGAAACGGTCTGAAAAATAGCAGGAGCATGAAACGGTGATCAAAAACATGAAGAGCCTGAAAACTTGTGAAAAATATGAAGAGCTTATAAAATTGTCAAAAATATGAGGAGCATGAAGAGATGTTCAAAAACATGAAGAGGCTGATAAGGTGTGAAAAACATGAAGAGCTTCAAAAGGTTTGAAAAATAGGAGGAGCATGAAGCGGTGCTAAAAAACATGAAGAGCCTGAAAAAGTGTGAAAAATATGAAGAGCTTATAAAATTGTCAAAAATATGAGGAGCATGAAACGGTCTGAAAAATACGAGCAGCCTGAAACCGTCTGACAAATAGGAGGAACATGAAGCGGTGTTCAAAAACATGAAGGGCCTGAAAACGTGTGAAAAATATGAAGAGCTTCAAAAGGAGTCAAAAATATGCGGAGCCTGAAATGATCTGAAAAATAGGAGGAGCATGAAGCGGAGTTGAAAAATATGAAGAGCCGGAAAAGGTGTGAAAAATGTGAAGAGCTTCAAAAGGTGTCAAAAATATGAGGAGCATGAAACGCTCTGAAATATAGGAGGATCATGAAGCGGTGTTGAAAAACATGAAGAGCCTGAAAAGGTGTGATAAATGTGAAGAGCTTCAAAAGGTGTCAAAAATATGAGGAGTATGAAACGGTCTGAAAAATAGGAGGAGCATGAAACGGTGATCAAAAACATGAAGAATCTGAAAACGTGTGAAAAATATGAAGAGCTTCAAACGGTGTGAAAATTATCAGGAGCATGAAACGGTCTGAGAAAGATGAGGAGCATGAAGTGGTCTTCAAAAACATGTACAGCCTGAAAAGGTGTGAAAAATATGAAGAGCTTCAATAGGTGTGAAAAACAGGAGGAACATGAACCGGCGTTCAAAAATATGAAGAGCCTGAAAAGGTGTGAAAAATATGAAGTGCTTCAAAAGGTGTCAACAATATGAGGAGCATGAAACGGTCTGAAAAATAGGAGGAGCAAGAAGCGGTGTTGAAAAACAAGAAGAGACGGAAAAGGTGTGAAAAATATGAAGAGCTTCAAAAGGTTTCAAAAATATGAGGAGCTTGAAATGGTCTGAAAAATAGGACGAGCATGAAACGGTGTTCAAAAACATGAAGAGCATGAAAAGGTGTGAAAATTATGAAGAGCTTCAAAAGGTGTGAAAAACATGAGGAGAATGAAACGGTCTGAAAAATAGGAGGAGCATGAAGCAGTGTTCAAAACATGAAGAGCCTGAAAAAGTGTGAAAAATATGAAGATCTTCAAAAGTTTGAAAAATATGAAGACCCTGAAAAGGTGTCAAAAATGAGATGAGCATGAAACAGTCTGTAAAGTAGGAGGAGCATGAAGTGTTGTTCAAAAAGGTGAAGAGCCTGAAAAGGTGTGAAAAATATGAAGAGCTTCAAAAGGTGTGAAATACCTGAGGAGCATGAAACGGTCTGAAAAATAGGAGGAGCATGAAGTGTTGTTCAAAACATGAAGAGCCTGAAAAAGTGTGAAAAATATGAAGAGCTTCAAAAAATGTCAAAAATATGAGGAGCATGAAATGGTCTCAAATATAGGAGAATCATGCAGCGGTGTTTAAAACTATAAACAGCCTGAAAAAGTGTGAAAAACATGAAGAGCTTCAAAAGGTTTGAAAAATAGGAGGAGCATGAAGCGGTGCTCAAAAACATGAAGAGCCTGAAAAAGTGTGAAAAATATGAAGAGCTTATAAAATTGTCAAAAATATGAGGAGCATGAAGAGATGTTCAAAAACATGAAGAGGCTGATAAGGTGTGAAAAACATGAAGAGCTTCAAAAGGTTTGAAAAATAGGAGGAGCATGAAGCGGTGTTCAAAAACATGAAGGGCCTGAAAACGTGTGAAAAATATGAAGAGCTTCAAAAGGAGTCAAAAATATGCGGAGCCTGAAACGATCTGAAAAATAGGAGGAGCATGAAGCGGTGTTGAAAAACATGAAGAGCCGGAAAAGGTGTGAAAAATAAGAGGAGCATGAAACGCTCTGAAATATAGGTGGATCATGAAGCGGTGTTGAAAAACATGAAGAGCCTGAAAAGGTGTGATAAATGTGAAGAGCTTCAAAAGGTGTCAAAAATATGAGGAGCATGAAACGGTCTGAAAAATAGGAGGAGCATGAAACGGTGATCAAAATCATGAAGAATCTGAAAACGTGTGAAAAATATGAAGAGCTTCAAACGGTGTGAAAAATATCAGGAGCATGAAACGGTCTGAAAAAGATGAGGAGCATGAAGTGGTCTTCAAAAACATGTACAGCCTGAAAAGGTGTGAAAAATATGAAGAGCTTCAAAAGGTGTGAAAAACAGGAGGAACATGAAAAGGTCTGAAAAATAGGAGTAGCATGAAGAGGTGTTCAAAAACATGAAGAGGCTGATAAGGTGTGAAAAACATGAAGAGCTTCAAAAAGTTTGAAAAATAGGAGGAGCTTGAAGCGGTGTTAAAAAACATGAAGAGCCTAAAAAAGTGTGAAAAATATGAAGAGCTTATAAAATTGTCAAAAATATGAGGAGCATGAAACGGTCTGAAAAATAGCAGGAGCATGAAACGGTGATCAAAAACATGAAGAGCCTGAAAACGTGTGAAAAATATGAAGAGCTTATAAAATTGTCAAAAATATGAGGAGCATGAAGAGATGTTCAAAAACATGAAGGGGCTGATAAGGTGTGAAAAACATGAAGAGCTTCAAAAGGTTTGAAAAATAGGAGGAGCATGAAGCGGTGCTAAAAAACATGAAGAGCCTGAAAAAGTGTGAAAAATATGAAGAGCTTATAAAATTGTCAAAAATATGAGGAGCATGAAACGGTCTGAAAAATACGAGCAGCCTGAAACCGTCTGACAAATAGGAGGAGCATGAAGCGGTGTTCAAAAACATGAAGGGCCTGAAAACGTGTGAAAAATATGAAGAGCTTCAAAAGGAGTCAAAAATATGCGGAGCCTGAAATGATCTGAAAAATAGGAGGAGCATGAAGCGGAGTTGAAAAACATGAAGAGCCGGAAAAGGTGTGAAAAATGTGAAGAGCTTCAAAAGGTGTCAAAAATATGAGGAGCATGAAACGCTCTGAAATATAGGAGGATCATGAAGCGGTGTTGAAAAACATGAAGAGCCTGAAAAGGTGTGATAAATGTGAAGAGCTTCAAAAGGTGTCAAAAATATGAGGAGTATGAAACGGTCTGAAAAATAGGAGGAGCATGAAACGGTGATCAAAAACATGAAGAATCTGAAAACGTGTGAAAAATATGAAGAGCTTCAAACGGTGTGAAAATTATCAGGAGCATGAAACGGTCTGAGAAAGATGAGGAGCATGAAGTGGTCTTCAAAAACATGTACAGCCTGAAAAGGTGTGAAAAATATGAAGAGCTTCAATAGGTGTGAAAAACAGGAGGAACATGAACCGGCGTTCAAAAATATGAAGAGCCTGAAAAGGTGTGAAAAATATGAAGTGCTTCAAAAGGTGTCAACAATATGAGGAGCATGAAACGGTCTGAAAAATAGGAGGAGCAAGAAGCGGTGTTGAAAAACAAGAAGAGACGGAAAAGGTGTGAAAAATATGAAGAGCTTCAAAAGGTTTCAAAAATATGAGGAGCTTGAAATGGTCTGAAAAATAGGACGAGCATGAAACGGTGTTCAAAAACATGAAGAGCATGAAAAGGTGTGAAAATTATGAAGAGCTTCAAAAGGTGTGAAAAACATGAGGAGAATGAAACGGTCTGAAAAATAGGAGGAGCATGAAGCAGTGTTCAAAACATGAAGAGCCTGAAAAAGTGTGAAAAATATGAAGATCTTCAAAAGTTTGAAAAATATGAAGACCCTGAAAAGGTGTCAAAAATGAGATGAGCATGAAACAGTCTGAAAAGTAGGAGGAGCATGAAGTGTTGTTCAAAAAGGTGAAGAGCCTGAAAAGGTGTGAAAAATATGAAGAGCTTCAAAAGGTGTGAAATACCTGAGGAGCATGAAACGGTCTGAAAAATAGGAGGAGCATGAAGTGTTGTTCAAAACATGAAGAGCCTGAAAAAGTGTGAAAAATATGAAGAGCTTCAAAAAATGTCAAAAATATGAGGAGCATGAAATGGTCTCAAATATAGGAGAATCATGCAGTGGTGTTTAAAACTATAAACAGCCTGAAAAAGTGTGAAAAACATGAAGAGCTTCAAAAGGTTTGAAAAATAGGAGGAGCATGAAGCGGTGCTCAAAAACATGAAGAGCCTGAAAAAGTGTGAAAAATATGAAGAGCTTATAAAATTGTCAAAAATATGAGGAGCATGAAGAGATGTTCAAAAACATGAAGAGGCTGATAAGGTGTGAAAAACATGAAGAGCTTCAAAAGGTTTGAAAAATAGCAGGAGCATGAAGCGGTGCTCAAAAACATGAAGAGCCTGAAAAAGTGTGAAAAATATGAAGAGCTTATAAAATTGTCAAAAATATGAGGAGCATGAAGAGATGTTCAAAAACATGAAGAGGCTGATAAGGTGTGAAAAACATGAAGAGCTTCAAAAGGTTTGAAAAATAGGAGGAGCATGAAGCGGTGTTCAAAAACATGAAGGGCCTGAAAACGTGTGAAAAATATGAAGAGCTTCAAAAGGAGTCAAAAATATGCGGAGCCTGAAACGATCTGAAAAATAGGAGGAGCATGAAGCGGTGTTGAAAAACATGAAGAGCCTGAAAAGGTGTGATAAATGTGAAGAGCTTCAAAAGGTGTCAAAAATATGAGGAGCATGAAACGCTCTGAAATATAGGTGGATCATGAAGCGGTGTTGAAAAACATGAAGAGCCTGAAAAGGTGTGATAAATGTGAAGAGCTTCAAAAGGTGTCAAAAATATGAGGAGCATGAAACGGTCTGAAAAATAGGAGGAGCATGAAACGGTGATCAAAATCATGAAGAATCTGAAAACGTGTGAAAAATATGAACAGCTTCAAACGGTGTGAAAAATATCAGGAGCATGAAACGGTCTGAAAAAGATGAGGAGCATGAAGTGGTCTTCAAAAACATGTACAGCCTGAAAAGGTGTGAAAAATATGAAGAGCTTCAAAAGGTGTGAAAAACAGGAGGAACATGAAGCGGTGTTCAAAAATATGAAGAGCCTGAAAAGGTGTGAAAAATATGAAGTGCTTCAAAAGGTGTCAACAATATGAGGAGCATGAAACGGTCTGAAAAATAGGAGGAGCAAGAAGCGGTGTTGAAAAACAAGAAGAGACCGAAAAGGTGTGAAAAATATGAAGAGCTTCAAAAGGTTTCCAAAATATGAGGAGCTTGAAATGGTCTGAAAAATAGGATGAGCATGAAACGGTGTTCAAAAACATGAAGAGCATGAAAAGGTGTGAAAATTATGAAGAGCTTCAAAAGGTGTGAAAAACATGAGGAGAATGAAACGGTCTGAAAAATAGGAGAAGCATGAAGCAGTGTTCAAAACATGAAGAGCCTGAAAAAGTGTGAAAAATATGAAGATCTTCAAAAGTTTAAAAATATGAAGACCCTGAAAAGGTGTCAAAAATGAGATGAGCATGAAACAGTCTGAAAAGTAGGAGGAGCATGAAGTGTTGTTCAAAAACGTGAAGAGCCTGAAAAGGTGTGAAAAATATGAAGAGCTTCAAAAGGTGTGAAATATCTGAGGAGCATGAAACGGTCTGAAAAATAGGAGGAGCATGAAGCGGTGTTCAAAACATGAAGAGCCTGAAAAAGTGTGAAAAATATGAAGAGCTTCAAAAGGTTTGAAAAATAGGAGGAGCATGAAGCGGTGTTCAAAAACATGAAGAGCCTGAAAAAGTGTGAAAAATATGAAGAGCTTATAAAATTGTCAAAAATATGAGGAGCATGAAGAGATGTTCAAAAACATGAAGAGGCTGATAAGGTGTGAAAAACATGAAGAGCTTCAAAAGGTTTGAAAAATAGGAGGAGCATGAAGCAGTGCTCAAAAACATGAAGAGCCTGTAAAAGTGTGAAAAATATGAAGAGTTTATAAAATTGTCAAAAATATGAGGAGCATGAAACGGTCTGAAAAATACGAGCAGCCTGAAACCGTCTGAAAAATAGGAGGAGCATGAAGCGGTGTTCAAAAACATGAAGGGCCAGAAAACGTGTGAAAAATATGAAGAGCTTCAAAAGGAGTCAAAAATATGCGGAGCCTGAAACGTTCTGAAAAATAGGAGGAGCATGAAGCGGAGTTGAAAAACATGAAGAGCCGGAAAAGGTGTGAAAAATGTGAAGAGCTTCAAAAGGTGTCAAAAATATGAGGAGCATGAAACGCTCTGAAATATAGGAGGATCATGAAGCGGTGTTGAAAAACATGAAGAGCCTGAAAAGGTGTGATAAATGTGAAGAGCTTCAAAAGGTGTCAAAAATATGAGGAGTATGAAACGGTCTGAAAAATAGGAGGAGCATGAAACGGTGATCAAAAACATGAAGAATCTGAAAACGTGTGAAAAATATGAAGAGCTTCAAACGGTGTGAAAATTATCAGGAGCATGAAACGGTCTGAGAAAGGTGAGGAG
Organism: Dama dama; assembly: GCF_033118175.1. Classification (NCBI taxonomy): domain Eukaryota; kingdom Metazoa; phylum Chordata; class Mammalia; order Artiodactyla; family Cervidae; genus Dama; species Dama dama. The sequence continues at coordinate 4,458,038 of NW_026870905.1, read as the reverse complement.
CATGAAGTGGTCTTCAAAAACATGTACAGCCTGAAAAGGTGTGAAAAATATGAAGAGCTTCAATAGGTGTGAAAAACAGGAGGAACATGAACCGGCGTTCAAAAATATGAAGAGCCTGAAAAGGTGTGAAAAATATGAAGTGCTTCAAAAGGTGTCAACAATATGAGGAGCATGAAACGGTCTGAAAAATAGGAGGAGCAAGAAGCGGTGTTGAAAAACAAGAAGAGACGGAAAAGGTGTGAAAAATATGAAGAGCTTCAAAAGGTTTCAAAAATATGAGGAGCTTGAAATGGTCTGAAAAATAGGACGAGCATGAAACGGTGTTCAAAAACATGAAGAGCATGAAAAGGTGTGAAAATTATGAAGAGCTTCAAAAGGTGTGAAAAACATGAGGAGAATGAAACGGTCTGAAAAATAGGAGGAGCATGAAGCAGTGTTCAAAACATGAAGAGCCTGAAAAAGTGTGAAAAATATGAAGATCTTCAAAAGTTTGAAAAATATGAAGACCCTGAAAAGGTGTCAAAAATGAGATGAGCATGAAACAGTCTGAAAAGTAGGAGGAGCATGAAGTGTTGTTCAAAAAGGTGAAGAGCCTGAAAAGGTGTGAAAAATATGAAGAGCTTCAAAAGGTGTGAAATACCTGAGGAGCATGAAACGGTCTAAAAATAGGAGGAGCATGAAGTGTTGTTCAAAACATGAAGAGCCTGAAAAAGTGTGAAAAATATGAAGAGCTTCAAAAAATGTCAAAAATATGAGGAGCATGAAATGGTCTCAAATATAGGAGAATCATGCAGCGGTGTTTAAAACTATAAACAGCCTGAAAAAGTGTGAAAAACATGAAGAGCTTCAAAAGGTTTGAAAAATAGGAGGAGCATGAAGCGGTGCTCAAAAACATGAAGAGCCTGAAAAAGTGTGAAAAATATGAAGAGCTTATAAAATTGTCAAAAATATGAGGAGCATGAAGAGATGTTCAAAAACATGAAGAGGCTGATAAGGTGTGAAAAACATGAAGAGCTTCAAAAGGTTTGAAAAATAGCAGGAGCATGAAGCGGTGCTCAAAAACATGAAGAGCCTGAAAAAGTGTGAAAAATATGAAGAGCTTATAAAATTGTCAAAAATATGAGGAGCATGAAGAGATGTTCAAAAACATGAAGAGGCTGATAAGGTGTGAAAAACATGAAGAGCTTCAAAAGGTTTGAAAAATAGGAGGAGCATGAAGCGGTGTTCAAAAACATGAAGGGCCTGAAAACGTGTGAAAAATATGAAGAGCTTCAAAAGGAGTCAAAAATATGCGGAGCCTGAAACGATCTGAAAAATAGGAGGAGCATGAAGCGGTGTTGAAAAACATGAAGAGCCGGAAAAGGAGTGAAAAATAAGAGGAGCATGAAACGCTCTGAAATATAGGTGGATCATGAAGCGGTGTTGAAAAACATGAAGAGCCTGAAAAGGTGTGATAAATGTGAAGAGCTTCAAAAGGTGTCAAAAATATGAGGAGCATGAAACGGTCTGAAAAATAGGAGGAGCATGAAACGGTGATCAAAATCATGAAGAATCTGAAAACGTGTGAAAAATATGAAGAGCTTCAAACGGTGTGAAAAATATCAGGAGCATGAAACGGTCTTAAAAAGATGAGGAGCATGAAGTGGTCTTCAAAAACATGTACAGCCTGAAAAGGTGTGAAAAATATGAAGAGCTTCAAAAGGTGTGAAAAACAGGAGGAACATGAAAAGGTCTGAAAAATAGGAGTAGCATGAAGAGGTGTTCAAAAACATGAAGAGGCTGATAAGGTGTGAAAAACATGAAGAGCTTCAAAAAGTTTGAAAAATAGGAGGAGCATGAAGCGGTGTTAAAAAACATGAAGAGCCTAAAAAAGTGTGAAAAATATGAAGAGCTTATAAAATTGTCAAAAATATGAGGAGCATGAAACGGTCTGAAAAATAGCAGGAGCATGAAACGGTGATCAAAAACATGAAGAGCCTGAAAACGTGTGAAAAATATGAAGAGCTTATAAAATTGTCAAAAATATGAGGAGCATGAAGAGATGTTCAAAAACATGAAGAGGCTGATAAGGTGTGAAAAACATGAAGAGCTTCAAAAGGTTTGAAAAATAGGAGGAGCATGAAGCGGTGCTCAAAAACATGAAGAGCCTGAAAAAGTGTGAAAAATATGAAGAGCTTATAAAATTGTCAAAAATATGAGGAGCATGAAACGGTCTGAAAAATACGAGCAGCCTGAAACCGTCTGACAAATAGGAGGAGCATGAAGCGGTGTTCAAAAACATGAAGGGCCTGAAAACGTGTGAAAAATATGAAGAGCTTCAAAAGGAGTCAAAAATATGCGGAGCCTGAAATGATCTGAAAAATAGGAGGAGCATGAAGCGGAGTTGAAAAACATGAAGAGCCGGAAAAGGTGTGAAAAATGTGAAGAGCTTCAAAAGGTGTCAAAAATATGAGGAGCATGAAACGCTCTGAAATATAGGAGGATCATGAAGTGGTGTTGAAAAACATGAAGAGCCTGAAAAGGTGTGATAAATGTGAAGAGCTTCAAAAGGTGTCAAAAATATGAGGAGTATGAAACGTTCTGAAAAATAGGAGGAGCATGAAACGGTGATCAAAAACATGAAGAATCTGAAAACGTGTGAAAAATAAGAAGAGCTTCAAACGGTGTGAAAATTATCAGGAGCATGAAACGGTCTGAGAAAGATGAGGAGCATGAAGTGGTCTTCAAAAACATGTACAGCCTGAAAAGTTGTGAAAAATATGAAGAGCTTCAATAGGTGTGAAAAACAGGAGGAACATGAAGCGGCGTTCAAAAATATGAAGAGCCTGAAAAGGTGTGAAAAATATGAAGTGCTTCAAAAGGTGTCAACAATATGAGGAGCATGAAACGGTCTGAAAAATAGGAGGAGCAAGAAGCGGTGTTGAAAAACAAGAAGAGACGGAAAAGGTGTGAAAAATATGAAGAGCTTCAAAAGGTTTCAAAAATATGAGGAGCTTGAAATGGTCTGAAAAATAGGACGAGCATGAAACGGTGTTCAAAAACATGAAGAGCATGAAAAGGTGTGAAAATTATGAAGAGCTTCAAAAGGTGTGAAAAACATGAGGAGAATGAAACGGTCTGAAAAATAGGAGGAGCATGAAGCAGTGTTCAAAACATGAAGAGCCTGAAAAAATGTGAAAAATATGAAGATCTTCAAAAGTTTGAAAAATATGAAGACCCTGAAAAGGTGTCAAAAATGAGATGAGCATGAAACAGTCTGAAAAGTAGGAGGAGCATGAAGTGTTGTTCAAAAAGGTGAAGAGCCTGAAAAGGTGTGAAAAATATGAAGAGCTTCAAAAGGTGTGAAATACCTGAGGAGCATGAAACGGTCTGAAAAATAGGAGGAGCATGAAGTGTTGTTCAAAACATGAAGAGCCTGAAAAAGTGTGAAAAATATGAAGAGCTTCAAAAAATGTCAAAAATATGAGGAGCATGAAATGGTCTCAAATATAGGAGAATCATGCAGCGGTGTTTAAAACTATAAACAGCCTGAAAAAGTGTGAAAAACATGAAGAGCTTCAAAAGGTTTGAAAAATAGGAGGAGCATGAAGCGGTGCTCAAAAACATGAAGAGCCTGAAAAAGTGTGAAAAATATGAAGAGCTTATAAAATTGTCAAAAATATGAGGAGCATGAAGAGATGTTCAAAAACATGAAGAGGCTGATAAGGTGTGAAAAACATGAAGAGCTTCAAAAGGTTTGAAAAATAGGAGGAGCATGAAGCGGTGTTGAAAAACATGAAGAGCCTGAAATGGTGTGATAAATGTGAAGAGCTTCAAAAGGTGTCAAAAATATGAGGAGCATGAAACGCTCTGAAATATAGGTGGATCATGAAGTGGTGTTGAAAAACATGAAGAGCCTGAAAAGGTGTGATAAATGTGAAGAGCTTCAAAAGGTGTCAAAAATATGAGGAGCATGAAACGGTCTGAAAAATAGGAGGAGCATGAAACGGTGATCAAAATCATGAAGAATCTGAAAACGTGTGAAAAATATGAACAGCTTCAAACGGTGTGAAAAATATCAGGAGCATGAAACGGTCTGAAAAAGATGAGGAGCATGAAGTGGTCTTCAAAAACATGTACAGCCTGAAAAGGTGTGAAAAATATGAAGAGCTTCAAAAGGTGTGAAAAACAGGAGGAACATGAAGCGGTGTTCAAAAATATGAAGAGCCTGAAAAGGTGTGAAAAATATGAAGTGCTTCAAAAGGTGTCAAAAATATGAGGAGCATGAAACGGTCTGAAAAATAGGAGGAGCAAGAAGCGGTGTTGAAAAACAAGAAGAGACGGAAAAGGTGTGAAAAATATGAAGAGCTTCAAAAGGTTTCCAAAATATGAGGAGCTTGAAATGGTCTGAAAAATAGGACGAGCATGAAACGGTGTTCAAAAACATGAAGAGCATGAAAAGGTGTGAAAATTATGAAGAGCTTCAAAAGGTGTGAAAAACATGAGGAGAATGAAACGGTCTGAAAAATAGGAGGAGCATGAAGCAGTGTTCAAAACATGAAGAGCCGGAAAAAGTGTGAAAAATATGAAGATCTTCAAAAGTTTGAAAAATATGAAGACCCTGAAAAGGTGTCAAAAATGAGATGAGCATGAAACAGTCTGAAAAGTAGGAGGAGCATGAAGTGTTGTTCAAAAACGTGAAGAGCCTGAAAAGGTGTGAAAAATATGAAGAGCTTCAAAAGGTGTGAAATATCTGAGGAGCATGAAACGGTCTGAAAAATAGGAGGAGCATGAAGCGGTGTTCAAAACATGAAGAGCCTGAAAAAGTGTGAAAAATATGAAGAGCTTCAAAAGGTTTGAAAAATAGGAGGAGCATGAAGCGGTGTTCAAAAACATGAAGAGCCTGAAAAAGTGTGAAAAATATGAAGAGCTTATAAAATTGTCAAAAATATGAGGAGCATGAAGAGATGTTCAAAAACATGAAGAGGCTGATAAGGTGTGAAAAACATGAAGAGCTTCAAAAGGTTTGAAAAATAGGAGGAGCATGAAGCAGTGCTCAAAAACATGAAGAGCCTGAAAAAGTGTGAAAAATATGAAGAGTTTATAAAATTGTCAAAAATATGAGGAGCATGAAACGGTCTGAAAAATACGAGCAGCCTGAAACCGTCTGAAAAATAGGAGGAGCATGAAGCGGTGTTCAAAAACATGAAGGGCCTGAAAACGTGTGAAAAATATGAAGAGCTTCAAAAGGAGTCAAAAATATGCGGAGCCTGAAACGATCTGAAAAATAGGAGGAGCATGAAGCGGAGTTGAAAAACATGAAGAGCCGGAAAAGGTGTGAAAAATGTGAAGAGCTTCAAAAGGTGTCAAAAATATGAGGAGCATGAAACGCTCTGAAATATAGGAGGATCATGAAGCGGTGTTGAAAAACATGAAGAGCCTGAAAAGGTGTGATAAATGTGAAGAGCTTCAAAAGGTGTCAAAAATATGAGGAGTATGAAACGGTCTGAAAAATAGGAGGAGCATGAAACGGTGATCAAAAACATGAAGAATCTGAAAACGTGTGAAAAATATGAAGAGCTTCAAACGGTGTGAAAATTATCAGGAGCATGAAACGGTCTGAGAAAGGTGAGGAGCATGAAGAGGTCTTCAAAAACATGTACAGCCTGAAAAGGTGTGAAAAATATGAAGAGCTTCAATAGGTCTGAAAAACAGGAGGAACATGAAGCGGCGTTCAAAAATATGAAGAGCCTGAAAAGGTGTGAAAAATATGAAGTGCTTCAAAAGGTGTCAACAATATGAGGAGCATGAAACGGTCTGAAAAATAGGAGGAGCAAGAAGCGGTGTTGAAAAACAAGAAGAGACGGAAAAGGTGTGAAAAATATGAAGAGCTTCAAAAGGTTTCAAAAATATGAGGAGCTTGAAATGGTCTGAAAAATAGGACGAGCATGAAACGGTGTTCAAAAACATGAAGAGCATGAAAAGGTGTGAAAATTACGAAGAGCTTCAAAAGGTGTGAAAAACATGAGGAGAATGAAACGGTCTGAAAAATAGGAGGAGCATGAAGCAGTGTTCAAAACATGAAGAGCCTGAAAAAGTGTGAAAAATATGAAGATCTTCAAAAGTTTGAAAAATATGAAGACCCTGAAAAGGTGTCAAAAATGAGATGAGCATGAAACAGTCTGAAAAGTAGGAGGAGCATGAAGTGTTGTTCAAAAAGGTGAAGAGCCTGAAAAGGTGTGAAAAATATGAAGAGCTTCAAAAGGTGTGAAATACCTGAGGAGCATGAAACGGTCTGAAAAATAGGAGGAGCATGAAGTGTTGTTCAAAACATGAAGAGCCTGAAAAAGTGTGAAAAATATGAAGAGCTTCAAAAAATGTCAAAAATATGAGGAGCATGAAATGGTCTCAAATATAGGAGAATCATGCAGCGGTGTTTAAAACTATAAACAGCCTGAAAAAGTGTGAAAAACATGAAGAGCTTCAAAAGGTTTGAAAAATAGGAGGAGCATGAAGCGGTGCTCAAAAACATGAAGAGCCTGAAAAAGTGTGAAAAATATGAAGAGATTATAAAATTGTCAAAAATATGAGGAGCATGAAGAGATGTTCAAAAACATGAAGAGGCTGATAAGGTGTGAAAAACATAAAGAGCTTCAAAAGGTTTGAAAAATAGGAGGAGCATGAAGCGGTGTTCAAAAACATGAAGAGCCTGAAAAAGTGTGAAAAATATGAAGAGCTTATAAAATTGTCAAAAATATGAGGAGCATGAAACGGTCTGAAAAATACCAGGAGCATTAAACGGTGATCAAAAACATGAAGAGCCTGAAAACGTGTGAAATATATGAAGAGCTTCAAACGGTGTGAAAAATATGAGGAGCATGAAACAGACTGAAAAAGATGAGGAGCATGAATTCGTTTTCAAAAACATGTGCAGCCTGAAAAGCTGTGAAAAATATGAAGAGCTTCAAAAGGTGTGAAAAATAGGAGGAGGATGAAGCGGTGTTCAGAAACATGAAAAGCCTGAAAATGTGTGAAAAATATGAAGAGCTTCAAAAATATGAAAATTATGAAGAGCTTCAAAAGGTGTAAAAAATATGAAGAGCTTCAAAAGATGTCAAAAATGAGATGAGCATGAAACGGTCTGAAAAAAAGGAGCATGAAATGGTGTTGAAAATCATGAAGGGTCTGAAAAGGTGTGAAAAATATGCAGAGCTTCAAAAGGTGTCAAAAATATGAGGAGCATGAAACGGTCTGAAAAATACGAGGAGGATGAAGTGGTGTTGAAAACCATGAAGAGCCTGAAAAGGTGTGAAAAATATGAAGAGCTTCAAAATGTGTCAAAAATATGAGGTGCATGAATCGGTCCGAAAAATAGGAGTTTAATGAAGCGGTGTTGAAAAACATGAAGAGCCTGAAAAGGTGTGAAAAATATGAAGAGCTTCAAAAGGTGTCAAAAATGAGATGAGCATGAAACGGTGTGAAAAATAGGAGGAGCATGAAGTGGTGTTGAAAAAAAAGAAGAGACTGAAAAGGTGTGAAAAATATGAAGAGCATCAAAAGGTGTCAAAAATATGAGGAGCATGAAACGGTCTCAAAAATAGGAGGAGCATGAAGCGGTTTTCAAAAACATGAAGAGCCTGAAAAGTTGTGAAAAATATGAAAAGCTTCAAAAGGTGTCAAAAATGAGATGAGCATGAAACGGTTTGAAAAATAGGAGGACCATGAAGTGGTGTTGAAAAAAAAGAAGAGACTGAAAAGGTGTGAAAAATATGAGGATCATGAAAATGTGTCAAAAATATGAGGAGCATGAAAAGGTCTGCAAAAAGGAGGAGCATGAAGTGGTGTTGAAAAACTTGAAGAGCCTGAAAAGGTGTGAAAAATATGAAAAGCTTCAAAATCTGTCAAAAATATGAGGAGCATGAAACGGTCTGAAAAATAGGAGGCGCATGAAGCGGTGTTCAAAAACATGACGAGCCTGAATAGGTGTGAAAAATATGAAGAGCTTCAAAAGGTGTCAAATATATGAGGAGAATGAAACGTTCTGAAAAATAGGAGGAGCATGAAGCTGTGTTGAAAACATGAAGAGCCTGAAAACGTGTGAAAAATAAGAAGAGCTTCTAAAGGTGTCATAAATATGAGGAGCATGAAACGGTCTGAAAAATAGGAGCAGCATGAGGTGTTGTTGAAAAACATGAAGAGCCTGAAAAGGTGTGAAAAATATGAGGAGCTTTAAAAGGTGTCAAAAATATGAGGATCATGAAACGGTCTGAAAAATAGGAGAAGCATGAAATGGTGATCAAAAACATGAAGAGCCTGAAAAGGTGTGAAAAATATGAAGAGCTTCAAAAGGCGTGAAATACATGACGAGCATGTAACGGGCTGAAAAATAGGAGAACCATGAAGTGGTGTGCAAAAACATGAAGAGCCTGAAAAGGTGTGAAAAATATGAAGAGCTTCAAAAGGTGTCAAAAATATGAGGAGCATGAAACGGTCTGAAAATAGGACGAGCACAAGCGATGTTCAAAAACATGCACAGCATGAAAAGGTGTGAAAAATATGAAGAGCTTCAAAAGGTGTGAAATATATGAAGAGCTTCAAAAGGTGTCAAAAATTAGATTAGCATGAGAGGGTCTGAAAAATAGGAGGAGCATGAAGTGGTGTTGAAAAACATGAAGAGCCTGAAAACTTGTGAAAAATATGAAGAGCTTCAAAAGGGGTCAAAAATATGAAGAACATGAAACCGTCTGAAAAATAGGAGGAGCATGAGGTGGTGTTGAAAAACTTGAAGAGCCTGAAAACGTGTGAAAAATATGAAGAGCTTTAAAAGGTGTGAAAAATATGAACAGCTTCAAAAGGTGTGAAATATATGAAGAGCTTCAAAATGTGTCAAAAATATGAGGAGCATGAAACGGTCTGAAAAATAGGAGGAGCATGAAGCGCTGTTGAAAAACATGAAGAGCCTGAAAACTTGTGAAAAATATGAAGAGCTTCAAAAGGGGTCAAAAATATGAAGAACATGAAACCGTCTGAAAAATAGGAGGAGCATGAGGTGGTGTTGAAAAACATGAAGAGCCTGAAAACGTGTGAAAAATATGAAGAGCTTCAAAATGTGTCAAAAATATGAGGAGCATGAAACGGTCTGAAAAATAGGAGGAGCATGAAGCAGTGTTGAAAAAACATGAAGAGCCTGCAAAGGTGTGAAAAATATGAAGAGTTTCAGAAATGTGAAAATTATGAAGAGCTTCAAAAGGTGTCAAAAATGAGAAGAGCTTGAAACGGTCTGAAAATTAGGAGGAGCATGAAGCGGTGTTGAAAAACATGAAGAGTCTTAAAAGGTGTGAAAAATATGAAGAGCTTCAAGAGGTGTGAAATATATGAGGAGCATGAAACTCTCTGAAAAATAGGAGGAGCATGAAGTGGTGTTCAAAAACATGAAGAGTCTTAAAAGGTGTGAAAAATATGAAGAGCTTCAATAGGTGTGAATAATATCAGGAGCAGGATACGGTCTGAAAAATAGGAGGAGCATGAAGCGGAGCTGAAAAACATGAAGAGCCTGAAAAGGTGTGAAAAATATGAAGAGCTTCAAAACGTGTCAAAAATATGAGCAGCATGAAACGGTCTGAAAAATAGGAGGATTATGAAACGGTGTTCAAAAACATGAAGAGCCTGAAAAGGTGTGAAAAATATGAAGAGCCTCAAAACGTGTCAAAAATATGAGAAGTATGAAACGGTATGATAAATAGCAGGAGCATGAAGCGGTGTTGAAAAACAGGAAGAGTCTGAAACCGTGTGATAAATATGAAGAGCTACAAAAATGTGAAAAATATGAAGAGATTCAAAAGGTTTGAAAAATATGAAGAGCTTCAAAAGGTGTCAAAAATGAGAAGAGCTTGAAACGGTCTGAAAATTAGAAGGAGCATGAAGCAGTGTTGAAAAACATGAAGAGAATGAAAAGTGTGAAAAATATGAAGAGCTTCTAAGGGTGTCAAAAATATGAGGAGCATGACACGGTCTGAAAAATAGGAGGAGCATGAAGTGGTGTTGAAAAACATGAAGAGCCTGAAAGGTGTGAAAAACCTGAAGAGCTTCAAAAGGTGTCAAAAATATGAGGAGCATGAAACCTTCTGAAAAATAGGAGGATCATGAATTGGTGTTGAAAAACATGAAGAGCCTGAAAAGGTGTGAAAAATATGAAGAGCTTCAAAAAGTGTCAAATTATGAGGAGCATGAAACGGTCTGAAAAATGGGAGAAGCATGAAGTGGTGTGGAAAAACATGAAGAGCCTGAAAAGGTGTGAAAAATATGAAGAGATTCAAAAGGTGTGAAATACATGAGGAGCATGAAACTCTCTGAAAAATAGGAGGAGCATGAAGTGGTGTTCAAAAACATGAAGAGTCTTAAAAGGTGTGCAAAATATGAAGAGCTTCAATAGGTGTGAATAATATGAGGAGCAGGATACGGTCTGAAAAATAGGAAGAGCATGAAGGGGTGTTCAAAAACATGAAGAGCCTGAAAAATTGTGAAAAATATGAAAAGCTTGAAAAGGTGTCAAAAATGAGATGAGCATGAAACGGTGTGAAAAATAGGAGGAGCATGAAGTGGTGTTGAAAAAAAAGAAGAGACTGAAAAGGTGTGAAAAATATGAAGAGCATCAAAAGGTGTCAAAAATATGAGGAGCATGAAACGGTCTCAAAAATAGGAGGAGCATGAAGCGGTTTTCAAAAACATGAAGAGCCTGAAAAGTTGTGAAAAATATGAAAAGCTTCAAAAGGTGTCAAAAATGAGATGAGCATGAAACGGTTTGAAAAATAGGAGGACCATGAAGTGGTGTTGAAAAAAAAGAAGAGACTGAAAAGGTGTCAAAAATATGAGGATCATGAAAATGTGTCAAAAATATGAGGAGCATGAAAAGGTCTGCAAAAAGGAGGAGCATGAAGTGGTGTTGAAAACTTGAAGAGCCTGAAAAGGTGTGAAAAATATGAAAAGCTTCAAAATCTGTCAAAAATATGAGGAGCATGAAACGGTCTGAAAAATAGGAGAAGCATGAAATGGTGATCAAAAACATGAAGAGCCTGAAAAGGTGTGAAAAATATGAAGAGCTTCAAAAGGCGTGAAATACATGAGGAGCATGTAACGGGCTGAAAAATAGGAGAACCATGAAGTGGTGTGCAAAAACATGAAGAGCCTGAAAACTTGTGAAAAATATGAAGAGCTTCAAAAGGTGTGAAATACATGAGGTGCATGAAACTCTCTGTAAATTAGGAGGAGCAAGAAGCAGTGTTCAAAAACATGAAGAGCCTGAAAAGGTGTGAAAAATATGAAGAGCTTCAAAAGGTGTGAAATAGATGAGGCGCATGAAACTCTCTGAAAATTAGGAGGAGCAAGAAGCAGTGTTGAAAAACATGAAGAGCCTGAAAAGGTGTGAAAAATATGAAGACCTTCAAAAGGTGTGAAATATATGAGGCGCATGAAACTCTCTGAAAATTAGGAGGAGCAAGAAGCAGTGTTCAAAAACATGAAGAGCCTGAAAACTTGTGAAAAATATGAAGAGCTTCAAAAGGGGTCAAAAATATGAAGAACATGAAACCGTCTGAAAAATAGGAGGAGCATGAGGTGGTGTTGAAAAACATGAAGAGCCTGAAAACGTGTGAAAAATATGAAGAGCTTTAAAAGGTGTGAAAAATATGAACAGCTTCAAAAGGTGTGAAATATATGAAGAGCTTCAAAATGTGTCAAAAATATGAGGAGCATGAAACGGTCTGAAAAATAGGAGGAGCATGAAGCGGTGTTCAAAAACATGAAGAGTCAGAAAAGGTGTGAAAAATATGAAGAGCTTCAAAAGGGGTCAAAAATATGAAGAACATGAAACCGTCTGAAAAATAGGAGGAGCATGAGGTGGTGTTGAAAAACATGAAGAGCCTGAAAACGTGTGAAAAATATGAAGAGCTTCAAAATGTGTCAAAAATATGAGGAGCATGAAACGGTCTGAAAAATAGGAGGAGCATGAAGCAGTGTTGAAAAAACATGAAGAGCCTGCAAAGGTGTGAAAAATATGAAGAGTTTCAGAAATGTGAAAATTATGAAGAGCTTCAAAAGGTGTGAAATATATGAAGAGTATGAAACGGTCTGAAAAATAGGAGGAGCATGAAACGGTTTTCAAATACATGAAGAGCCTGAAAGGTGTGAAAAACATGAAGAGCTTCAAAAGGTGTCAAAAATATGAAGAGCATGAAACGGTTTGAAAAATAGGACGAGCATGAAGCGGTGTTCAAAAACATGAAGAGCCTGAAAAGGTGTGAAATTTATGAAGAGCTTCAAAATATGTCAAATATAAGACGAGCATGAAACCCTCTTAAAAATAGGAGGAGGATGAAGCGGTGTTCAAAAACATGAAGAGCCTGAAAAGGTGTGCAAAATATGAAGAGCTTCAAAAGGTGTGAAATACATGAGGAGCATGAAACGGTGTTCAAAAACATGCAGAGACTGAAAAGGTTTGAAAAATATGAAGAGCTTCAAAAAGTGTCAAAAATTAGATTATCATGAAAGGGTCTGAAAAATAGGAGGAGCCTGAAGTGGTGTTGAAAAACATGAAGAACCCGAAAATGTGTGAAAAATATGAAGAGCTTCAAAAATATGAAAATTATGAAGAGCTTCAAAAGGTGTAAAAAATATGAAGAGCTTCAAAATATGTCAAAAATGAGATGAGCATGAAACGGTCTGAAAAATAGGAGCATGAAGTGGTGTTGAAAATCATGAAGAGCATGAAAAGGTGTGAAAAATATGCAGAGCTTCAAAAGGTGTCAAAAATATGAGGAGCATGAAACGGTCTGAAAAATACAAGGAGCATGAAGTGGTGTTGAAAACCATGAAGAGCCTGAAAAGGTGTGAAAAATATGAAGAGCTTCAAAATGTGTCAAAAATATGAGGTGCATGAATCGGTCCGAAAAATAGGAGGTTCATGAAGCGGTGTTGAAAAACATGAAGAGCCTGAAAAGGTGTGAAAAATATGAAGAGCTTCAAAAGGTGTCAAAAATATGAGGAGCATGAAACGGTCTGAAAATAGGACGAGCACAAGCGATGTTCAAAAACATGCACAGCCGGAAAAGATGTGAAAAATATGAAGAGCATCAAAAGGTGTGAAAAATATGAAGAGCTTCAAAAGGTGTCAAAAATTAGATTAGCATGAAAGGGTCTAAAAAATAGGAGGAGCATGAAGTGGTGTTGAAAAACATGAAGAGCCTGAAAAGGTGTGAAATATATGAACAGCTTCAAAAGGTGTGAAAAATATGAAGAGCTTCAAAATGTGTCAAAAATATGACGAGCATGAAACCCTCTTAAAAATAGGAGGAGGATGAAGCGGTGTTCAAAAACATGAAGAGCCTGAAAAGGTGTGCAAAATATGAAGAGCTTCAAAAGGTGTGAAATACATGAGGAGCATGAAACAGTGTTCAAAAACATGCAGAGACTGAAAAGGTGTGAAAAATATGAAGAGCCTCAAAACGTGTCAAAAATATGAGAAGTATGAAACGGTATGATAAATAGCAGGAGCATGAAGCGGTGTTGAAAAACAGGAAGAATCTGAAATCGTGTGAAAAATATGAAGATCTTCAAATTATGAAAAGTATGAAGAGCTTCAAAAGGTGTGAAAACTATGAGAAACTTGATAAGGTCTGAAAAATAGGAGGAGCATGAAGCGGAGTTGAAAACCATGAAGAGCCTGAGAAGGTGTGAAAAATATGAAGAGCTTCAAAAGGTGTCAAAAATATGAGGAGCATGAAATGGTCTGAAAAATAGGAGAAGCATGAAGCTGTGTTGAAAAACATGAAGAGCCTGAGAAGGTGTGAAAAATGTGAAAAGCTTCAAAAGGTGTGAAATACATGAGGAGCATGAAACGGTCTTAAAAATAGGAGGAGCATGAGCGGTGTTGAAAAACATGAAGAGCCTGAAAAGGTGTGAAAAATATGAACAGCTTCAAAATGTGTGAAAAATATGAGGAGCATGAAACGGTCTGAAAAATAGGAGGAGGATGAAGCGGAGTTCAAAAACATGAAGAGCCTGAAAAGGTGTGAAAAATATGAAGAGCCTCAAAAAGTGTCAAAAATATGAGAAGTATGAAACGATATGATAAATAGCAGGAGCATGAAGCGGTGTTGAAAAACAGGAAGAGTCTGAAATCGTGTGAAAAATATGAAGATCTTCAAAAATGTGAAAAGTATGAAGAGCTTCAAAAGGTGTCAAAAATATGAGGAGCATGAAACGGTCTCAAAAATAGGAGGAGCATGAAGCAGTGTTCAAAAACATGAAGAGCCTGAAAAGTTGTGAAAAATATGAAAAGCTTCAAAAGGTGTCAAAAATGAGATGAGCATGAAACGGTTTGAAAAATAGGAGGACCATGAAGTGGTGTTGAAAAAAGAGACTGAAAAGGTGTGAAAAATATGAGGATCATCAAAAGGTGTCAAAAATATGAGGAGCATGAAAAGGTCTGCAAAAAGGAGGAGCATGAAGTGGTGTTGAAAAACTTGAAGAGCCTGAAAAGGTGTGAAAAATATGAAAAGCTTCAAAATCTGTCAAAAATTTGAGGAGCATGAAACGGTCTGAAAAATAGGAGGCGCATGAAGCGGTGTTCAAAAACATGACGAGCCTGAATAGGTGTGAAAAATATGAAGAGCTTCAAAAGGTGTCAAAAATATGAGGAGAATGAAACGTTGTGAAAAATAGGAGGAGCATGAAGCTGTGTTGAAAACATGAAGAGCCTGAAAACGTGTGAAAAATAAGAAGAGCTTCAAAACGTGTCAAAAATATGAGGAGCATGAAAGGGTCTGAAAAATAGGAGGAGCATGAAGTGGTGTTGAAAAACATGAAGAGCCTGAAAAGGTGTGAAATATATGAACAGCTTCAAAAGGTGTGAAAAATATGAAGAGCTTCAAAATGTGTCAAAAATATGACGAGCAAGAAACCCTCTTAAAAATAGGAGGAGGATGAAGCGGTGTTCAACAACATGAAGAGCCTGAAAAGGTGTGCAAAATATGAAGAGCTTCAAAAGGTGTGAAATACATGAGGAGCATGAAACAGTGTTCAAAAACATGCAGAGACTGAAAAGGTGTGAAAAATATGAAGAGCCTCAAAACGTTTCAAAATATGAGAAGTATGAAACGGTATGATAAATAGCAGGAGCATGAAGCGGTGTTGAAAAACAGGAAGAATCTGAAATCGTGTGAAAAATATGAAGATCTTCAAATTATGAAAAGTATGAAGAGCTTCAAAAGGTGTGAAAACAATGAGAAACTTGATACGGTCTGAAAAATAGGAGGAGCATGAAGCGGTGTTGAAAAACATGAAGAGCCTGAGAAGGTGTGAAAAATATGAAGAGCTTCAAAATGTGTCAAAAATATGAGGTGCATGAATCGGTCCGAAAAATAGGAGGTTCATGAAGCGGTGTTGAAAAACATGAAGAGCCTGAGAAGGTGTGAAAAATATGAAGAGCTTCAAAAGGTGTCAAAAATATGAGGAGCATGAAATGGTCTGAAAAATAGGAGCAGCATGAGGCGGTGTGGAAAAACATGAAGACCCTGAAAAGGTGTGAAAAATATGAGGAGCTTTAAAAGGTGTCAAAAATATGAGGAGCATGAAACGGTCTGAAAAACAGGAGAAGCATGAAATGGTGATCAAAAACATGAAGAGCCTGAAAAGGTGTGAAATATATGAAGAGCTTCAAAAGGCGTGAAATACATGAGGAGCATGTAACGGGCTGAAAAATAGGAGAACCATGAAGTGGTGTGCAAAAACATGAAGAGCCTGAAAAGGTGTGCAAAATAGGAAAGGATTCAAAAGGTGTGAAATACATGAGGAGCATGAAACTGTCTGAAAATTAGGAGGAGCAATGTTCAAAAACATGAAGAGCCTGAAAACTTGTGAAAAATATGAAGAGCTTCAAAAGGTGTGAAATACATGAAGTGCATGAAACTCTCTGAAAATTAGGAGGAGCAAGAAGCAGTGTTCAAAAACATGAAGAGCCTGAAACGGTGTGAAAAATATGAAGAGCTTCAAAAGGTGTGAAATAGATGAGGCGCATGAAACTCTCTGAAAATTAGGAGGAGCAAGAAGCAGTGTTGAAAAACATGAAGAGCCTGAAAAGGTGTGAAAAATATGAAGACCTTCAAAAGGTGTGAAATACATTAGGCGCATGAAACTCTCTGAAAATTAGGAGGAGCAAGAAGCAGTGTTCAAAAACATGAAGAGCCTGAAAAGGTGTGAAAAATATGAAGTGCTTCAAAAGGGGTCAAAAATATGAAGAACATGAAACTGTGTGAAAAATAGGAGGAGCATGAGGTGGTGTTGAAAACATGAAGAGCCTGAAAACGTGTGAAAAATATGAAGAGCATAAAAAGGTGTGAAAAATATGAACAGCTTCAAAAGGTGTGAAATATATGAAGAGCTTCAAAATGTGTCAAAAATATGAGGAGCATGAAACAGTCTGAAAATTAGGAGGAGCATGAAGCGGTGTTGAAAAACATGAAGAGCCTGAAAAGGTGTGAAAAATATGAAGAGCTTCAGAAATGTGAAAATTATGAAGAGCTTCAAAAGATGTGAAATATATGAAGAGCATGAAACGGTCTGAACAATAGGAGGAGCATGAAACGTTGTTCAAATACATGAAGAGCCTGAAAATGTGTGAATAAAATGAAGAGCTTCAAAACGTGTCAAAAATATGAGGAGCAGGAAACGGTCTGAAAAATAGGAGGAGCATGAAGCGGTGTTCAAAAACATGAAGAGCCTGAAAAGTTGTGAAAAATATGAAAAGCTTCAAAAGGTGTCAAAATTGAAATGAGCATGAAACGGTCTGAAAAATAGAGGTGCATGAAGCGCTGTTGAAAAACATGAAGAGACTGCAAAGGTGTGAAAAATATGAAGAGCTTCAAAAGGTGTGAAATACATGAGGAGCATGAAACTCTCTAAAAAATAGGATGAGCATGAAGTGCTGTTCAAAAACATGAAGAGCCTGAAAAGGTGAGAAAAATATGAAGAGCTTCAAAAGGTGTGAAAAATATGAGGAGCATGATACGGTCGAAAAAATAGGAGGAGCATGAAGCGGAGTTCAAAAACATGAAGAGCCTGAAAAGGTGTGAAAAATATGAAGAGCCTCAAAACCTGTCAAAATATGAGGAGTATGAAACGGTATGATAAATAGAAGGAGCATGAAGCGGTGTTGAAAAACATGAAGAGTCTGAAATTGTGTGAAAAATATGAAGAGCTTCAAAATTGTGAAAAATATGAAGAGCTCCAAAAGGTGTGAAATACATGAGGAGCATGAAATGGGCTGAAAAATAGGAGAAGCATGAAGTGGTGTTTAAAAATATGAAGAGCTTGAAAAGGTGTGAAAAATATGAAGACCTTCAAAAGGTGTTAAAAATGAGATGAGCATGAAACGGTCTGAAAAATAGGAGGATCATGAAACGGTGTTGAAAAACATGAAGAGCCTGAAAAGATGTGAAAAATATGAAGAGCTTCAAAAGGTGTCAAAAATATGAGGAGCATGAAACGTTCTGAAATATAGGAGGAGCATCAACCTGTGTTCAAAAACATGAAGAGCCTGAAAAGGTGTGAAAAATATGAAAAGCTTCAAAAGGTGTCAAAAATGAGATGAGCATGAACCCGTCTGAAAAATAGGAGGAGCATGAAGCGGTGTTGAAAGACATGAAGAGCCTGAAAAGGTGTGAGAAATATGAAGAGCTTCAAAATGTGTCAAAAATATGAGGAGCATGAAACGGTCTGCAAAAATGTAGGAGCATGAAGTGATTTTGAAAAACTTGAAGAGCATGAAAAGGTGTGAAAAATATGAAGAGGTTCAAAGTTGTGAAATACATGAGGATCATGAAACGTTGTGAAAAATTGGAGGAGCATGAAGCAGAGTTCGAAAACATGAAGAGCCTGAAAAGGTTTGAAAAATATGAAGAGCTCAAACAGTGTCAAAAATATGAGGAGCATGAAACGATCTGAAAAATATGAGGAGCATGAAGCAGTGTTCAAAAACATGAAGAGCATCAAAAGGTATGAAAAATATGAGAGCTTCAAAAGGTGTCAAAAATATGACGAGCATGAAACGGTCTGAAAAATAGGAGGAACATGAAGCGGTGTTCAAACACATGAAGAGCCTGAAAATGTGTGAAAATTATGAAGACCTTCAAAAGGTTTCAAAATTATGAGGAACATGAAACGGTTTGAAAAATAGGAGGAGCATGAAACGTTGTTGAAAAACATGAAGAGCCTGAAAAGGTGTGAAAAATATGAAGAGCTTCAAAATCTTTGAAAAAATGAAGAGCTTTCAAAGGTGTGAAATACATGAGGAGCATGAAACTCTCTGAAAAATAGGAGGAGCCTGAAATGGTGTTCAAAAACATGAATAGACTGAAAACGTGTGAAAAATATGAAGAGCTTCAAAAGGTGTGAAAAATATGAGGAGCATGATACGGTCTGAAAAATAGGAGGAACATTAAGCTGTGTTCAAAAACATGAAGAGCCTGAAAAGTTGTGAAAAATATGAAAAGCTTCAAAAGGTGTCAAAAATGAGATGAGCATGAAACGGTCCGAAAAATAGGAGGAGCATGAAGGGATGTTCAAAAACATGAAGACCCTGAAAAGTTGTGAAAAATATGAAAGGCTTCAAAAGGTGTGAAAAATATGAGGAGCATGAAACGGTCTGAAAAATCGGAGGAGCATGAAGCGGTGTTGAAAAACATGAAGAGCCTGAAAATGTGTGAAAAATATGAAGAGCTTCAAAAGGTGTCAAAAATATGAGGAGCATGAAACCGTCTGAAAAATATGAGCAGCATGAAGCGGTGTTGAAAAACATGAAGAGCCTTAAAAGGTGTGAAAAAAATGAAGAGCTTCAAAAGGTGTCAAAAATATGAGGAGCATGAAACGGTCTGAAAAATATGAGCAGCATGAAGCGGTGTTGAAAAACATGAAGAGCCTGAAAAGGTGTGAAAAATATGAAGAGCTTCAAAAGGTGTCAAATACATGAGGAGCATAAAACTCTCTGAAAAAGAGAAGGAGCATGAAGTGGTGTTCAAAAACATGAAGAGCCTGAAAAGTTGTGAAATATATGAAGAGCTACAAAAGGTGTGAAAAATATGAGGAGCATGATATGTTTTGAAAAATAGGATTAGCATGAAGCAGTGTTCAAAAACATGAAGAGCCTGAAAAGTTGTGAAAAATATGAAAAACTTCAAAAGGTGTCAAAAATATGAGGAGCATGAAACGGTCTGAAAAATAGGAGGAGCATGAAGCGGTGTTCAAAAACATGAAGAGCCTGAAAAGGTGTGAAAAATATGAAGAGCTTCAAAAGGTGTCAAAAATATGAGTAGCTTGAAACGGTCTGCAAAAATGGAGGAGCATGAAGTGGTGTTGAAAAAGATGAAGAGCCTGAAAAGGTGTTAAAAATATTAAAGCTTCAAAAGGTGTCAAAATTATGAGGAGCATGAAACGGTCTGAAAAGTAGGAGGAGCATGAAGCGCTGTTGAAAATCATAAAGAGCCTGAAAAGCTGTGAAAAATATGAAGAGCTTCAAAAGATGTGAAAATCCTGAAGAGCTTCAAAAGGTTTCAAAATGAGATGAGCATGAAACGGTCTGAAAAATAGGAGGAGCATGAAGTCGTGTTGAAAAAAAGGAAAAGTCTGAAAAAGTGTGAAATATATGAAGAGCTTCAAAAGGTGTCAAAAATATGAGGAGAATGAAACGGTCTGAAAAATAGGAGGAGCATGAAGCGATGTTGAAAAACATGAATTGTCTGAAAACGTGTGGAAAATATGAAGAGATTCATAAATGTGAAAAATATGAAGAGCTTCAAAAGGTGTGAAAAATATGAAGAGCTGCAAAAGGTGTCAAAAAAGTGATGAGCATGAAAAGGTCTGAAAAATAGGAGGAGCATGAAGCGGTGTTGAAAATCATGAAGAGCCTGAAAACGTATGAAAAATATGAAGACCTTCAAAATTTGTCAAAAATATGAAGAGCTTCAAAAGGTGTTAAAATGAGAAGAGCATGAAACGATCTGAAAAATAGGAGGAGCATGAAGTGGTGTTGAAAAAATGAAGAGCCTGGAAAGGTGTGAAATATCTGAAGAGCTTCAAAAGGTGTCAAAAATATGAGGAGCATGAAACGGTCTTAAAAATAGGCTGATTATGAAACGGTGTTCAAAAACATGAAGAGCCTGAAAAGGTGTGAAAAATATGAAAAGCCTCAAACTCTGTCAAAAATATGAGGAGCATGAAACGGTCTGAAAAATAGGAGGAGCATGAAACGGAGATCCAAAACATGAAGAGCCTGAAAAGTTGTGAAAAATATGACGAGCTTCAAAAGGTGTGAAATACATGAGGAGCATGAAACGGGCTGAAAAATAAGAGAAGCATGAAGTGCTGTGGAAAAACATGAAGAGCCTGAAAAGGTCTGAAAAATATGAAGAGCTTCAAAAGGTGTGAAATACATGAGGAGCATGAAATGGGCTGAAAAATAGGAGAAGCATGAAGTGGTGTTTAAAAATATGAAGAGCTTGAAAAGGTGTGAAAAATATGAAAAGCTGCAAAAGGTGTCAAAAATGAGATGAGCATGAAACAGTCTGAAAAATAGGAGGAGCATCAACCTGTGTTCAAAAACATGAAGAGCCTGAATAGGTGTGAAAAATATGAAGAGCTTCAAAAGGTGTCAAAAATAAGAGGAGCATGAAACGATCTGAAAAATAGGAGGAGCATGAAGCGGTGTCGAAAAACATGAAGAGCCTGAAAAGGTGTGAGAAATATGAAGGGCTTCAAAAGGTGTCAAAAATATGAGGAGCATGAAACGGTCTGAAAAATAGGAGGAACATGAAGCGGTGTTCAAACACATGAAGAGCCTGAAAATGTGTGTAAATTATGAAGATCTTCAAAAGGTGTCAAAATTATGAGGAACATGAAACGGTTTGAAAAATAGGAGGAGCATGAAACGGTGTTGAAAAACATGACGAGCCTGAAAAGGTGTGAAAAATATGAAGAGCTTGAAAAGCTTTGAAAAATATGAAGAGCTTCCAAAAGTGTCGAAAATGAGATGAGCATGAAACGGTCTGAAAAATAGGAGAAGCATGAAGCTGTGTTCAAAAACATGAGAACCAGAAAAGGTGTGAAAAATATGAAGAGCTTCAAATGGTGTGAAATATATGCGGAGCATGAAACAATCTGAAAAATAGGAGGATCATGAAGCGGTGTTCAAAACATGAAGAGACTGAAAAGGTGTGAAAAATATGAAGAGCTTCAAAAGGTGTCAAAATTATGAGGAGCATTAAACGTTCTAAACATAGGAGGAGCATAAAGTGGTGTTGAAAAATATGAAGAGCCAGAAAAAGTGTGAAAAATATGAAGAGCTGCAAAAGGTGTCAAAATTATTAAGAGCATTAAACGTTCTAAACATAGGAGGAGCATTAAGTGGTGTTTAAAAATATGAAGAGCCAGAAAAGGTGTGAAAAATATGAAGAGATGCAAAAGGTGTGAAAAATATGAGGAGCATGGAACGTTCTGAAAAATAGGAGGAGCAAGAAACGATGTTCAAAAACCTGAAGAGCCTGAAAATCTGTGAAATATATGAAGAGCTTCAAAAGGTGTCAAAACTATGAGGAGCATGAAACGGTCTGAAAAATAGGAGGAGCATGAAATGCTTTTGAAAAACTTGAAGAGCCTGAAAAGATCTGAAAAATAGGAAGAGCTTCAAAAGGTGTGAAATATATGAGGAGCATGAAACGGTCTGAAAAATAGGAGAAGCATGAAGCTGTGTTCAAAAACATGAGAACCAGAAAAGGTGTGAAAAATATGAAGAGCTTCAAATGGTGTGAAATATATGCGGAGCATGGAACAGTCTGAAAAATAGGAGGATCATGAAGCGGTATTCAAAACATGAAGAGACTGAAAAGGTGTGAAAAATATGAAGAGCTTCAAAAGCTGTCAAAATTATAAGGAGCATTAAACGTTCTAAACATAGGAGGAGCATAAAGTGGTGTTGAAAAATATGAAGAGCCAGAAAAAGTGTGAAAAATATGAAGAGCTGCAAAAGGTGTCAAAATTATTAAGAGCATTAAACGTTCTAAACATAGGAGGAGCATTAAGTGGTGTTTAAAAATATGAAGAGCCAGAAAAGGTGTGAAAAATATGAAGAGATGCAAAAGGTGTGAAAAATATGAGGAGCATGGAACGTTCTGAAAAATAGGAGGAGCAAGAAACGATGTTCAAAAACCTGAAGAGCCTGAAAATCTGTGAAATATATGAAGAGCTTCAAAAGGTGTCAAAATATGAGGAGCATGAAACGGTCTGAAGAATAGGAGGAGGATTGTAGCGGTGTTCAAATACATTAAGAGCATGAAAATGTGTGAAAAATACGAACAGCTTCAAAAGGTGTGAAACACATGAGGAGCATGAAACTGTCTGAAGAATAGGCGGAGCATGAAGCAGTGTTGAAAAACATGAAGAGCATGAAAAGCTGTGAAAAATATGAAGAGCTTCAAAAGGTGTCAAAAAAGTGAGAGCATGAAAGGGTCTGAAAAATAGGAGGACCATGAAGCGGTGTTGAAAAACATGAAGAGCCTGAAAAGGTGTGAAAAATATGAAGAGCTTCAAAAGGTGTCAAAAATATGAGAAGCATGAAACGGTCTGAAAAATAGGAGCAGCATGAAACGGTGTTCAAAAACATGAAGAGCCTGAAAACGTGTGAAAAATATGAAGAGCCTCAAAAGGTGTGAAAAATATGAAGAGCTTCAAAAGCGGTCAAAAATGAGATGAGCATGAAGCGGTCTGAAAAATAGGAGGAGCATGAAGTAGTGTTGAAAAACATGAAGAGCCTGAAAAGGTGTGAAAAAAATGAAGAGCTTCAAAAGGTGTCAAAAATATGAGGAGCATGAAAAGGTCTGAACAAAAGGAGGAGCATGAAGCGTTGTTGAAGAACATGAAGAGCCTGCAAAGGTGTGAAAAATATGAAGAGCTTCAAAAGGTGTCAAAAATATGAGGAGCATGAAACAGTCTGAAATATAGAGGGGCATGAAAGGGTGTTCAAAAACATGAAGAGCCTGAAAAGGTGTGAAAAATATGAAGAGCTTCAAAAGGTGTGAAAAATATGAAGAGATTCAAAAGGTGTGAAAAATATGAAGAGCTTCAAATAATGTGAAATACATGAGGAGCATGAAATGGTCTGAAAAATAGGAGGAGCATGAAACGGTGTTCAAAAACATGAAGAACCTGAAAAGGTGTGAAATATATGAAGAGCTTGAAAAGGTGTCAAATATATGAGGAGCATGAAACGGTCTGAAAATAGGAGAGGCTGAAACGTTGTGGAAATACATGAAGAGCCTAAAAATATGTGAAAAATATGAAGAGCTTCAAAAGGAGTGAAATACATGAGGAGCATGAAACGGTCTGAAAAATAGGAGGAGCATGAAGCGTTGTTGAAAAACATGAAGAGCCTGAAAAGGTGTGAAAAATATGAAGAGCATCAAAAGGTGTGAAAAATATGAGGAGCATGAAACGGTCTGAAAAATAGGAGGAGCATGAAGCGGTGTTGAAAAACATGAAGAGCCTGAAAAAGTGTGAAAAATATGAAGAGCATCAAAAGGTGTGAAAAATATGAGGAGCATGAAACGGTCTGAAAAATAAGAGGAGCATGAAGCCGTGTTGAAAAACATGTAGAGCCTGAAAAGGTGTAAAAAATATGAAGAGCTTCAAAAGGTGTCAAAAATAAGAGGAGCATGAAACGGTCTGAAAAAGAGGAGGAGCAAGAAGTGGTGCTGAAAAACATGAAGAGCCTAAATGATGTGAAAAATATGAAAAGCTTCAAAAGATGTCACAAATACGAGGAGCATGAAACGGTCTGAAAAATAGGAGGAGCATGAAACGGTGTTCAAAAACATGAAGAGCCTGAAAAGGTGTGAAAAATATGAAGAGCTTCAAAAGGTGTGAAATACATGAGGAGCATGAAACGGTCTGAAAAATAGGAGGAGCATGAAGCTGTGTTGAAAAACATTAAGAGCCTGAAAAGATGTGAAAATTATGAAGAGCTTCAAAAGGTGTCAAAAATATGAGGAGCATGAAACGGTCTGAAAAATAGGAGGAGCATGAAGTGGTGTTGAAAAATATGAAGAGCCTTAAAAGGTGTGAAATATATGAAGAGCTTCAAAATGTGTCAAAATTATGAGGAGTATGAAACCGTCTGAAAAATAGAAGCAGCATGAAACGCTGTTCAAAAACATGAAGAGACTGAAAAGGTGTGAAAAATATGAAGAGCTTCAAATGGTGTGAAATACCTGAGGAGTTTGAAACGGTCTGAAAATTGTAGGAGCATGAAACGTTGTTCAAAAACATGAAGAGCCTGAAAAGGTGTGAAAAATATGAAGAGCTTCAAAAGGTGTGAAAAATAGGAGGAGCATGAAGCGTTGTTGAAAAACATGAAGAGCCTGAAAATGTGTGAAATATATGAAGACCTTCAAAAGGTGTGAAAAATAGGAGGAGCATGAAACGGTGCTCAAAAACATGAAGAGCCTGAAAAGGTGTGAAAAATATGAAGAGCTTCAAAAGGTGTGAAATACATGAGGAGCATGAAACTGTCCGAAAAATAAGAGGAGCATGAAGCTGTGTTGAAAAACATGTAAAGACTGAAAAGGTGCAAAAAATATGAAGAGCTTCAAAAGGTGTCAAAAATATGAGGAGCATGAAACTGTCTGAAAAATAGGAGGAGCATTGTAGCGTTGTTCAAAAACGTGAAGAGCCTGAAATGGTGTGAAAAATATGAAGAGCTTCAAAAGGTGTCAAAAATATGAGGAGCATGAAACGGTCTGAAAAATAGGAGGAACATGAAACGGTGTGCAAAAACATGAAGAGCCTGAAGAGGTGTGAAAAATATGAAGAGCTTCAAAAGGTGTGAAATACATGAGGAGTATGAAACGGTCTGAAAAATAGGAGGATCATGAGCTGTATTGAAAAACATAAATAGCCTGAAAAGGTGTGAAAAATATGAAGAGCTTCAAAAGGTGTCAAAAATATGAGGAGCATGAAACGGTCTGAAAAATAGGAGGAGCATGAAACGGTGTTGACAAACATGAAGAGCCTGAAAAGGTGTGAAAAATATGAAGAGCTTCAAAAGGTGTGAAATACATGAGGAGTATGAAACGGTCTGAAAAATAGGAGGAGCATGAAGCCGTGTTCAAAATTATGAAGAGCCTGAATAGGTGTGAAAAACATGAAGATCTTCAAAGGTGTGAAAAATATGAGGAGCACAAAACGGTCTGAAAAATAAGAGGAGCATGAAGCCTGTTGAAAAACATAAAGAGCCTGAAAAGGTGTAAAAAATATGAAGAGCTTCAAAAGTTGTGAAACATATGAGGAGCATGAAACGGTCTGAAAAATAGGAGGAGCAAGAAACTGTTTTCAAAAACATGAAGAGCCTCAAAAGGTGTGAAAAATGTGAAGAGCTTCAAACTGTGTCAAAAATATGAGGAGCATGAAACGGTCTGAAATATAGGAGGAGTGTGAAAAGGTGTTAAAAAAAATATGAAGAGCTTCAAAAGGTGTGAA
The DNA here is from genome assembly GCF_033118175.1 of Dama dama. Classification (NCBI taxonomy): domain Eukaryota; kingdom Metazoa; phylum Chordata; class Mammalia; order Artiodactyla; family Cervidae; genus Dama; species Dama dama. The sequence continues at coordinate 4,432,484 of NW_026870905.1, read as the reverse complement.
ACATATGAGGAGCATGAAACGGTCTGAAAAATCGGAGAAGCATGAAGTGGTGTTGAAAAATATGAACAGCCTGAAAAGGTGTGAAAAATATGAAGAGCTTCAAAGGTGTCAAAATTATGAGGAGCATGAAACGGTCTGAAATATAGGAGGAGCATGAAAAGTTGTTAAAAAATATGAAGAGCCTGAAAAGGTGTGAAAAATATGAAAAGCTTCAAATGGTGTCAAAAATATGAGGAGAATGAAACGGTCTGAAAATTAGGAGGAGCATGAAGCGGTGTTGAAAAACATGAAGAGCCTGAAAATGTGTGAAATATATGAAGAGCCTCAAAGGTGTCAAAAATATGAGGACCAAGAAACGGTCTGAAAAATAGGAAGATCATGAAACGGTGTTCATACACTTAAAGAGCCTGAAAAGGTGTGAAAAAAATGAAGAGCTTCAAAAAGATGTCAAAAATATGAGGAGGGTGAAAGGGTCTGAAAAACATGAGGAGCAAGAAACTGTTTTCAAAAACATGAAGAGCCTCAACATTTGTGAAAAATATGAAGAGCTTCAAACTGTGTCAAATATATGAGAAACATGAAAAGGTCTGAAAAATAGGCGGAGCATGAAGCGGTGTTGAAAAACATGAAAAGCCTGAAAAGGTATGAAAAATATGAAGAGCTTCAAAAGGTCTCAAAAATATGAAGAGCATGAAACGGTCTGAAAATTAGGAGGAGCATGAAGCGGTGAGGAAAAACATGAGGAGCCTGAAAAGGTGTGAAAAATATGAAGTGCTGTAAAAGGTGACAAAAATATGAGGAGCATGAAACGGTCTGAAAAATAGGAGGAGCTTGAAGCGGTGTTGAAAAACATGAAGAGCCTGAAAAGGTGTGAAAAATACGAAGAGCTTCAAAAGGTGTCAAAAATGAGATGAGCATGAAACGGTCTGAAAAAAAGGAGGAGCATGAAGTGGTGTTGAAAAAAATAGAAGAGCCTGAAAAGGTGTGAAATATTTGAAGAGCTTCAAAAGGTGTCAAAAATATGAGGAGCATGAAACGGTCTGAAAAATAGGAGGAGCATGAAGGGGTGTTGAAAAACATGAAGAGCCTAAAATGCTGTGAAAAATATGAAAAGCTTCAAAAGGTGTCAAAAATATGAGGAGCATGAAAAGGTCTGAAAAATAGGAGGAGCCTGAAGCGGTGTTGAAAAACATGAAGAGCCTAAAATGCTGTGAAAAATATGAAGAGCTTCAAAAGGTGTCAAAATATGAGGAGCATGAAAAGGTCTGAAAAATAGGACGAGCATGAAGCTGTGTTGAAAAACATGAAGAGCCTGAAAAGGTGTGAAAAATATGAAGAGCTTCAAAAGGTGTGAAAAATATGAAGAGCTTCAAAAGGTGTCAAAAATATGAGGAGCATGAAACGCTCTGAAATATAGGAGGAGCATGAAGTGGTGTTCAAAAACATGAAGAGCCTGAAAAGCTGTGAAAAATATAAAGAGATTAAAAGGTGTCAAAAATATGAGGAGCATGAAACGGTCTGAAACATAGGAGGAGCAAGAAACGGTGATCAAAAACATGAACAGCCTGAAAAGGTGTGAAATATATGACGAGCTTCAAAAGGTGTGAAAAACATGAGGAGCATGAAACGGGCTGAAAAATAGGAGAAGCATGAAGTGGTGTTGAAAAACATGAAGAGCCTGAAAAAGTGTGAAAAATATGAAGAGCTTCAGAAGGTGTGAAAAATATGAAGAACTTCAACAGGTGTCAAAAATTAGATGAGCATGAAACGGTCTGAAAAATTGGAGGAGCAAGAAGTAGTGTTGAAAAAAATGAAGAGCCTGAAAAGGTGTGAAAAATATGAAAAGCTTCAAAAGGTGTGAAATACATGAGGAGCATGAAACGGTCTGAAAATTAGGAGAAGCATGAAGTGGTGCTGACAAACATGAAGAGCCTGAAAATGTGTGAAAAATATGAAGAGCTTCAAACGGTGTCAAACATATGAAGAGCATGAAACCGTCTGAAAAATAGGAGGATTATGAAGCAGTGTTCAAAAACATGAAGAGCCTGAAAATGTGTGAAAAATATTCAGAGCTTCAAAACGTGTCAAATATATGAGGAGCATGAAACGGTCTGAAAAATTAGAGGAGGATGAAACGGTGATTAAAAACATGAAGAGCCTGAAAAGGTGTGAAAAATATGAAGAGCTTCAAAAGGTGTGAAATACATGAGGAGCATGAAACGGTCTGAAAAATAGGAGGAGTAGGAAGTGGTGTTGAAAAACATGAAGAGCCAGAAAAGTGTGAAAAATATGAAGAGCTTCAAAAGGTGTCAAAAATATGAGGAGCATGAAACGGTCTGAAAAATAGGAGGAGCATGAAGCGGTGTTGAAAAACATGAAGAGCCTGAAAACGTGTGAAAAAATATGAAAAGCTTCAAAATGTGTGAAGAATATGAAGAGTTTCAAAAGGTGTCAAAAATGAGATGAGCATGAAACGGTCTGAAAAATAGGAGGAGCATGAAACGGTGTTGAAAAACATGAAGAGCTTGAAAAGGTGTGAAAAATATGAAGAGCTTCAAAAGGTGTCAATAATGAAATGAGCATGAAACGGTCTGAAAAATAAGAGGAGCATGAAGCGGTGTTCAAAAACATGAAGAGCCTGAAAAGATATGACAAATATGAAGAGCTTCAAAAGGTGTCAAAAATATGAGCAGAATGAAACGGTCTGAAAAATAGGAGGAGCATGAAACGGTCTGAAAAATAGGAGGAGCATGAATCGGTGTTGAAAACATGAAGAGCATGAAAAGGTGTGAAAAATATGAACAGCTTCAAAAGGTATCAAAAATATGAGGAGCATGAAACGTTCTGAAAAACAGGAGGAAAAGGAAGCGGTTTTGAAAAACATGAAGTGCCTGAAAAGGTGTGAAATATAAGAAGAGCTTCAAAACTTGTCAAATATGAGGAGCATGAAACGGTCTGAAAAATAGGAGCAGCATGCAGTGGTATTCAAAAACATGAAGAGCCTGAAAATGTGTGAAAAATACGAAGAGCTTCAAAATGTGTCAAAATATGAGGAGCATGAAACGGCGTGAAAATAGGAGGAGCATGAAACGGTCTGAAAAATAGGAGGAGCATGAATCGGTGTTCAGAAACATGAAGAGCTTGAAAAGGTGTGAAATATATGAAGAGCTTCAAAGGTGTCAAAAATAGGAGGAGAATGAAATTGTCTGAAATAAAGGAGGAGCATGAAGCGGTGTTGAAAAACATGAAGAGCCTGAAAAGCTGTGAAAAATATGAAGAGCTTCAAAAGGTGTCAAAAATGAGATGAGCATGAAATGGGCTGAAAAACAGGAGGAGCATGAAATGGTGTTGATAAACATGAAGAGCCTGAAAAGTTGTGAAATATATGAAGAGCTTCAAAAGATGTCAAAAATATGAGGAGTATGAAACGGTCTGAAAAAGAAGAGGTGCATGAAGGGGTGTTCAAAAACATGAAGAGCATGAAAAGCTGTGAAAAATATGAAGAGCTTCAAAAGGTGTCAAAAATATGAGGAGCATGAAACGGTCTGAAAAATAGGAGGAGAATGAAGCACTGGTGAAAAACATGAAGAGTATGAAAAGGTGTGAAATATATGAAGAGCTTCAAAAGATGTCAAAAATATGAGGAGCATGAAACGGTGTGAAAAATAGGAGGAGCATGAATTGTTGTTGAAAAACATGAAGAGTCTGAAAAGGTTTGAAAAATATGAAGAGTTTCAAAAGGTGTCAAAATTATGAGGAGCATTAAACATTCTAAAAAATAGGAGAAGCATGAAGTGGTGTTGAAAAATATGAAGACCCAGAAAAGGTGTGAAAAATATGAAGAGCTGCAAAACGTGTGAAAAATATGAGGAGCATGGAACGTTCTGAAAAATAGGAGGAGCATGAAACGATGTTCAAAAACTTGAAGAGCCTGAAAAGCTGTGAAATATATGAAGAGCTTCAAAAGGTGTCAAAAATATCAGGAGCATGAAATGATCTGAAAAATAGCAGGAACATGAAACGGTCTGAAAAATAGGAGGAGCATGAAGTGGTGTTCAAAAATATGACGAGCCTTAAAAGGCGTGAAAAATATGAAGAGCTTCAAAAGGTGTCAAAATATGAGGAGCATGAAACTGCTTGAAAAATAGGAGGAGTATGAAAAGGTCTGAAAAATAGGAGGAGCATGAAGCGCTGTTCGAAAACATGAAGAGTCTGAAAAGTTGTTAAAAATATGAAGAGCTTCAAAAGGTGTCAAAAATATGAGGAGCATGAAATGGTGTTCAAAAACTTGAACAGCTTGAAAAAGTGTTAAAAATATGAAGAGCTTCAAAAGGTGTCAAAATATGAGGAGCATGAAACTGCCTGAAAAATAGGAGGAGTATGAAAAGGTCTGAAAAATAGGAGGAGCATGAAGCGCTGTTCAAAAACATGAAGAGTCTGAAAAGGTGTTAAAAATATGAAGAGCTTCAAAAGGTGTGAAAAATATGAGGAGCATGAAACGGTCTGAAAAATAGGAGGAGCATGAAGTGGTGTTCAAAAACATGAAGAACCTTAAAATGTGTGAAAAATATTAAGAGCTTTAAAGGTGTAAAAATTATGAGGAGCATGAAACCGTCTGAAAAATAGGAGGAGCATGACATGGTGTTGAAAAACATGAAGAACCTTAAAATGTGTGAAAAATATGAAGAGCTTTAAAGGTGTGAAAAATAGGAGGAGCATGAAGCGGTGTTGAAAAACATGAAGAGCATGAAAATGTGTGAAAAATATGAAGAGCTTCAAAAGGTGTCAAAAATATCAGGAGCCTGAAACGGTCTGAAAAATAGCAGGAACATGAAACGGTCTGAAAAATAGGAGGAGCATGAAGTGGTGTTCAAAAATATGACGAGCCTTAAAAGGCGTGAAAAATATGAAGAGCTTTAAAGGTGTGAAAATTATGAAGAGCATGATACCGTCTGAAAAATAGGAGGAGCATGACACGGTGTTGAAAAACATGAAGAGCCTAAAATGTGAGGAAAATATGAAGAGCTTTAAAGGTGTGAAAAATATGAGGAGCATGACACGGTCTGATAAATAGGAGGAGCATGAAGCAGTGTTGAAAAACATGAAGAGCCTGAAAAGGTGTGAAAAATAACATGAGCATGAAATGATCTGAAAAAAAGGAGGAACAGGAAACATTCTTAAAAACAGGAGGAGCATGAAGCGGTGTTCAAAAACATGAAGAGTCTGAAAAGGTATGAAATATATAAAGAGCTTCAAAAGGTGTCAAAAATATGAGGAGCATGAAACGGTCTGAAACATAGGAGGAGCATGAAGCGGTGTTCAAAAACATGAAGAGCCTGAAAAGGTGTGAAAAATTTGAAGAGCTTCAAAAGGTGTGAAATACATGAGGAGCATGAAACGTTCTGAAACATGGGAGGACCATGAAGTGGTGTTGAAAATCATGAAGAGCCTGAAAAGGTGTGAAAAATATGCAGAGCTTCAAAAGGTGTCAAAAATATGAGGAGCATGAAACGGTCTGAAAAATACGAGGAGCATGAAGTGGTGTTGAAAACCATGAAGAGCCTGAAAAGGTGTGAAAAATATGAAGAGCTTCAAAAGGTGTCAAAAATATCAGGAGCATGAAAAGATCTGAAAAATAGCAGGAACATGAAACGGTCTGAAAAATAGGAGGAGCATGAAGAGGTGTTCAAAAATATGACGAGCCTTAAAAGGCGTGAAAAATATGAAGAGCTTTAAAGGTGTGAAAATTATGAAGAGCAAGATACCGACTGAAAAATAGGAGGAGCATGACACGGTGTTGAAAAACATGAAGAGCCTTAAAATGTGAGGAAAATATGAAGAGCTTTAAAGGTGTGAAAAATATGAGGAGCATGACACGGTCTGTTAAATAGGAGGAGCATGACACGGTGTTGAAAAATATGAAGAGCATGAAAATGTGTGAAAAATATGAAGAGCTTCACAAGGAGTCAAAAATATGAGGAGCATGAAAAGGTCTGAAAAATAGGAGGAGCATGAAGCGGTGTTGAAAAACATGAAGAGCCTGAAAAGGTGTGAAAAATATGAAGAGCTTCAAAAGGTGTCAAAAATATGAGGAGCATGAAATGATCTGAAAAAAAGGAGGAACAGGAAACATTCTGAAAAACAGGAGGAGCATGAAGCGGTGTTCAAAAACATGAAGAGTCTGAAAAGGTATGAAAGATATGAAGAGCTTCAAAACGTGTCAAAAATATGAGGAGCATGAAACGGTCTGAAAAATAGGAGGAGCATGAAGCGGTGTTCAAAAAGATGAAGAGCCTGAAAAGCTGTGAAAAATTTGAAGAGCTTCAAAAGGTGTGAAATACATGAGGAGCATGAAACGTTCTGAAACATGGGAGGACCATGAAGCGGTGTTGAAAATCATGAAGAGCCTCAAAAGGTGTGAAAAATATGCAGAGCTTCAAATGTGTCAAAAATGAGATGAGCATGAAACGGTCTGAAAAATAAGAGAAGAGCATGAAGTGGAGCAGAAAAAAAAGAAGAGCCTGAAAAGGTGTGAAATATATGAATAGCTTCAAAAGGTGTAACAAATATGAGGACCATGAAACGGTTTGAAAAATAGGAAGAGCATGAAACGGTGTTCAAAAACATGAAGAGCCTGAAAAGGTGTGAAAAATATGAAGAGCTTCAAAACGTGCCAAAAATATGAGGAACCTGAAACTGTCTCAAAAATAGGAGGAGCATGAAATGGTCTGAAAAATAGGAGGAGCATGAAGTGGTGTTCAAAAACATGAAGAGCCTGAAAAGTTGTGAAATATATGAAGAGGTTCAAAAGGTGTGAAAAATATGAGGAGCATGATACCGTCTGAAAAATAGGAGGATCATGAAACGGTGATCAAAAACATGAAGAGCCTGAAAAGGTGTGAAAAATATGAAGAGCTTCAAAAGGTGTGAAATACATGAGGAGCATGAAAGGGGATGAAAAATAGGAGAAGCATGAAGTGGAGTGGAAAAACATGAAGAGCCTGAAAAGGTGTGAAAAATTTGAAGAGCTTCAAAAGGTGTGAAATACATGAGGAGCATGAAACTCTCTGAAAAATAGGAGGAGCATGAAGCGGTTTTCAAAAACATGAAGAGCTGAAATGTTTTGAAAAATATGAAAAGCTTCAAAAGGTGTCAAAAATGAGATGAGCATGAAACGGTCTGAAAAATAGGAAGAGAATGAAGCGGTGTTGGAAAACATGAAAAGCCTGAAAAAGTGTGAAAAATATGAAGAGCTTCATAAGGTGTCAAAAATATTAGGAGCATGTAACGATCTGAAAAATAGGAGGAGGATGAAGCGGTGTTCAAAAACATGAGGAGCCTGAAAAGATGTGAAAAATTTGAAGAGCTTCAAAAGGTGTGAAATACATGAGGAGCATGAAACGTTCTGAAACATGGGAGGACCATGAAGCGGTGTTGAAAATCATGAAGAGCCTCAAAAGGTGTGAAAAATATGCAGAGCTTCAAAATTTGTCAAAAATATGAGGAGCATGAAACGGTCTGAAAAGTACGAGGAACATGAAGTGGTGTTGAAAACCATGAAGAGCCTGATAAGGTGTGAAAAATATGAAGAGCTTCAAAAGGTGTCAAAAATATGAGTTGCATGAATCGGTCCGAAAAATAGGAGGTTCATGAAGCGGTGTTGAAAAACATGAAGAGCCTGAAAAGGTGTGAAAAATATGAAGAGCTTCAAAAGGTGTCAAAAATATGAGGAGCATGAAACGGTCTGAAAAATAGGACGAGCATAAGCGATGTTGAAAAACATGCACAGCCTGAAAAGGTGTGAAAAATATGAAGAGCTTCAAAAGGTGTGAAAAATATGAAGAGCTTCAAAAGGTGTGAAAAATATGAAGAGCTTCAAATGTGTCAAAAATGAGATGAGCATGAAACGGTCTGAAAAATAAGAGAAGAGCATGAGGTGGAGCAGAAAAAAAAGAAGAGCCTGAAAAGGTGTGAAATATATGAATAGCTTCAAAAGGTGTAACAAATATGAGGACCATGAAACGGTTTGAAAAATAGGAAGAGCATGAAACGGTGTTCAAAAACATGAAGAGCCTGAAAAGGTGTGAAAAATATGAAGAGCTTCAAAACGTGCCAAAAATATGAGGAACCTGAAACTGTCTCAAAAATAGGAGGAGCATGAAACGGTCTGAAAAATAGGAGGAGCATGAAGTGGTGTTCAAAAACATGAAGAGCCTGAAAAGTTGTGAAATATATGAAGAGGTTCAAAAGGTGTGAAAAATATGAGGAGCATGATACCGTCTGAAAAATAGGAGGATCATGAAACGGTGATCAAAAACATGAAGAGCCTGAAAAGGTGTGAAAAATATGAAGAGCTTCAAAAGGTGTGAAATACATGAGGAGCATGAAAGGGGATGAAAAATAGGAGAAGCATGAAGTGGAGTGGAAAAACATGAAGAGCCTGAAAAGGTGTGAAAAATTTGAAGAGCTTCAAAAGGTGTGAAATACATGAGGAGCATGAAACTCTCTGAAAAATAGGAGGAGCATGAAGCGGTTTTCAAAAACATGAAGAGCTGAAATGTTTTGAAAAATATGAAAAGCTTCAAAAGGTGTCAAAAATGAGATGAGCATGAAACGGTCTGAAAAATAGGAAGAGAATGAAGCGGTGTTGGAAAACATGAAAAGCCTGAAAAAGTGTGAAAAATATGAAGAGCTTCATAAGGTGTCAAAAATATTAGGAGCATGTAACGATCTGAAAAATAGGAGGAGGATGAAGCGGTGTTCAAAAACATGAGGAGCCTGAAAAGATGTGAAAAATATGAAGACCTTCAAAAGGTGTGATAAATATGAGGAGCATGAAGCGGTCTGAAAAATAGGAGGAGCATGAAGTGTAGTTTAAAAACATGAAGAGCCTGAAAAGGTGTGAAATATAAGAAGAGCTACAAAAGGTGTCAAATATATGAGGAGCATGAAACGGTCTGAAAAATAGGAGGAGCATGAAGTGGTGATGAAAACCATGAAGAGCCTGAAAAGGTGTGAAAAATATGAAGAGCTTCAAAAGGTATGAAATATAGGAGAAGCATGAAGCGGTGTTCAAAAACATAAAAAGCCTGTTAAGGTGTGAAAAATATGAAGAGCTTCAAAACGTGTCAAATATATGTGGAGCATGAAACGGTGTGAAAAATTGGAGGAGCATGAAGCGGTGTTGAAAAACATGAAGAACCTGAAAACTTGTGAAAAATATGAAGATCTTCAAAAGGTGTAAAAATATGAGGAGCATGAAACGATCTGAAACATAGGAGGAGCATGAAGTGGTGTTGAAAAACATGAAGTGCCTGAAAAGGTGTGAAATATATGAAGAGCTTCAAATGGTGTCAAAAATATGAGGAGCATGAAACGCTCTGAAATATAGGAGGAGCATGAAGTGGTGTTGAAAAACTTGAAGAGCTGAAAAGGTGGGAAAATATGAAGAGCTTCAACAGGTGTCAAAAATATGAGGAGCATGAAATGGACTGAAAAATAGGAGGAACATGAAGCGGTGTTGAAAAACATGAAGAGCCTGAAAAGTTGTGAAAAATGTGAAAAGCTTCAAAAGGTGTGAAATACATGAGGAGCATGAAACGGTCTGAAAAATAGGAGTAGCATGAGACGGTGTTGAAAAACATGAAGAGCCTGAAAAGTTGTGAAAAATATGAAGAGCTTCAAAAGGTGTCAAAATTATGAGGAGCATGAAACGGTCTAAAAAATAGGAGGAGCATGAAACGGTGTTCAAAACATGAATAGCCTGAAAAGGTGTGAAATATATGACGAGCTTCAAAAGATGTGAAATATAGGAGCAGCATGAAGCGGTGTTCAAAAACATAAAAAGCCTGAAAAAGTGTGAAAAATATGAAGGGCTTCAAAACGTGTCAAATATATGTGGAGCATGAAATAGTCTGAAAAATAGGAGGAGCATGAAGCGGTGTTGAAAAACATGAAGAACCTGAAAACTTGTCAAAATTTGAAGAGCTTCAAAAGGTGTGAAATATATGAACAGTTTCAAAAGTGTGAAAAATGAGATGAGCATGAAGCGGTCTTAAAAATAGGAGGAGCAATGTTGAAAAACACGAAGAGTCTGAAAAGGTGTGAAAATATGAAGAGCTTCAAAAATATGAAAAATATGAAGAGCTTCAAAAGGTGTGAAAATCATGAAGAGCTTCAAAAGGTGTCAAAAATATGAGGTGCATGAAATGGTCTGAAAAGTAGGAGGAGCATGAAGCGGTGTTGAAAAACATGAAGAGCCTGAAAACGTGTGAGAAATATGAAGAGCTTCAAAAGTTGTGAAAAATATGAAGAGCTTCAAAAGGTGTCAAAATCAAATGAGCATGAAATGGTGTGAAAAATAGGAGGAGCATGAAGCCGTGTTGAAACACATGAAGAGCCTGAAAACTTGTGAAAAATATGACGAGCTTCAAAAGATGTGAAATATAGGAGCAGCATGAAGCGGTGTTCAAAAACATAAAAAGCCTGAAAAAGTGTGAAAAATATGAAGAGCTTCAAAAGGTGTCAAAAATATGTGGAGCATGAAATAGTCTGAAAAATAGGAGGAGCATGAAGCGGTGTTGAAAAACATGAAGAACCTGAAAACTTGTCAAAATTTGAAGAGTTTCAAAAGGTGTGAAATATATGAACAGTTTCAAAAGTGTGAAAAATGAGATGAGCATGAAGCGGTCTTAAAAATAGGAGGAGCATGAAGTGTTGTTGAAAAACATAAAGATCCTGAAAATGTGTGAAATATATGAAGAGCTACAAAAGGTGTCAAAAACGTGAGGAGCATGAAACGGTCTGAAAAATAGGAAGAGCATGAAGCGGTGTTCAAAAACATGAGGAGCCTGAAAAGGTGTGAAAAATATGAAGAGCTTCAAAAGGTGTCAAATTATGAGGAGCGTGAAACGGTCTGAAAAATAGGAGGAGTATGAAGTGGTGTTGAAAAAAATGAAGAGCCTGAATATGTGTGCAAAATATGAAGAGCTTCAAAAGGTGTGAAATACATGTGGAGCACGAAACGGTCTGAAAAATAGGAGGATCATGAAGGCGTGTTCAAAAAAATTGCAGAGACTGAAAAGGTGTGAAAAATATGAAGAGCTTCAAAAGGTGTCAAATTATGAGGAGCATAAACGGTCTGCAAATAGGACCAGCATGAAGCGGTGTTCAAAAACATGAAGAGCCTGAAAAGGTTTGAAAAATATGAATAGCTTTAAAAGGTGTGAAAATTATGAGGAGCAGGAAACGTTCGAAAAATAGGAGGAGGATGAAGCAATGTTGAAAAACATGAAGAGTCTGAAAAGGTGTGAAAATATGAAGAGCTTCAAAAATATGAAAAATATGAAGAGCTTCAAAAGGTGTGAAAAACATGAAGAGCTTCAAAAGGTGTCAAAAATATGAGGTGCATGAAATGGTCTGAAAAGTAGGAGGAGCATGAAGCGGTGTTGAAAAACATGAAGAGCCTGAAAACGTGTGAAAAATATGAAGAGCTTCAAAAGGAGTCAAAAATATGAGGAGAATGAAACGGTCCTAAAAATAGGAGGAGCATGAAGCGGTGTTGAAAAACATGAAGAGCCTGAAAAAGTGTGACAAATATGAAAAGTTTCTAAAGGTGTCAAAAATATGAGGAACATGAAACGGTCTGAAAAATAGGAGGAGTATGAAGTGGAGTTGAAAAACATGAAGAGCTTGAAAAAGTGTGAAAAATTTGAGAGCTTCAAAAGGTGTCAAAATATGAGGAACATGAAACCGTCTGAAAAATTGGAGGAGCATGAAATGGTGTTCAAAAACATGAAGAGCCTGAAAAGGTGTGAAAAATATGAAGAGCTTCAAAAGGTGTGAAATACATGAGGAGCATGAAACTCTCTGAAAAATAGAAGGAGCATGAAGTGGTGTTCAAAAACATGAAGAGTCTGAAAAGGTTTGAAAAATATGAAGAGCTTCAAAATGTGTGAAAAATATGAGGAGCATGATATGGTTTCAAAAATAGGATTACCATGAAGCGGTGTTCAAAACATGAAGAGCCTGAAAAGTTTTGAAAAATATGAAAAGCTTCAAAAGGTGTCAAAAATGAGATGAGCATGAAACGTTCTGAAAAATAGGAGGTGCATGAAGCGGTGTTGAAAAACATGAAGAGCCTGAAAAGGTGTGAAAAATATGAAGAGCTTCAAAAGGTGTCAAAAATATGAGGAGCATGAAACGGTCTGAAAAATAGGAGGAGCATGAAACGGTGTTCAAAAACAGGAAGAGCCTAAAAAGGTGTGAAATATATGAAGAGCTTCAAAACATGTCAAAAATATGTGGAGCATGAAACGGTCTGAAAAATAGGAGGAGCATGAAGCGCAGTTGAAAAACATGAAGAACCTGAAAACGTGTGAAAAATATGAACAGCTTCAAAAGGTGTGAAAAATGAGATGAGCATGAAACGTTCTGAAAAATAGGAGGTGCATGAAGCGGTGTTGAAAAACATGAAGAGCCTGAAAAGGTGTGAAAAATATGAAGAGCCTCAAAAGGTGTGAAATACATGTGGAGCACGAAACGGTCTGAAAAATAGGAGGATCATGAAGCCGTGTTCAAAAAAATTGCAGAGACTGAAAAGGTGTGAAAAATATGAAGAGCTTCAAAAGGTGTCAAATTATGAGGAGCATAAACGGTCTGCAAATAGGACCAGCATGAAGCGGTGTTCAAAAACATGAAGAGCCTGAAAAGGTTTGAAAAATATGAATAGCTTTAAAAGGTGTGAAAATTATGAGGAGCAGGAAACGTTCGAAAAATAGGAGGAGGATGAAGCAATGTTGAAAAACATGAAGAGTCTGAAAAGGTGTGAAAATATGAAGAGCTTCAAAAATATGAAAAATATGAAGAGCTTCAAAAGGTGTGAAAAACATGAAGAGCTTCAAAAGGTGTCAAAAATATGAGGTGCATGAAATGGTCTGAAAAGTAGGAGGAGCATGAAGCGGTGTTGAAAAACATGAAGAGCCTGAAAACGTGTGAAAAATATGAAGAGCTTCAAAAGGAGTCAAAAATATGAGGAGAAAGAAAGGATCTTAAAAATAGGAGGAGCATGAAGCGGTGTTGAAAAACATGAAGAGCCTGAAAAGGTGTGAAAAATATGAAGAGCTTCAAAAGGTGTCAAAAATATGAGGAGCATGAAACGGTCCGAAAAATAGGAGGATCATGAAGTGGTGTTGAAAAACATGAAGAGCCTGAAAAGGTGTGAAAAATATGAAGAGCTTCAAAAGGTGTCAAAAATATGAGGAGCATGAAACGGTCTGAAAAATAGGAGGATCATGAAGCAGTGTTGAAAAACATGAAGAGCCTGAAAAGGTGTGAAATATATGAAGAGCTTCAAAAGGAGTCAAAAATTTGAGGAGAATGAAACCGTCTGACAAATAGGAGGAGCATGAAGCATTGTTGAAAAACATGAAGAGCCTGAAAACGTGTGAAAAATATGAAGAGCTTCAAAAGGTGTCAAAAATATGAGGAGCATGAAACGGTCTGAATAATAGAAGGAGCATGAAACGGTCTTTAAACAAATGAAGAGCCTGAAAAGGTGTGAAAAATATGAAGAGCTTCAAAAGGTGTCAAAAATTAGATGAGCATGAAACGGTCTGAAAAATCGGAGGTGCATGAAGCGGTGTTGAAAATCTTGAAGAGCCTGAAAAGGTGTGAAAAACATGAAGAGGTTCAAAAATATGAAAAATTTGAAGAGCCTGAAAAGGTGTGAAAAATATGAAGAGCTTCATGAGGTGTCAAATATATGAGGATCATGAAACGGTCTGAATAATAGGAGGAGCAAGAAACGGTGTACAAAACATGAAGAGCCTGAAAAGGTGTGAAAAATGTGAAGAGCTTAAAAGGTGTGAAAAATATGAAGAGCTTCAAAAGGTGTCAAAAAGTAGATGAGCATGAAACGGTCTGAAAAATACGAGGAGCATGAAGTGGTGTTGAAAAAATGAAGAGCCTGAAAAGGTGTGAAATATATGAAGAGCTTTAAAATGTGTCAAATTTATGAGGAGAATGAAACGGTCTGAAAAATAGGAGGAGCTGAAGCGGTGTTGAAAAACATGAAGAGCCTGAAAAAGTGTGACAAATATGAAAAGTTTCTAAAGGTGTCAAAAATATGAGGAACATGAAACGGTCTGAAAAATAGGAGGAGTATGAAGTGGAGTTGAAAAACATGAAGAGCTTGAAAAAGTGTGAAAAATTTGAGAGCTTCAAAAGGTGTCAAAATATGAGGAGCATGAAACCTTCTGAAAAATTGGAGGAGCATGAAACGGTGTTCAAAAACATGAAGAGCCTGAAAAGGTGTGAAAAATATGAAGAGCTTCAAAAGGTGTGAAATACATGAGGAGCATGAAACTCTCTGAAAAATAGAAGGAGCATGAAGTGGTGTTCAAAAACATGAAGAGTCTGAAAAGGTTTGAAAAATATGAAGAGCTTCAAAATGTGTGAAAAATATGAGGAGCATGATATGGTTTCAAAAATAGGATTACCATGAAGCGGTGTTCAAAACATGAAGAGCCTGAAAAGTTTTGAAAAATATGAAAAGCTTCAAAAGGTGTCAAAAATGAGATGAGCATGAAACGTTCTGAAAAATAGGAGGTGCATGAAGCGGTGTTGAAAAACATGAAGAGCCTGAAAAGGTGTGAAAAATATGAAGAGCTTCAAAAGGTGTCAAAAATATGAGGAGCATGAAACGGTCTGAAAAATAGGAGGAGCATGAAACGGTGTTCAAAAACAGGAAGAGCCTAAAAAGGTGTGAAATATATGAAGAGCTTCAAAACATGTCAAAAATATGTGGAGCATGAAACGGTCTGAAAAATAGGAGGAGCATGAAGCGCAGTTGAAAAACATGAAGAACCTGAAAACGTGTGAAAAATATGAACAGCTTCAAAAGGTGTGAAAAATGAGATGAGCATGAAACGTTCTGAAAAATAGGAGGTGCATGAAGCGGTGTTGAAAAACATGAAGAGCCTGAAAAGGTGTGAAAAATAGGAAGAGCTTCAAAGGGCGTCAAAAATATGAGGAGCATGAAACGGTCTGAAAAATAGGAGAAGCATGAAACGGTCTGAAAATTAGGAGGAGCATGAAGCAGTGTTGAAAAACATGAAGAACCTGAAAACGTGTGAAAAATATGAACAGCTTCAAAAGGTGTGAAAAATGAGATGAGCTTGAAGCGGTCTGAAAAATAGGAGGAGCATGAAGTGTTGTTTAAAAGCATGAAGAGCCTGAAAAGGTGTGAAATATATGAAAAGCTTCAAAAGGTGTGAAAAAAAAGAAGAGTTTCAAAAGGTGTCAAAAATATGAGGAGCATGAAACGATCTGAAAAAGAGGAGGAGCATGAAATGGTGTTCAAATACATGAAGAGCCTAAAAAGGTGTGAAAAATATGAAGAGCTTCAAAAGGTGTGAAAATATGAAGACCTGCAAAAGGTGTAAAAATCGATGAGCATGAAATGATCTGAAAATTAGGAGCAGCACGAAGCGGTGTTGAAAACCATGAAGAGCCTGAAAACGTGTAAAATATATGAAGAGCTTCAAAAGAAATGAAAAATATGAACAGCTTCAAAATGTGTCAAAAATGAGATGAGAATGAAGCAGTCTGAAAAAAGGAGGAGCATGAAGTGGTGTTGAAAATCATGAAGAGCCTGAAAAGGTGTGAAATATATGAAGAGTTTCAAAAGATGTCAAAAATATGAGGAGCATGCAACGGTCTGAAAAATAGGAGGAGCATCAAACTGTGCTGAAAAAAATGAAGAGCCTGAAAAGGTGTGAAAAATATGATGAGCTTCAAAACGTGTCAAAAATATGAGGAGCATGAAACGGTCTGAAAAATAGGAGGAGCATGAAGTGGTGTTGAAAAATATGAAGAGCCTGAAAAGGTGTGAAAAATATGAAGAGCTTCAAATTTGTCAAAATTATGAGGACCATGAAACGCTCTGAAAAATACGAGGAGCATGAAGCGGTGTTGAAAAACATGAAGAGCCTGAAAAGGTGTGAAAAATAGGAAGAGCTTCAAAGGGTCAAAAATATGAGGAGCATGAAACGGTCTGAAAAATAGGAGAAGCATGAAACGGTCTGAAAATTAGGAGGAGCATGAAGCAGTGTTGAAAAATATAAAGAGCCTGAAACAGTGTGAAATATATGAAGAGCCTCAAAGGTGTCAAAAATATGAGGAGCAAGAAACGGTCTGAAAAATAGAAGGAGCTTGAAGTGGTGTTGAAAAACATGAAGAGCCTGAAAAAGTGTGAAATATATGAAGAGCCTCAAAGGTGTCAAAAATATGAGGAGCAAGAAACGGTCTGAAAAATAGAAGGAGCTTGAAGTGGTGTTGAAAAACATGAAGAGCCTGAAAAGGTGTGAAAAATATGAAGAGCTACAAAGGTGTCAAAATTAAGAGGAGCATGAAACGCTCTGAAAAAGAGGAGGAGCAGCAAGCGATGTTGAAAAACATGAAGAGCGTGAAAAAGTGTGAAAAATATGAAGAGCTTCAAAAGGTGTCAAGAATATGAGGAGCATGAAACGGTCTGAAAAATAGGAGGAGCATGAAGTGGTGCTGAAAAACATGAATAGCCTGAAAAGGTGTGAAAAATATGAAGAGCTTCAAAAGGCGTCAAAAATATGAGGAGCATGAAACGGTCTGAAAAATAGGAGAAGCATGAAACGGTCTGAAAAATAGGAGGAGCATGAAGTGGTGAAGAAAAATATGAGGAGCCTGAAAAGGTGTAAAAATATGAAGAGCTTCAAAGGTGTCAAAACTAAGAGGAGCATGAAACGGTCTGAAAAAGATGAGGAGCAGCAAGCGATGTTGAAAAACATGAAGAGCCTGAAAAGGTGTGAAAAATATGAACAGATTCAAAAGGTGTCAAAAATATGAGGAGCATGAAACGGTTTGAAAAATAGGAGGAGCATGAAGCGGTGTTGAAAAACATGAAGAGCCTGAAAAGGTGTGAAAAATATGAAGAGCTTCAAAATGTGTAAAAAATATGGGGAGCAAAAAAAGGTCTGAAAAATAGGAGGAGCATGAAGTGGTGCTGAAAAACATGAAGAGCCTGAAAAGGTGTGAAAAATATGAAGAGCTTCAAAAGGCGTCAAAAATACGAGGAGCATGAAACGGTCTGAAAAATAGGAGGAGCATGAAACGGTCTGAAAATAGGAGGAGCATGAAGCGGTTTGAAAAACATGAAGAGCCTGAAAAGGTGTGAAAAATATGAAGAGCTTCAAAAGCTGTCAAAAATATGAGGAGAATGAAACGGTCTGAAAATCAGGAGGAGCATGAAGCGGTGTTGAAAAACATAAAGAGCCTGAAAAAGTGTGAAATATATGAAGAGCCTCAAAGGTGTCAAAAATATGAGGAGCAAGAAACGGTCTGAAAAATAGAAGGAGCTTGAAGTGGTGTTGAAAAACATGAAGAGCCTGAAAAGGTGTGAAAAATATGAAGAGCTTCAAAAGGTGTCAAAAATATGAGGAGAATGAAACGGTCTGAAAATTAGGAGGAGCATGAAGCGGTGTTGAAAAACATAAAGAGACTGAAAAAGTGTGAAATATATGAAGAGCCTCAAAGGTGTCAAAAATATTAGGAGCAAGAAACGGTCTGAAAAATAGAAGGAGCTTGAAGTGGTGTTGAAAAACATGAAGAGCCTGAAAAGGTGTGAAAAATATGAAGAGCTTCAGAAAGGTGTCAAATATATAGAGGGTGAAACGGTCTGAAAAATATGAGGAGCAAGAAACTGTTTTCAAAAACATGAAGAGCCTCAAAAGGTGTGAAAAATGTGAAGAGCTTCAAACTGTGTCAAAAATATGAGGAGCATGAAACGGTCTGAAACATAGGAGGAGCATGAAGTGATGTTGAAAAACATGAAGAGACTGAAAAAGTTGTGAAACATATGAGGAGCATGATATGGTCTGATAAATAGGAGGAGCATGAAGCGGTGTTGAAAAATATGAAGAGCATGAAAATGTGTGAAAAATATGAAGAGCTTCAAAAGGTGTCAAAAATATAAGGAGCATGAAACGGTCTAAAATATAGCAGGAGCATGAAAAGGTGTTAAAAAACATGAAGAGCCTGAAAAGGTGTGAAAAATATGAAAAGCTTCAAATGGTGTCAAAAATATGAGGAGAATGAAACGGTCTGATAATTAGGAGGAGCATGAAGTGGTGTTGAAAAACATGAAGAGCTTGAAAAAGGTGTGAAACATATGAGTAGAATAAAACGGTCTGAAAAATAGGAGGAGCATGAAGTGGTGTAGAAAAACAGGAAGACCCTGAAAAGGTGTGAAAAATATGAAGAGCTACAAAAAGTGTCAAAAATATGAGGAGCTTGAAACGGTCTGAAATATAGGAGGAGCGTGAAAAGGTGTTAAAAAAATATGAAGAGCTTCAAAAGGTGTGAAAAGTATGAGGAGCATGAAACGGTCTGAAAAATAGGAGGAGCATGAAGCGTTGTTGAAAAACATGAAGAGCCTGAAAAGGTGTGAAAAATATGAAGTGCTTCAAAAAGTGTCAAAAACATGAGGAGCATGAAAATGTCTGAAAAATAGGAGGAGCTTGAAGCGGTGTTCAAAAAAATGAAGAGCCTGGAGAAGTGTGAAAAATATGAAGAGCTTCAAAAAGTGTCAAAAATATGAGGAGCATTAAACGGTCTGAAAAATAGGAGAAGCATGAAACGGTCTGAAAAATAGGAGAAGCATGAAACGGTCTGAAAAATAGGAGGAGCATGAAGCAGTGTTGAAAAACATAAAGAGCCTGAAACAGTGTGAAATATATGAAGAGCCTCAAAGGTGTCAAAAATATGAGGAGCAAGAAACGGTCTGAAAAATAGAAGGAGCTTGAAGTGGTGTTGAAAAACATGAAGAGCCTGAAAAAGTGTGAAATATATGAAGAGCCTCAAAGGTGTCAAAAATATGAGGAGCAAGAAACGGTCTGAAAAATAGAAGGAGCTTGAAGTGGTGTTGAAAAACATGAAGAGCCTGAAAAGGTGTGAAAAATATGAAGAGCTTCAAAGGTGTCAAAATTATGAGGAGCATGAAACGCTCTGAAAAAGAGGAGGAGCAGCAAGCGATGTTGAAAAACATGAAGAGCGTGAAAAGGTGTGAAAAATATGAAGAGCTTCAAAAGGTGTCACAAATATGAGGAGCATGAAAGGGTCTGAAAAATAGGAGGAGCATGAAGCGGTGTTGAAAAACATGAAGAGCCTGAAAAGGTGTGAAAAATATGAAGAGCTTCAAAAGGTGTCAAAAATATAAGGAGCATGAAACGGCCTGAAATATAGGAGGAGCATGAAAAGGTGTTAAAAAACATGAAGAGCCTAAAAAGGTGTGAAAAATATGAAAAGCTTCAAATGTTGTCAAATATATGAGGAGAATTAAACGGTCTGATAATTAGGAGGAGCATGAAGTGGTGTTGAAAAACATGAAAAGCTTGAAAAAGGTGTGAAACATATGAGTAGAATAAAACAGTCTGAAAAATAGGAGGAGCATGAAGTGGTGTAGAAAAACATGAAGACCCTGAAAAGGTGTGAAAAATATGAAGAGCTAGAAAAAGTGTCAAAAATATGAGTAGCTTGAAACGGTCTGAAATATAGGAGGAGCGTGAAAAGTTGTTAAAAAAATACGAAGAGCTTCAAAATGTGTGAAACATATGAGGAGCATGAAACGGTCTGAAAAATAGGAGGAGCATGAAGCGTTGTTGAAAAACATGAAGAGCCTGAAAAGGTGTGAAAAACATGAAGTGCTTCAAAAGGTGTCAAAAACATGAGGAGCATGAAAAGGTCTGAAAAATAGGAGGAGCATGAAGCGGTGTTCAAAAAAATGAAGAGCCTGGAGAAGTGTGAAAAATATGAAGACCTTCAAAAAGTGTCAAAAATATGAGGAGCATTAAACGGTCTGAAAAATAGGAGAACCATGAAGTGGGGTTGAAAAATATGAAGAGCCTGAAAAGGTGTGAAAAATACGAAGAGCTTCAAAGGTGTCAAAATTATGAGGCGCATGAAACGCTCTGAAAAAGAGGAGGAGCAGCAAGCGATGTTGAAAAACATGAAGAGCGTGAAAAGGTGTGAAAAATATGAAGAGCTTCAAAAGGTGTCAAATATATGAGGAGCATGATACGGTCTGAAAAATAGGAGGAGTATGAAGTGGTGCTGAAAAATATGAAGAGCCTGAAAAGGTGTGAAAAATAGGAAGAGCTTCAAAAGTTGTGAAAAATATGAGGAGCATGAAACGGTCTGAAAAATAAGAGGAGCATGAAGCCGTGTTGAAAAACATGTAGAGACTGAAAAGGTGTAAAAAATATGAAGAGCTTCAAAAGGTGTCAAAAATATGAGGAGCTGAAACGGTCTGAAAAATAGGAGGAGCATTGTAGCGTTGTTCAAAAACTTGAAGAGCCTGAAATGGTGTGAAAAATATGAAGAGCTTCAAAAGGTGTCAAAAATATGAGGAGCATGAAACGGTCTGAAAAATAAGAGGAGCATGAAATGGTGTTGAAAAACATGAAGAGCCTGAAAAGGTGTGAAAAATAGGAAGAGCTTCAAAAGAAGTGAAAAATATGAGGAGCATGAAACGGTCTGAAAAATACGAGGAGCATGAAGCGGTGTTGAAAAATATGAAGAGCCTGAAAAGGTGTGAAAAATAGGAAGAGCTTCAAAAGGCGTCAAAAATATGAGGAGCATGAAACGGTCTGAAAAATAGGAGAAGCATGAAATGGTCTGAAAAATAGGAGGAGCATGAAGCGGTTTGAAAAACATGAAGAGCCTGAAAAAGTGTGAAAAATATGAAGAGCTTCAAAAGGTGTCAAAAATATGAGGAGAATGAAACGGTCTGAAAATTAGGAGGAGCATGAAGGGGTGTTGAAAAACATAAAGAGCCTGAAACAGTGTGAAATATATGAAGAGCCTCAAAGGTGTCAAAAATAAGAGGAGCAAGAAAAGGTCTGAAAAATTGAAGGAGCTTGAAGTGGTGTTGAAAGACATGAAGAGCCTGAAAAAGTGTGAAATATATGAAGAGCCTCAAAGGTGTCAAAAATATGAGGAGCAAGAAACGGTCTGAAAAATAGAAGGAACTTGAAGTGGTGTTGAAAAACATGAAGAGCCTGAAAAGGTGTGAAAAATATGAAGAGTTTCAAAAAGGTGTCAAATATATAGAGGGTGAAACGGTCTGAAAATTAAGAGGAGCAAGAAACTGTTTTCAAAAACATGAAGAGCCTCAAAAGGTGTGAAAAATATGAAGAGCTTCAAAAAGGTGTCAAATATATAGAGGGTGAAACGGTCTGAAAAATATGAGGAGCAAGAAACTGTTTTCAAAAACATGAAGAGCCTCAAAAGGTGTGAACAATGTGAAGAGCTTCAAACTGTGTCAAAAATATGAGGAGCATGAAACGGTCTGAAACATAGGTGGAGCATGAAGTGTTGTTGAACAACATGAAGAGCCTGAAAAAGGAGTGAAAAATATGAAGAGCTTCAAAAGCTGTCAAAAATATAAGGAGCATGAAACGGTCTGAAATATAGGAGGAGCATGAAAAGGTGTTAAAAAACATGAAGAGCCTGAAAAGGTGTGAAAAATATGAAAAGCTTCAAATGGTGTCAAAAATATGAGGAGAATGAAACGGTCTGATAATTAGGAGGAGCATGAAGTGGTGTAGAAAAATATGAAGACCCTGAAAAGGTGTGAAAAATATGAAGAGCTACAAAAAGTGTCAAAAATATGAGGAGCTTGAAACGGTCTGATATATAGGAGGAGCGTGAAAAAGTGTTAAAAAAATATGAAGAGCTTCAAAAGGTGTCAAAAATATGAGGAGCATGAAACGGTCTGAAAAATAAGAGGAGCATGAAATGGTGTTGAAAAACATGAAGAGCCTGAAAAGGTGTGAAACATATGAAGAGCTTCAAAAGGTGTGAAATACATGAGGAGTATGAAACGGTCTGAAAAATAGGAGGATCATGAGCGGTATTGAAAAACATGAATAGACTGAAAAGGTGTGAAAAATATGAAGAGCTTCAAAAGGTGTCAAAAATATGAGGAGCATGAAACGGTCTGAAAAATATGACGAGCATGAAACGGTGTTCAAAAACATGAAGAGCCTGAAAAGGTGTGAAAAATATGAAGAGCTTCAAAAGAAGTGAAAAATATGAGGAGCATGAAACGGTCTGAAAAATACGAGGAGCATGAAGCGGTGTTGAAAAATATGAAGAGCCTGAAAAGGTGTGAAAAATAGGAAGAGCTTCAAAAGGCGTCAAAAATATGAGGAGCATGAAACGGTCTGAAAAATAGGAGAAGCATGAAATGGTCTGAAAAATAGGAAGAGCATGAAGCGGTTTGAAAAACATGAAGAGCCTGAAAAAGTGTGAAAAATATGAAGAGCTTCAAAAGGTGTCAAAATTATGAGGACCATGAAACGCTCTGAAAAATACGAGGAGCATGAAGCGGTGTTGAAAAACATGAAGAGCCTGAAAAGTTGTGAAAAATAGGAAGAGCTTCAAAAGGCGTCAAAAATATGAGGAGCATGAAACGGTCTGAAAAATAGGAGAAGCATGAAACGGTCTGAAAAATAGGAGGAGCATGAAGCGGTTTGAAAAACATGAAGAGCCTGAAAAAGTGTGAAAAATATGAAGAGCTTCAAAAGGTGTCAAAAATATGAGGAGAAAGAAACGGTCTGAAAATTAGGAGGAGCATGAAGCAGTGTTGAAAAACATAAAGAGCCTGAAACAGTGTGAAATATATGAAGAGCCTCAAAGGTGTCAAAAATATGAGGAGCAAGAAACGGTCTGAAAAATAGAAGGAGCTTGAAGTGGTGTTGAAAAACATGAAGAGCCTGAAAAAATGTGAAATAAATGAAGAGCCTCAAAGGTGTCAAAAATATGAGGAGCAAGAAACGGTCTGAAAAATAGAAGGAGATTGAAGTGGTGTTGAAAAACATGAAGAGCCTGAAAAGGTGTGAAAAATATGAAGAGCTTCAAAAGGTGTCACAAATATGAGGATCATGAAAGGGTCTGAAAAATAGGAGTAGCATGAAGCGGTGTTGAAAAACATGAAGAGCCTGAAAAGGTGTGAAAAATATGAAGAGCTTCAAAAGGTGTCAAAAATATGAGGAGAATGAAACGGTCTGAAAAATAGGAGGAGCATGAAGTCGTGCTGAAAAACATGAATAGCCTGAAAAGGTGTGAAAAACATGAAGAGCTTCAAAAGGCGTCAAAAATATGAGGAGCATGAAACGGTCAGAAAAATAGGAGAAGCATGAAACGGTCTGAAAAATGGGAGGAGCATGAAGCGGTTTGAAAAACATGAAGAGCCTGAAAAAGTGTGAAAAATATGAAGAGCTTCAAAAGGTGTCAAAAATATGAGGAGAATGAAACGGTCTGAAAAATAGAAGGAGCTTGAAGTGGTGTTGAAAAACATGAAGAGCCTGAAAAGGTGTGAAAAATATGAAGAGCTTCAGAAAGGTGTCAAATATATAGAGGGTGAAACGGTCTGAAAAATATGAGGAGCAAGAAACTGTTTTCAAAAACATGAAGAGCCTCAAAATTTGTGAAAAATATGAAGAGCTTCAAAAAGGTGTCAAATATATAGAGGGTGAAACGGTCTGAAAAATATGAGGAACAAGAAACTGTTTTCAAAAACATGAAGAGCCTCAAAAGGTGTGAACAATGTGAAGAGCTTCAAACTGTGTCAAAAATATGAGGAGCATGAAACGGTCTGAAACATAGGAGCAGCATGAAGTGTTGTTGAAAAACATGAAGAGCCTGAAAAAGGTGTGAAACATATGAGGAGCATGATACGGTCTGAAAAATGGGAGGAGCATGAAGCGGTGTTGAAAAATATGAAGAGCCTGAAAACGTATGAAAAATATGAAGAGCTTCAAAAGGTGTCAAAAATATAAGGAGCATGAAACGGTCTGAAATATAGCAGGAGCATGAAAAGGTGTTAAAAAACATGAAGAGCCTGAAAAGGTGTGAAAAATATGAAGAGCTTCAAATGGTGTCAAAAATATGAGGAGAATGAAACGGTCTGATAATTAGGAGGAGCATGAAGTGGTGTTGAAAAACATGAAGAGCTTGAAAAAGGTGTGAAACATATGAGTAGAATAAAACGGTCTGAAAAATAGGAGGAGCATGAAGTGGTGTAGAAAAACATGAAGACCCTGAAAAGGTGTGAAAAATATGAAGAGCTACAAAAAGTGTCAAAAATATGAGGAGCTTGAAACGGTCTGAAATATAGGAGGAGCGTGAAAAGGTGTTAAAAAAATATGAAGAGCTTCAAAAGGTGTGAAACATATGAGGAGCATGAAACGGTCTGAAAAATAGGAGGAGCAAGAAGCGTTGTTGAAAAACATGAAGAGCCTGAAAAGGTGTGAAAAATATGAAGTGCTTCAAAAGGTGTCAAAAACTTGAGGAGCATGAAAAGGTCTGAAAAATAGGAGGAGCATGATGCGGTGTTCAAAAAAATGAAGAGCCTGGAGAAGTGTGAAAAATATGAAGAGCTTCAAAAAGTGTCAAAAATATGAGGAGCATGAAACGGTCTGAAAAATAGGAGGAGCATGAAGTGGTGCTGAAAAACATGAAGAGCCTGAAAAGGTGTGAAAAATAGGAGGAGCTTCAAAAGGCGTCAAAAATATGAGGAGCATGAAACGGTCTGAAAAATAGGAGAAGCATGAAACGGTCTGAAAAATAGGAGGAGCATGAAGCGGTTTGAAAAACATGAAGAGCCTGAAAAAGTGTGAAAAATATGAAGAGCTTCAAAAGGTATCAAAAATATGAGGAGAATGAAACGGTCTGAAAATTAGGAGGAGCATGAAGCAGTGTTGAAAAACATAAAGAGCCTGAAACAGTGTGAAATATATGAAGAGCCTCAAAGGTGTCAAAAATATGAGGAGCAAGAAACGGTCTGAAAAATAGAAGGAGCTTGAAGTGGTGTTGAAAAACATGAAGAGCCTGAAAAAGTGTGAAAAATATGAAGAGGCTCAAAGGTGTCAAAAATATGAGGAGCAAGAAACGGTCTGAAAAATAGAAGGAGCCTGAAGTGGTGTTGAAAAACATGAAGAGCCTGAAAAGGTGTGAAAAATATGAAGAGCTTCAAAGGTGTCAAAATTATGAGGAGCATGAAACGCTCTGAAAAAGAGGAGGAGCAGCAAGCGATGTTGAAAAACATGAAGAACGTGAAAAGGTGTGAAAAATATGAAGAGCTTCAAAAAGGTGTCAAATATATAGAGGGTGAAACGGTCTGAAAAATATGAGGAGCAAGAAACTGTTTTCAAAAACATGAAGAGCCTCAAAAGGTGTGAACAATGTGAAGAGCTTCAAACTGTGTCAAAAATATGAGGAGCATGAAACGGTCTGAAACATAGGAGGAGCATGAAGTGTTGTTGAAAAAATGAAGAGCCTGAAAAGGTGTCAAAAATATGAAGAGCTTCAAAAAGGTGTCAAATATATAGAGGGTGAAACGGTCTGAAAAATATGAGGAGCAAGAAACTGTTTTCAAAAACATGAAGAGCCTCAAAAGGTGTGAACAATGTGAAGAGCTTCAAACTGTGTCAAAAATATGAGGAGCATGAAACGGTCTGAAACATAGGAGGAGCATGAAGTGATGTTGAAAAACATGAAGAGCCTGAAAAAGGTGTAAAACATATGAGGAGCATGATACGGTCTGAAAAATAGGAGGAGCATGAAGCAGTGTTGAAAAATATGAAGAGCCTGAAAACGTATGAAAAATATGAAGAGCTTCAAAAGGTGTCAAAAATATAAGGAGCATGAAACGGTCTGAAATATAGCAGGAGCATGAAAAGGTGTTAAGAAACATGAAGAGCTTGAAAAGGTGTGAAAAATATGAAAAGATTCAAATGGTGTCAAAAATATGAGGAGATGAAACGGTCTGAAAATTAGGAGGAGCATGAAGCGGTGTTGAAAACATGAAGAGCCTGAAAATGTGTGAAATATATGAAGAGCCTCAAAGGTGTCAAATTATGAGGAGCAAGAAACGGTCTGAAAAATAGGAGGAGCTTGAAGCGGTGTTGAAAAACATGAAGAGCCTGAAAAGGTGTGAAAAATGTGAAGAGCTTCAAACTTTGTCAAAAATATGAGCAGCATGAAATGGTCTGAAACATAGGATTAGCATGAAGTATTGTTGAAAAACATGAAGAGCCTGAAAAATGTGTGAAACATATGAGGAGCATGATACGATCTGAAAAATAGGAGGAGCATGAAGCGGGGTTGAAAAATATGAAGAGCCTGAAAAGGTGTGAAAAATATGAAAAGCTTCAAAAGGTGTCAAAAATATAAGGAGCATGAAACGGTCTGAAATATAGGAGGAGCATGAAAAGGTGTTAAAAAACATGAAGAGCCTGAAAAGGTGTGAAAAATATGAAAAGCTTCAAATGGTGTCAAACGTATGAGGAGAATGAAACGGTCTGAAAATTAGGAGGAGCATGAAGCGGTGTTGAAAAACATGAAGAGCCTGAAAAGATGTGAAATATATGAAGAGCTTCAAAAGGTGTCAAAAATATAAGGAGCATGAAATGGTATGAAATATAGGAGGAGCATGAAAAGGTGTTAAAAAACTTGAAGAGCTTCAAAAGGTGTGAAACATATGAGGAGCATGAAACGGTCTGAAAAATAGGAAGAGCATGTAGTGGTGTTGAAAACCATGAAGAGCCTGAAAGGTGTGAAAAATATGAAGAACTTCAAAAGGTGTCAAAAATATAAGGAGCATGAAACGGTCAGAAAAATAGGAGGAGCATGAACTGGTGTTATAAAACATGAAGAGCCTGAAAAGGTGTGAAAAATATGAAGAACTTCAAAAGGTGTCAAATATATGAGGAGCATGAAACGGTCTGAAAAATAGGAGGATCATGAAACGGTGTTCATACACTTGAAGAGCCCGGAAAGGTGTGAAAAAAATGAAGAGCTTCATAAAGGTGTCAAAAATATGAGGAGGGTGACAGGGTCTGAAAAACATGAGGAGCAAGAAACTGTTTTCAAAAACATGAAGAGCCTCAACAGTTGTGAAAAATATGAAGAGCTTCAAACTGTGTCAAATATATGAGAAACATGAAACGGTCTGAAAAATAGAAGGAGCTTGAAGTGGTGTTGAAAAACATGAAGAGCCTGAAAAGGTGTGAAAAATATGAAGAGCTTCAAAAAGGTGTCAAATATATAGAGGGTGAAACGGTCTGAAAAATATGAGGAGCAAGAAACTGTTTTCAAAAACATGAAGAGCCTCAAAAGGTGTGAAAATATGAAGAGCTTCAAAAAGGTGTCAAATATATAGAGGGTGAAACGGTCTGAAAAATATGAGGAGCAAGAAACTGTTTCCAAAAACATGAAGAGCCTCAAAAGGTGTGAACAATGTGAAGAGCTTCAAACTGTGTCAAAAATATGAGGAGCATGAAACGGTCTGAAACATAGGAGGAGCATGAAGTGATGTTGAAAAACATGAAGAGCCTGAAAAAGTGTGAAACATATGAGGAGCATGATACGGTCTGAAAAATAGGAGGAGCATGAAGCGGTGTTGAAAAATATGTAGAGCCTGAAAACGTATGAAAAATAGGAAGAGCTTCAAAAGGTGTCAAAAATATAAGGAGCATGAAACGGTCTGAAATATAGCAGGAGCATGAAAAGGTGTTAAAAAACATGAAGAGCCTGAAAAGGTGTGAAAAATATGAAGAGCTTCAAATGGTGTCAAAAATATGAGGAGAATGAAACGGTCTGAAAATTAGGAGGAGCATGAAGCGGTGTTGAAAACATGAAGAGCCTGAAAATGTGTGAAATATATGAAGAGCCTCAAAGGTGTCAAAAATATGAGGAGCAATAATCGGTCTGAAAAATAGGAGGAGCTTGAAGCGGTGTTGAAAAATATGAAGAGCCTGAAAAGGTGTGAAATATATGAAGAGCTTCAAAAGGTGTCAAAAATATAAGGAGCATGAAATGGTAGGAAATATAGGAGCCGCATGAAAAGGTGTTAAAAAACTTGAAGAGCTTCAAAAGGTGTGAAACATATGAGGAAGAGCATGTAGTGGTGTTGAAAACCATGAAGAGCCTGAAAGTTGTGAAAAATATGAAGAGCTTTAAAAGGTGTCAAAAATATGAGGAGCATGAAACGGTCTGAAAAATAGGAGGAGCATGAAGCTATGTAGAAAAACATGAAGAACCTGAAAAGGTGTGAAATATATGAAGAGCTTCAAAATGTGTAAAATATGAGGAGTATGAAACGGTCTGAAAAATAGGAGTAACATGAAACACTGTTCAAAATCATGAAGAGCCTGAAAAGGTGTGAAAAACATGAAGAGCCTGAAAAGGTGTGAAAAATATGAAGAGCTTCCAAAGGTGTCAAAAATGAGATGAGCATGAAACGGTCTGAAAAATCGGAGGAGCATGAAGTGGGGTTGAAAATCATGAAGAGCCTGAAAAGGTGTGAAAAATATGAAGTGCTTCAAAAGGTGTCAAAAACTTGAGGAGCATTAAAAGGTCTGAAAAATAGGAGGAGCATGAAGCGGTGTTCAAAAAAATGAAGAGCCTGGAGAAGTGTGAAAAATATGAAGAGCTTCAAAAAGTGTCAAAAATATGAGGAGCATTAAACGGTCTGAAAAATAGGAGAAACATGAAGTGGTGTTGAAAAATATGAAGAGCCTGAAAAGGTGTGAAAAATATGAAGAGCTTCAAAGGTGTCAAAATTATGAGGAGCATGAAACGCTCTGAAAAAGAGGAGGAGCAGCAAGCGATGTTGAAAAACATGAAGAGCGTGAAAAGGTGTGAAAAATATGAAGAGCTTCAAAAGGTGTCAAAAATATGAGGAGCATGAAAGGGTCTGAAAAATAGGAGGAGCATGAAGCGGTGTTGAAAAACATGAAGAGCCTGAAAAGGTGTGAAAAATATGAAGAGCTTCAAAAAGTGTCAAAAATATGAGGAGCATGAAACGGTCTGAAAAATAGGAGGAGCATGAAGTGGTGCTGAAAAACATGAAGAGCCTGAAAAGGTGTGAAAAATAGGAGGAGCTTCAAAAGGCGTCAAAAATATGAGGAGCATGAAACGGTCTGAAAAATAGGAGAAGCATGAAACGGTCTGAAAAATAGGAGGAGCATGAAGCGGTTTGAAAAACATGAAGAGCCTGAAAAAGTGTGAAAAATATGAAGAGCTTCAAAAGGTATCAAAAATATGAGGAGAATGAAACGGTCTGAAAATTAGGAGGAGCATGAATCAGTGTTGAAAAACATAAAGAGCCTGAAACAGTGTGAAATATATGAAGAGCCTCAAAGGTGTCAAAAATATGAGGAGCAAGAAACGGTCTGAAAAATAGAAGGAGCTTGAAGTGGTGTTGAAATACATGAAGAGCCTGAAAAAGTGTGAAAAATATGAAGAGCCTCAAAGGTGTCAAAAATATGAGGAGCAAGAAACGGTCTGAAAAATAGAAGGAGCCTGAAGTGGTTTTGAAAAACATGAAGAGCCTGAAAAGGTGTGAAAAATATGAAGAGCTTCAAAGGTGTCAAAATTATGAGGAGCATGAAACGCTCTGAAAAAGAGGAGGAGCAGCAAGCGATGTTGAAAAACATGAAGCACGTGAAAAGGTGTGAAAAATATGAAGAGCTTCAAAAAGGTGTCAAATATATAGAGGGTGAAACGGTCTGAAAAATATGAGGAGCAAGAAACTGTTTTCAAAAACATGAAGAGCCTCAAAAGGTGTGAACAATGTGAAGAGCTTCAAACTGTGTCAAAAATATGAGGAGCATGAAACGGTCTGAAACATAGGAGGAGCCTGAAGTGGTGTTGAAAAACATGAAGTGCCTGAAAAGGTGTGAAATATAAGAAGAGCTTCAAAACTTGTCAAATATGAGGAGCATGAAACGGTCTGAAAAATAGGAGGAGCATGCAGTGGTATTCAAAAACATGAAGAGCCTGAAAATGTGTGAAAAATACGAAGAGCTTCAAAATGTGTCAAAATATGAGGAGCATGAAACGGCGTGAAAATAGGAGGAGCATGAAACGGTCTGAAAAACAGGAGGAGCATGAATCGGTGTTCAGAAACATGAAGAGCTTGAAAAGGTGTGAAATATATGAAGAGCTTCAAAGGTGTCAAAAATAGGAGGAGAATGAAATTGTCTGAAATAAAGGAGGAGCATGAAGCGGTGTTGAAAAACATGAAGAGCCTGAAAAGCTGTGAAAAATATGAAGAGCTTCAAAAGGTGTCAAAAATGACATGAGCATGAAATGGGCTGAAAAACAGGAGGAGCATGAAATGGTGTTGAAAAAATGAAGAGCCTGAAAAGGTGTGAAATATATGAAGAGCTTTAAAATGTGTCAAATTTATGAGGAGAATGAAACGGTCTGAAAAATAGGAGGAGCTGAAGCGGTGTTGAAAAACATGAAGAGCCTGAAAAAGTGTGACAAATATGAAAAGTTTCTAAAGGTGTCAAAAATATGAGGAACATGAAACGGTCTGAAAAATAGGAGGAGTATGAAGTGGAGTTGAAAAACATGAAGAGCTTGAAAAAGTGTGAAAAATTTGAAGAGCTTCAAAAGGTGTCAAAATATGAGGAGCATGAAACCGTCTGAAAAATTGGAGGAGCATGAAACGGTGTTCAAAAACATGAAGACCCTGTAAAGGTGTGAAATATATGAAGAGCTTCAAAAGATGTCAAAAATAGGAGGAGCATGAATCGGTGTTCAGAAACATGAAGAGCTTGAAAAGGTGTGAAATATATGAAGAGCTTCAAAGGTGTCAAAAATAGGAGGAGAATGAAATTGTCTGAAATAAAGGAGGAGCATGAAGCGGTGTTGAAAAACATGAAGAGCCTGAAAAGCTGTGAAAAATATGAAGAGCTTCAAAAGGTGTCAAAAATGAGATGAGCATGAAATGGGCTGAAAAACAGGAGGAGCATGAAATGGTGTTGATAAACATGAAGAGCTTGAAAAGTTGTGAAATATATGAAGAGCTTCAAAAGGTGTCAAAAATATGAGGAGTATGAAACGGTCTGAAAAAGAAGAGGTGCATGAAGGGGTGTTCAAAAACATGAAGAGCATGAAAAGCTGTGAAAAATATGAAGAGCTTCAAAAGGTGTCAAAAATATGAGGAGCATGAAACGGTCTGAAAAATAGGAGGAGAATGAAGCACTGGTGAAAAACATGAAGAGTATGAAAAGGTGTGAAATATATGAAGAGCTTCAAAAGATGTCAAAAATATGAGGAGCATGAAACGGTGTGAAAAATAGGAGGAGCATGAATTGTTGTTGAAAAACATGAAGAGTCTGAAAAGGTTTGAAAAATATGAAGAGTTTCAAAAGGTGTCAAAATTATGAGGAGCATTAAACATTCTAAAAAATAGGAGAAGCATGAAGTGGTGTTGAAAAATATGAAGACCCAGAAAAGGTGTGAAAAATATGAAGAGCTGCAAAACGTGTGAAAAATATGAGGAGCATGGAACGTTCTGAAAAATAGGAGGAGCATGAAACGATGTTCAAAAACTTGAAGAGCCTGAAAAGCTGTGAAATATATGAAGAGCTTCAAAAGGTGTCAAAAATATCAGGAGCATGAAATGATCTGAAAAATAGCAGGAACATGAAACGGTCTGAAAAATAGGAGGAGCATGAAGAGGTGTTCAAAAATATGACGAGCCTTAAAAGGCGTGAAAAATATGAAGAGCTTCAAAAGGTGTCAAAATATGAGGAGCATGAAACTGCTTGAAAAATAGGAGGAGTATGAAAAGGTCTGAAAAATAGGAGGAGCATGAAGCGCTGTTCGAAAACATGAAGAGTCTGAAAAGTTGTTAAAAATATGAAGAGCTTCAAAAGGTGTCAAAAATATGAGGAGCATGAAATGGTGTTCAAAAACCTGAACAGCCTGAAAAAGTGTTAAAAATATGAAGAGCTTCAAAAGGTGTCAAAATATGAGGAGCATGAAACTGCCTGAAAAATAGGAGGAGTATGAAAAGGTCTGAAAAATAGGAGGAGCATGAAGCGCTGTTCAAAAACATGAAGAGTCTGAAAAGGTGTTAAAAATATGAAGAGCTTCAAAAGGTGTGAAAAATATGAGGAGCATGAAACGGTCTGAAAAATAGGAGGAGCATGAAGTGGTGTTCAAAAACATGAAGAACCTTAAAATGTGTGAAAAATATTAAGAGCTTTAAAGGTGTAAAAATTATGAGGAGCATGAAACCGTCTGAAAAATAGGAGGAGCATGACATGGTGTTGAAAAACATGAAGAACCTTAAAATGTGTGAAAAATATGAAGAGCTTTAAAGGTGTGAAAAATAGGAGGAGCATGACACTGTGTTGAAAAACATGAAGAGCATGAAAATGTGTGAAAAATATGAAGAGATTCTAAAGCTGTCAAAAATATGAGGAGCCTGAAACGGTCTGAAAAATAGGAGGAGCATGATGTGGTGTTGAAAAAGATGAAGAGCGTGAAAAGGTGTGAAAAATATGAAGAGCTTCAAAAGGAGTCAAAAATAAGAGGAGCATGAAAAGGTCTGAAAAATAGGAGGAGCATGAAGCGGTGTTGAAAAACATGAAGAGCCTAAAAAGGTGTGAAAAATATGAAGAGCTTCAAAAGGTGTCAAAAATATCAGGAGCATGAAATGATCTGAAAAATAGCAGGAACATGAAACGGTCTGAAAAATAGGAGGAGCATGAAGTGGTGTTCAAAAATATGACGAGCCTTAAAAGGCGTGAAAAATATGAAGAGCTTTAAAGGTGTGAAAATTATGAAGAGCATGATACCGTCTGAAAAATAGGAGGAGCATGACACGGTGTTGAAAAACATGAAGAGCCTAAAATGTGAGGAAAATATGAAGAGCTTTAAAGGTGTGAAAAATATGAGGAGCATGACACGGTCTGATAAATAGGAGGAGCATGAAGCAGTGTTGAAAAACATGAAGAGCCTGAAAAGGTGTGAAAAATAACATGAGCATGAAATGATCTGAAAAAAAGGAGGAACAGGAAACATTCTTAAAAGCAGGAGGAGCATGAAGCGGTGTTCAAAAACATGAAGAGTCTGAAAAGGTATGAAATATATGAAGAGCTTCAAAAGGTGTCAAAAATATGAGGAGCATGAAACGGTCTGAAACATAGGAGAAGCATGAAGCGGTGTTCAAAAACATGAAGAGCCTGAAAAGGTGTGAAAAATTTGAAGAGCTTCAAAAGGTGTGAAATACATGAGGAGCATGAAACGTTCTGAAACATGGGAGGACCATGAAGTGGTGTTGAAAATCATGAAGAGCCTGAAAAGGTGTGAAAAATATGCAGAGCTTCAAAAGGTGTCAAAAATATGAGGAGCATGAAACGGTCTGAAAAATACGAGGAGCATGAAGTGGTGTTGAAAACCATGAAGAGCCTGAAAAGGTGTGAAAAATATGAAGAGCTTCAAAAGGTGTCAAAAATATCAGGAGCATGAAAAGATCTGAAAAATAGCAGGAACATGAAACGGTCTGAAAAATAGGAGGAGCATGAAGAGGTGTTCAAAAATATGACGAGCCTTAAAAGGCGTGAAAAATATGAAGAGCTTCAAAAGGTGTCAAAATATGAGGAGCATGAAACTGCTTGAAAAATAGGAGGAGTATGAAAAGGTCTGAAAAATAGGAGGAGCATGAAGCGCTGTTCGAAAACATGAAGAGTCTGAAAAGTTGTTAAAAATATGAAGAGCTTCAAAAGGTGTCAAAAATATGAGGAGCATGAAATGGTGTTCAAAAACTTGAACAGCCTGAAAAAGTGTTAAAAATATGAAGAGCTTCAAAAGGTGTCAAAATATGAGGAGCATGAAACTGCCTGAAAAATAGGAGGAGTATGAAAAGGTCTGAAAAATAGGAGGAGCATGAAGCGCTGTTCAAAAACATGAAGAGTCTGAAAAGGTGTTAAAAATATGAAGAGCTTCAAAAGGTGTGAAAAATATGAGGAGCATGAAACGGTCTGAAAAATAGGAGGAGCATGAAGTGGTGTTCAAAAACATGAAGAACCTTAAAATGTGTGAAAAATATTAAGAGATTTAAAGGTGTAAAAATTATGAGGAGCATGAAACCGTCTGAAAAATAGGAGGAGCATGACATGGTGTTGAAAAACATGAAGAACCTTAAAATGTGTGAAAAATATGAAGAGCTTTAAAGGTGTGAAAAATAGGAGGAGCATGACACGGTGTTGAAAAACATGAAGAGCATGAAAATGTGTGAAAAATATGAAGAGATTCTAAAGCTGTCAAAAATATGAGGAGCCTGAAACGGTCTGAAAAATAGGAGGAGCATGAAGTGGTGTTGAAAAAGATGAAGAGCGTGAAAAGGTGTGAAAAATATGAAGAGCTTCAAAAGGAGTCAAAAATAAGAGGAGCATGAAAAGGTCTGAAAAATAGGAGGAGCATGAAGCGGTGTTGAAAAACATGAAGAGCCTAAAAAGGTGTGAAAAATATGAAGAGCTTCAAAAGGTGTCAAAAATATCAGGAGCATGAAATGATCTGAAAAATAGCAGGAACATGAAACGGTCTGAAAAATAGGAGGAGCATGAAGTGGTGTTCAAAAATATGACGAGCCTTAAAAGGCGTGAAAAATATGAAGAGCTTTAAAGGTGTGAAAATTATGAAGAGCATGATACCGTCTGAAAAATAGGAGGAGCATGACACGGTGTTGAAAAACATGAAGAGCCTAAAATGTGAGGAAAATATGAAGAGCTTTAAAGGTGTGAAAAATATGAGGAGCATGACACGGTCTGATAAATAGGAGGAGCATGAAGCAGTGTTGAAAAACATGAAGAGCCTGAAAAGGTGTGAAAAATAACATGAGCATGAAATGATCTGAAAAAAAGGAGGAACAGGAAACATTCTTAAAAACAGGAGGAGCATGAAGCGGTGTTCAAAAACATGAAGAGTCTGAAAAGGTATGAAATATATGAAGAGCTTCAAAAGGTGTAAAAAATATGAGGAGCATGAAACGGTCTGAAACATAGGAGGAGCATGAAGCGGTGTTCAAAAACATGAAGAGCCTGAAAAGGTGTGAAAAATTTGAAGAGCTTCAAAAGGTGTGAAATACATGAGGAGCATGAAACGTTCTGAAACATGGGAGGACCATGAAGTGGTGTTGAAAATCATGAAGAGCCTGAAAAGGTGTGAAAAATATGCAGAGCTTCAAAAGGTGTCAAAAATATGAGGAGCATGAAACGGTCTGAAAAATACGAGGAGCATGAAGTGGTGTTGAAAACCATGAAGAGCCTGAAAAGGTGTGAAAAATATGAAGAGCTTCAAAAGGTGTCAAAAATATCAGGAGCATGAAAAGATCTGAAAAATAGCAGGAACATGAAACGTTCTGAAAAATAGGAGGAGCATGAATAGGTGTTCAAAAATATGACGAGCCTTAAAAGGCGTGAAAAATATGAAGAGCTTTAAAGGTGTGAAAATTATGAAGAGCAAGATACCGACTGAAAAATAGGAGGAGCATGACACGGTGTTGAAAAACATGAAGAGCCTTAAAATGTGAGGAAAATATGAAGAGCTTTAAAGGTGTGAAAAATATGAGGAGCATGACACGGTCTGTTAAATAGGAGGATCATGACACGGTGTTGAAAAATATGAAGAGCATGAAAATGTGTGAAAAATATGAAGAGCTTCACAAGGAGTCAAAAATATGAGGAGCATGAAAAGGTCTGAAAAATAGGAGGAGCATGAAGCGGTGTTGAAAAACATGAAGAGCCTGAAAAGGTGTGAAAAATATGAAGAGCTTCAAAAGGTTTCAAAAATATGAGGAGCATGAAATGATCTGAAAAAAAGGAGGAACAGGAAACATTCTGAAAAACAGGAGGAGCATGAAGCGGTGTTCAAAAACATGAAGAGTCTGAAAAGGTATGAAAGATATGAAGAGCTTCAAAACGTGTCAAAAATATGAGGAGCATGAAACGGTCTGAAACATAGGAGGAGCATGAAGCGGTGTTCAAAAACATGAAGAGCCTGAAAAGGTGTGAAAAATTTGAAGAGCTTCAAAAGGTGTGAAATACATGAGGAGCATGAAACGTTCTGAAACATGGGAGGACCATGAAGTGGTGTTGAAAATCATGAAGAGCCTGAAAAGGTGTGAAAAATATGCAGAGCTTCAAAAGGTGTCAAAAATATGAGGAGCATGAAACGGTCTGAAAAATACGAGGAGCATGAAGTGGTGTTGAAAACCATGAAGAGCCTGAAAAGGTGTGAAAAATATGAAGAGCTTCAAAAGGTGTCAAAAATATCAGGAGCATGAAAAGATCTGAAAAATAGCAGGAACATGAAACGTTCTGAAAAATAGGAGGAGCATGAATAGGTGTTCAAAAATATGACGAGCCTTAAAAGGCGTGAAAAATATGAAGAGCTTTAAAGGTGTGAAAATTATGAAGAGCAAGATACCGACTGAAAAATAGGAGGAGCATGACACGGTGTTGAAAAACATGAAGAGCCTTAAAATGTGAGGAAAATATGAAGAGCTTTAAAGGTGTGAAAAATATGAGGAGCATGACACGGTCTGTTAAATAGGAGGATCATGACACGGTGTTGAAAAATATGAAGAGCATGAAAATGTGTGAAAAATATGAAGAGCTTCACAAGGAGTCAAAAATATGAGGAGCATGAAAAGGTCTGAAAAACAGGAGGAGCATGAAGCGGTGTTGAAAAACATGAAGAGCCTGAAAAGGTGTGAAAAATATGAAGAGCTTCAAAAGGTTTCAAAAATATGAGGAGCATGAAATGATCTGAAAAAAAGGAGGAACAGGAAACATTCTGAAAAACAGGAGGAGCATGAAGCGGTGTTCAAAAACATGAAGAGTCTGAAAAGGTATGAAAGATATGAAGAGCTTCAAAACGTGTCAAAAATATGAGGAGCATGAAACGGTCTGAAAAATAGGAGGAGCATGAAGCGGTGTTCAAAAAGATGAAGAGCCTGAAAAGCTGTGAAAAATTTGAAGAGCTTCAAAAGGTGTGAAATACATGAGGAGCATGAAACGTTCTGAAACATGGGAGGACCATGAAGCGGTGTTGAAAATCATGAAGAGCCTCAAAAGGTGTGAAAAATATGCAGAGCTTCAAAATTTGTCAAAAATATGAGGAGCATGAAACGGTCTGAAAAGTACGAGGAACATGAAGTGGTGTTGAAAACCATGAAGAGCCTGAAAAGGTGTGAAAAATATGAAGAGCTTCAAAAGGTGTCAAAAATATGAGGTGCATGAATCGGTCCGAAAAATAGGAGGTTCATGAAGCGGTGTTGAAAAACATGAAGAGCCTGAAAAGGTGTGAAAAATATGAAGAGCTTCAAAAGGTGTCAAAAATATGAGGAGCATGAAACGGTCTGAAAAATAGGACGAGCATAAGCGATGTTGAAAAACATGCACAGCCTGAAAAGGTGTGAAAAATATGAAGAGCTTCAAAAGGTGTGAAAAATATGAAGAGCTTCAAAAGGTGTGAAAAATATGAAGAGCTTCAAAAGGTGTGAAAAATATGAAGAGCTTCAAATGTGTCAAAAATGAGATGAGCATGAAACGGTCTGAAAAATAAGAGAAGAGCATGAAGTGGAGCAGAAAAAAAAGAAGAGCCTGAAAAGGTGTGAAATATATGAATAGCTTCAAAAGGTGTAACAAATATGAGGACCATGAAACGGTTTGAAAAATAGGAAGAGCATGAAACGGTGTTCAAAAACATGAAGAGCCTGAAAAGGTGTGAAAAATATGAAGAGCTTCAAAACGTGCCAAAAATATGAGGAACCTGAAACTGTCTCAAAAATAGGAGGAGCATGAAACGGTCTGAAAAATAGGAGGAGCATGAAGTGGTGTTCAAAAACATGAAGAGCCTGAAAAGTTGTGAAATATATGAAGAGGTTCAAAAGGTGTGAAAAATATGAGGAGCATGATACCGTCTGAAAAATAGGAGGATCATGAAACGGTGATCAAAAACATGAAGAGCCTGAAAAGGTGTGAAAAATATGAAGAGCTTCAAAAGGTGTGAAATACATGAGGAGCATGAAAGGGGATGAAAAATAGGAGAAGCATGAAGTGGAGTGGAAAAACATGAAGAGCCTGAAAAGGTGTGAAAAATTTGAAGAGCTTCAAAAGGTGTGAAATACATGAGGAGCATGAAACTCTCTGAAAAATAGGAGGAGCATGAAGCGGTTTTCAAAAACATGAAGAGCTGAAATGTTTTGAAAAATATGAAAAGCTTCAAAAGGTGTCAAAAATGAGATGAGCATGAAACGGTCTGAAAAATAGGAAGAGAATGAAGCGGTGTTGGAAAACATGAAAAGCCTGAAAAAGTGTGAAAAATATGAAGAGCTTCATAAGGTGTCAAAAATATTAGGAGCATGTAACGATCTGAAAAATAGGAGGAGGATGAAGCGGTGTTCAAAAACATGAGGAGCCTGAAAAGATGTGAAAAATATGAAGACCTTCAAAAGGTGTGATAAATATGAGGAGCATGAAGCGGTCTGAAAAATAGGAGGAGCATGAAGTGTAGTTTAAAAACATGAAGAGCCTGAAAAGGTGTGAAATATAAGAAGAGCTACAAAAGGTGTCAAATATATGAGGAGCATGAAACGGTCTGAAAAATAGGAGGAGCATGAAGTGGTGATGAAAACCATGAAGAGCCTGAAAAGGTGTGAAAAATATGAAGAGCTTCAAAAGGTATGAAATATAGGAGAAGCATGAAGCGGTGTTCAAAAACATAAAAAGCCTGTTAAGGTGTGAAAAATATGAAGAGCTTCAAAACGTGTCAAATATATGTGGAGCATGAAACGGTGTGAAAAATTGGAGGAGCATGAAGCGGTGTTGAAAAACATGAAGAACCTGAAAACTTGTGAAAAATATGAAGATCTTCAAAAGGTGTAAAAATATGAGGAGCATGAAACAATCTGAAACATAGGAGGAGCATGAAGTGGTGTTGAAAAACATGAAGTGCCTGAAAAGGTGTGAAATATATGAAGAGCTTCAAATGGTGTCAAAAATATGAGGAGCATGAAACGCTCTGAAATATAGGAGGAGCATGAAGTGGTGTTGAAAAACTTGAAGAGCTGAAAAGGTGGGAAAATATGAAGAGCTTCAACAGGTGTCAAAAATATGAGGAGCATGAAATGGACTGAAAAATAGGAGGAACATGAAGCGGGGTTGAAAAACATGAAGAGCCTGAAAAGTTGTGAAAAATGTGAAAAGCTTCAAAAGGTGTGAAATACATGAGGAGCATGAAACGGTCTGAAAAATAGGAGTAGCATGAGACGGTGTTGAAAAACATGAAGAGCCTGAAAAGTTGTGAAAAATATGAAGAGCTTCAAAAGGTGTCAAAATTATGAGGAGCATGAAACGGTCTAAAAAATAGGAGGAGCATGAAACGGTGTTCAAAACATGAATAGCCTGAAAAGGTGTGAAATATATGACGAGCTTCAAAAGATGTGAAATATAGGAGCAGCATGAAGCGGTGTTCAAAAACATAAAAAGCCTGAAAAAGTGTGAAAAATATGAAGGGCTTCAAAACGTGTCAAAAATATGTGGAGCATGAAATAGTCTGAAAAATAGGAGGAGCATGAAGCGGTGTTGAAAAACATGAAGAACCTGAAAACTTGTCAAAATTTGAAGAGCTTCAAAAGGTGTGAAATATATGAACAGTTTCAAAAGTGTGAAAAATGAGATGAGCATGAAGCGGTCTTAAAAATAGGAGGAGCAATGTTGAAAAACACGAAGAGTCTGAAAAGGTGTGAAAATATGAAGAGCTTCAAAAATATGAAAAATATGAAGAGCTTCAAAAGGTGTGAAAATCATGAAGAGCTTCAAAAGGTGTCAAAAATATGAGGTGCATGAAATGATCTGAAAAGTAGGAGGAGCATGAAGCGGTGTTGAAAAACATGAAGAGCCTGAAAACGTGTGAGAAATATGAAGAGCTTCAAAAGTTGTGAAAAATATGAAGAGCTTCAAAAGGTGTCAAAATCAGATGAGCATGAAATGGTGTGAAAAATAGGAGGAGCATGAAGCCGTGTTGAAACACATGAAGAGCCTGAAAACTTGTGAAAAATATGACGAGCTTCAAAAGATGTGAAATATAGGAGCAGCTTGAAGCGGTGTTCAAAAACATAAAAAGCCTGAAAAAGTGTGAAAAATATGAAGAGCTTCAAAAGGTGTCAAAAATATGTGGAGCATGAAATAGTCTGAAAAATAGGAGGAGCATGAAGCGGTGTTGAAAAACATGAAGAACCTGAAAACTTGTCAAAATTTGAAGAGTTTCAAAAGGTGTGAAATATATGAACAGTTTCAAAAGTGTGAAAAATGAGTAGAGCATGAAGCGGTCTTAAAAATAGGAGGAGCATGAAGTGTTGTTGAAAAACATAAAGATCCTGAAAATGTGTGAAATATATGAAGAGCTACAAAAGGTGTCAAAAACGTGAGGAGCATGAAACGGTCTGAAAAATAGGAAGAGCATGAAGCGGTGTTCAAAAACATGAGGAGCCTGAAAAGGTGTGAAAAATATGAAGAGCTTCAAAAGGTGTCAAATTATGAGGAGCGTGAAACGGTCTGAAAAATAGGAGGAGTATGAAGTGGTGTTGAAAAAAATGAAGAGCCTGAATATGTGTGCAAAATATAAAGAGCTTCAAAAGGTGTGAAATACATGTGGAGCACGAAACGGTCTGAAAAATAGGAGGATCATGAAGCCGTGTTCAAAAAAATTGCAGAGACTGAAAAGGTGTGAAAAATATGAAGAGCTTCAAAAGGTGTCAAATTATGAGGAGCATAAACGGTCTGCAAATAGGACCAGCATGAAGCGGTGTTCAAAAACATGAAGAGCCTGAAAAGGTTTGAAAAATATGAATAGCTTTAAAAGGTGTGAAAATTATGAGGAGCAGGAAACGTTCGAAAAATAGGAGGAGGATGAAGCAATGTTGAAAAACATGAAGAGTCTGAAAAGGTGTGAAAATATGAAGAGCTTCAAAAATATGAAAAAAATGAAGAGCTTCAAAAGGTGTGAAAAACATGAAGAGCTTCAAAAGGTGTCAAAAATATGAGGTGCATGAAATGGTCTGAAAAGTAGGAGGAGCATGAAGCGGTGTTGAAAAACATGAAGAGCCTGAAAACGTGTGAAAAATATGAAGAGCTTCAAAAGGAGTCAAAAATATGAGGAGAAAGAAACGATGTTAAAAATAGGAGGAGCATGAAGCGGTGTTGAAAAACATGAAGAGACTGAAAAGGTGTGAAAAATATGAAGAGCTTCAAAAGGTGTCAAAAATATGAGGAGCATGAAACGGTCTGAAAAATAGGAGGATCATGAAGCAGTGTTGAAAAACATGAAGAGCCTGAAAAGGTGTGAAATATATGAAGAGCTTCAAAAGGAGTCAAAAATATGAGGAGAATGAAACCGTCTGACAAATAGGAGGAGCATGAAGCATTGTTGAAAAACATGAAGAGCCTGAAAACGTGT
Organism: Dama dama; assembly: GCF_033118175.1. NCBI lineage: Eukaryota > Metazoa > Chordata > Mammalia > Artiodactyla > Cervidae > Dama > Dama dama. The sequence goes on along the minus strand of NW_026870905.1, from coordinate 4,391,123 downwards.
GAAAAATATGAAGAGCTTCAAAAGGTGTCAAAAATATGAGGAGCATGAAACGGTCTGAATAATAGAAGGAGCATGAAACGGTCTTTAAACAAATGAAGAGCCTGAAAAGGTGTGAAAAATATGAAGAGCTTCAAAAGGTGTCAAAAATTAGATGAGCATGAAACGGTCTGAAAAATCGGAGGTGCATGAAGCGGTGTTGAAAATCTTGAAGAGCCTGAAAAGGTGTGAAAAACATGAAGAGGTTCAAAAATATGAAAAATTTGAAGAGCCTGAAAAGGTGTGAAAAATATGAAGAGCTTCATGAGGTGTCAAATATATGAGGATCATGAAACGGTCTGAATAATAGGAGGAGCAAGAAACGGTGTACAAAACATGAAGAGCCTGAAAAGGTGTGAAAAATGTGAAGAGCTTAAAAGGTGTGAAAAATATGAAGAGCTTCAAAAGGTGTCAAAAAGTAGATGAGCATGAAACGGTCTGAAAAATAGGAGGAGCATGAAGTGGTGTTGAAAAAATGAAGAGCCTGAAAAGGTGTGAAATATATGAAGAGCTTTAAAATGTGTCAAATTTATGAGGAGAATGAAACGGTCTGAAAAATAGGAGGAGCTGAAGCGGTGTTGAAAAACATGAAGAGCCTGAAAAAGTGTGACAAATATGAAAAGTTTCTAAAGGTGTCAAAAATATGAGGAACATGAAACGGTCTGAAAAATAGGAGGAGTATGAAGTGGAGTTGAAAAACATGAAGAGCTTGAAAAAGTGTGAAAAATTTGAAGAGCTTCAAAAGGTGTCAAAATATGAGGAGCATGAAACCGTCTGAAAAATTGGAGGAGCATGAAACGGTGTTCAAAAACATGAAGAGCCTGAAAAGGTGTGAAAAATATGAAGAGCTTCAAAAGGTGTGAAATACATGAGGAGCATGAAACTCTCTGAAAAATAGAAGGAGCATGAAGTGGTGTTCAAAAACATGAAGAGTCTGAAAAGGTTTGAAAAATATGAAGAGCTTCAAAATGTGTGAAAAATATGAGGAGCATGATATGGTTTCAAAAATAGGATTACCATGAAGCGGTGTTCAAAACATGAAGAGCCTGAAAAGTTTTGAAAAATATGAAAAGCTTCAAAAGGTGTCAAAAATGAGATGAGCATGAAACGTTCTGAAAAATAGGAGGTGCATGAAGCGGTGTTGAAAAACATGAAGAGCCTGAAAAGGTGTGAAAAATATGAAGAGCTTCAAAAGGTGTCAAAAATATGAGGAGCATGAAACGGTCTGAAAAATAGGAGGAGCATGAAACGGTGTTCAAAAACAGGAAGAACCTAAAAAGGTGTGAAATATATGAAGAGCTTCAAAACATATCAAAAATATGTGGAGCATGAAACGGTCTGAAAAATAGGAGGAGCATGAAGCGCAGTTGAAAAACATGAAGAACCTGAAAACGTGTGAAAAATATGAACAGCTTCAAAAGGTGTGAAAAATGAGATGAGCATGAAACGTTCTGAAAAATAGGAGGTGCATGAAGCGGTGTTGAAAAACATGAAGAGCCTGAAAAGGTGTGAAAAATATGAAGAGCCTCAAAAGGTGTGAAATACATGTGGAGCACGAAACGGTCTGAAAAATAGGAGGATCATGAAGCCGTGTTCAAAAAAATTGCAGAGACTGAAAAGGTGTGAAAAATATGAAGAGCTTCAAAAGGTGTCAAATTATGAGGAGCATAAACGGTCTGCAAATAGGACCAGCATGAAGCGGTGTTCAAAAACATGAAGAGCCTGAAAAGGTTTGAAAAATATGAATAGCTTTAAAAGGTGTGAAAATTATGAGGAGCAGGAAACGTTCGAAAAATAGGAGGAGGATGAAGCAATGTTGAAAAACATGAAGAGTCTGAAAAGGTGTGAAAATATGAAGAGCTTCAAAAATATGAAAAATATGAAGAGCTTCAAAAGGTGTGAAAAACATGAAGAGCTTCAAAAGGTGTCAAAAATATGAGGTGCATGAAATGGTCTGAAAAGTAGGAGGAGCATGAAGCGGTGTTGAAAAACATGAAGAGCCTGAAAACGTGTGAAAAATATGAAGAGCTTCAAAAGGAGTCAAAAATATGAGGAGAAAGAAACGATGTTAAAAATAGGAGGAGCATGAAGCGGTGTTGAAAAACATGAAGAGCCTGAAAAGGTGTGAAAAATATGAAGAGCTTCAAAAGGTGTCAAAAATATGAGGAGCATGAAACGGTCCGAAAAATAGGAGGATCATGAAGCGGTGTTGAAAAACATGAAGAGCCTGAAAAGGTGTGAAAAATATGAAGAGCTTCAAAAGGTGTCAAAAATATGAGGAGCATGAAACGGTCTGAAAAATAGGAGGATCATGAAGCAGTGTTGAAAAACATGAAGAGCCTGAAAAGGTGTGAAATATATGAAGAGCTTCAAAAGGAGTCAAAAATATGAGGAGAATGAAACCGTCTGACAAATAGGAGGAGCATGAAGCATTGTTGAAAAACATGAAGAGCCTGAAAACGTGTGAAAAATATGAAGAGCTTCAAAAGGTGTCAAAAATATGAGGAGCATGAAACGGTCTGAATAATAGAAGGAGCATGAAACGGTCTTTAAACAAATGAAGAGCCTGAAAAGGTGTGAAAAATATGAAGAGCTTCAAAAGGTGTCAAAAATTAGATGAGCATGAAACGGTCTGAAAAATCGGAGGTGCATGAAGCGGTGTTGAAAATCTTGAAGAGCCTGAAAAGGTGTGAAAAACATGAAGAGCTTCAAAAATATGAAAAATTTGAAGAGCCTGAAAAGGTGTGAAAAATATGAAGAGCTTCATGAGGTGTCAAATATATGAGGATCATGAAACGGTCTGAATAATAGGAGGAGCAAGAAACGGTGTACAAAACATGAAGAGCCTGAAAAGGTGTGAAAAATGTGAAGAGCTTAAAAGGTGTGAAAAATATGAAGAGCTTCAAAAGGTGTCAAAAAGTAGATGAGCATGAAACGGTCTGAAAAATAGGAGGAGCATGAAGTGGTGTTGAAAAAATGAAGAGCCTGAAAAGGTGTGAAATATATGAAGAGCTTTAAAATGTGTCAAATTTATGAGGAGAATGAAACGGTCTGAAAAATAGGAGGAGCTGAAGCGGTGTTGAAAAACATGAAGAGCCTGAAAAAGTGTGACAAATATGAAAAGTTTCTAAAGGTGTCAAAAATATGAGGAACATGAAACGGTCTGAAAAATAGGAGGAGTATGAAGTGGAGTTGAAAAACATGAAGAGCTTGAAAAAGTGTGAAAAATTGGAAGAGCTTCAAAAGGTGTCAAAATATGAGGAGCATGAAACCGTCTGAAAAATTGGAGGAGCATGAAACGGTGTTCAAAAACATGAAGAGCCTGAAAAGGTGTGAAAAATATGAAGAGCTTCAAAAGGTGTGAAATACATGAGGAGCATGAAACTCTCTGAAAAATAGAAGGAGCATGAAGTGGTGTTCAAAAACATGAAGAGTCTGAAAAGGTTTGAAAAATATGAAGAGCTTCAAAATGTGTGAAAAATATGAGGAGCATGATATGGTTTCAAAAATAGGATTACCATGAAGCGGTGTTCAAAACATGAAGAGCCTGAAAAGTTTTGAAAAATATGAAAAGCTTCAAAAGGTGTCAAAAATGAGATGAGCATGAAACGTTCTGAAAAATAGGAGGTGCATGAAGCGGTGTTGAAAAACATGAAGAGCCTGAAAAGGTGTGAAAAATATGAAGAGCTTCAAAAGGTGTCAAAAATATGAGGAGCATGAAACGGTCTGAAAAATAGGAGGAGCATGAAACGGTGTTCAAAAACAGGAAGAGCCTAAAAAGGTGTGAAATATATGAAGAGCTTCAAAACATGTCAAAAATATGTGGAGCATGAAACGGTCTGAAAAATAGGAGGAGCATGAAGCGCAGTTGAAAAACATGAAGAACCTGAAAACGTGTGAAAAATATGAACAGCTTCAAAAGGTGTGAAAAATGAGATGAGCATGAAACGTTCTGAAAAATAGGAGGTGCATGAAGCGGTGTTGAAAAACATGAAGAGCCTGAAAAGGTGTGAAAAATAGGAAGAGCTTCAAAGGGCGTCAAAAATATGAGGAGCATGAAACGGTCTGAAAAATAGGAGAAGCATGAAACGGTCTGAAAATTAGGAGGAGCATGAAGCAGTGTTGAAAAACATGAAGAACCTGAAAACGTGTGAAAAATATGAACAGCTTCAAAAGGTGTGAAAAATGAGATGAGCTTGAAGCGGTCTGAAAAATAGGAGGAGCATGAAGTGTTGTTTAAAAGCATGAAGAGCCTGAAAAGGTGTGAAATATATGAAAAGCTTCAAAAGGTGTGAAAAAAAAGAAGAGTTTCAAAAGGTGTCAAAAATATGAGGAGCATGAAACGATCTGAAAAAGAGGAGGAGCATGAAACGGTGTTCAAATACATGAAGAGCCTAAAAAGGTGTGAAAAATATGAAGAGCTTCAAAAGGTGTGAAAATATGAAGACCTGCAAAAGGTGTAAAAATCGATGAGCATGAAATGATCTGAAAATTAGGAGCAGCACGAAGCGGTGTTGAAAACCATGAAGAGCCTGAAAACGTGTAAAATATATGAAGAGCTTCAAAAGAAATGAAAAATATGAACAGCTTCAAAATGTGTCAAAAATGAGATGAGAATGAAGCAGTCTGAAAAAAGTAGGAGCATGAAGTGGTGTTGAAAATCATGAAGAGCCTGAAAAGGTGTGAAATATATGAAGAGTTTCAAAAGATGTCAAAAATATGAGGAGCATGAAACGGTCTGAAAAATAGGAGGAGCATCAAACTGTGCTGAAAAAAATGAAGAGCCTGAAAAGGTGTGAAAAATATGATGAGCTTCAAAACGTGTCAAAAATATGAGGAGCATGAAACGGTCTGAAAAATAGGAGGAGCATGAAGTGGTGTTGAAAAATATGAAGAGCCTGAAAAGGTGTGAAAAATATGAAGAGCTTCAAATTTGTCAAAATTATGAGGACCATGAAACGCTCTGAAAAATACGAGGAGCATGAAGCGGTGTTGAAAAACATGAAGAGCCTGAAAAGGTGTGAAAAATAGGAAGAGCTTCAAAGGGCGTCAAAAATATGAGGAGCATGAAACGGTCTGAAAAATAGGAGAAGCATGAAACGGTCTGAAAATTAGGAGGAGCATGAAGCAGTGTTGAAAAATATAAAGAGCCTGAAACAGTGTGAAATATATGAAGAGCCTCAAAGGTGTCAAAAATATGAGGAGCAAGAAACGGTCTGAAAAATAGAAGGAGCTTGAAGTGGTGTTGAAAAACATGAAGAGCCTGAAAAAGTGTGAAATATATGAAGAGCCTCAAAGGTGTCAAAAATATGAGGAGCAAGAAACGGTCTGAAAAATAGAAGGAGCTTGAAGTGGTGTTGAAAAACATGAAGAGCCTGAAAAGGTGTGAAAAATATGAAGAGCTTCAAAGGTGTCAAAATTAAGAGGAGCATGAAACGCTCTGAAAAAGAGGAGGAGCAGCAAGCGATGTTGAAAAACATGAAGAGCGTGAAAAAGTGTTAAAAATATGAAGAGCTTCAAAAGGTGTCAAGAATATGAGGAGCATGAAACGGTCTGAAAAACAGGAGGAGCATGAAGTGGTGCTGAAAAACATGAATAGCCTGAAAAGGTGTGAAAAATATGAAGAGCTTCAAAAGGCGTCAAAAATATGAGGAGCATGAAACGGTCTGAAAAATAGGAGAAGCATGAAACGGTCTGAAAAATAGGAGGAGCATGAAGCGGTTTGAAAAACATGAAGAGCCTGAAAAAGTGTGAAAAATATGAAGAGCTTCAAAATGTGTCAAAAATATGAGGAGAATGAAACGGTCTGAAAATTAGGAGGAGCATGAAGCGGTGTTGAAAAACATAAAGAGCCTGAAACAGTGTGAAATATATGAAGAGCCTCAAAGGTGTCAAAAATATGAGGAGCAAGAAACGGTCTGAAAAATAGAAGGAGCTTGAAGTGGTGTTGAAAAACATGAAGAGCCTGAAAAGGTGTGAAAAATATGAAGAGCTTCAAAAAGGTGTCAAATATATAAAGGGTGAAACGGTCTGAAAAATATAAGGAGCAAGAAACTGTTTTCAAAAACATGAAGAGCCTCAAAAGGTGTGAAAAATATGAAGAGCTTCAAAAAGGTGTCAAATATATAGAGGGTGAAACGGTCTGAAAAATATGAGGAGCAAGAGACTGTTTTCAAAAACATGAAGAGCCTCAAAAGGTGTGAACAATGTGAAGAGCTTCAAACTGTGTCAAAAATATGAGGAGCATGATACGGTCTGAAACATAGGAGGAGCATGAAGTGTTGTTGAAAAACATGAAGAGCCTGAAAAAGGTGTGAAACATATGAGGAGCATGAAACGGTCTGAAAAATAGGAGGAGCATGAAGTGTTGTTGAAAAACATGAAGAGCCTGAAAAGGTGTCAAAAATATGAAGAGCTTCAAAAAGTGTCAAAAATATGAGGAGCATGAAACGGTCTGAAAAATAGGAGAAGCATGAAGTGGTGAAGAAAAATATGAGGAGCCTGAAAAGGTGTAAAAAATATGAAGAGCTTCAAAGGTGTCAAAACTAAGAGGAGCATGAAACGGTCTGAAAAAGATGAGGAGCAGCAAGCGATGTTGAAAAACATGAAGAGCGTGAAAAGGTGTGAAAAATATGAAGAGATTCAAAAGGTGTCAAAAATATGAGGAGCATGAAACGGTTTGAAAAATAGGAGGAGCATGAAGCGGTGTTGAAAAACATGAAGAGCCTGAAAAGGTGTGAAAAATATGAAGAGCTTCAAAATGTGTAAAAAATATGGGGAGCAAAAAAAGGTCTGAAAAATAGGAGGAGCATGAAGTGGTGCTGAAAAACATGAAGAGCCTGAAAAGGTGTGAAAAATATGAAGAGCTTCAAAAGGCGTCAAAAATACGAGGAGCATGAAACGGTCTGAAAAATAGGAGGAGCATGAAACGGTCTGAAAATAGGAGGAGCATGAAGCGGTTTGAAAAACATGAAGAGCCTGAAAAAGTGTGAAAAATATGAAGAGCTTCAAAAGGTGTCAAAAATATGAGGAGAATGAAACGGTCTGAAAATCAGGAGGAGCATGAAGCGGTGTTGAAAAACATAAAGAGCCTGAAAAAGTGTGAAATATATGAAGAGCCTCAAAGGTGTCAAAAATATGAGGAGCAAGAAACGGTCTGAAAAATAGAAGGAGCTTGAAGTGGTGTTGAAAAACATGAAGAGCCTGAAAAGGTGTGAAAAATATGAAGAGCTTCAAAAGGTGTCAAAAATATGAGGAGAATGAAACGGTCTGAAAATTAGGAGGAGCATGAAGCGGTGTTGAAAAACATAAAGAGACTGAAAAAGTGTGAAATATATGAAGAGCCTCAAAGGTGTCAAAAATATTAGGAGCAAGAAACGGTCTGAAAAATAGAAGGAGCTTGAAGTGGTGTTGAAAAACATGAAGAGCCTGAAAAGGTGTGAAAAATATGAAGAGCTTCAGAAAGGTGTCAAATATATAGAGGGTGAAACGGTCTGAAAAATATGAGGAGCAAGAAACTGTTTTCAAAAACATGAAGAGCCTCAAAAGGTGTGAAAAATGTGAAGAGCTTCAAACTGTGTCAAAAATATGAGGAGCATGAAACGGTCTGAAACATAGGAGGAGCATGAAGTGATGTTGAAAAACATGAAGAGACTGAAAAAGTTGTGAAACATATGAGGAGCATGATATGGTCTGATAAATAGGAGGAGCATGAAGCGGTGTTGAAAAATATGAAGAGCATGAAAATGTGTGAAAAATATGAAGAGCTTCAAAAGGTGTCAAAAATATAAGGAGCATGAAACGGTCTAAAATATAGCAGGAGCATGAAAAGGTGTTAAAAAACATGAAGAGCCTGAAAAGGTGTGAAAAATATGAAAAGCTTCAAATGGTGTCAAAAATATGAGGAGAATGAAACGGTCTGATAATTAGGAGGAGCATGAAGTGGTGTTGAAAAACATGAAGAGCTTGAAAAAGGTGTGAAACATATGAGTAGAATAAAACGGTCTGAAAAATAGGAGGAGCATGAAGTGGTGTAGAAAAACATGAAGACCCTGAAAAGGTGTGAAAAATATGAAGAGCTACAAAAAGTGTCAAAAATATGAGGAGCTTGAAACGGTCTGAAATATAGGAGGAGCGTGAAAAGGTGTTAAAAAAATATGAAGAGCTTCAAAAGGTGTGAAAAGTATGAGGAGCATGAAACGGTCTGAAAAATAGGAGGAGCATGAAGCGTTGTTGAAAAACATGAAGAGCCTGAAAAGGTGTGAAAAATATGAAGTGCTTCAAAAAGTGTCAAAAATATGAGGAGCATGAAAATGTCTGAAAAATAGGAGGAGCTTGAAGCGGTGTTCAAAAAAATGAAGAGCCTGGAGAAGTGTGAAAAATATGAAGAGCTTCAAAAAGTGTCAAAAATATGAGGAGCATTAAACGGTCTGAAAAATAGGAGAAGCATGAAACGGTCTGAAAAATAGGAGAAGCATGAAACGGTCTGAAAAATAGGAGGAGCATGAAGCAGTGTTGAAAAACATAAAGAGCCTGAAACAGTGTGAAATATATGAAGAGCCTCAAAGGTGTCAAAAATATGAGGAGCAAGAAACGGTCTGAAAAATAGAAGGAGCTTGAAGTGGTGTTGAAAAACATGAAGAGCCTGAAAAAGTGTGAAATATATGAAGAGCCTCAAAGGTGTCAAAAATATGAGGAGCAAGAAACGGTCTGAAAAATAGAAGGAGCTTGAAGTGGTGTTGAAAAACATGAAGATCCTGAAAAGGTGTGAAAAATATGAAGAGCTTCAAAGGTGTCAAAATTATGAGGAGCATGAAACGCTCTGAAAAAGAGGAGGAGCAGCAAGCGATGTTGAAAAACATGAAGAGCGTGAAAAGGTGTGAAAAATATGAAGAGCTTCAAAAGGTGTCACAAATATGAGGAGCATGAAAGGGTCTGAAAAATAGGAGGAGCATGAAGCGGTGTTGAAAAACATGAAGAGCCTGAAAAGGTGTGAAAAATATGAAGAGCTTCAAAAGGTGTCAAAAATATAAGGAGCATGAAACGGCCTGAAATATAGGAGGAGCATGAAAAGGTGTTAAAAAACATGAAGAGCCTAAAAAGGTGTGAAAAATATGAAAAGCTTCAAATGTTGTCAAATATATGAGGAGAATTAAACGGTCTGATAATTAGGAGGAGCATGAAGTGGTGTTGAAAAACATGAAAAGCTTGAAAAAGGTGTGAAACATATGAGTAGAATAAAACAGTCTGAAAAATAGGAGGAGCATGAAGTGGTGTAGAAAAACATGAAGACCCTGAAAAGGTGTGAAAAATATGAAGAGCTAGAAAAAGTGTCAAAAATATGAGTAGCTTGAAACGGTCTGAAATATAGGAGGAGCGTGAAAAGTTGTTAAAAAAATACGAGGGGCTTCAAATTGTGTGAAACATATGAGGAGTATGAAACGGTCTGAAAAATAGGAGGAGCATGAAGCGTTGTTGAAAAACATGAAGAGCCTGAAAAGGTGTGAAAAACATGAAGTGCTTCAAAAGGTGTCAAAAACATGAGGAGCATGAAAAGGTCTGAAAAATAGGAGGAGCATGAAGCGGTGTTCAAAAAAATGAAGAGCCTGGAGAAGTGTGAAAAATATGAAGAGCTTCAAAAAGTGTCAAAAATATGAGGAGCATTAAACGGTCTGAAAAATAGGAGAACCATGAAGTGGGGTTGAAAAATATGAAGAGCCTGAAAAGGTGTGAAAAATACGAAGAGCTTCAAAGGTGTCAAAATTATGAGGAGCATGAAACGCTCTGAAAAAGAGGAGGAGCAGCAAGCGATGTTGAAAAACATGAAGAGCGTGAAAAGGTGTGAAAAATATGAAGAGCTTCAAAAGGTGTCAAATATATGAGGAGCATGATACGGTCTGAAAAATAGGAGGAGTATGAAGTGGTGCTGAAAAATATGAAGAGCCTGAAAAGGTGTGATAAATAGGAAGAGCTTCAAAAGTTGTGAAAAATATGAGGAGCATGAAACGGTCTGAAAAATAAGAGGAGCATGAAGCCGTGTTGAAAAACATGTAGAGACTGAAAAGGTGTAAAAAATATGAAGAGCTTCAAAAGGTGTCAAAAATATGAGGAGCTGAAACGGTCTGAAAAATAGGAGGAGCATTGTAGCGTTGTTCAAAAACTTGAAGAGCCTGAAATGGTGTGAAAAATATGAAGAGCTTCAAAAGGTGTCAAAAATATGAGGAGCATGAAACGGTCTGAAAAATAAGAGGAGCATGAAATGGTGTTGAAAAACATGAAGAGCCTGAAAAGGTGTGAAACATATGAAGAGCTTCAAAGGTGTCAAAATTATGAGGAGCATGAAACGCTCTGAAAAAGAGGAGGAGCAGCAAGCGATGTTGAAAAACATGAAGAGCGTGAAAAGGTGTGAAAAATATGAAGAGCTTCAAAAGGTGTCACAAATATGAGGAGCATGAAAGGGTCTGAATAATAGGAGGAGCATGAAGCGGTGTTGAAAAACATGAAGAGCCTGAAAAGGTGTGAAAAATATGAAGAGCTTCAAAAGGTGTCAAGAATATGAGGAGCATGAAACGGTCTGAAAAATAGGAGGAGCATGAAGTGGTGCTGAAAATCATGAAGAGCCTGAAAAGGTGTGAAAAATATGAAGAGCTTCAAAAGGCGTCAAAAATATGAGGAGCATGAAACGGTCTGAAAAATAGGAGAAGCATGAAACGCTCTGAAAAATAGAAGGAGCATGAAGTGTTGTTGAAAAACATGAAGAGCCTGAAAAAGGTGTGAAACATATGAGGAGCATGATACGGTCTGAAAAATAGGAGGAGCATGAAGCGGTGTTGAAAAATATGAAGAGCCTGAAAAGGTGTGAAAAATATGAAGAGCTTCAAAAGGTGTCAAAAATATAAGGAGCATGAAACGGCCTGAAATATAGGAGGAGCATGAAAAGGTGTTAAAAAACATGAAGAGCCTAAAAAGGTGTGAAAAATATGAAAAGCTTCAAATGTTGTCAAATATATGAGGAGAATTAAACGGTCTGATAATTAGGAGGAGCATGAAGTGGTGTTGAAAAACATGAAAAGCTTGAAAAAGGTGTGAAACATATGAGTAGAATAAAACAGTCTGAAAAATAGGAGGAGCATGAAGTGGTGTAGAAAAACATGAAGAGCCTGAAAAGGTGTGAAAAATATGAAGAGCTTCAAAAAGTGTCAAAAATATGAGGAGCATGAAACGGTCTGAAAAATAGGAGGAGCATGAAGTGGTGCTGAAAAACATGAAGAGACTGAAAAGGTGTGAAAAATAGGAGGAGCTTCAAAAGGTGTCAAAAATATGAGGAGCATGAAACGGTCAGAAAAATAGGAGAAGCATGAAACGGTCTGAAAAATGGGAGGAGCATGAAGCGGTTTGAAAAACATGAAGAGCCTAAAAAAGTGTGAAAAATATGAAGAGCTTCAAAAGGTGTCAAAAATATGAGGAGAATGAAACGGTCTGAAAATTAGGAGGAGCATAAAGCGGTGTTGAAAAACATGAAGAGCTTGAAAAAGGTGTGAAACATATCAGTAGAATAAAACGGTCTGAAAAATAGGAGGAGCATGAAGTGGTGTAGAAAAACATGAAGACCCTGAAAAGGTGTGAAAAATATGAAGAGCTACAAAAAGTGTCAAAAATATGAGGAGCTTGAAACGGTCTGAAATATAGGAGGAGCGTGAAAAGGTGTTAAAAAAATATGAAGAGCTTCAAAAGGTGTGAAACATATGAGGAGCATGAAACGGTCTGAAAAATAGGAGGAGCATGAAGCGTTGTTGAAAAACATGAAGAGCCTGAAAAGGTGTGAAAAATATGAAGTGCTTCAAAAGGTGTCAAAAACTTGAGGAGCATGAAAAGGTCTGAAAAATAGGAGGAGCATGAAGCGGTGTTCAAAAAAATGAAGAGCCTGGAGAAGTGTGAAAAATATGAAGAGCTTCAAAAAGTGTCAAAAATATGAGGAGCATTAAACGGTCTGAAAAATAGGAGAAACATGAAGTGGTGTTGAAAAATATAAAGAGCCTGAAAAGGTGTGAAAAATATGAAGAGCTTCAAAGGTGTCAAAATTATGAGGAGCATGAAACGCTCTGAAAAAGAGGAGGAGCAGCAAGCGATGTTGAAAAACATGAAGAGCGTGAAAAGGTGTGAAAAATATGAAGAGCTTCAAAAGGTGTCAAAAATATGAGGAGCATGAAAGGGTCTGAAAAATAGGAGGAGCATGAAGCGGTGTTGAAAAACATGAAGAGCCTGAAAAGGTGTGAAAAATATGAAGAGCTTCAAAAAGTGTCAAAAATATGAGGAGCATGAAACGGTCTGAAAAATAGGAGGAGCATGAAGTGGTGCTGAAAAACATGAAGA